>NC_141901.1:60566713-61191713 GCF_057802395.1 Ceratotherium simum simum | reverse complement strand
TCTCTGTGCACACACACAAAGGAAAGGCCATGTGAAGACACAATGAGAAGGCTCCATCTACAAGCTGAGAGAGGTTTTGTCAGAAACCAACTCTGCTGGCACCTTGATCTTGGACTTCTACCCTCTAGAACTGTGAGAAAATAAATTTCTGTTACTCAAGTCAACCAGTGTGTGGAATTTTGTTATGGCAGCATAAGCAGACTAATACAGCATGTGAATAGCAGATTGGAAACTTCAGAAGACTCTAAAACAATATTCGATTTCACCCTGAAAAATTTACTGACTTCCTGGCCTTTGGGGAGGCTTGGAAATTAGACCAAAGCTTCTAAAAGGCAGAGTAAAATCTTTTGCAATCTCCCAGTGCTTAGAGAACAAAACTACTAGGAGAGAGGGACAACTACAGACATAAAGTCATTCTACCAATCAACATACTGTCAGATTTTGAAGCTCTGTGAGGTAGGAAGCGGAGAGCTATGGTGGAAATTCTGAAGGGAAGAGGTTAATCTCACATAGACTTCTATAGCTGAGGGGACCATGATCTACAAAGGTCTCAGTCAAAATGCCTGGAGGCCATATCCAAGAGTCAGGCTTAAACCAGACTTAAAGTGAGTTCTATTAAAAGTGTCACCTGGATACTGACCAAATGTAATCCTTGATTAGACTGAGATGATCAGCCTCTAATCTTATCTCCCAAACAAAGAAATAGACAAATCTCTCTAGTGGAAGATAATACCATCTGGAATGTCATTTTTTTTTAATATACAATATTTGGTGTATAATAAAACATTATAAAGCATGGGAAGCAAGGATATATAACTTATAATCAAGAGAAGAAATAGAAATAGAAGCAGATCCAAGGTTGATCTACAAATTAGATTTAGCATAAAGAACTTTCAAATAATTTGATTATAAGAGCAAGAAAATAGAGACAAAGATGAATAGAATAGATGAGAAGATAATTTTACCAGAAAATTGGAATTTATAAAAAACCAAATGCAGCAACCACTCTAGAAAGAAAAAATATCTGAAATGCAAAACTTGATTAATGGTTGTCACAGTAGTTTGAACACCAACGTTCAAGAGATTAATTACCTGTAAGACAAAACATAGAATATATTCAAAATGAAAACCGAAAATAACAGATGATGAGGGGAAAAGACATGTGTGTCTTATTCTAAACATGTGGACTCTTTTTTTTTAATAAAAAGATTGTAAGGGAGGGAAGTGCTTTTTTATCTCAAGGGTCACCATTAAAAATTTTAATATATTTTATAACTAATATGTTAAAATAATTAAAAAATTCAATTATTAATCCTTTTGGTAATTGAAAAGTAATTAAAAATGTAAGAATGGGGAATATATAATATAATGGGCCAATGATAAAATGAATAGTGAAATAATAAATATAAACCCAAATGTCATTAACTAATTTAAATATCAATGCAGTACATATTCCAAATAAAAAGTGAAGACTGTTAGAATTATTGAAAAAAACCTCAAATGTTGCTGAAAAGAAACAGAACGCAGAAATTATGAAAAATACAGTTAAAATCCCATCCAAAATTGTGTGTGAAGACTATACAAATATCAGACAAATTAAACTTTAAAGTAAGAAGCATTTTCATTGATAAATAGTAGTAATTCATAATTAAAAGTGGGTCAATGCAATAGGAAGATATGACAATCCTAAATGTATCTATCATAGCTTCAAAATATGTAAACAAAATTGACAGCACCAAGAGAAACAATGGAAAAATTTACAATCACAGTGGGAGATTTTAACAAACTTTTTCAATATAAAGAAAGTAAGAAAAAATATCTACCGATGTGGATAAGAAGAACCACAAAATGAACATATATAGTCTAATCGATAAGATTGTCCATTTCACCAAACAATGACAGAGCTTTCATTTTTTTCAAGTGTGTGTGGCGCATATAATAAAATAGATAAGGGAGCCTCAACAAACTTCAAAATATTACAATTATCTGGAATATATTCTCTGACCACAGTGGAATTAATACAGAAAAAGGCAACTTAAAAAGCTACATTTCTAAAACCAATTGGAGCACTTCTATATGATTCATTGGACAAAGAAATCAAAATTATAGTAGAACTTTTTTAGAACTGAGAAATAGTGACTGAACAACACATCAAAATTTGGGGAATTTGGACAACACAGTGCATGAAAAGAAATACATAGTCTTGAATTCATATGTTAGAAAAGAAAAAGAAAGGTGAAAATCAACGATTTAAATTTGATCTTAATAAGTTAGGAAAATAACTAAGACAAAACCAAGCAACATAAAATAGAAGAAATATTAAATATGAAAGCGAAAGTCAGTAAAATAAGAAAAAATTCTAAAATACTAAATAATCAACAAAGTCAATTGTTGGTTTTTTGAAACAATTAATAAAATTGTTAATACTGTAACAATCATGATTAAGAAAAGGAAAAGGAAGACAAGTTGTCCATATTAGGAATGGAATATGGGCATCGCTACAGACTTAAAAACCTATAAAGGATACTAAGAAAATGGTATAAACAAATCTACGATAATATATTTGACAATATATAGGGAATAGAAAAATCTCTAGAAAAATACATGATACCAAAGCTCAAAGAACTAGAAAATTTAAATAGAGAGATACACATTTAAGAAGTCCAATATGTTTTTAAATCATTTCCACAAGATGGAAATGACAATCTTGAACAAACTCGTCTGGATAACAGAAAAGGAGGTGACATGTCTCCAATTATTTTTAAGACCACCATGATGATGCATCCAAACTTGTCAATGACATTTCAAGAAGTGAAACTACAGCCTGATTAACTCTGATATCTGAGATATGTTGGGCATAGATTAAATGCCATTAATAATCTAAATTAGATATTTAATTAAATTCATTTAACTCTAGTTATACAATGTAGAAAAGGGAGAACAATGGATAAAGATGTCTAGAGGGAGACACACACACACACACAGGAAAAGAGAGAAGGAGAGAGAGAGAAATTTATGTAATATAATTTAATTATTTAGGGACAGTAAACTCACACTAGAAACATAACAAACTATTTTTTGAAAAACTGGTTTGGGAGCTAGAAAAACAAGTAAAAGCCAGATGTTGAAAGATGTGGACAAAAAGCATTTCAGGCCAAGGGAAGGGCACGTTCCAAAGTGTAAGAAGCTGTGAATTTAGGGCAAACTACATATTTTGGTCAAGTTGATGAATATCTACCAGATTATATTTATCTTCTAAGAATTAGCTCAAGTGTCACTTCTCAAAACACTTTTTCTTAAACAATGTTATATGTTCACAAAGGAGTTCACCAACTATAAAGCATGATATATCACAACAGGAGGAAAGGATGGAGGTACAGGCAGCATTCAAATCACTCTGACCTTTTACAACAAGTGCACGAGGATTTTATTTAGGACAAGGAGCTGCTGACATAATTTAAACATGAGTGTAACAAGGCCATATTTGTAATTTAGAAAGAGCAGTCAGGGAGCAGTAGATTGAATGAATTATAAGGGAAAAATTCTGAAAGGGAAATCACTTGGGAGGCTCTTGCTGAAATTCATGAAGATAATGATAAGAACTTCGTTAAGGTTAAGAGCATAGTGATGGAGGTGAGCAGTTCTGTTCAATAAATGTTTAGGAAATAGAATGGATAGACCCAATGATTATATATGTTAGTAAGAAGATTTAAGAATTAAAAAAAAATCTGGTTTTGCCCTTTGGAAACCCACAAGACCATCACAGGAAAGCTTTCAACAAAGTATTTTTTACATTGGATGACAGCAAGAGGCTTCATCTTTAAATTGCTCTTTGAAAAGAATTTCAGAACTGACATCCAAATACTGCTGAGACTCTAAACATTCCTGAAATATTATTCTGGTAAAGCAATCAGGGACGACCATGCTCTGCCTATGACCACCAAGTAATAAATGTCATTAACAAATGAATATTCTTCCTGAATACTAGTAGGATTTGATGTTAAATCAATAAAACGGAGACTCTGTAATTCATAATTTATACCTAATTAGTGTTTAACCTTTTTTCAACCCTGTGATTTAATTACAAATGTTTAGTTCAGTAAAATAAAGATCTTTTTTTGTCATTTTTGTTCAGTTAAAATCAACAAGCCTCCCTGATAGATATAGATTACCAATACAGGTTTATCCCTTTATAATTGCTAAGATTAGTGCAGCAAACAGAAGTCATTAGATCTCGACTAAGAATAACGACGAAAGGGTTCTAAAACTTACTATTTTTGTTAATCTGCCCATCAGAAATCAAGGTTTATTTAAGTTTCATAAATATTTTTCATTTCTCTTGAGAAATATAAACTTATTGAATTAAATATGCTATGTTGTTAATGTATTAATAAAGTTTGAAAAATTTTAACTATATTTGTCTCTAGTTATTCAAAGCATTTATATATTTGAGAAAACTTACAAAATTAAATCTTCAAAATTTCAAATTCATCTAGGGTTTATGTTTATTATTTTAATTCAAATTATAATGGCCTTAAAGTGATAACATAGAGGTTGATCAAAATTGATTAATATGTTTTCCATGATTTCTTTTTCTATAATAAAGCACACTCATGAAACTATACTAATTGATCAAATAAAATTCATATATTTTACATATTTATCTACAAAGAAAATAGGCTTGTTGAAATTATAACATTCAGCATATTTAGATTAAAATTGGTATAACTGACTAGAAAGTTCAAATAACAGAAATTTAAAAAAGAAATGTGAACCAAAAGAAATATTTAGTATTTAGACAAGATATCAGCTCTTTTCAAGTAAACTAGAGTACAATCATATTTCAGAAATAGTAGTAACAAACAGGAAATTACCAAAATATTCACTAACCAGTTGACACACAACTACAAATACCTATGCACACACACACACATACACATATCAAATATATCCTATGAACACTGAGGTATATATAGCCTTTTCTCTACCTTTAAGCCTAAGCTTCTGAGAATCAGCATTTCTTGCCTAAAATTTGTTTTGATGTTTCAAGTAGCAGTTTAATCCACTGAACTTTATCAGAAACTGGGCACTTCCTCTAAGCTTCTCAGAGAATCAGACAATGCAGAGCAGCGTATTAGTTTGGTCCGCTGATAATTCCAGTGGTCACCACCTACCACTTTCTTCAGCAAGGAGTATCTTCAAATTACATAAAATGAACAGTAAAAGGGGAATCGGGATAATATGAGAGACTGAGCAATTCTAACTCATCAATTCACTTGGCATCATTTATTCATGTCCATATTATTCAAAAATAAATAGGACACTTCTTACAACAGAAAACTATAGAAATCTTTTAGTTTAGTTGCATATCAGCTACCTAAGAAAACCAAATGAACAGAAATGGTTGAAATGTTGATGAAATATCGGGCCATGTGAAAGTAATGGAGCCTGAAACGGCAAGTAGCTACCTGAGAGATTCGTACCAGGAGATGAAAAAGAAGCTAATTCTCAATTTGGAGAAAGGTATTTGGTTTGTACATATTGGATACAGGGAGTGTTTATATATATGTATGTAAATTTAAATGCCAGTGTTGTAATATTACACGTCAGCCAAATTTCAGTGACTGAATTAGAAATTCTTTGTAAAGCAAAAGGCAAAAAAAATCTAATTGATAGTGGCTTAATTAAAGATTAATATTGCCCAATATCAAGAAGTCTGTCTATACGTGGCCAGTGATGTTGATCCAGCAATTCAACTATATCTTTGCAAATGACTTCAGATTATGTTACTTGTGTTTGCAAGACATATGTATGTTAAGAGTCCAGGTCTCATATAGGTACCTAAGACAGGAATAAAATATATTTAGAGAAAATGATGCCAGTATGTCTGTTTCTCTTACTAGGAAAGTAGTTTTCCAAGATAACCCCCTTCTTTCTAAAAGACTTCTCTTTACATGTGATTGGCTAGAACTAAATCACGTGGCTGCTCCTAGCAGCAAGGAATAAAAAGAAAAGAAAGAACATCAGAATCTTACATGGCCTAGACCCATCGTGATCCACTGTCAAGATGTGAGTTTGGTGTTACCCAAACATGTCAAAATTCTATTGACAAAAAAATCGGAAAAATGGGCAGGCCACCGACATTTTCTTTGACCAGTGATCTTTTGCAACAAAATTTCATGCTAGGCATTACATATCTTAAATATCCAGATAATAAACATTATATTTTTTAAATACCTTTGCAAAATACCTTTAAAATTGGGAGAATAAAGGAAAAAATAAAATATAATAGATGTCCACTCTTTCTTATACTGTAAAAATTTATATGTCACTTTTCATTTTTAATTTAGCACAATAAATGATACAAAGTTCACTATTTGGAAAATTTTACTAAAGGTTAGTGAGAGTGAAATTTTGAATATGGACTTTGTGAGAGTTACTTTTCAAATAACAAACCAGAGCAAAGTTATTTCTGCTGAGGCTTTTTTATTAAAATTTTCTTAATGAATCTAGAAATAGATATCATTAGGAAAGTTTTAGGAGTAACATATCTCAGCTAATATCCCTCTGTTTTTATCCCACTTACCACCATTTTACTTACATGTATTGACAGCGTGGATAAATTAACATGGATTGGAGTGGAAATAAAAATAGCCTGCCATTTTTAAATATATGGCCATAAGACAGAATTCCACTTAAGAAATCAAATTATAATGCTTATGCTAATATAATTCTCATACCCATCTAGAACAAGTTGAATGAATTAATTAATTGATGAGGCAACTTCTGGCATATGTGTGAGAGTTGCTTATTTGTCAGACACAGATGCAGTAATACAAATATGCCAGGATCATAGAACAAGCCATAACCACTTGGAAAACAGGCCAAAGAAATATTTAACTGAGGTTAACTAAGTTCCACGCACGGCAGTTTACAACAACCTCTACTAGTTATGAACCGTCTTGAACTGATTTTCCATTTGGTTCACTTTTTTTAATTTTCTTTTTGGTACCTCAGGTCATCACTCTCTTCTGGAGTTCTTCTGATTTATTGAAACTTGACACAAAGAATTGGGTTTTTTAATTTTTTTTTTTACTACCTAAATCTGGACTTTTCCTTTCCTTTTTCTTCTATTCTCATTAATCTCTTTCTCTCTCTCTCTCTCTCCACAGTTACACTTTGTTTTTTTCCATTTAAAAAAAAATTAACTATTTTATTTTCCCCTACATGTAGTTTAAAATGCTAATGGAACCTGAAAAGCCGCATTCTAGTTCTGGTAGAATCTGTGGATCCCTGGTGTATAAATTTGCAAATTATCAGTTTATGGTTCCTACTCCTGTGGTATTATGCTTTACATGTGCACATAGAGGGCAGAAGTCAACCCACAGAAGTTTCTTGAGGATTATCTGAAAGTTTTTAAATGATATTCATAAGTGATTGTGTTAAAATTATCTTCCAGGGGAAAAAGCGAATTATAACATTCATTTTCCAGTTATTTCCTGCACTTCCAAGCATGACAGTGTAAAATTGTTCAAATAGGATTGGTTTTATATGTGATCCACTTGTACTCTATTGGAGACATGCTGAGTTTAAAATATTAGGTAGTAAAAACAGTATAGTACTGAATTCATCTAGTTTGCTAATATTGAGGTGAGGCTCTACTGGATAGATGTGGAGAAAAGATGAAAGTCATTTACCCAAGTAGTACCTATAAAAAAAGCTGTGATGGTTCAATTTTGAGAAAAAAAATAGGTTAATTTCTTTTTCAGTCTACATCCATATTAAATCAACTAAACATATTAGAATCTTTAAATTAATATACGTAGATCGTTGAGTTTCAGCATGTCTTTTTTTAAGGATACTTAGGATATTTGATAGATATTTTTTTCTAATGCAAATAATTGGATTGCAGTCTCTTCACAAGCGGAATTACAAAAGTTTAGAGCTGGAAGAAATATTTTAGGTCATATAAGACACTTGTTCATTTTTCAAATGAGATTATTAAAGTTCATGAGGGTTAATTTCAAAGGGATTTATGACTAAATGGTGGCAAGGCTGCAATGATAATCTGTATGCTATTGTTTCCAGAATTTGAAGGTTTCTTTTTGATGTTTTAAATTAAAGAAAATCGTTATTATGAAATAACGTTGAGATGACATATTTTAAATTGCCTTACATACCATCAAGCATGATAACATTTAAATTATTATTACTATAAATTAAAACATTAATATCATATGAAATGAAAAGATTTGTTTTAAATATTAAAGAAAATATAATATCTGGTGGTTATTTACAGAAAAAATGGTAACTAGAAAACACTAAACCGGCCAATGGATACAAAGCTGGAGTTCTAAGTCTAATTCAGAAACTTAAAAGTCTTGTCAAAAATGATGGAGCTCTAACTTAAGCAGTGGACAGAAAAGGAAGGAAATGGATGGAAAAGATTTTAAGAAATGAGAATCTCAGTACCCAGCTATATTAGATATTATGGTTAAACAGAAAGTTATAAATGGCTTTCAATAAACGAATCAAGATGAGGAAAGGAGGAGGATAATTTTTGAAGACAACAAAATGACGAGACTAAAACTACTGATTTTGAGGTGATTGTGGTATATCCATATGATCAGTCTGTTCATGGATTTTAATGTTTGGATAGCACAACAGAGGCATGATTTGGGCTTATCCATAAACTTTGATGTGATCACTGTTTCACAGGAGTAAATATATGGAGAGTCTACACAGTCAAGTGAATAAAACAGAATAAAGAATTCTGAGAGACATGAAGTAGCTGAAGACTGAGAAAAGAGGGAAAGGGGCTGAGATTGAAGAGACAAAGAGATAGAAAAAAATCAGAAAGCCAATGAAGGTACAAATGTTTTAAGGGATCAGTGCTCCCCAATTATCAACAGACAGGAAAAAATGAAGAATGACAGAAAATGAAATATAGTTTCCTATTAGTGCTAAAATTATATCAATTAAGATGGTAGCTTGGCATTATTACAGTTTTTATTTTTTTATAATTATTTATGACTACTGTCTGGAGATTTAGGGATTATCAATGTGAGTGTCTGATTCCTACTCTGGCAGGAATTCTTCTATATTATGGATACATGAAGCCAAATACTTGACTATCAGTCAGGCTACTGCATGGATTACCTGAAAAAATAAGCACTGAATAAATTGTATTTTCCCAAAACTACAATGTTTTAACAAAGTCAAATATAATAACTTTGGCTTTTATTTCAAACTTTAATACAATGGTAATTCTATAACCAGTTTTATATTAAGTGATTCAGATTAGAGAAAATGTTTTCATTTTCAAAATATGTGCTTAATTATCTGAATTCCTGAACTGCATGAGTAACGATTTCTAAATATTGTAGCATAAGGAGAATTTGTTCATAAAAATTGTATTTATAATTGTATTTATAATTTTTTTCATTTTAAATGATAGTCACCAAAAATTCTTAATAATATCACTTTCAAATGTGTTTATCTTTCTCAATGACAAAGTAAAATAGATACTTGTGCTTATATATAAGTAGATAAGTGTATAAAAGTGTCCCCTTTTCCTTTGAGGCATATCAGCACCAAACTAACGTGGCTTTCCTGAACTCTGTTGATACCTACCAATACATTTCAATAAATTAGGAATTCTTTGAGTTTACCTTGGCCAAAACAAACTAATCATAATTTATAAGTTACAAAGTTTCATTGCTCATAATGTTGTTTCAACATTTAGTACCTTAAATCATAGTATATAACAAAAAAAAATTTAAGATATTTTACAATATCATTGTCACATGCCCCATCCGTATAGCAAAATAACCTTTTAATTAGGTACAAATAATTTACCAAGAAAAAGAGCAGATCCATAGAATCAATTCTTATTTCTCTTAAAGTCTCAGTTAAAAATTTATAGATTTCTAAAATAAGAGTTCTTTGAAATATCTGATGAAATGTTTAAATCTAATTTACATTATTCATTGAAATTAGCCTTTTTCCAAGAATTCAAGATCTTTCCTACAGACAAGAATACTAAGTGATTTTTTGATAACATTCAATATATGCAATTCTTTGGTAACTAATAGTTAATTTTATGCGTCAACTTGACTGGGCCACCAAGTACCCAGATATTTGGTTAAACCTTATTCTGGGTATATTTGTGAGGGTATTTCTGGATAAAATTAACATTTTTGTTGTAAACTGAGGAAAGCAGATTGCCCTACCTGATGGGGAGAGTGCTCCTCCAATCACTGAAGGCCTGAATGGAACTTACTTTTTGACTAAGAGAGAATTTGCTGTTTAGGCCTGACTGTCTTCCAGCTGGGATATTGGTTTTCTCCTCCCTTCAGACTAGGACTCAGATTGAAAGTTACACCATCAGCTCTCCTGGTTCTTAGGCCTTCAGATTCAAACTGGAACTATACCATTGGCTCATCAGCTCGCCAACTGTAGATCTTGAGACTTCTCAGCTTCCATAACTGAGTGATCCTATTTCTTATAATAAATATCTTTATAGATAGATAGACTGATAGAAAGATAGATCTATCTATCTATTCATCTATATTCTACTGGTTCTGTTTCTCTGGAGAATTCAGACTAACACATATTTTGGTACCAAGCGTGATTCTAGAGGAACAGAATTTTAAGGATGAGCTTTCTGAATTGGGTCTGGTGTTTCTGGAACTGACTCTCTAATCTGATTATATTTCAAGATGCTAAAAACTCTATTTCCAATAGAAAAGAGAGCAGTGATAGTCCACGGCATGATCTGGCAATACAGATATGCAAAATCTCTCTACTGGATATTCCCAATCAACCACTGTTAAGAAGCAAAGAGTGGATGAATCTGTATATGATAATTTTGAACATTTTTGGAAAACTAAGAAATATAGTGAGGTTGACTGGTCACTCCTAATGTCACTAGAAAAGTGGTGAAAGAAAAAGATAAAATATATACAGCACATATATCTTTCAAAGGAATTATTTCTGGAATATATAAAGAACTTTTGTAATTTAATAAGAAGGCAAAAATTGTTTAATTTGCCAAAGTTTTAAACTGAAAATTCACAAAGGCAGTTACACAGATAGAAAACAAGCACATGAAAATACACTCAACATCATTAATACTTGAGGAAATGCAAATTAAGCCACAATGTAACACAACTACATCTGATAGAATGGTTAAATTTTAAAAAGATTAGCCATGGCAAATGCTGCCAAAGATATGAAGTAACTGTTGGTGGGAATATATAACGCTTTAACTATTTTGTAAACTATTTGGCAGTTTTTCAAAAGTTAAATATATATCCATCATATGACCCAATCATTACACTCTTGGGCAATTAGAAAAAGGAAATGAAACCATAAGTGCATAACTTGTACATGAAATTTCATAGTAGCTTTATTTTTAGTAGTCACAATATAAAAAAAAAGTGTTCAAGAGGTGAAGGATGAACAAACTATATATTATTCTATACAAAAGCTATATGTATACTCTTACTAGATACTCTTAAAAATACGTGAACTATTGATACAACAACATGGATGAACCTCAAGATAATTATGCTGTGTTAAAGAAGTCAGTCAATCAATATTACAGGAATCAATTTACATAAATTCTAGAAATACAAAACTAATCAATATGGACAGAAAGGAGTTGCTTGGGGATGAGAGATGGAAGGAGGGAAGGTTGGATTGCAGAGCCATGAACAAATATTTAGGGGTGTTGGATGTCTTGATTATTTTGATTGTGATAGTCATTTCACAGATATTTACATATGTCAAAATGCAGTAAATTGTATACATTAAATATGCACAGTTTATTGTACAGCAATTACACATTAGTAAAGTTGTTAAAATTAGTTTCTAGGTGAGGCCTTCTTATGCCACCAAATGTAAAATTTCATTTACCTTCTTGACATTTCTAGTCCCCTGTCTTTATCTTAATATTTATCACTATCTAAAAACATCTAGTTTATTATTTCAACTTGGTTACGAATAGGCACGTATCTTTATCTGTTTTGTCTACTGCTTTATTTCTACTGACTAGAAAATTCCTCACTCAGAGTAAACGCAAACTAAATATTTGTTGAATGAATAAATAAATGATTGAATGAGAGGGTGTAAAATATTGGTGGTATTAATTAATTATATGTCTCAGTAGGGTCCATGGATGATTTGAGTTGGGTTATTAGAAGAATTGAAGAGGAAAGCCGAGAGCAAGTGCCACAAAGATGTATGCTTGAATTGAGTTGTTGAAGGAAGGAGAAGAGATAAAGAAACTGAGACGCCAGAGTTTTGGAAATATTTTCATTGTTGTTGACGTCAAATTTAAGATAAATTTAGTTGGAAAGAATTATATTATGCCAAGAGATAATAACTCCAAAGGAATAAAATAAACTCTGTGATGATAGATTTCTGCAACAACTAGGTACATCAGTGGATAAGCTGATATCATAGGGTTCAAAGTTTCCTGTTTTTAGGAAGAAGAAAAAAACACCTACAAACGAAAATGTAGCTGCTACAAATCACCTACTCCTATTTTGGGTAGTGGGAGAAGAAACAGTCACATCCTGAGAGGGCTGTAACGGAAAGTGTTCTAAAGAAACAAGCAGAATACAGTTAAAGGGAGAAAGCCAAGGGATCATTCTGAAAAGAGGTCAAGGATATAGAAGATTTGGTTGATGACTGATTTGGAAGACGCCTTACAGAGTTCTGCTCAGATTTAAGGGAAACTTAGCAGGCAACAGGATCGAACAGATTCTACAACCCCTTGAAAGCCATCACTGTAAGAGAGGGCTGTCCAACAGGAGCTTTGCCCTTCAGTAGAGGAATGAGACCAGGTCAAACTGCATCCCTGCAATGTCGTAGCCAGGGGATTATATAGCCTGACCTCTCACTTTCATACACTCTGATTTTCAGATGGTGGCTCCTAAGGACAAAATCCAAACAGACACTAGAGAACAAAGGATCATGGTTCCTGCACTACACAGAGGTCGGCCTCCTGAGACAGAATTCAGGATGCAGAAAGGTAGAGAGTGAATTTGGAAGAGCAAGTATTATCTTTCCAGCACAGGCTCTTTCTATGTTCCTCAATGATACGACTAATTTTAAAAAGATGTTAATTCTCCTCAAATTTTTTTATAAATCAATAGGATTTCCTTTAAAAATTACATATGTATTTCATTTTGAAAAACACAATATTTGTCTAAAAAATTTTTAGGAACAGATTATGTTCCCTGATTTGTTAAGTTGACTTGGAAAAATAAGAGCAAAGGATAGTATTTGCCTTACCAAAGACATTTTATGAAGTTATAGTAATAAAAATATTTTGGTACTACTTGAGAACACATGGCATGTGCCGCAATATCAGAACAGAGGACTCAGAGATAGACCATGTACATATGAAAACTGGATGGATGATAAATTTGGAATGTCTAATAAATGAGGAAGAGATGGAATGTGCTTTAAACAGTGCTTAAAAAAATTCCTTACCCAATGTGGAAAAATTAATGTTAATCCTGATAAACTTTCAACTTCTGCTTAGGTGGCAGGAAGCTTGAAAATTGTGTTGCTCTTACATTTACAACATAAAAAGCCAGACAATGCACAAAACACAACTCTTCATAAACCCATCACAAAGCTGAATTAGTATAAGACAACTAACTAATCTGAAATTTAAGGAAAGACAGGTGACTCCAAAGAAGAGATGATAGGAGTATTACCTGGGGGCAGATAGTGAAATCCAGACAGCATGGGAGTCAATAAGAAGAATTCAGCTAAAATTTGTAATGAATTTCTAAAAGCCAAGTGTAGACTAGACTGACAGTATAGAAGTCCTGGAAGTGACAGACACAGAGGGAATTTGTACCCATTTTTAGTCTCTCCACCACAAACTTCACCTGGTTTTACAAGAAAGATTGGGAGTTGAGTGGAACCCTGAGAAAGTCTGTCATGGTGTACTCCCAGAGAAGCAAACAGCAGCTGTACAAGGAAAGGCATGAAGCCCCATTTGGACTCTCTATGTTCCCTATGAAACAAAAGCCTTAAGCTACAAGCAGAAAAGCAGCAAATCTGCTACCTGTAGGGCACAAGTGAAGACTCAGTGGAATATGGTAAGGTCCTGGGCCCAGAATAGAAGAGGCCTCCTACAGCTGGAGGAGGGGTAGAGTCAGTTAGAAAGCCCCACCCCTGATATCCAGGACCACAGCTCCTGCAAGAGGCTAAAGGTGAAACACAACCATGGGGAATGTATCCTCTTCTTTCACTCTATACCAAATCCAGGCTGACAAGTGTAAAGTAACAAGTAATAGCAGTTTATTGTGGGGGAAGTTACAGAGGAAAAAGATTTTCTCTGAGGAGGAATTACAAAGAGACCTAAAGCCGAGGGCAGAGGAAACATTAAGAACAATTCACTGGCAAGCCAGCCCCTATACACACTACAAAGGAACTCTAGAAATATTTAAAGCCTATGGTGCTCTGAGGGTTGTAATAACAGCAAGAAAATATAAATGCTGACATTTATATTTTGCTCACATCTTAACTTAATTGACTAAACCTTCAGACTGGCAATATTATAAAGGTGGATAAAGCCAACAAGTGAGATATGACAACACAGGGATTTTTATGCATACTAGTAGACATATAGACATTTGCATCCATGTAATCCTATGGTCTACTCTGAGAAAAATTCTCACAAATGTCTATAAAAAGGATATTCATTGATTTTTTGTGGTAAGAGAAAGCTGAGGAAAATTGGTTTCCATCATAGGGCAATTGATAAGGAAAGTGGGTTCCAGCAAGTTCAGCCAGCAAGCATCACAGCAACTTTGCCCCTCAGTGAGCCACCACTTTGTTCTCTCCAACAATTTCTGGATCTCAGCTTTTTTCTACATTCTTTATGGTTATCTTTACTGTATTAGCCAATTCCACTTTACTCCAGTCCCCTGTTATAGTTAGTAATTCTTTATATTGACCTTTCCCTGTTTAAATTACTGTGTGGTTTCTTTCTCCTGACCAAACTATGACTGATATACCATTCAAAGCCATTTATTTTGGGAGGATTATTAAGACTCTTAGTTTTACATTTCCTGATATAATGGCAGTCCATGTCTTATATCTTTTCAGCTAGGACACATTTAGCAATGGATCAATACTCTGAAGATTAACTGCTACTTTAGTTTTCAAAAGTATTTAATCGGGTCTTTTCCAACATGATTCTAGGGCATTTTCCCCTTCTGGTATATTTTCCAGAAGACGAATTCTTTAGTTTTAGGTCATTTAGAGCCTATTGCAAAAATGTGAAGAAAGAAAGTTCATACCTGTAGATAATAAGATTGGATATACTACATGAGTCTCATGCATAATTTGTGGTGTATTCCTGAGGTAAGTTAGAGTCCAAAATCAAAAGTGAAATACCCAACTTCACAGGGTGATCTGCATCAAACTTGATAGTGAAAGTCATGAGCCCTGGAGAGTGTGGGCCTCATGGACATGAGGGCAAGAGGCAACACTCTTGGCCAAGGAAGCCAAGAACTTCAGCTGACTTTGCTAATGTAGTTTAAAAATGTTCTTAGCTCTCTTTTCTTTTCCTAAGTATTGCGGATGATAGGGACAATGATGTCTCTTAGTTAAGTGGTAAGACTTTTCAAATTTCTCTACTAAGAATCCCACTAAAATGAACGTCTCTCTCATTGGAGACATAGGTTGAAACTAGCCAGCCTGGGACACAAAATCAAATCAAAAGTTTTGCTTCAGTCACAGTCATAAGTCTCTGGGAAGAAAAGCTTCTATTCATCCTTAAAAAAAGCAGAAAAGAAACCAAGCATATTTTTGAAACCCATAGAAGGTGAGTGGTTGTATGGAATCTATTTGGAGATGTTCAAAGGGACACTGAGGTTTGGATTACTGTCCATGTTCCACCTTTACACTTTTGCTGGGATGATCTTTGTGATAGATGAGACATATATTGGAGA
Organism: Ceratotherium simum simum; assembly: GCF_057802395.1. NCBI lineage: Eukaryota > Metazoa > Chordata > Mammalia > Perissodactyla > Rhinocerotidae > Ceratotherium > Ceratotherium simum. The sequence goes on along the minus strand of NC_141901.1, from coordinate 61,175,730 downwards.
CATTCAGCAATATTAGTACAATTTCTTCACAAATATTGATCGGGTATAGTGGCAAAATTTTGCAAGTTTCTATTTGAGGTCTCTGTCGCCACCAAGCACCTCTCATGATGTACTAGAAATTATCTTATGAATTTACAATTAGATTTTTTCTGGTAATTTTTTGCAGACTCCAGAGCTGATCTCTGATATTCTATTATAGCTTCTTTTCATGTCTCCAATGATTTGACTTCTTGGAATATTACAGGGGTCAAGATATTACCAAAGAATATTTTTTGGCATAATGCTCAGCTAAGGCATTTCTGATAGTTTCTGCATTATCATTATCTCTTTTTCAACAAGATTCTACCATTAGAGCCCTTAAAAGTTCTTTAAATTATCAACCATTTTCAGTTGGTCAAAACCCTGTTTGTTTCTAGCTGACTACTCCAAAAGTACACCTGGTAGCAGGATTAAATCTCTTATCTCTTAAACAATATGTGGTAATTGCAGGAAGTTCTGATATGAGCTGATTTCACCTCTAGTCAGAGATCACATTATAACGATGATTTGAGAGCTATTATGGTATATTCTCTCTGATATTTTATTTCGGTTTTAAGTTATGGTCCACCAACAAACGAAATGAAGTCTGAACTTCTAAAGGGGAAGGCAATTCTAATAAAACTTTTTTTTGTTGTGTTTAGTTCACAACAGAGAAGGTAAATAGATGTGGATTTTCCCTTCTTTTGGAAAATGGAAAGATAACAAGATAGAGTTTATACCAATGAATATAAATGTTTGAGGGGTAGATTAATAAAATTTCTTAGAAGGTAAGCCTGCTTGTTAATAAATGTTTTCTATTTTCAGTAAGTAATAAGTCCTGACAGCATGAAATATCATCGAATTTAAAGGAGACTTTAAAGTCAAGTACAGAGAAGACTTCCCTAGTTCAGTTGCTGATGTTATTGCTCTTAGAAAATAGAGGTAGGTCTCTGTCACAACGTTTGTGAAATATCTTTAACAAGAAATTGGTCTTTAATTATTTCCATGAGACTGATTCTAAACTCCAAGACCTTGTCCAGATTACTCATGTACAAATAGATTTACGAGTTCATAATAATTAAGAAGGTACAGATAATAAAGCTGTTAAAGATTGTATTTAAATGACAACATTTTTTCAGAATTAGATTCACAGTCAAGTTTCAGTCATAAGGTCATATAAAAGTTGAAATTCTATTGACTATAAGACACAGTGCTATTCAGAAAAAAACTCTCATTATCTCCTAGTAAAATTTTAAATATATTGTAATCTATTGGGAGTGTTCACAGCCTTGAGATAAATCATGTCCAAAAAAGTTCAACTTTGTTCTCATAAAATTGTGACTTTTCTTTGGAAAATTTGTTCTTCTAGTTTAAAAGAATAAGCATATTGACAGAGTCAGTCTTACTACCAATATTCCTCATGAACACAGATGCAAAAATTCTCATAAAATATAGACAAACTAGATTTCTGCTTTAAACACTGACATTAAATGAATTTAAAAGTTGTCACTACTGTCCTCATGATAAGAAAAAGGTGAAGAAACAGCAAATCAACAAGTCTTCCTACATCCATCAGAGAATTGAAGTCACAGGGAGACAATTGCCCTGAAAACTGGAGGGACAGGCAGAAATAGAGAATCACAGCTTATCAGGAGCAAAAGCTGCAAAAGCCAGAAATGAATAAGAGCACTTAAAGTAACTGACAAATTGATGGAGGCTGAGTGTGGACTAGCTTGAGTTAAAAATTACTGAGGGCCCAGTATTAGAGGGGTCAGGGAGGAAAATGCTTTTGTGAGTTTTACCTCCAAGAACCCCACTAGGTTCTCACAGTGACAAATGGAGAAATGTACCCTTAATCTTTGCAGTAGGAAGTAGGAGGTAATCATTTTCAAATACATCCAGGAGAATATAAATACACCCAGAATGTTTTGTTCTCCATAACAAAGGCCTCCCATTGAGGGAAACCAAACACTTTACAGGAGCGTTATCTGACCTAGGGGAAGGGTCATTAGGTAGCTAGAGCCCTCTCTAGACTACTTGTCTCACATAATGGGAAGGTCACAACCCACAGATTCTGGCCCACCAAAAGAAAAGGAGACAGAGAGAGAGATTTAATTGTAAGATTATAGGATGCTTCTCCTCTCGAATACCTTACCAACATATCAACAGGGCTCCAGTACAATAAGAAGAATTACAACTGAGAAAGCTAAAAGGTACAGATTCTATTTAAGAAGGAGTTTCTAGGGAAGACAAGAGAGAGAAAATCAAAGACATTACATGAAATAGAAACCTTTTACACCTACAACCACAGCAAGATTAAACACAGCCTAATTCCTAGCAAGATAAACATAAACCCTCACACTAAAGGCCTATTTACCTCTACTCCTATTACCTGACATGTCATGTCAGGCTTTCAACTAAATTAAAAGTCATGCTAAATGGCAAAAACACAGTCTGAAGAGACAAAGCAAGCATTAGGACAAAACTCAGATATGGCACAGATTTTGGATTATCTGGCAATTTAAAATAATTATGATTTATTAATAGCTGTAATGAAAAAAATGGGCAACATGCAAGAACAGATGGGTAATGTAAGCAAGGAGATGAAAACTCTAGAAATAATAAAAAAGAAATACTGCAAATCAAAAACACTGTAACAGAAATGAAGAGGGCCTTTGATGGGGTTCATCAGCATTCTACACATGGTGGAGGAAAGAATCAGTGAAGCTGAAGTTTTGTCAGTAGAAACCTCCCAATCTGAAATGCAAAGAGACAAAAGAATAAAAAAGTAGAAAAGAAAATATGCAACATCTGTAGGACATATACAAAAAGTGTAAAATATGTGTCATGGGAAAAGCAGAGGGAAAGCAATAAAGGAGCAGAAAACATATTTGAAGTAATAATGGCTGAGAATGGTCCAAAATTCATAAGGACACCAAACCATTCATCCAGGAAGCTCAGAGAAAACAAAGAAGAGCAAAGACCAAAAAATATAAGCCTGTACATAGGATATTCAAATAGCAGAAAACCAAAGACAAAGAGAAAATCTTGAAAGAAGCCAGAGGAAAACAGGGACTTACCTATAGAGGAAAAACGAATTATATCAGACCTCTTGCAAGCAAGAAAAGCACAGAGTGAAATATTTAAAGTGTTAAAAGAAAACAAAACAAAACACACACACACACAACACCAACCTAGAATTCAGTATCCAGCAAAACTATCCTTCCAAAGTAAATGAATAATAAAGATTGTCAGACTAGCAAAAACTGAGGGAATTTGTCACCTATAGACCTTTTTGGCAAGATATGTTAAAGAGTTCTTCAGAGAGAAGGAGAAAATCATTCACATCAAAAACTCCCCAAAGCGGAGTTGATGAAATTATGAAATTATTATCATTGGTGAAATTATGCCAGTTAGAGTAATAATTTAATGAATGGCAATTATAGTGTAAATAGTCTGGCCTGAAGAGGTCATGAAGTTATGTTTAAACTAAGACATACTCATGAGAGTTTGACAAAGGTCAAAGTCAAAAAATTTCCTCTCCAGTTTCTGAAATCCCAGCCCAGCTTTTACATGAAGTCCCACTCTTGGCTTCTCATCTTAGAATCATTTGCCATCATCACAAACTTCAAATTGTTGGTCCCTAAGTTACACCTCTTATTGGCCTAGTAGTTTCTTCACTGCTAATACCCATAGCTTGGGCCACTCGTGGTGTTAAAGACATCTTGGGTTTAGAGGCATTCACACAACCAAGTAGGGATTGTGGCACATCTGGTCCTGCAAAGAAAGAAGTATATTCTTGGCCTTCCAAAGATGGATTTCTAAATTTGTTTTCCTATACGTATGTGATTATATAATGTTATAAATACCCATACGACTCTAACTGCTGAGCATTGTGTCAGTCACATAGGAAGAGTGGCTTCTGCAGGCAGCCAGGAAAATTAATATCATATATAACAATCTTGCTCAGGTGAATTCTGACTAAAGTGAACTTAATATAGGTACTCCCTGTGGCTGTAAATTTCACAGCCAACTTCCCAAATATTTCAAGAAGTAAAAGTAAAATGAATTAGAATTATACATCTAGAGACCTAGTATATTAATGTCATCACAAATGCAGGAAGAATTTTTATCGACGAAATATGAGTATTTAGAATAAAATCTATTATTCATGTCAAATGGGATGACACTTTGAGTTGTTGACAAATACAATCATATATTGATTCCTTTATAAATGACAGGGACTAACCTTTTTGATAAGAAGATGAAGAAGAAAATTTTGATTGCACTTGAGGAGAGTACAGCTTATTTTGGAAGGCAGACACATAAACTATCAATCATAATACTATCTGATAAGGAGAGATTCTGTAGCATAGCAATAGTTCACTAGGATTATTAGGAGAACAAATGAACTGAATCTTTTGTTTGGGGGATAGGATAAAGTGGGATAGGGTGTGGTTACTCTTTCACAGAGGAGGTAATTTTTACTAAATTGCGGCTTGAAGGGTATGTAAAATGTCCATAGGCTAAGACTATTCTCTCTGGAAAAAATGCCAGAGGGAGAAAGCACAGGGAATATTCCAGCACCAGTGTCATTTAGGTGTGACCTAAATTTATCCAGATGTGCAGGATATGTGTAGGACACCACTTTTTATGTAGGAAACCAAGATACACCTACCAAAAAAAAAAGATCCTGTAAAATTTGACCTAGTCTCTGCTTGGCATTGTTATTAAGACTTAGTATCCCTAAAAATTATCTGTAGCAAAATTCACTGTATTTTAGCTATAAACTTCCTTCTGGAACATAGAGTTTTCTGGCCTTGTTTAATATAATTAATTAATTTCTTTCTTTATTTATTTTGGTGAGGAAGATTGGCCCTAACCTAACATCCTCTGCCAATCTTCCTCTTTTCGCTTGAGGAAGATTGGCCCTGAGCTAATATCTGTGCCCATCTTCCTCCACTTTATTATGTGGGTCACTGCCACAGCATGGCTTGATGAGTGGTGTATGTCTGTGCCCAGGATCTGAACCCACAAACCAGCCACCCAAGCAGAGCATGCCAAACTTAACCACCAAGCCATTGGGCCGACCCCTAATTTTTTTAAAAAATAATTTTATGTGCTTGGAACAGAGTGCTCCACTCATTTCTTAATATTTTTTCTAGGTTTTTATATTATTTACTTTAAAATTATTTTAAAAGAATTCAGGTATACACAGAGTTATGAATAATTTATAACCATCACCTCTGTATTTACAATCTAGTTTAAGAAATAAAACTTATCTGAGCACAGTCTCTTATCTCTTTCCTCAAACCTCACCCCCCAAATTCTAAAAGTCATCACAAATGTGAATTAGGTATCTATTATTACCATGTGTTAAGGTTGAATTGTGTCTCCCCCAAATGCATATGTTGAAGTCATAACTCCTAGTACTTCTGATTGTGACTTTACTTGAAAATAGGGTCTTTACAGGGTAATCAAGTTAAAATGAGGTGATTAGGGTAGGCCCTAATACAATATGACTGATGTCTGTATAAAAAGGGAAAATTTGGACACAAAGATGGAAAACGATATGAAGAGACACAGAGAGAAGAGAGCCATCTAAAAGCCAAGGAGAGAGAGGCCTAGAACAGATGCTTCCCTCATAGCCCTCAGAAGGAACCAACTCTGCCAATATCTTGATCTTAGACTTCTAGCCTCCAGAACTGGGAGAAAATAAATTTTTGTTGTTTAAGCCACCCAGTCTGTGGTACTCTGTTATGGCAGTCCTACCAAACTAATACATCATGTATATCTTTCTAATTTACTACATATGTTATGATCAATAAACAGTACATAATAATATTGCTTTGCATATTTTAAATGCTATAAAAATGGTATCAAACTTCTATTTGCTTTTCTCTGGTTACTGTTATATTTGAGAGAGACATTTTCAAGCATTGTTTTGGTTAATATATTTTGTTGTATAGAATTTTTCACTTTCACTGCACCACCCTCCCCTTTTTGTGTGGAGAGACTGTGGGCATAGTCTTGCAAGGAAGGAGCAGTCCAATTGCATCAGCATAAATGCAATTTGAGCTCACAGGAGTTTAAGGGCACGCCACCTGCCCTCCACCTAAAGAACCTGAGGGAAGTTGATATTGTGTGCAACTCTTCCTCTTGGAGTGAGAGGTAGCCACACTTGATATAGGAATTGTTTGTACATAGATCCTCTTGTAGTAGTTGGAGGGCAGTGGGGTCAGGAGTGGGGAGTAAGGGGTGGTCAAAGAAACCCACTGATAACCCCTGAAAAAATTCACTGTAAGTTTATAGCAGATAATCCTGCTTGTCCCTCTACATGCTTATAAATAGAGAGACTCTTTGACCTGAATATCTTTTAGAATTATTAATATTCATTAAATTTTAAGAGCATTATCTTATTGTTGACTGTACCAGGTAAAGTTTTCCCAGGATGCAGTGTAAACAGTCACTGTTTACTTCTACATCTCCTATTATCTCCAGAAAACTATCTTGTTCTATTATCCCGATTTTCTTCTTCACGCATTCCAAATGCAGATTTGCTCCCCTTTGTCTTTCTTCCATTACTAACTTTTACTTTCATTTCATTATTCTTCTCATTAGTATCTTCAATGTTCTATATTGTTATCTTTGTCATTCCTTTTTTTAACTTTCTGTCATTAATTTTTAATTACATTTGTTTTCTGATGTCGTCTACCTTATGTTTCATCACTTCCTTTTCTCCCATCCTTTACCTTTCTTGTGTTCTTGTCATTGGGCTTTGTGCTTTTTTTTCGTAGTGGTAAATATTCTAATGATTGTTTTATTCATGTTGCAATATTGTCTCACTTTTCATCCATTTATCCTGAGTGCTCTTCAGCTGTTATTTGTTTTGCATGTTAGTTTTGCACTCTAAAATAAAATCTTTATATAGACATAATTTTTCCCTTTTTAAAATAATTATCCTTGAAGCAGGAGAGGCCTACTTTGACTATGCATTCACAGACTTCTTGAGTAGGGGTGAAGTAAAAGTCAGATTTTAAAAAGGCTAGTATTTCTTTTTCTCCTATAGTATTGTTTCTTATGAGTGTTTACTCTGTATTTCTCCCCCAAACAACGGAGATAGCATTTTACCCTGTGAACAGTCAGTCTCTCTCTCTCTCTCTCTCTCTCTCTCTCTCTCTCTTGCTTTTGTCCCCCAAAGGCAGTGTCACTGCCTCTTGAAAATATGGCTTGCCTCTGAATATTCTCATGTACCCTATCCCAGTGCTTCTCAATCTATTGTGAATACACTTCGCTTACATATCACGTGCTGCAATGTAGATTCGGGTTCAATAAGTATGGTTCAGAGCTTGTGATTCTGAATTTCTAACAATCTCCACAGTGATGCTGATATTTTGCTCCTCAGAACACACTTTAAGTAGCAAGAGCCTAGCCTACTTTGGTTTTTGGAACCAACTGGTTCCAAAGATGCTGCAAAAAGATTTTTCACCCCATTCTCACCAGTGTCAAATAAAATATTTTGGAAATTGTATCTCACTACATGTACCTTGCCTTTTGTAGGTTTCTCTCTCCAACTTTTTCTGAGAGCTGCATTCATAGCATTTGCTCTCCATGTCCTTCAAGGCATATTACCTGTATTTGACTACTCTTGTACCCTATTTGCGCTTTAAACTAACTCCATGTATAGCTTAAATGAGGAATTTGTGTTTTTTCTCCTTTCTTGTTTTGCATGATTTCTAGGGAGAAGAGGGGAAATGCTTAAATTACATTTGTCTTAAAACTTGAATTCTTTTTTTGTAGTCTCATAACTGAATTTTATTATAGTTAGGACATGAGGTCATCCATATTGTTTGAATTTTTTAGATGATTGAAATTTACATTATAGCCTGGTTAATAAACAAAATGTATTCTCTAATTATTAAATTGAACTTTTAGATTATGTGTTCAAAATTTGTTATCCATATTGATTTTTGTCTGCTTGAGCTATTAAATCTTGAGTGAGGTCTGATAAAAATTTCCAAAATAATTATGGATACCAACCATTATTTTATAATACTCATTATTATATAATACCCAGTTTTCATTTTATCAGTTTTGGTTTATATATGTTGAGAATTTTCACATGAATGTAGAAAATTATTTCACATAAATTTATTATAATTATTGTTTTATTTGTGATTACTTATAGCATCTTATTTTTAACTTTTTCATTGCTTATATATATTAATTCTTTTTTTCTTGCTTTATTTTGGCTTCTATATATTTGTGTGTGTATATATACATCATATTATACTTTTTTCTTACAGTGGTTTGTCAGATATATACTGTCTTTTTATTATTTTAGTGCTCACCTCTAAAAGTTAAACATAAATGTTTGATGTAAGAAAGATAAAATAAATTATATGTTTATCTATCTCTCAGTACAGTATAAGTGCCGTAGAATACTTTAATTCTGATTACCACCTATACTAGTTTGCTAGGGCTGCCAGAACAAGGTACTACAGACCAGGTGGCTTATACAACAGAAATTTATTTTCTTACAATCTGTGCAGAAGTGTGAGGTCAAGGTGTTGGCAAAGCTGGCTCCTTCTGAAGGTCATGAAGGATCTGTCCCAGGCCTCTATCTATCCTTGGCTAGTAAATGGCTGTCTTCTCCTTGTATCTTCACACTGCCTTCTTTTTGTATATGTCTGTGTCCAGATTTCCTCTTCCTATAAGAATTTCAGTTATACTATATTAGGGCACATCCTAACAAGCTTGTTTTAACTTAGTTACCTCTGTAAAGACTCTCCCCTATTGTGGTCATATTTGTAGGTATTGGGGGTTAAGACTTCAACATATGAATTTTGAAGGGAACACAATTCAGTCCATAAGACCACCCTCACCCATTTGCCTGTTATTTTTACCTAGATATTAATTCTACCCATTTTTGACAAAATAAATTAGGTATCATCCTTATTTATTCAGTCAATGTAATCTCAAATTTGACTACTTGTTTATATATTTGTTTTCAAAAATTATTTGTTGAGAAGTCTACTATCAGTAGGATTTTCCTTGACTGTCTTTTCTTCATTTAAGCAAGTTTTATTATATTTTGAATTCTGTAGATTAATTAGTATGTATCTAATAGTCTGTGTAAATTGAATTATCTTTATCTTACTTTCGATATGCTTTATCTGATTTTTAGAAAAAGAAGCCATTTATTTCTTTGTTAAAAAAATCATGATCAAGGGCCAGCCTGGTGGCACAAGCAGTTAAGTGCGCATGCTCTGCTGCGGCGGCCCAGGGTTTGCCGGTTCAGATGCCGGGTGCGCACCGATGCACTGCTTGTCAGACCATGCTGTGGCAGCGTCCCATATAAAGTGGAGGAAGATGGGCACGGATGTTAGCCCAGGGCCAGTGTTCCTCAGCAAAAAGAGGAGAATTGGCAGATGTTAGCTCAGGGCTGATCTTCCTCACAAAAAAAAAAAAAAATCATCATCAATTATCTCACTAAATAGTATTTCCCCTCCATTATTTCTATTTTCTCCTAGAAACCTGAATAGATATATATTAGTCCACCTCATTCTATCTCCATATATCTTTACTTCTCTTTAATATCTTTTATTCCTTTATTTTTGTGTTCTTTTGAGTATTTTCTAAAAATCCACCATCTAGTTCACTAACCTTCTTTCAACTATGTATAATCTCATGTTTAACTGTTCAAAATATTTTAAATAATCTTTATTGAGGCACTATTTCAGTACAGAAAAGGTTATCTATTTAGATTATACAAGTTTTTGAGTTTTGACACCTATGTCAGCACCACAAAATAAACATGAAGAATATTTCTATCACCAAACTTTTCTTCAAGTTTCTTTCCAGTCAATCCCCCCTCTACTCTTGAACTCAGAAAATCATTGATCTGCTAGTTTGCATTTTCTAGAATTTCATATACATGGAATCAGACCACATTCACTTTTTTTGTTTCTGTCTTCTTCTGTCATTTCTGTCTTCTTAATATATTGGTTGTGAGATTTAGCCATGTTATTGTATATAACAAGTTTTGTTTGTTTGTTTGTTTGTTTGTGAGGAAGATTAACCCTGAGCTAACATCTGTTGCCAATCCTCCTCTTTTTGCTGAGGAAGATTGGCCCTGGGCTAACATCCGTGCCCATCTTCCTCTACTTTATAAGGGACGCCGCCACAGCATGGCTTGACAAGCGGTACATCGGTCCACGCCAGGGATCCGAACCTGCAAACCCCGGGCCGCCAAAGAGGAGCATGAGAATTTAACTGCTACACCACCAGGCTGGCCCCAAGTTTGTTTCTTTTTAATGCTGATATTCCATAGTTTATTTATTCATCTGTTGATAAGCAGTAACACATGAAAAGATGCATCACAATCCACTCATTAGAATGGCCAATGTGAAAAAATACTAATAAGGCCAAATGATGGTGTAGATATGGAGTGACTGGAACTCATATATTAATGGTGGAGAATTCAAAACTGCACAACCATTTGAGAGAAAAGTTTCTTATAAAATTTCCTAATTTCTTATAAAATTAAGTGTAAACCTATCACACAATCCAGGAAATGCCACTCAAGTATTTAACCAAGAGAGATAAAGGCTTACAAATATATATATGTGTATACACATACATATGTATATATATGTATAAGTATTTGTTTGAGAATATATATGCATATATACATATATCTTTGAGAATATTTATAGCAGTATTTCTTATAATAACTAAAAGCCAGATAAATTAGTTTTTAAATGTAATTATTTCTAACTACTAGAATTCATATTTGATTTAATTTCAAAATTTTCTCATTTTTTGATGATATCTTGGTCATTACTCAGATTTTAAGTCTTTCTTTTGTAAATCATTTTTAATTAATTAATCTTGTTTTATCTTTCCCATAATTCTGTTTGAATTTCTTAGGTATCTAATTGGCATATTTCATGGTTTTGTTGACCTATCTCATGGTGGCTTGATTTCTTGTTAGTGGTATAATTTTTAAAGTAAGTTTTTGTTTTGGTCTCTGTTGATGACAATACTACAAAATATGTCTGAAGGTGTCCCCTTTCTACTGCATACCGTGTGGGCATATATTAGGCCACCTTATTCTAACAGGACCAATTTATGTTAATGTCAAAATGGTGCAGGTAATATATATTTTATACAACAATTTGCTTGTGGTTAGAGCAGTGATTTTAAATTCTCAGGACTATTTTATTTTTTTAACTCAGAGTCCAAACTAAAAAAAAAAAAAAAAAATATTCCTTTTGTTCTTCCTCTCCTGGTGGGTAGAATATTTTCTAGCCATCTTTGCTCTCAGTGTGTAGCACTTTGAGCATCTCATTTTTATGTGGAGGTCTGAATTTCAGCTCTGTCTTGGTTGATTGGACCCAAGTATTTGATTTCTATAACCTATGTGGTCACTAAAGCCCGAGCCTCTAGTCCCAAGGTCACTTGCACTTGAGTATCAGTTTACTGTGTGGTTTTCACTTCATTCTTTATTTTCTGCATCCTGTAGTTTGATCTTACTTTTTGGTAAATTTTTAACTCTGTATTTAAAAGCGTGTTTGTTATGTAAATCAAGCATTGGTAGGATTTTTAATTTTTACTTTGTTAGAGGGACAGCTTTTCATACTATCTATTGTGTATTTGTCAGACCATGTAACTTTCTACTCTTTTTTAAATTCAGATTTTGGTGAAGAGCATTACTTGTTCACAACTATATTCTCTCTCATTGCCCTTCCTGTAGGCAGAGTATGCTTTCCACATGTATTAAATTTGGGTTTGGCCATAAAATCTATTTTGATCAATGGGATGTGAGCAGACATGTTGTACTCTAAATCTTAGAACTAACATTTAAATAAATTTGAGGGGTTAAGCTGCTCCTTCACCTTGAGTCCTAGAATGAGATGATATATAGAAAGGCTGGAAAGCTGCAACTGACCCACACAGCCCTCCTAAATATAAGCAATAAGTAAATGTTTGTTACTGTTAGCCATAATAAAATTGGGGTTGGTTGTGTGTTATCATAGCAAAAGTTGACTAATACACTAAGAAGTGTGGCTTTCATTCCATCTTGGTTCTTGTTTTTCTCAAAATTGATAAGACTGATACTATTCTATGTTTTCTTGACTGTCTCCTTTCTTTTTTTTTTTCTTGGTGAGGAAGATTGGCCCTGAGCTAATGTCTGTTGCCAATCGTCCTCTTTTTGCTTGAAGAAGATTGTCCCTGAGCTACCATCTCTGCCAATCTTCCTCTATTTTTTTTGTATGTGATAGCATGGCTTGATGAACAGTGTGTAGGTCCACGCCAAGAGATCCGAACCCACGAACGCCAGGCTGCCAAAGTGGAGTGCAGGAACTTAACTAGTACACCATCAGGCTGGCCCTGTCTTCTTTCTTTTTATTAAATAAACAGCAACTAAAAATAAAATAGGAAAAGAGGAAAAAAGAATATGAAACCAATATATTAATAAAAAATAGTAATATGGTAGTCATAAACTCAACTGTATAAGTAATTGCATTAAATGTAAATTCTCAAGTAAAAGACTAATATTGTCAAAGTTAATTTTAAAAAGTTAAACGTAGCTATTGTTGTTTTCAAGAGACATTTTAAATATCATGATGTTACATAAAGATGAGAGGAAAAAGATGCAGAGTTATATGTGGCAAACAATAAAGAAAGCTGACGTGGAAATACTAATATCAGACAAAAAGATATTAAAGCAAGTAGCACTATTAAAGATAAATATTTTATCCTCAGTATTATCTCAAATACTTCTTTTCTTTGCATGGATCTTTTACAAGTTACTTAAACATTTTGTGATAAATAGTTTAATTAATATTAAATTATGAAATGCACAGATCTACTAGGTAGAGCACAAATAAACTGTAATATGTCACATTACACTGAAAGATACAAATTAGTGATTGTCAACTAAATCACATTGTGCAACTATCTCTGTTCCCTCAGGATATCTTATATTACGCATGAACTTCTGACATAATCCAAGTGACTATCTATTGAAATTTGATAATTAGTAGCAAAGCTTAATTCCTCTCAGGAACATAATATTGAATTTAAGAAGTCAAACACAATGATAAAATTCTGACAAAGTTTAAGAACTGGCAAAACACATCCATGTGGATTTAGAAATCAGGATATTGGGAAACCTTGCAGAGAGGGTTTGCAAGAGGAAAGAGGCATGAGAGAGCTTTTGGGGTTCTGGTAAGAATTTGTATTTTGATTTAGGTGAATGCCTAACAGATGAATTCACTTTGTGAAAATTCATCAAGCTTTACAATTACAAGTTGCACACTCTTCTGTATGTACACAATACTTCAAATTTTGAATAACTGAAAAACTGCTTATAAAATATTTTGAGGGAACAAAAAGATCACATAACAATAGTTTAACTACTAAATTTTACATATTTTCTATGCATTATCACCAGTAGAATAAGCAAAATTTTCATTTACTTTTAATTATTGTTTTCACCATTTCAAAAAAAATTATTAATAATATTTCTAAAGTATTTTTCAGCATCTGCAAGTTTTGATAAAAGGCATTTTTTTTTTAATTTTTTGTTTATTGCAGTAACATTGGTTTATAACATTGTAAAAATTTCAGGTGTACATCATTGTACTTCTATTTCTGCATGGACCACATCATGTTCACCACCAAAATACTAATTACAACCCATCACCACACACATGCACCGAATTATCCCTTTCACCCTCCTCCCTCCCCCCCTCCCCTCTGGCAACCACCAATCCAATCTCTGTCCCTATGTATCCGTCCATTGTTGTCACTATCTACTACTTAATGAAGGAAATCATATGGTATTTGACCTTCTCCCTCTGACTTATTTCACTTTGCATTATACCCTCAATGTCCATCCATGTTGTCACAAATGGCTGGATTTCATCGTTTCTTATGGCTGAGTAGTATTCCATTGTGTATATATACCACAGCTTCTTTATCCATTCGTCCCTTGATGGGCACTTAGGTTGCTTCCAAGTCTTGGCTATCGTGAATAAGGCTGCAATGAACACAGGGGTGCATGTACCTTTGCAAATTGGTGTTTTCAAGTTCTTTGGATAAATACCCAACAGTGGAATAGCTGGATCATATGGTAGTTCTATCGTTGATTTTTTGAGGAATCTCCATACTGTTTTCCATAGTGGCTGCACCAGTTTGCACTCCCACCAGCAGTGTATGAGAGTTCCCTTCTCTCCACATCCTCTCCAACACATGTTGTTTCCTGTCTTGTTAATTATAGCCATTCTGACGGGCGTGAGGTGATATCTCATTGTAGTTTTGATTTGCATTTCCCTGATAATTAGTGATTTTGAACATCTTTTCATGTATCTGTTGGCCATCTGTATATCTTCTTTGGAGAAATGTCTGTTCAGGTCTTTTGCCCATTTTTTAATTGGGTTGTTAGTTTTTTTGTTGTTGAGATGCATGAGTTCTTTATATATTTTGGAGATTAAGCCCTTATCAGATGTATGGTTTGCAAATATCTTCTCCCAATTGTTAGGTTGTCTTTTCGTTTTGTTGATGGTTTCCTTTGCTGTGCAGAAGCTTTTTAGTTTGATGTAGTCGCATTTGTTTATTTTTTCTATTGTTTCTCTTGCCCGGTCAGATGTGGTGTTTGAAAAGATGTTGCTAAGACCGATGTCGAAGAGCGTACTGCCTATGTTTTCTTCTAGAACTTTCACAGTTTCAGGTCTTACATTCAAGTCTTTAATCCATTTGGAGTTAATTTTTGTGTATGGTGTAAGGTAAGGGTCTACTTTCATTTTTTTGCATATGGCTATCCAGTTTTCCCAACACCATTTGTTGAAGAGACTTTCTTTTCCCCGTTGTATGTTCTTGGCTCCTTTGTCAAAGATTAGCTGTCCATAGATGTGTGGGTTTATTTCTGGGCTTTCGATTCTATTCCACTGATCTGTGTGTTTGTTTTTGTGCCAGTACCATGCTGTTTTGGTTACTATAGCTTTGTAGTATATTTTGAAGTCAGGAAGTGTGATACCTCCAGCTTTGTTCTTTTTTCTCAGGATTCCTTTAGCTATTCGGGGTCTTTTGTTGTTCCATATAAATTTTAGAATTCTTTGTTCTATTTCTGTGAAAAATGTTGTTGGAACTTTGATAGGGATTGCATTGAATCTATAGATGGCTTTAGGAAGTATGGACATCTTAACTATGTTAATTCTTCCAATCCAAGAGCATGGAATATCTTTCCCTTTCTTTGTGTCTTCTTCAATTTCTTTCAGAAATGTTTTATAGTTTTCGGTGTACAGATCTTTCACCTCTTTGGTTAAGTTTATTCCTAGGTATTTTATTCTCTTTGTTGCAATTGTAAATGGGATGGTATACTTAATTTCTCTTTCTGCTACTTCGTTGTTAGTGTACAGAAATGCAACTGATTTTTGTATGTTGATTTTGTATCCTGCAACTTTACCATATTCGTTTATTACTTCTAAAAGTTTTCTGGTGGATTCTTTAGGGTTTTCTATATATAAAATCATGTCATCTGCAAATAGTGACAGTTTCACTTCTTCCTTTCCAATTCGGATCCCTTTTATTTCTTTCTCTTGCCTGATTGCTCTGGCTAGGACTTCCAATACTATGTTAAATAGGAGTGGTGACAGTGGGCATCCTTGTCTGGTTCCTGTTCTTAGAGGGATAGCTTTCAGTTTTTCACCATTGAGGATAATATTAGCTGTGGGTTTCTCATATATGGTCTTTATTATGTTGAGGTACTTTCCTTCTATACCCATTTTATTCAGAGTTTTTATCATAAATGGATGCTGGATCTTGTCAAATGCTTTCTCTGCATCTATTGAGATGATCATGTGATTTTTGTTCTTCATTTTATTAATGTGGTGTATTACGTTGATCGATTTGCGAATGTTAAACCATCACTGCATACCTGGAATAAATCCCACTTGATCATGGTGTATAATCTTTTTAATGTATTGTTGTATGCGATTTGCTAGTATTTTGTTGAGGATTTTCGCATCGATGTTCATCAGTGATATTGGCCTGTAATTTTCTTTTTTTGTGTTGTCCTTGTCTGGTTTTGGTATCAGGGTAATGTCAGCTTCGTAGAATGAGTTAGGGAGCTTCCCCCCCTCCTCAATTTTTTGGAAGAGTTTGAGAAGGATAGGTATTAAGTCTTCTTTGAATGTTTGGTAGAATTCACCAGGGAAGCCGTCTGGTCCTGGACTTTTATTTTTGGGGAGGTTTTTGATTACTGTTCGATCTCCTTACTGGTGATTGGTCTATTCAAATTCTCTACTTCTTCTTGATCCAGTTTTGGAAGGTTGTATGATTCTAAGAATTTATCCATTTCCTCCAGATTGTCGAATTGGTTGGCATATAGTTTTTCATAGTATTCTCTTATAATCTTTTGTATTTCTGAGGTGTCTGTTGTAACCTCTCCTCTTTCATTTCTGATTTTACTTATTTGTGCCTTCTCTCTTTTTTTCTTGGTGAGTCTAGCTAAAGGTTTGTCTATTTTGTTGATCTTTTCAAAGAACCAGCTCTTGGTTTTATTAATTTTTTCTATTGTTTTTTTGGTCTCCATTTCATTTATTTCTGCTCTGATTTTTATTATTTCCCTTCTTCTACTGATTTTGGGCTTTGTTTGTTCTTCTTTTTCCAGTTCCTTTAGGTGCATTGTTAGATTGTTTATTTGAGATTTTTCTTGTTTGTTGAGATAGGCTATAAACTTCCCTCTTAGAACCGCTTTTGCTGTATCCCATAAATTCTGGCATGTCGTATTTTCATTTTCATTTGTCTCCAGGTATTTTTTGATTTCTTCTTTGATTTCTTCATTAACCCAGTCGTTGTTCAGTAGCATTTTGTTTAATCTCCATGTATTTATGGCTTTTCTGATTTTCTTCCTATAGTTGATTTCTAGTTTCATACCGTTGTGGTCAGAAAAGATGCTTGGTATTATTTCAATCCTCTTAAATTTATGGAGACTGGTTTTGTGGCCTAATATGTGATCAATCCTGGAGAATGTTCCATGTGCATTTGAAAAGAACATGTATTCTTCGGTTTTTGGATGGAATGCTCTGTATATATCTACTAGGTCCATCTGTTCTAGTGTGTCGTTTAAGGCCAATGTTTCCTTATTGATCTTCTGTTTGGATGATCTATCCGTTGGTGTAAGTGGAGTGTTAAAGTCCCCTACTATTATTGTGTTACTGTCTAATTCTGTTTTTATGTCTGTTAATAATTGCTTTATATATTTAGGTGCACCTACATTGGGTGCGTAGATATTTACAAGTGTTATATCCTCTTGTTGGATTGTTCCCTTGATCATTATGTAATGCCCTTCTTTGTCTCTTTTTACAGTTTTTGTTTGAAAGTCTATTTTGTCTGATATGAGTACTGCTACCCCAGCTTTCTTTTCATTGCCATTTGCATGGAGTATCTTTTTCCATCCCTTCACTTTCAGTTTGTGAGTGTCTTTAGGTCTGAAGTGTGTCTCTTGTATGCAGCATATATATGGGTCTTGTTTTTTTATCCAGTCAGCCACCCTATGCCTTTTAATTGGAGCATTTAGTCCATTGACGTTTAAAGTAGCTATTGATAAGTATGTACTTACTGCCATTTTTTAACTTTATTTTTTTTTTTTTCCCTCAGTGTTTTAGTAGTCCTTCTCTGTTCCTTACTTCTTCTATACAGAATTGATGGTCACTTTAGTTTGACCTCTGTCTGAAAGCTGTACTCTTTAACTACCCTCCTCCCTCCTTTTATGTTTTTTATATCATATCTAACCTCTTTTTTGTGCATTTGTATCCATTACGTTCTAATCGTGGAAATAGATAATTTTTCCTATTTGTGGTCTTCTCTTTTCCCCTTAAATCAGTCCCTTTAACATTTCTTGTAACACTGGTTTCTTGGTGACAAACTCCTTTAATTTTTGCTTATCTGGGAAAATTTTGATGTCTCCTTCCATTTTGAACGATAACCTTGCTGGGTAGAGTATTCTTGGCTGTAAGTTTTTTCCTTTTAGCACTTTAAATATATCATGCCATTCTCTTCTAGCCTGTAAGGTTTCTGCTGAGAAGTCAGCTGATAGCCTTATGGGGTTTCCTTTGTATGTAGCTTGACATTCTCTTGCGGCTTTTAGGATTCTCTCTTTATCTTTAATTCTGGACATTTTGATTATGATGTGTCTTGGTGTAGGCCTCTTTGGGTTTATCTTGTTTGGAGCTCTCTGTGCCTCCTGTACCTGGATGTCTGTTTCCTTCCTTAGGTTAGGGAAGTTTTCATCTATTATTTCTTGAAATAGATTCTCTGCCCTCTTGTCTCGCTCTTCTCCTTCCGGGACACCTATAACACGGATGTTAGTGTGCTTGATGTTGTCCCAGAGGTCCCTTAGACTGTCCTCACTCTTTTTAATTCTTTTCTCTTTTACCTGTTCACCTTGGGTAATTTCTTCTAGTCTTTCTTCCAGCTCACTAATCCGTTCTTCTGTATCCTCTACTCTGCTTTTGAGTCCCTCTAATGAATTTTTCATTTCCAGTATTGTATTCGTCATTTCTGATTGGTTCTTTTTTATATCTTCCATTTCTTTGTTGACATTCTCACTGAGTTCATCTATTCTTCTCCCCAGATCAGTGAGCATCCTTAACACTCTTAGTTTGAACTCTCTGTCGGGTAGGTTGCTCATTTCTGTTTCACTTAGTTCCTTTTCTGGGGTTTTGTCCTGTTCTCTTACTTGGAATGTATTCTTTTGCCTCCTCATTTTGCCTCTTTCCCTGTGCTTGTGTCTACGTATTAGGTAGGTCAGCTACGTCTCCTGCTCTTGGATAGGTGACCTTATGTAAGTGATGCCTTAGGAGGCTTCCAGTGTGCTTCCCTCAGTTCTCAATGTTCCAGGGGTGACCCCTATGTGGGCTACGTGTGTCCTTCTATTGTGGCCTATTAGCTCTCCCTATAGGTGCCCAGGGAGGCTGAGTTATGCTCCTGGCCAGCTGTTGTAATGCTCAGCTGCTTGTAGTTGTTGTGGGCCCTTCAGTCTCTTTATCAGGTGTGGGGAGCCCCAGCACAGTTGGCTGTAAGTTCTAATACCACATTTGTGTTGCAGTATTTCTTTTAAGTGAGTAGGCCCCCAGTGTGGCAAGTTTTTAGGCTCAGGGCCTTACAATTGCTGTAAACCTCTAGCCTATTAGGTCTCTTGTCAGCTCTCTGGGGATTGCAGCTGGGTGGGGCTGCCCTCAGGCACAGGAGCACCCAATTGTTTCAGGCTTTGGAAGGTGGGGCAAACCTCCTATGTGGGTCTTTGAGAAGCACAAGTCTTCTGCAGCTGACAAGCCCTGTTACCCACAGGTCCACACACACAGTCAACACAGTCCTGCCCCGTGTGAGCGCCCCGACCTCCCCAAGCGGACCCAGTCTCTCCACGGCGGGAGCCCCACACACTCCGCCACAGCCCCACACTCTCCACCCGCTCCTTGTGCACACCCTGCCCCGCTCAAGTCGGCTCAGTTGCCAGGCTGCAGAGAATCCAGTCACCAATCTATGCAGGCCCACACGTTGCCTGAGGGCTTGTTGTTGGGTGGGGCCAGTCTCTAGGGTGGGCTGCCTGCCCTGGCTGAGCTGGATTAAATCGGTGCTCTAGCGGGTGGAGCAGACCCTGGGCTAGCAGGTCTCAGGGAGAACTCCAATGGCGTCTGTGTCAGCACGCTCACACCAGGCCACAACAATGGCCGCCACCAATGTCCCAGTCCCTGGAGAGGTCTCACCCCTCACCGTGATGTACTCAGGGCCTATTAGGTGAGTTCTTGTCACCGAAGCACTGTGTACCTTTCTTTCTGGTGATTTTAGGATGTTTTCTGGAACGGGTGAGTTTGTGCGTGGGTCCTTTAAGAGCCAGTTTTAGTTTCTTTGTGAACCGGGTTTTCTGGGGGTGCTACCCAATGCTTTAGTAGCAGGCAAAGTCAGATATTATGCCACTGGTGTCGATTGTGCTGGGTCCACAAAATGCCCACAGCGGGGGCGCTCCCCGGCTCAGGACCCCGCGCCTCCAGGGAGGGTGCGTACCTGTGAGCTGCTCCCGGCAGCCGTGACGCTGGCGGCTTGTGAATGTGGCGTTTTTCCTCTCCAGAAGGGAGTCTCTGCCTCTTCTACCCCAGTTAGGATTGTCCGTTGTTGCAGGAGTTCCTCTTATCCAGTTTTCAGTTCTGTCTCAGGGGTAATTTTTCCACGAGTAGTTGTAAATTGGCTGTGTCCACGGGAGGAGGTGAGTTCAGAGTCTGCCTACGCTGCCATCTTGACTCCGCCTCCGATAAAAGGCATTTGCATAAAGCTTGGGAACACATAATATCTAGAACTAAAAAAAGTGAGAGTGGAAATTGTTGTTTGGCACATAATTTTAAATCTTAAAATGTCAATTTCATGAGGAAATTTTTCCCTGAATCGGACTAAATAGGGACAATTTTCCAACGTAAGATTAAAAAGAAAGGAAGACAAGTGAAATAAAAGCCAAACATCTGAAGGAGGTAAATATGTTTTTAACTATGAAAACAAAGCATTGGCAAGACAGGATTAATGTCCACAGCTCCAATGTCAAAAAGAAATATGAGAAAGAATTAACAATACATGAAGCAAGAATATCAATCATCTGAAACAAATATTCAACAAAAGGATAAATGGGACATGAAGCACCCTATCCTTAGCCTGAGAGAGAGAGACAGTAATTGAGAAGATTATGCTTTGTGATCCACTGTGATAAATTCTACTGACAGATGCAAGAGGATCCACATGGAGCAGAAACAAAACTTCTGCTACTGCAAGGATAATGAAAACTTCAGATATGGGCATTTTAAATTAAATGTCCAATTTAAACCTTAAAATCAGTTAGATATGCTTGAATTTATAGCATGTAAGGCTAAAGAAAATCTAAAAGCATAGTTGCAGCTAATGAATACTTTACAGGAATATTTTTATATAGAGATATCTGTTGAACATGTGTGTCAAACATTTTTCTTAAGAAATAATTGCTGCTGATTTTAATCTTAACTGTGACTGATGATTTAATAGCTAATGTAATATAACCTTTTAAAGAAGAGACTAAAAGAGAAAGTTCTTTCAAATTGTTAATATTGCAAGAACATATTTTTTATTCACCAAACTTATTTTTCTTCCTTTTTCAAAAGCAGTTGCAAGTTTCAATCAATTGTCATATGCATAGGGAAGGATAAAAAATCTTAAGCTTAAATGCACACTGATCTATAGAAGCCTAGGATGGGAAGTATTTAGATGTAAGAATAATTGTTGGAGCAAGTAGAAAAAGTAAACTTCATTTAAATGTGAAATGATTTAAAAATAGTGTATTTTAAGGCAAAGCCAAAATTCCCTAATGCTTAAATAGTAGATAAACGGTAAATTTAATCTAATTTCAACATAAATTCTAGGAGTAGGAACACAGAAATGAACAAAATTACAAACAGGAATACACATGTAGTGTATTCCATTCATCATATAATAGTGGTGACATCAAGAGAAATACATATTAAATTCAATTTGATAAGTTCTATAATTAATGGTAAGATTACATTTCCAAGGGAGCAAAGGAAAGTAACATATTCTGAGATATAATGTGGGACAGTTATAAGGGTGAGGTCTAGAGGAAGAGGAGGTGTACTTCAGCAGGGAGTCTATCACAAGTAGAGGGAAATACTGTGTGAAGAGGGGTGAGGGAATTTCCAGAACGACTGAAGCATAACAGGCATATTGAAGTGGATTGATAAATGAGACTAAAATCTAAAAAAGGCACAGCTATGATAAGATTCTTGCTTGTCCTGAAAATAAAGCTAAAATATAGACTTTTATTTCTGAAAAGTGGAGAAGCCCATATAAAAATTTTAGTCAAGAAACAGATATAAAATATTTTATGCTTTAAAGGGATTATCCTTGAAGGATCCTTGCCAATTTGGCTTGTGATATTTCTGGAAAACAGAAAGACTAAATATCACATGGTTAAAATTTATTATTATAAATCTTTGTATGTACAGTACTTTATACTACATAGTTATATAGTATATTTATAATTATATAAAAATTATGTTATAATATACTGTATAATATAGATTATTGTAACTACTGTTAACTAAATAATTTTGAATATTTAATCCCTGCGAGAAAATTGAAATAGTAATAAAAGAAAAACACAAATTTCAAAAAATTTGAGACACACTTATAATCTCATCCATTCAGCTGGGAATACCCTCCTTACTGAGTTACAGTTTTGCTTATTTCTTATGCTAGGCTTTCCAGGCATTTTATACATTTTTAATCACCACCTCCCATGTACCTGGAACAATCTAAGCTCTTGGAATAAAATGGTCAAATAGAAAGGGTCTTTAGCCTCAAAAAAACTTACAGTAATGTATTGACTATAAAGAGAACATGCCAAGAATTTTGTAGTTGAGGGCCTTGGAGAATAATAACTAATTTCTCTGTGTGTTGATGATGCCATCTGTGGAGAGCTGCTGCATAGCTGGAAAGACTGGTAGACCTAAACAGGTGCGTCTGCTTGGACGGAAGAGCACAAATAGTTGTTTCAAGGTGTATGTTTCTGGGGCATGCTTTCTTTTGTGTTTTGAAAATTAGTCATCAGAGAAAAATTAACTCAGAAGAGTAAATCAAAAAGAAAAAATGATATAAGATGTTAAGAAATAATTAAGAGGTTTATAACTTATATAGGTAATTATTTTCAAAAATACTAACTGAAAGGAAAAGGAGAATCAAGCTTGCTGTCGAATAATAGATCAAAATGCTAAGTTTATATTTGAAAGAATGCACAGAAAAAGAAAATAGTACAATGAGAAAATATGCAGGGTTTACTTTCGGCATTTACACTATGTCAATACATTTCATCCAAAACACAGTATGCATTACATTATGCCCAATGCTGAAGCCAGGTAGGAGCTAAAGTAGTGCTTTTTGAATGAATTGACTGAGAATTGCAATAATTATTTCATAATTTAGATCTACTGGAATTTCAAAAAAAAGAATATTAAATTATGGTTTATTGTATTCAGATTCTTAGAACACTAGCTAACGCATGTATGATGTATAAATAAACCTATGTAAATTTTCAATTTGGAATTCAAATATTCCTTCATGCCCTACGGTCATATTCAAAACAGAAAATGGGCGAATGGTGAAAATTATGAGTTTTGCTGACTACATATTGGAACTTTTTGGGGGGAGTGGGATTTGGATTGAGGTATAGCTAGATCCAAAGGCAAGGGAGAAAGAGGAGAGAAATGAAAATCTGAATCATTTTAGGCAGAGAGAAAAAAGAAGTTGGGAATAGTTAACTGTTCAGTACCCATATGATTTGTCCATCACTATTCATGAGTAGCATCATTCTGCCCTCCTTCAAGCAATGTTATCTGCATAGGGGCGGGTATTAATCGATTCTAATGAAAGACGGGAAAGGGGCCTTGTCATTTTCATCATTTCTTCTCATCTAATAATATCGAGTATAGACTCCTGTCTTGTTAGATGTGTTATAAACAGGATAACCCATTTATAAGCAAATTTAGTGGCTCTCTGGAATATTTTTGAACTTGACTTTCTATCTACTCATTTCAGAGAGTTTACTAAGACAGGACTACTGTGATTTGTTGCTTGCCTGAAACATCACTTTGTGAAATGAAAGTTTTGGTTGAACGTCACACAGAGTTAGCTCACAAGGCATCTGAGATTTTTGCTACAAGGCAGTTACCTCATATAGTTAAGATTTGAATATATTGGATAGTGAACTATTTTTTTTTAAAAAATAAGAGAATTATATATATTTTCCTTCATTATCCCTCTAGAATTAATGTTACGAGCTGCAAACTGTACTCCAAAAGACAAGATAAATTATCTTCAAGCTCATCCTTGGTCTTTCGTTTTGCAGACTACAGAAAAACCTTCATGATTTTTTGTCATAGTCATGGTCTACCTTCTATTTCCTCACCTATGCATACGAACTTAAGCTTTTCATTATTTCATCCTCAAATAAAGCCACCTGTACAGAAGAAAATCTGTCATATCCTCTTCCTTATTTCATTGTTTAGCTGAATACCTTCTAAAATGATGACTACCAAATTTTCTGTTAGTTCTTAGTAATACACCTATAATCCAAACTAATGTGATACTTATTTCTATAAAATTCCTGTCTTGTCATATTTTCATTTTGAAATATTTATAAGTAAGTGGCTTCTAAGCTCATTGTGTTGTTATTATTGATCACTCATAAATTATAATAACTTAAGAAGAATAAAATAGTAGCTATGCATGTTGCTTGGTCCTGAATTTATACACATAACATAAGGCATCATGATGTTTGATGTTAGAATAATCTCAAGATGATAATATTGTTTGGCATTAATTCCAGATATATTGTTAAAAATCTTTCTATATTTTTCATTTTACTAAATAGAAAAAACTATTGCTAAGAAGTACATCTCCTTACTATAAATGTTAGAATATTTACTTTTTTAACACACTGTATTAAGTATTATACAAAAATATGTTGTTCATTTTAGATTGGAGGAAAGCACAAATATATAACTTAAAATCTAATGTTTTTCTTTCTATGTATGTAACTATCAAAAGAATAAAATTGTCTAAGTTACTTGTACGGTATGTAACCTATGAAGAAAAGCTTTCTTCACACATTCATGTAATTATTATTATTCTTAATCATAGGGCTTTACAGATTGGAATCTAGCCTTGGTAAGTGAATTCTGCCTAGTGTGCCTTTGTGAAGTGTGCCATATCAGAAGATAATTCAAGATTTATAATTTTCACCCTTTATTTTAATTAATCCTTTCCAGTATTAAAATTGTCACTTAAACTGACTTTAAAAAGGCCATTCAATATGATCAATTAGTACATAAATATTCTTTAATCATTTCCTATTTGTTTTGCGTGCAATGTTCCCCAAGCTAGAGCTAGCTGGACAGAGCAAATATCTAAACTATTTTTATGAGATGCGTGTTGATTTTTCTAGTTGATTCACTAAACAAGCACACTCAGCTTATTAAAGAGAATGAGCATATTCTGTCTTCAAAGGTCTATGTTATTTTACATTTGTTACCTCACAAGCCAGGTAATCTATAATTAGTGTTTCTTTTCTGTCACAGCCAAAAAAAATCCTAATATTTTAGGATTTTCATGTGCATTTATAGTTATATAATCCAAAATAGAGAAGGAAAGGAGAAAAAGTAATTTCCTTCAATATCTACTACATGTCAAGTTCTAAACAAGTTTCTTTTTATGTGTTAATTTATTTAAACCTCAAGGTGAAATTGAGAGATTCAAATTTTTGGTTTCATCACTGCTGAAAAGATGTGTTGAAAGACATTTTTTTCCTATGGCCTTAAATACTTTAAGTTTTGACTGTAATTTCAAAATAGTAAATAATTTATTCAAAATAACAAACAGTTAATGAAAACCAGATGATTAAATACCAATACAAAAATATATATGTTCTTGTAGTTCTCAACAAAGTCGTGTTCTCTCAATAATGAATGCCTGTTTTAAAAATGTGTAAATCATATTTTGTTGTGAGTGTGTGTGTGTGTGTATGAGAGAGCAAGAGAGAGAGACAGAGAGGGAGAGAGAGAGAATGAGAGAGCAAGGAATTAACAATTCTATGTTCTATGTATCCTGTTATATTACACTCATAATTCAGAGAAAATGAGGTTTATTAAATATATGTTATGGCAGAGATTCTGTATTTCACTTTCTTTTCTCTCTAATAAAGGCTACTTTGCCTCACTTTTAATTAGATTAAGTGAAGACTTTGACATATAAAGTGGATGAAGTGTTTCCTATATAATTATGGGAATAAAAAACCAATTTTAGGACTGCTCATTAAATGGCAGTCAAGTTCCCGCAGAGACTAGATAATTGTTTATATTATATACACCACACAGTTTCCAGGATTGCCCTTGAAATATAGTTGAAGTCTTTAAATTTTGAGTTGTGATGAATATGAGACAGGGCTGTGGTTTCCATAGTTGCTCTCTAGAGGCCTGTTCTTAAAGCTCTTTGACAGGTAATTTTACTGTTCTTTCACATTTATTACCCTACTTCAGAATGAGTTACAAGTGTTTTTCATAGCATGTGAGAAATGGCATGTGTAGGGGAGAACTGAAAAAGTAGTTGGGAGAATGGAAGAAATATCCATGAATAATAGACCAAACCTTCTATTTATTTTACCTCCAGAAAACAAGAAGACATCCAGAGCTTCATGCTGCTTATTATAATAACTCTGCCGAATTCAGCTACCTCAAGTTCCTTACCTTCTGTCCATTAACTCTTATCCCTTCTGGTGAAATACTGCTTTTTCTAAACTGCCAGTGTTGACTGAGCTACCTACAGGGGCAGCCCCTGAAAAAGTTCTCCCTATCTCCAGGCTTAGATATCATCTTGAGCTGAATTACTTAAGAACTGCCCAGTGGATGCATATGTTCCAGCTAAATATAAATTTTCTAGTCTAGAATCCCTAGACTATCACTGTAATTGATTAACAACTTTCATCTAAGAGATAATCCTTCTATGAAGCAATGTATTCTATAATGTGCTGACTTCCCTGATCACCTACTCTAGGACTCTTTTTCAATAACTACCCTTTATATGTCCTTCATCATTTTCATCTTCTCCTTCTACGCTGGACAATTCCCATTGCTATAAAAAAAGCTCTAA
This sequence comes from Ceratotherium simum simum, assembly GCF_057802395.1. Classification (NCBI taxonomy): domain Eukaryota; kingdom Metazoa; phylum Chordata; class Mammalia; order Perissodactyla; family Rhinocerotidae; genus Ceratotherium; species Ceratotherium simum. The sequence goes on along the minus strand of NC_141901.1, from coordinate 61,148,967 downwards.
TATTTCCCATAAATGAAAATTGATTCTCTATTTTCCTTTAATAACTATTTTATATCTTTACCATATACCTTGAAACAAAAATTAATGAAAATAATTGTCCTTACTGGAAAGCTCTACTTTCTCACTTCTTTTTTGTACTCCACTGAGGGGCCTATCTCAGTCTTATCCTCTATCTACAGTCTTCCTAGTGAGCACCTGATGGAGGCCTGTAACAAGCCTTCTGAGTAAACAAATTAGTGAACACCAATAGAAACTATGAAACATAAATTCAGAAATCTAAAGATAAAAAAAATGTACAGACACTAAGAGACTTATGGGGTAATATCTAGCAACATAACAATTGCATCATTGGAGTACCAGAAAAGATTGGGAACAGAAAAAATATTTCAAAAAATTATATCCCAAATTCTTTCCAAATTTGATCAAAAGTATAAATCCACACATCCAAGTCATTAAATAAACTTCCATCAGGATATAATAAAGAAAGTTATGACCAAACATATCAAAATCAAATTGTTAAGAAAGCAATGATAAGGATAAAATCTTTTTAAAAAACCAGAGAAAAAATATACATGATATACAAAGAACACGGGTAAGGATAGAAAACTTCTCATCAGTAACTGAGCAAATTAGAAAATAGAGTTTTCAAGTTGGTAAAAAACCAAAAACAAACAAACAAAAAATCCTGTCAACCTAGATTTCTATACCCAGTTAACATATATTTTAAAATGAAGGCAAAGTAAAGACATTTTCAGAGCAACCACTACAGAAATATTATAATGGCTAAAATCTTTAAAAAATAATAATCACTGATGATCTCATTTGCTGGAGAAGACACAGAGCAACAGGAATATTCTTTGCAAAATGATACAGCTGCTCTGGAAGTCAATTTGGCAGTTTCTGACAAAGCTAAACATAGTTTACCATACAATTAGGATCCTAAGTATTTATCCAAATTATTTGAAAGCTTATGTCCACAAAAACCAACATGTGATAGTTTATAACATCTTCATAGTCACCCAAAACTAGAAGAAAGCAAGAGCAACAAATAAATGAAGTAGTACTGTATCTTTTCCCAAAATACAACTTGATATCTGTGTGTCTACACTGCTATAAATAAATGATTGAATAAATAAATGAACGTGGCAAAATATACAAGTCTCTGATGCAAAATAATTTTAAATAATTGAATAACTCCCTAATACTTAAGTGTGGCTTGCACACAATAACTTCATTCAAAGAGTACATTATTAAAAGGGAGAAGAAAATGTTTTTTCAGTGGAAAACCAAGTGATTAAAGTTACTATCAACAGTAATGTTGTTAACATATGTACTTGAAGAGATGTGATAAGAATGGCACTTTACTCCTATGGTGTTCCTTCCGTAAACTCGTAATCCTATTCTAATCATGAGAAAAAACATCAGACAAAACATAAATAAGGAACATTCAACAAGATATATGATCAGTCCTTCTCAAAACTGTCAAGGTCATCAAAAGCAAGGAAAGTCAGAGAAACCGTTACTTCTAAGAGATGCCAACAGATGTAATGACTAAATGTAATGTGGTATACTTGATAAGATCCTGGGATAGAAAAAGGAAATTAGGTAAAAACTAAGGGTGTCTGAGTAAACTATGGACTTTACTTAATATTAATGTATTAATGCTGGTTCATCAATTGGAACAAATTTGCCATAATATGTAAATTGTTAATAATAGAACAAATTGGGTGTTTGTTATATGGCAACTCTCTGTATTATCTTTACAATATTTCTGTAAATCTAAAACCATTTTACAATAAAAAGTTATTAAAATAATATAAGGAAATTAATATATATGCAAACACTAAGAAAAACTCAAGAAAACTGGAGTGGATAAATTAGTAACAGATGAAGCAAACACTTCAGAAGAAGGTATATTACTAGGCATGAAGAGAAATTTTTCAAAATGATAAAAAATATATTCAGCTAGAGATCATAAACAGTTTAAATATACAGTAACCTAATAACAGAGCTTCAAAATACATAAATTAGAAACTTATAGAAGTTCAAGGAAAAATAACAAAATCTACAAACACAGTGTTAGATTTTGACACCTCTCTCAGTAAGTAACATAACAAGTAAACCCAAAATCAGTAAGACTATAGAGTGCCTAAAAATCATGATCACCAGAGCTGACCTAATTGATATTTATAGATCATCCAACCCTCAAATAGTAGGATGTACTTTATTTTGAACTACACAAGAAATATTCTATAAAGGAGACCATATTCAGGGCCATAAAACAAGCACCAATGAATTAAAAGTATTGAAATTCTGCAATGTATGTCCTTTGACCATAATGGAATCTAAGTAAAAATCAATAACAGAAAGATATTCAGAAAACTGCTAAATATTTAGAAAGTAATCAACATTTTTTTAGTAATCCATGTGTTAATGTGTCATAATAGAAATAACTAATGAAGTTAGAAAGTATATTGATTTGAATGAAAAAGAAAACACAATATATCAAAATGTGTGAGATACAGCTAAAGCAGTACCTACAGGGAAAATTATATCATTAAATATTTATATTAGAAGAAAAAACTACATCTCAAGTCAATGAGCTACTCCTATACCTTAATAAGCTAGTCAAGAAGAGCAAATTAGCATGAGAGCAAAGGAGCATGAATAAGGAAATAGCAAAAAAGATAATACTACGTATCAAATAAATTTAAGAGATAATAAAGGAGATAAGAGAAAATCAAAATAGAAAAAGCAAAAGCTGATTTCACAAAAAGGTTTATAAAACTGATATCTAGCCAGACTGACCAATTAAAAAAGAAGAGAGAAAGAAACCCAAATTATCATTATCAGTCAAGACAGAGGAGACATCAATACAGATCCAATAGACATTAAAAAGATAATAAAGTATAGTAGGAACAATTTTAAAATTTAATGATTAGATGAAATGGAAAAGTTCCTGAAAGTCACACATTATGAAAGCTTACTCAAGAAGAAATAATCACAATTGCCCATATCTACTAAAGAAACAGACTTTATATGTTAACAATCTTCTTACGTAGAAAACCTCAGGCACAGACCACTTCAGTGGTCAATTCTACCAAATATTTGAGGAAGAAATACATCAATTTTATGCAAGTTTTTACAAATTATAGAAGAGGAGGGAGCATTTCCCAATGCATTTTATGATGTGACCATTACCATAATAACAAAATCCGGTGAAGCCACTATAAGAAATGAATTCTAAACACTGATATTCATTGTGAACATAGATGCAAAAATCCTAAACTTAGTAAAAAATCAAATCTACCCATCTACAAAAGGGATTAGTCATCAGACACAAGCAGGATTTATCCCAGAAATTCAAGATGGACATTTGAAAACCAATCTATGTTATTCACTTTATTAAAAGAATAAAAAGAAAAACCTAAATTTCATATCAATAGATACTGAAAAGCACTTAAAAAATTCAACTTCCATTCATGATAAAATCTGCAATATGGTGACAGTCAATCTGACAACCGAGAGGGCTATTAAGTGACTAATGGGCATGTAACATATATAGTGCGGATATGCTAGACAAAGGGATGACTCACATCACCAGCAGGAGGAAACTGGATGGCTAGAAATTTCGTCACACTACTCAGAGTCGTTCACAGTTTAAAACTTATGAATTGTTTATTTCTGGAACTTTCCTTTTAATATTTTTGGACCTTGGTTGACTGCAGGTAACTGAAACCATGGAAAGTGAAACTGCGGATGAATAGGGACTACTGTACTTATATTTATCATTGAACTTAGTTTCTGGAAAGTAAAAAATGGAAAACAATTAGCAAAATATAAAAAAATATAAGCATAAATATCATAAAGATGTACATTTTTTGTCTATGATATAATTACGTATACAGAAAATGACAAGGAACCACCAAAAACCTACTATAATAAATGAGTTTACCAAGTTTATTGGACTGAAGGTCAATATTTTAAAATTAATACTTTTCCTAATATCACTGACAAAATTTAGAACATTTTGTCAAAAATCCAGAAATGCCAAAATTAAAACCACCAAATCAATAAATGGTATTTAGTAAGAGTTTATTGTGCATATAAGAAGAGTTCGAAAACAGGGATCTTCCAAATTCAAAGAACTGATATGAAACTCAGCATGTGGCATGGGTGTGAAGTTACAAGATGGCTTATAAAGTGAAAAAGAGGAAGTTTTAACCTTTACAATGATTGGTTATTACAATGGGGATTTCCAAAAGCCAGAGATTGGTTAAAAGTGAATATCTCATACCATTTTTAGGAAGGTGGCTTAAGTTTCTTTTATGATTGTCAGAGGCATTTACAAGAAATTATCTAAGTTAAGTTTTGCTTATGTTCATGAAATAACATAGATTTAGTTTTACTCATGTGGCTTAAACAGTTTTGTTGCTCAGGGAATGCTCAAGTCTGGTCTCCATTTTGTATTTCATTTTAACAATTTAATACCGTATGCATAGCATCAAGAATGAAATGTTTAAAGTTATATTTTAAAAATATAAATATGTGTAAAGCCTATATACTAAAAACTACTAAACACTATTGAAGGAAACTTAATAAGAATCAAATAAATCGAAATTTCCACCCTGATTATATACTGAAAATTTCAACATTTTTAAGATCTCAATTTTTCCAAAATTTGTCTGTAGTTTCAAAAAAATCCTAATCAAAATTTCAGAAGTGTTTTTTTTTTGGTAGAAACTGATAAGCTGATCCCAAAATTTATATGAATAGCAAAGTTCATGAAATAACCAAAACAATTTTCAAACAGAACAACGGTGGAGGAGAATTCTGTTTTAAAGACTTACCATAAAGCTGTAGTAATCCAAAAAGTGTGTTATTAAAATCCATAAAAGTATAAACTTTAGTGACTGAATTTTATTGTATGAAAAATATATCAATAAAGCCACTTCATTGCTTTAATATTATATATATTCATAATATAATATATAATATATAACATATATATTCACGAATGGAATAGAGTACAGAAATAGACCTCTCAATTGATTTTTTTGACAAATGTTCCAAGGTAATTCAAATGAAGATGGAATAATCTTGGAACATTTGTCAATTTCCAAGGTGATGGTATTAGGAGACAGGGCCTTTGAGAGGTAATTAGGTTTAGATGGTCATGATGGTGGAACCCCCATGAGGGCATTAGTGTCTATATAAGAAGAGGAAGAGACCATAGTTCTCTCTCTCTCTTTGCCATGTCAGGATACAGTGAGAAGGTGACCATCTGCAAGCTAGGAATAGGTTCCCTCACCAAGAACCAAATATGCTGGCACCTTGATCTTGGACTTCCCAGCCTCCAGAACTATGAGAAATAAAGATCTGTTGTTTAAGCCACCCAGTCTACAGTATTTTGTTAAAGCAGCCAGAGCTAAGACACTTATCTTGCACCATATACAAAAACATAACTTGAAATTGATTACAGACCTAAATGTAAAAGCTAAACCTATACAAAATCTAGGAGAGCATAGAAGAAAATTGCTGTGACTTTTGTTAGGGAAATAATTCTTGGGATGCAAAGAATATGAACCGTATATAGAAAAAAAGTACAGATTGAACATCAAAAATTTTTAAATATGTTTGTAAACGTTGTTAACATAGTGAAAATCAAGATACAGACTACGAGACTAATTGGTAAAACAAATACCTGATAAAAGTTTTATACCTAGATTATGCGAAGAATCCTTACAACGTAAAAATAATAATAATAACAATAATAAACCAATTTATAGTATGTGTGAAAGACTTGAGACACTTTAATCAAATAATATAATTCAATAGCCATTGAGCCCGTTAAAAGTGGCTCACCATCATAAGTTGTTAGAAAAATACAAAGAAAATCAATGAGAGACCACCTCCCATTAGAATAGCTAAAATTAATACTAGAAGGGCTAAAATTAAAAACAAGAAAAACCAATAAAACCAATATCAACAAGGATGCCAAGCAACTGGGACTTTCATACATTGGGTATGGGAATGCAAAATGGAATAGCCACTTTGGAAAGCAGCAAGCATACATTTCTTTTATCACTCAACAAGCCACTCCTAAATATTTCCCCAAGAGAAAAGAAAACATAGGTCCACACAATGATTTGTAGGCCGTTGTTCATAGCAGCTATTTCATAATAGCTCAAAGCTGGAAACAATCGAAATGTGCATCCAACAGTGAATAGATAAGCACACTTTGTTATATCCTTACAATGAAATACTACTCAGTGATAAAAATGAGTGAACTGTCAATTTAAACCACAACAGAGATGAATCTTAAAAGTATTATGCTTTGTGAATAAAGGCAGATACAAGTGACTAAATACTGTATTGTGCCATTTATATGAAATTCTTTAAAAAGGCAAAATTATAGCAGCACAAAGAAATTCAGTTGTTGCCAGAGGTTGGGTTTGCAGGAAAGGACTTGACCGAAAAGGGGCCATGAGGGAATTTTTCAGGGTGAAGAAAATGTTCTGTAGCTTGATTGTGATAGTGTTACACAACCATATTCATTTATCAAAACCCATCAAAGTATAAAACTTAGTAACTGAATTTTATTGTATGAAAAATATACTTCAATAAGCTTATTTTAACGATATGTTTAGCAAAGTGCTTACGCTATAGTAAATGCTCAAAACATGGCAGATAAAATAAGTTTTTATTAGCAGGTTGCAATGGTCTTTCTAAATAGAAGCAGGACTCAAATTAGATTTTAAATACTACAGAATGACATCATGAGTCCAAGTTCTGGTAAAATTTGGCTTTAAAGGGAGTTGAAAAAAGAAAAACATGTTCACTCTCTTTCATAAGAAGTTAATATTTAACTGGGATTTAAGTCATCTTGGACTGAAATATGAAAATCACAGTCCCTAATGAGTAATACATTTTACATATTGAGAAGAAATATATTTTCATGGCTTAACTTTTTCCTGTGCTTTCACAATTCTGACACAATGAAAATTTCCCTGCCTTTCAAAGCCTGCTGCAAACGTTAAACCTACTTTGCCAAGTAACAACTGAGTAGGAAAGGCATGTTACTGCTCAATGTAATCACCCTTCTCTTCAGTAGCATCAAAATATTTGGACTGCCAGTTGCAGAAAATTATTTAGCAATTATGAAGTGAGTGTTGGATCCATGCCGTACCATTTTGAGCAGTACCAGCTCCCTAAAATGGCACACTTTAGAAAACAGCATTGTAACACTGTGAGTGAGTGAGAATGTTCTGCATCCTCTAACACCTGGGCATAATAGGGGGCTGACTTAATGATCTGTCACTATATTCCCTTAGCTAGTGGATTGTATTCATAACCACTTCTAGTGTTCTATTTTCCTGTGTTTTCTAATATTTTCTAGTAAACTTTTAAATGAAATACAGTTTTCTGTCTGAGGAGTTATGATTTCCCAAGTTACTACTTAGAAATTCACCATAATTTCCACCACACAGCATGATTATTATCTCAAAGGCATGTTCAAATAGGAACCATCATGTACATCTCATTAAAATTTCTACTCAACTTATAGAATTAGCAGGCTGAAGATCAGGCTGTAGAATACCTGTCTTTGGCAAGCTTCTCCTAATTTGTGCAGAAGGCCAGAATGAGGACTCATCTATCACTTTCATGTTTTCAGAAAGGTTCTCATGGGTCACATTTATTTTTGTGTCTGTTAGGAACTAACATACTTCCTCTGGGTCTTGGTGACTCTCTATATACTTCTGTATTTCTAGAAGTGAATAGAGAAGCAGAGGACAAAAACTGTCAGGAAATCCTATCAGAAGTTAAGTATGAACCTCCTGCTGAATTAATAATTATGCTAAATAATACATATTTGTACACTGTTTTCTATTTAAAAAATATTTTAAATGCATTCTCTCATTTGATTCTCACAAAACCTCTGCATAGATTAGGTATTATTATCTTCACGTAACAGATAGGAAAATTAAGGGATTCAAGGAACTATCTAGGGCCATCTAGAACTAAGTAGTGTCAGAAGAAATAGAATCAAATAGAGTCAATTTATTACAAATCCATTATGTTCTATAATACCATAAAAATGAAATCTAGGTGTAAAGGTAGAGAAATCTCCTCCTCCTGTTGTCAAATCTACAATGGACACTAATTTCAATAATTAGAATAAAGGTAAAAATATATTGTCCCTGATCCAAGGAATTATTCTATACTTTGATCATAGTGATTAACACATGGGTGTACACATTTGTCAAAACTCATCAAGCTGTACACTTAAAATGGGTGTTTTTTTGTATGTAAATTATACTTCAATAAAGTTGATACATAATACGTTACCTCTGGAAAATAGTGATATTTATATCTGCAAATTTTAACATTCTGCATCATTAGCACATGTAGGAAATAGTTGATATGTAAGCATAATTACTGGCACATAAATTATACAACCATTTTGGTGATTTTTTAAAATGATTATTGAGTTAAGTAACTATGCTTTTGAATCAGCCAGTTATTACATTGGTTTTTTTGATATGCTGGTTTAGGTTTTCTTTTAATATCTATGTTTATAAATTCTACAGGAAAAGTTTTAAAAAATACAAATTCTATTATATGGATAATTCTGATAGTAAAATTTGCATTTAGTACTCTATATGTAAAATGCAGCTGATATTTACAAGAAACAATTATTTTAATTATCTGCAGAGGGTTTATCAAATAATTTAGTGTTTTTAGAACAGGAATCTCAAATTCATAACTGCTTGTCTAATAATACTGTTTATCCAATCAACTTAGGAGTAAACTTAAACACTAAAAAAAAAAAAAAAAAAAAAAAAACCCTTTAACTAGAAGAAAAAATTTTTAAAATTAATGATTGTGATGAAAACCATAATAAGTTATTTCTTTCTCTTTTTTTTTTTCCCAGTGTGTCAAGAGTCCCTGCTCTGAGGGCGGTCGTGGCTCCGGGGTTACAGCACAACAGGAAGCCAGATGAGGCCGGGTTGGGTAAAACCCGCGGCGTGCACACTGCGTCTGCCGGCGCCACGTCTCTACAGCCTGGCCCAGAAGAAGCCCTGCCCGCCTGTCACGTACTTCTCCATTGACCATGTGTTCTGGAACAACACCTAGATGCCACACACCTGGCCAAGTTCCACCAGCTCGAGGGGATTGCAGCTGATCATGACCTCACCCTGGGCCATCTCATAGGCGTCGTGTGGGAGTTCTTCACCAAGCTGGGGATCACCCAGCTGCGCTTCAAGCTGGCCTACAATCCCAACACGGCCCAGCATGCAAGTGTTCAGCTACCACCAAGGCCTCATGAAGTGGGAGTGCGGAAACTCCAGGCTCTTCTGCCCTGAGATGCAACTGCCCATGAGGCTCCCCAAGAACCTGTTGATCAATGCCTGGGGCCTCTTGCTGGAGCGCCTGAAGATGATCAGATATGGCATCAACAATATCTGGGAGCTGGTGGACCAGAAGGTGAGGATGGTCTACTTCAGTCCTCTGAGCAGCCTGAACGCCAATCGGGATTCAGGTGTAGATGGAATTTGTAAGGTATGGCTGGAAGGGGCGGAGCTGGGTGGAGAGAGGCATCAGACAGATTGCTTTATAATTTTGTTAAAAGTTGACTAAATTTTGGGGAGTCTATTTCTAGTTTGTTTATTCTGTTCCACCAATCTATGGACCTGTCCTTTCACCAAGACCACACTGTCTTGATTACTGTAGCTTTCAAGTAAATATTCATATTGAAATGTGTGAATCTTCCAATTTTGTTCTGCAGTTTCAAAATCATTTTTGTCTATTCAAGTTTGTTTTTCTGTATAAATTTTAGAGTCACCTTGCAGATATCTACAAAAAATCCTACTGGAGTTTTTTTTTTTTTTTTTTTAAAGATTTTATTTATTCATTTTTTTTCCCCCCAAAGCCCCAGTAGATAGTTTTATGTCATAGGTTCACATCCTTCTAGTTGCTGTACGTGGGACTCGGCCTCGCGTTGGACGGAGAAGTGGTGCCTTGGGGCGTGCCCGGGATCCGAACCCGGGCCGCCAGCATCAGAGCGCGCACACTTAACCGCTAAGCCACGGAGCCGGCCCCTACTGGAGTTTTAATCAGGATTGCACTGAATCTGCAGATCAAATTGGGGATAATTTATTTTTTCACAGTATTGAGTCTTCCAGCCCAAGAACATGGTGTATCTCTATTGGTGTGTAATTACTTTCATTAGTGTTTTATAGTTTTGAACATATAGATCTTGGACATATTTTGTTTGGTTTTTACCTAATAATTTGTTTTATTTAGTGCTATGGTAAATTATATTTATTTTTTTAATTCCACTTGTTCATTGCTAGTAGGTAGACACAAAACTGATATATTTATGTTGACTTTGTATCCTAACATTTGATAATCTCATTTATTTATGCTAGAAAAATTTCTGATTTCAGATTTTCCACATAGAAGATCATTTCATCTGTGAATAGTAAATGTTTTATCTCTACTTTTATGTTCAGTATGCTTTTAATTTATTTCACTTGGTCATTGTATTGGCTAGGATATCTAGCACAGTGTTGAATATGAGTCAGAGGAGAGAGTGTTCTTGCCTTGTTCCTGGTCTTAGAGATAAAGCATACAGGCCTTCACTGCTTAAAATATGATGTTAAGGGGCCAGCCCTGTGGCTTAGTGGTTAAGTGAGCGCACTACACTTCTGGTGGCCTGGTTTGGATCCCAGGCGTGCACCCACACACTGCTTGTCGAGCCATGTTGAGGCGGCGTCCCACATACAGCAACTAGAAGGATGTGCAACTATGACATACAACTATCTGCTGGGGCTTTGGGGAGAAAACGGGAAGAAAAGGAGGAAGATTGGCAATAAATATTAGCTCAGGGCCAGTCTTCCTCAGCAAAAAGAGGAGGATTGGCATGGATGTTAGCTCAGGGCTGATCTTCCTCAAAGAAAAAAAAAAAGTTATTTAAAAAAAATAAAATAAAATACGATGTTAACAGAAGATTATTATAGATACCTTTGTCAGGTGGAGGAATTCCCTTTTATTCCAAATTTACTGAGAGTTTATCATAAATTGATGTTTTTTTCCAAATGCTTTCTCTGCATTTGTTGATAGGATCTTGAGATTTTGTCTTGTTAGGTCTGTTAATACGATGATCACATTGATTGTTATATAGATATTGAACTTGCCTTGAATTATTGCAATAAACTCCATTTTGTTGTGATGTATTATCTTTAATATTTATTGCTTGATTCTATTTGCTAATATTTGTGTGGAGGATATTTGAGTTTATGTTTGTAATAAGTTATTTCTAAAGCTGCCAATCTTCTGCCAAAAATAGCCAGGAATGACTGAAAAATAAATTCAAATTGACCCGATAGTTATAAGAAATTTGTGTCTTGCTAGGGAGATGCCTTTATTTTTACCTTTAAAAAATAACTATTTGTCTTGGATTTGCCTATAACATTGAAATGTGTTTTTATTTACTGTGACAAGCAAAATGAATGGTGATTGGAAAGGATGTTGTTTATTTAATACTAATACTAAGAAAAGGCTTTCTTTATAACTTACAGGCACATTTGGGATTTTTGCCTCAGTTTTAAAGAATGACAGCAAAAGCACCTTTGTCTGACATTTAGGATGATTAAATTTTGATAAATCACTTGGCATATTCAGCATGACTCCACAGGGTGCTCTAGCTTTATAAGGCAATGGATCATGTTAGCTTAACTTATATTTAAGGTTTGCTGGCCTGATATTATTGTGTTAGGCAATATTGCTGAAATGGCAACATAAAATTTTGCTGCCATGAAATCAAGTTTGTGCCTGCCCTACACTATATATTAGTTCCATAAAATTTAAAAATACAATGTTTATTCTGTTTCTAGTAGCATTCTGCAATAGAAATCTGTGCTTAAATATATAAAATTAAGCCTACTTTGTGTGAAAACAGATTTTTTTTTCATTGATGTGTCATTTAAATTCAGGAGTAAAGGTTACTTAGCCACCAAGAAGGTTTATATGAAGCTAAAAGAAAGAAGCCAATTGTGTTTGAGAGTTTTTTTATTTTGGTGAGGAAGATCAGCCTGAGCTCACATCCATACTAATCCCCTCTTTTTGCTGAGGAAGACCGGCTCTGAGCTAACATCTATTGCCAATCCTCCTCCTTTTTCTTTTTCCCCAAAGCCCCAGTAGATAGTTGTATGTCATAGTTGCACATCCTGCTGGTTGCTGTATGTGGGATGCCCCCTCAGCATGCCCGGAGAAGCAGTGCATCGGTGCGCTCCGAGGATCCGAACCCGGGCCGCCAGTATCGGAGCACATGCATTTAACCGCTAAGCCACGGAGTGGGCCCCAAGAATTCTTTTTTATTTTTATTTTTTAATTTAATTAATGTATTTATTTTTTCCCCCAAAGCCCCAGTAGATAGTTGTATGTCATAGCTGCACATCCTTCTAGTTGCTGTATGTGGGATGCGGCGTGAGCATGGCCGGAGAAGCGGTGTGTCGGTGCACGCCCGGGATCCAAACCCAGGCCGCCAGCAGCGGAGTGCGTGCACTTAACCGCTAAGCCATGGGGCCGGCCCCCAAGAATTCTTTTTTAAAAGCAGCATATCCTTCTGGCCCCTAATGCCTAATTTTTATGAGCTTACATATATATTGGCTACTACCGAAGCATAATAAGAAATGTAATGAGACATACAAAGGAAGACATTATAATAGTACAGTGTTCATAAAACATGTACTGTCTATGACATCCTACTTTGAAAATATATGTTGAAGCAAAAATACTAAATAAAATGGAATAATGAGTCTTACTCAATTTTGAAAGGACAAAATTAGTTTCTTACATGTGTTTATTAAACCGTTTGAGGAAAAAATTTACAAATAAAGAGTGTGACAGAAAATCAGTTATCATTGGAAAATAATTTGAAAAATATAGAGAAGGAAAAGTATCATTTTGGCAAAGAAGAAAAAAGGAGACAAAATAATACATAGCTTATTCCTACCCCCGCATATTAAAAAAGTCAACAAAGGCCAGCCCAGGTGACCTAGTGGTTAAGTTGGGCTCGTTCTGCTTTGGTGGCCTGGGTTCAATTCCCAGGCGCAGACCTACACCACTAGTCTGTCACTGGCCATGCTGTGGTGGTGACCCACATACAAAAAGAGGAAGATTAGCAACAGATGTTAGCTCACGATGAATCTTCCTCAGCAAAAAAAAAAAATCAACAAATACTGTTTCTTTTAAATAAAGCATAAAACTATTGAAAGTGTGGCTCCTTACCTGCTAACTATAAAATGATCTTATTGTTAACTACTTATAGAACAATATTGAACACATAAAATTTGTCACAACTTATAATCATTTAATAATTTTCTTGTTTAACAATTATGTATAATTCTATGGAAGTATCTTTTTGATTGGTATATTTTCAAGCATTTATTTCATTTTCTTGCCAAAATAGGACAAATTAAGTAAAATGGTAGCTTTATTTTTTACCTCAAATATATACTATTGTAAATGGGAAAATAGTAAAATGGACTTTTGGTATTTTGTATAAAAGTGACTATAACTGTTTCTAAGTTCTTAGATGTAAGAGATAATTTATGTGAGTAAAATTACCTTTTTAATTGTATCGAACCAGACTCATCTGCTAAGTAATGCAAAATAAAATAAGATATAAACAATTTCAAGATAGCAATGTAATAAATAATGTCAGGAAATATAATTTTATTTTTTACATAATTTTTCCCTAAATTAAATTGATTTAATGTATTGGGAGAAATAAAATAGCATTTGTTATATATGAACTACTTGGAAAAGGGAATTTAGTATTATTTATTTGTCGATTCTCTAAATCTATGAACACCAAGCATTGTAAGGGATAAATTGATAAATATTAATATTTATTGATGGATTGTGAACATCATAGGTTAAATAAAAGGAAATTTTCTTCAGGTAATGATCTATTTATCCCACTTTTTTTTCTAACTGTGCTTAAATCTCGGTACACAAATGTGGTAAATTTTTAAAGTTATCCAACCTTAAAAAACTTATTTTGTGATGTTCATTTAATTTTACATTTTTAAGAACAATTGAAAAATATTCCAAAATTAGTCAACTGCAATTGAAAAATATTCAGCCCATTAAATTAAGGGACATATAAAAATATTGACTGATCATATCCCTTTCATTGTAATATCAATTAAGCATAATTAATTATGTTGGAAATTGTCTTGCAATCATAATTATTAGCAATCATTTGTGTTGGGTACATTTATATATAGGTAGAAAATTTAGTCAATCTAATATATACTTTGGAAATTATTCTAAAGTTATGTGTTACTCTAAGAGGGCTGTCAAATTGACTTTACGGGAATCCATAGATCAGGAGTAACAGTTTATGTTACTTTACCTGGTCATCAAGCACTATTGAAACACATAGTTGCTGGCCAGAGTGTTGTGACAGCAAAGATTTCATCCTAAACCCTATCATCAAGGTGGAAAAACAAACACATTCATTGTTAATATTTTAATGAAACATTCCTCGTGTGTACAGTCTTTAAAATAAATGCTCTGCAAATTTTTTTCCTATAGTCAATTTAAACTTTATTCAGTGTTTACTATAGTTAGTTATACAGTGAGTATAAATAAGGTAACTTTTATATTTAGTATAAACTACAATGACTTTCACGCCTTCTTAAAATGTCACCCAATTTTATTTGGATTTCCCTAAAGGAATGCTTTATATGTGTTATACAGAAAATTATTTTCTGTAATTACCACCACGTAGTATCCACTATGTGGGCCATTAAGGGGGAAAAGGTGTGTGTGTAACATTTATAAATAAAACAAGAAGATGATTTAATTTCCTTCCAGTGTCATAAAGGAGCATTATTTAACAGACTCATTGATCTATTATTAATTATGTAGAAAAATGCACTTATATTTATATTTGTTATTTACTCTGTGATTAGCACCCAGACATTATGGAGTACATGTTAACTTCTGGACTTCTGACTCGAAGTAAAGATAATTTCAATGCTATATTTTTAATGGTCTGTAGGACATCAAACAGTTTTGTATCTATTAACGTATTTAATTTAGCATTCCTTTTACTGAGTGGTTATATAAATCTCCATTTCTCAAATTATTTTTTGAACTGGCTTTACCATCTTACTAGTTCCTTAATTGATTAATATTTTGAATAAACATATTTGATGCATATTTGTTCTATATTTGCACGAGACTCCTGTTTACAAATCTGGAAAAATATATTTTATAGACTCTACCTATGGTAATTTCACCAATTTGACAAGTAGGAAATCTAAGTTTTTAAGAATTTTCTTTCGATACTAATTTTCTCTAGATTACAGCTCAAGGCAGAGTATGATGTCACTCCTTTAGATTTCTTCTGGAGGCTGACTCAGTCATTATCACAAAGTGTTTAATGAAGTTTAAAAAATGAGGTGAATTTCCTCTAGTTATTTAATACATTTGATGCTTTATAAGGCCCTTCATTTATGCTTTAGAATTCTACTTTTGAAACGTGTTCAGGAAGACATGAATTGTGCTGTATCTCTACAGCTTCAAGGCAGACTTTTATACAAGCTATCAAAAGCTTAAAAGAGCTTATCTGTCTTCCTGGAAACAATCTTTTCACAATACATAACTTTGCTGTTACATGTATGAGACATGGAATAGGAAAGAATTGGCTCAGTTTAAAGAAAATAATATTCTCGTAGATCACTGACTATCTAAATGTGATAAAGCATTAATCTCTCTGTGATGATGTTGAAAATATTGACAGTCTCCTTCAACATATGTGTTTCCTATCCCGATAGCTCATCTGCAGACTAACCTTCCAGATTTCAGCTGTCTCTTTGCATATTTCCTGACAAAGCATTTCCCTGTCATTTGGATTGTGTGTTTTGCCATTCTTACCCTAAAACATGTATCTCAACAGGCTAAAGATATGATTAAAACCTTTAGGAACATAAATACTATTCTTTTTCAAATTCTCAAATGCATTATGTTGTTTGAGGATTTACATTTGTATTGCAAATACTTACTAATTCATAAACTTCAAAACGTCCCATCATTTTTTTCTTTGGTCAAGCTCCAGAGTTCCTTGGCATCACTTCCAAGATAATATTATTACTTTGTAGTTTGGCAATCATTTATTTCTGAATGTTAACTAACAAGATGTATTAGATTTTGAGTCATTCTACCATGCTATTGTATCTTCTTTGATCTTTCATTTATGAGCCTTAATTGACAAAAATTTCCTCCAGTTATGTATAATTTATATCATTATCAAGGCTGATTATGTCACTTAGAGTGTTAAAATTGATAAATGAGGTTTCCATATTTTCTGACATCATTTAATTTTAGGACACACGATTAAATGAATTTTTTAAGCCTTTGCCAGCAAATTGGATGTTTTTAAAATGTCTATTTTGCTTTAGATTGAATCAAGAACAGAGATAGTGTTGGATTTTACAGCAAACAAAAAGCTCTAGCTATGTAAGTGAGTCAGAAATAAAAATTCTGAGTTTCACATTGTTTCTGTCAAGGTAAAATTGTTACATGTATTGAGAACCATGAATATTTTTAGCCGTTTTTCAGAATTTCTGCTCATCTGTTATAGATAAATAATTTCAAGAATTGTAAGCAGAAATTCTAGGTATATAGCCAATAGCATGTTTTCCAGTTTATTCTACCTCTAAGTTTATTTGGGAAGACAGCAGGCAAAAAGGCAATACGTATTTTAGGCACTTCTTTGTGAGATAATAAGCAATTTGAAAATATATATCTTAGTGGGCCGGCCTAGTGGCGTAGCAGTTAAGTGCGCGCGCTCTGCTGCAGTGGCCTGGGGTTCGTAGGTTTGGATCCCTGGTGCGCACCGACGTACTGCTTGTCAAGCCATGCTGTGGCGGCGTCCCATATAAAGTAGAGGAAGATGGGCACGGATGTTAGCCCAGGGCCAATCTTCCTCAGCAAAAAGAGGAGGATTGGCATCAGATGTTAGCACAGGGCTGATCTTCCTCACACAGACACACACACAAAAATATATATATATTTGTCTATATATATATATATATTACTGAGGAACCTACATTTTGGGTGAAAAAGAACAATCTTCCATCCTTGAAATTATTAAGGAGTATCGCTTCTCAGGTATATGACCTTGGAAAAGTCTCATTTCCTTCATCTGTGAAATCTGGATAATTATTGTACTTTCCTCATAGGGTTATAGTGAGAATAGGATATTTGCCAAAGCACATAAAAGATTGCATGGTACGTTTGGATGCATTTAGTTAATTTTAATTATAATGATAATCCTTATAATTATTACTATTTTTAGATAAGAATATTTCAATAAGAAATATGACTGTATTTTCATAGTACTTTAAGAACAATTATTTTCATATATTAGCATATATATATATATAATCAGTATAGTCCTGATTGATAGAAAAAACTCTTATCCAGACTTTATAAACAAGGAAATTAAGATTGAAATATTCCTAATATACTATGAAATGCCCAGATAACTCATAAATTGATACTGAAATAGCAAGGCCTCAAATTCAGATCTTCTGATTCCAAATCCAAAATTCTTTCCATTACACCAAAATAAAAGAATTCAAGCCTTTTGAGTGAGAAAAGGCAGTATGTCCTAACACCTGGAGTCTTTTTTCCTCCACCAATTCTGGAAAGCACTTGCTTTTTACAGCCTCAACAAATCTGAGAGTCATTAGACATACAAGTAGATACTTAAAAAAAATGAAGAAATATATAGATAAACCAAAAAAAAAGTCACAATAGTAAATCTGAGCTATAAATTTACTAACCCACAAAATATATAAAATGGACATTAGAAGACAATGCTGAAAGCAAAACCATCAGTGGCAGCTTGAGTAGCTCAATGATGGATCAATCCTAATCGATTATAGATCTGTCTGGGTGCCCTGGAACAACATATAAACAAAACACATAACAGATAGACTAGTCACAGAGAGAAAATTGTTAAATTGCCAACTCCTACCCTTATAGTAATGGTAGCAAGGAATCCCATAGTTTTTTCTAAGAATATTGATGATTTTCCCAGCATAAGCAATGTGCTTAGAGTACCAGAGTTGCATGATTCTTTCAGAATTTCAGAAAGTAGATATTCAAAGGTGATCTCACAATTTTCATTACTAAGTAGAATAATATTGCACAAAGGGATACATGATGAAAAGAAAATAAATATATATATTGTTTTACATTATTTGAATAATTACTTAATATTGAATTGATGATATTATATAAATTACATAGTCTTTACTATTTGAGCAAAAACTCACTTATGAAACATCAGTTATCATGACTTTTTCAAGAATCTTTCTTTGCTCTGTCCCCTACTCTGAAATTGCTATATCAAAACATTTGCTCAAGCACATTCATTTCTCCACTTGGAACCTTAAACCACTTAAGCTCAGACCTCAGAGTAATATAATATATCATTTCTTCTAATGTCTCTTTCTGAAATACAGCAAAGACTGACAAGATGGCTGTACTGGTCAAGATTAATCTAGAGAAATAGAACATCATATAGAATATATATAAACATACAGACACATGCATACATGTATACACACATGTTTGCATATATGTAATAAATGTGTATTCATTATAAAGAATATGTATTTATTATAAGTAATGTGTGTATTTTCACATAAGTATGTATTTATTTTGAGGAACTGGCATATATAATTGTGGCTACTGACTAAGCAAGTCTAAAATCCATGGGGTAGGCAGTCAGGAAGAGAAGGGAAGATCACGGGCAGGATGAAACCCCAAATGCACAGGCTGATGCTTGTTGTCCACAGGCTAAAATCTCTTAACTTGGGAAATGTCTATACCTTTTTTTAAAGGTCTTCCAACTGATTAAGTCAGGCAGGCCTTTTTGATTCACTTCAAACCAACTGATTAGGAACTTCAGTCGCGTCTACCAAATTGCTTCACAGCTGTTCCTTGTAGTGTTTACCTAAATAATGGGAGTTGTGTGCTTGTTAACAAAAGTACTGCTGCCTTCCTTCTGTCCTTCAACTCTTTTAAGAGAATGTCATTTGTAGCCACCCTAATCAGAAGCATACTAGAAAGGGAATTCTGGGGACTATAGTCCTGCTTCGCCAAATTGATGTATTAAAAGCCATTCCGGTGGCATTTTTCCTTTCTTCTGTAATTCTAATACATTTAGCTTTGATAACTGGTTTTCTGATGATGCTTTGGGAAGATCAACAATTTGAAAGTTATACCAAGATCCGTTTGAGACTCTTTCACTGTGGCAACCCAAAACTCTTGACTCAGAAGCAGTGTTCTCCAATGAGGGAGCTTGAGACGCACTTAGTAGTCTGTTCAACTGCAAAAATGGCTAAGTTTCTCATTGTCTTCTGAATTCTATTTTCTTTTCATTGAAATCAGATCAAATGTGAGACTTTAAGTCATTGTCTCCAAGGAAGTAAGATCTCTTTTAGGAATCCTTTGGATATCTGATCTTATCTGAAAAACTTTCATCCTTGGAAAATGATCTTACTGTCAACACTACTATTTGTCAGTGTTCATCAATTTTTTAGTGTTAAGTCTATAAGACATTCTTAGGGAAAAGAATGATCATAGGCCTTAATAAATTTATTGCCTGAGCTGGCTCTTGGGTCTGAGTTCAGAACGTAGCTCCTCAGAACAGCAACTTTTGGACAAATGTTGCCTCAGATCACTTATAAAAACCTATGAGAATTTTCCTCGGGCTATCTTGCTTTATCTATGAGACTCCTGTCTGTGAAAAGCCTCCTCTCTAAACCTTCCATATGCTAGGAGACCTTGGTTGTGAGGTGGAGTTGGAAGCACAAGACACAAGTTGCATAAGAAACTTTTAGACTGACCTTTGCCAGACTCTCATGAGTTTTTCCTCATGTAAACAGAACTTCATGACCCCTCCAAGCCAGACCATTAAGAACTATTAATGTCATTCATTGAATTACCACTCTAAATAACATAATTTCATCAGAGATAATTCAGAATTATAGTGGCCATTTTGAGGAACTTTTGAGGTAAAAAAATTATTTTTATATAAGAGTTTCCCTACAATATAAACTAAGTAAATTCCAAAATATTTAAAGGTCTGTACTTGTTTAATCTGTGAGGAAGCTAAACTGTTTTCCAAAGTGGTTGTAACATTTTACATTCCCACCAGCAATGTATGACGTTTCCTTGCCAACACTTACAACTGTCTGTATTTTTTTTATTATGAAAAATCTAGTGAGTGTGACATGGTGTCTCATTGTGGTTTTAATTTGCATTTTTCTAACATATACTTTGTCTATTTTTAATTAGTGTGTTTGTCTAATATGTAGAAGTACAGTAGATTTGACTTTTATGATCCTGTTATCCTGAAACTGTTTAACTCATTTATTAGTTTAAATAGCATCTTTGTCTGCCACTTTATCTTCAGTTATCATTGGATCTGCTGGATCATATGACCCAAGTGGCAGAGAAGCTCGCTCTGCAGCCTGAACCTGTTGCAGAGCCTTCTCCTGATCCGGGCCCCACACAAAACAAGCAGCTTTTCAGGAAACTCTGTAAATGGACTGGAGTAGCATAAAGAAATGAGGGGTATGTTGCCGCCAAAATCTAACGAAGCCCGCTAGGCATTGTGCCTCTTTTTTGGTTGTCAGAGGGGACAGATGCAACAACTTAACCTATAACTTAGAATGGATATCTTGACATGCCCCATATCACTGGACCCTTAGAAATTTCACTGAGGTGGAAGCCTTCTAAATTTTTGTCCTGTTTATTTCCCATTCTCTGGCATGCCAATAAGTCTTGCCAATGAGACTTACCAATAAGTCTAGGGTATTTGCTACTTCTTGCTCTTTAGGTCCTATCAGTATAATGTTATCAAAATAATTGACCAGTGTGATGTCTGGTAGAAGAGACAGGTGATCAAGAACCCTGCAAACTAAATTATAACATAGGGCTGGAGAGTTGACATAGCCCTGAGGTAGAGCAGTGAAGGTGTATTGCTGGCTTTGCCAGCTAAAACACACTGCTCCTGGTGGTCTCTAATAACAGATATTGAGAAAAAAGCATTTGCCAGATCAATGACTACATACCAGGTACCAGGGGATGTGTTATGAAACCACATCTGATTCGGCAGCTGCAACTGGAGTCACTATCTGGTTAAGTTTATGAAAATCCACCATAATTCTCCAAGATCCATCTGTTTTTTGCACAGGCCAAATAGGCTAGTTAAATGGGCATGTGGTAAAATCATCATCCCTGCATCCTTCAGGTCTTTGGTGGCATTAACCTCTACAATCCCTCCAGGAAAGAGGTATTGCTTTTAGTTTATTATTTTCCTAGGTAGAGACAGTGACATTTTGAGTCCCCTGGAATTAGTGTCAGTTCAGAGCCAATGTTCAGTAATCTCCAAAAGATCTGATTATTTCCTCTTCCTCAATGCACAGTTACCCTGGTAAACCTTTGAGGAAAGCTGGGAGAAAGATTCACAGTATACATTTTTGGTAGTGCACTGGGATTCTTTCTCAAGGGGACCCAGCCTACCCTTCATTCAACGGGTTCTGAGTTTTTTAAACTGGCTCAAGTCTGGGAATTGATCAAGGGGCTGCGACTCTCTGTTTTTGTAATTCAAGTTAGCCTTTTGTACACTTGACCTAGAACTTTCCTGCTTATATAAATTAATTAAGAATTCATTAGGCTTTCTGTCTATTTCACTTATAGGAATGCCATGAGAAACTAGCCAATGCCATAGGTCTATGACAGACAGACTATTCTGATTGCCACTTTGGCTCTGCTGGCCACCACAGTAACCATGTCCACTTCGCTTTGGTGATTGAGTGCCACCACTTGACCCCTGTCACCTCAGAATCCAATTATTTCCACTGGATTTGGGTTCCCAATTCAGTGGCTACAGTTCCCACCTTAAGATCACACTTACAGAGAAGTGTCATCACAGAAATCTTCAAGGATGCCAGGCTCCCCACAAAAATTTATTTCTCAGTGTATTAGTGAAAGATATATCTTCTGTAACCTCCCACTGTGGATGTGAGTAGGTAATACAAGACAAATCCACTTTAACTTTCCAATCCCCCTCAGCCTTTGAATCCTTTTCTCTACATTACACCAAGACTGGTCAGGTGTTTTCAATTCACTCACTGTGGGCCATATTTTGAGCCATGTTTCAACCAACCAACCAAACTGTTAGAGCTCTTTCTAGCTCCTTGAGTTGCAATATTCGATACAGAAATCTCTGGTTAGTGAACCCATATCAATAAATTCAGCCTTATCCAACTTTTTGTTCCGTCCACAATCATCCCACACCCTTAGTTTCCATTCCTACACATTCCCCAGATTTCTGTCTGTATAAATTAGAAAACTCAAGTAGTTCTTTTGGAGTGTACTGCACCTCCCCATGAGTCACACTCTGTACCTCACCTTTTCAGGCCTGCTGAGACTTGAATCTAGTTATAGAACTAGAAGCAAAGAGGAGTGGTGATGATTGGTCTTGAGGAGACTCAGCATTGATTTGCATGGCAACTACCTCAGGCAAGGCCATAACAATTGCCTCAGTCTATGAATTGTTAATCCCCTCAGACTGAGGTGGAAAGGCTGATACCACTGGGTATAGGGAGGATGATATTGGGGGACAGGAGGCCACTTCCACTGAGATAAGGAAGGCCGCTTCTGCTGGGGATGGAGAGTCCACTTCCACTGGGCCTAGAGAGGCCACTTTCACTGTAGGTGAGGTGTTCTCTTCTATGGACAAAGAAGACTCATCAGAATTTAGGGGCTCAATGTCCCCAGTTTCATCAGGGTCTTCTCATGCAGCCCCATCCCAATTAACAGGATTCCATTCTTTCCCAGTCAGTGCTCTCACTTTAATAGTAGACACTTCCTAGGAAGCTAGGAGTCAACTGCGTTGTAATTCAGCTATCACAGGATGGGATTCTGTGTTTGATTTTCAGCAATCCTAGCTCTGCTGCCACAGGACATAGGGTATCCTTCAGGGCACACATAGACACCTGCAGTTCATTTATACAGCGCTTAAGCTGGGAATTCAAATCCCTGAACTCATCCTTTTCTTTTACCACTTTGTCCATCGACATTAGGAGCAACCAGCCGATCTCATTATATTAGTTACTTTTCCAAAAATTTTCAAAAATATACATACAGTCACTCAGAAACTTGCTTATCATAAGTGGTTCATTAGGAGTATTCAGTGAATATATTTTGCCTATCTCTTTTGCAAGTTCATGCCATGGACTATCAGAGCTCTCTTTAGAGTCATTAGCATCTTTAATCAGATTAGGGAGCCAATTCAAGATATCCCAGACCAATTCAGAAGACTCATTCGTAAAATTCTGTTTCTCCACAGAGGATTTTTAGGAAAATAAAATATTCTCTATGATATCATAATGGTGGATACACGTCATTGTGCATTTGTCCAAATGCATAGACTGCACAAAAACAATGGACTTTGGGTGATTAAGATATGTCAACGTAGCTTCATCATTTGTAACACATGTACCACACTGGTGGGGAATGTTGATGATAGGGAGGCTACGCATGTGTGGGGGCTATGCATATATGGGAAATCTCTGCACATTCCCCTCAATTTTTCTGTGTACCTAAAACTACTCTAAGAAAGTAAAATCTTAACTTAAAAAAATTTTGTTTCTCTAGAACCACTCTTGATATCAAAATCTGTATTAGTCAGCATACTCCAGAGTAACAGAACCAATAGGATATACTATATCTAGCTCTATCTCTATCTCTATCGCTGTCTTTGTTGGAAGAGTTTTGATTACTGGTTCAATGCCTTTACTAGTTACAGGTCCATTCAGGTTTTCTATTTCTATATGATTCAGTATTGGTAGGTTTTGTGTTTCTAGGAATTTATCTATTTCATCTACATTATCCAATATCTTGCCACACAGTTATTCATAGGATTTTCTTATACTACTTTTTTTTCTGTAGAATTGGTAATAATGTCCCCACTTTTCTTTCTGATTTTAGTAATTTGAGTCTTCTGTCTTTTTTTCTTAGTCAGTCTAGTTAAATGTTTGCCAACTTTCTTGATCTTTTAGAAGAATCAGCTTTTGTTTTCATTAGTAACTCTTTTGTTTTTCTCTCATTTATCTCTGCTCTAATCTTTTTTTCCTTCCTTCTGCTAGCTTTGGGTTTAGCTTGTTCTTCATTTTATAGTTCTAGGGTCGTAAAATTAGGTATTCATTGGGATTATATTTAACATCCTAAAGTTATTACACTCTAATTTGAATTTATGCAATCTTAACTTCAATAACATACAAAAATATTTGCTCCTTTGTGACTCTGTCTCCACTCCTTCCATTTATTAATGTCACAAAATTACACCTTAATAACTGTATGTCTAAAAACAAAAACTAATAATTGTTTTTAATATGCATTACTCTCTTAAATTACGTAGAAAACAAAATGTGGAGTTACAAACCAAAGCTAAAATAATACTAGCTTTTAGACTAATAATTGTTTTTTTTTAATGTATTAGTCTCATGAACTATTTAGAAAACAAAAAGTACAGTTACAAATCATTGTTACAATAATACTGGCTTTTATAATTGTCCATGTATTTACCTTTATTTACATCTTTATTTCTATATATGGTTTTGAGTTCTCATCTACTGTCCTTTCATTTCAGCCTGCAGGACTCCCTGGAGTATTTCTTTCAGGACAGGTCTAGTGCTAAAGACCTCCCTCAACTTTTTTTGTATGTGGGAATGCCTTAATTTTTCCCTCATTTTTGAAGAATGGTTTTGCCAGATATAGGATTCTTGACTGAGACGTTGGTTTTTTTAATAACACTCTGAATGTATCAGACCATTATCTTATGGCCTCCAATGTTTCTGATGGGAAATCTGCTGATAATCTACTGAAGATCCTTTGTATGTGATGAGTCACTTCTCTTTTGCTGCTTCCAAGATTCTCTTTTTGTCTTTGCCTTTCAGTGGTTTGAGTATATAGTGTGTTTTGGGATGCATCTCTTTAAGTTCACCCTACTTGGAGGTTGTTGAGCTGCTTGGATGCTTGTATTCATGTCTTTCATAAAACTTCATACATTTCAGCCATTACTTCTTCAAATAACCTCTCTGCTATTTCTTTCTCTCTTCTCCTTCTGGGTCTTCTGCAATGCAAATGTTGCTCAGCTTGATGGTCTCCCATAGCTCTCTTAGGCTCTATTCACTTTTCTTAATGCTTTTTCCTTCTATTCCTTAGACTTGGTCAATTCAATTGTCTTATCTTCAAATTCACTGGTTTGCTCTTCTGCCTGGTTAAATCTGCCTTTGGGGAAATTATGTCCTGAAGTATATTTTATATGTTGTATCTGTTTTGAAATCTAATTTGAAGTTAGAGATTGTCATTGAATAAATTCATATTTTATCCATACTTAGGGAAAATATATAGGAAAAATCTTGAGGACATGGAACACCCCTCATTTGTAGTGTTAGTTCAGTTTTTCATAAGGTCTTGCCCAGAGATCCTCCCTCTCTTGCTTCTTTTTTACCTTCATACCTTCCTTTCCTCTTTCCTTCCTTTATAGTTATTTAACAAATATTAGGGATCTACTATGTTCCTGGCATTCTAGGAAATAACAGAGGGTACACAATTGTTAAGATTGGCTCTGGAACAAGTTATTCAGGGTCTGGTTGAGGTGCTGGATATTTAAACAAATAAATCAAGGGAACTTAGAGTGAGGCTACATTGCATATGGTAAAATTATCAATAATAAAAAACAAAATTAAAAGGCATTTTGATTGAAGTAAGGAAGTATCAGGTTGGTAATAGAGCTTTCCCAAGAAAAGTGGAAGAAGGGGCCTCTCTGACCAGCGTCTCTACTTAGTTTGGTGGACATAAATAGTCACCATGCTCAATATCTCAGAAGGATGGGAGGTGAAATATGGTTCAGATTTCCTTTCAAAAGCTATGTCCAGATATTCTATCCAGAAGTGGTAAAAACGGTTTCAAATTACGTATAGTGATTATACTTTGTGAAATTCTGTAGACAGGCCTCCTTTTCCATCAATGTGGATCTTCCAATAATCTCATACCAAATATTTAACCTAAATATGTAAAGAAAAATATTTTTCATTAAACGAACTGTGTACAAGAGGCTGAAGTCAGATCATCCTCTGACTGGGTGTTGCTGCTATAGGACACAACAGAACGAAAGTCTGAGAGAATCAAGAACTCAGAATTTTAGAGGCAATTGAAAGTGTGGTATGAAAATCAAGTGGACTGAGACCAAGAGCAATAGTAGATGAAGACAAACAGAAAAAACGCAAAATCAGATCACAAATTAAGAATTGGATACTAACTTCTATATCCCACACCATTCTTTAAAGTAATGTTTCTTCATTGACTGCATAATTAATACAATGAATGTTTTATAATGTAAAGTTCTGTCAGTTGTTGACGATTAAATTTTTTGCAGTCTTTGTTATTGCAAATAATGTGACAATGGATATCCATGTACATACTTTATTACTCGTCCTTAACCATTTATTTAAGGCTTTTGTATATATGTCTATAAGTAAACTTGGTCTCTTCTTTGCTTTTCTAGGATAACTCTGCAAAGTTTTGGTATCATATGTCAGGTAAATATAATTAAAAACAAAACCTTTTCCCAACACAGAAAATCTCTCCACAAAGGTAGAAGAGAAGGAAACAGTTTTATTACTGAATAAACATTAAACCAGAATGTAATGCACATCAAAGGCATCAATAAGAGATTGCAGAGACAGAAAGAAATCTCACCCTTTTATGTAGCCAAGCAGATATAACCCATTACATACATATTCTCAAGATAAATAATAACTAGTCTTCAAATGAGAGAACTTGACTCTATGCAGAAATAGAAGTATAATGATATACCCCTGAAATTTATATGTTATAAACCAATGTTACCACAATTAAAAAAAAAGAGAGAACTTGACAACATCATTTGTCACACATAGTTCAATTTAAATTTACTTGGTGATTGGGGTGATCATCTGTGTTAGCTATTTGGCTTTATATAAAGAAAAACTTCTCATTTCTTTATGTCAAGAGGTAGTTTTGCAACCTTGGAGCAAGGCTTCTGCCCAAATTAGGTTCCTAATTTGGAAATTGGGGGATAGACGCACTATCTTCCTTGATGTTTACGTTTCAAAGAGATTGTTCCCAGGGCCTGGAGAAAGACATTCCTGAGTCCTACAGCTGAAAAAAGGCTTATTTAGCTTTTAAAAAGATTTACGTGTATTTCAAAGAGGCAGAAAGACAACTTACAAGTTTTCTATAGTTAATATTCTTAGAAAGGGGAGGAGGTGAAGTTTCCTGCCTTTTTTTTTCAATAGGGAAAATTAAGTCTCTTATTTATAATTTGCATCTGCCCTTACAATCGCCTCCTCCCTGTGTTCTATAAAGTAGTAATGTTACAGTTTCTAATTATTTCCATTGCTCTTTCTACCATTCTCTGGGCAAGTTACAGGAGTCTAAATATCCAGCAAATCTACAGTAGAATACAAAGCAAAGCAACTGTCAGAATTATGATAAAATAATAGAATTATTGAATTTTTGAAAGTCACTACTTTATTTGTTTTGGGGGAATAACCTTTGAATATATCATAGCAATGGTGAATGGTTATATCAGATTCTTGACTAGCAATTTATAAAAATGTTTCTTAGCCATCTAGTTATTTTACAAATTGTTGTGTTGTCTTTATTGCTTGCATTATCAAATGATTAACTATCTAAAAATCATTTGATAATTCCTTAGGAAGTCTTATCTCATTCAAACCTAAGGAATAGTTTAACTCTGGAACCTTAAAGTCTAAATTTTTAATTAGAAGTTTCCCTTGCAAGGCACCCAAAATTTTAAGTATCAGTCAATTGCATAACTACCATCACATTCATATGACTATTTAGTCTCTTTAGTAATTAATCTATCTTTTCTAACAGTTTTCCCAGATGTGAAATGTAATTTTATCTAAGGCCATCGTCTAGTATTAAAGTCTTATTATGAGGCACCCATTGAAAGCTACAGATTGAACTTCCAGTGTTTATGAATAGGGCTGTAACTATTTTAAGTCTTGAGGACAAACCTCAAGACTTTTTGTTTTATTTTGTTTTACTTTGGCATTGGGTCTAAATCAATAGTTATACTATTGTATAACTATTGTTATACTATTGTAACATCCGACTAAATTTCCATGAATAACAGGCATTCACCTTTGTTTATCCATCAGTATTGAGATTGGAGAGAACTTGCACCCCAAAGTTAATTGAGTAACATTATACCTGTATTTTGCAGTCTCTATCTGTGAATGCCAGATTTCTGTTTGTCTATTAATTAGATGTTTTTCTTTTCTACATCATTCTTCCAATACAATTTTTTAGTGTCAAATTTAGGGCTTGAGTACCTGGACTTTTACTGTACTGTTATCAAAAACTACTAATGGAGGGGCCAGCCCAGTGGCGTGGTGTTTAAGTTCACACACTCCACTTGGCGGCTGATGGTTCGCGGGTTCAGATCCCAGGCTCAGACCTACACACCACTCATCAAGCCATGCTGTGGAGGCGTCCCACATACAAAATAGAGGAAGACTGGCACAGATGTTACTCAGCAACAATCTTCCTCAAGGAAAAAGAGGAAGACTGGCAACAGATATTACCTCCTGACCACTATTCCTAACCAAAAAAAAAGTACTAATGGAGGTGTTCCTTCTTTTACTCTGTCAATAATAAGATTGTTAGAGTTATAAGTCCAGAGAGCCTGTTTATTCTGGGAGTACAATTTAGAGGTGATAGGAAATGAGATTGTGAGAACCAACACTGGGTACATTAGTTTGCTAGTGTGGGGCATCAGAATTTGCCACTTCAAGATGTGTCTCTTTGGCTTGAGGATTATTTTTTGCTGGTTATTTTTTTTTAAAAATTGCAGACACAGAAAAAGCTCTGAAAATCAAGTAGGTTACTCTTTGTAAGAGACGTTTACATTGGTAAAGGTAATATCCATTTGTAAAGATATCTCGGTCTCTGTACCATGGAGAGGGGGATGACTTCATCTCTAGAAACTCTTATCAGTGTAGAAGGCAAGGATTTAAATCTGCATGATAACCTTACTCTTGCTTACTGTGCTTTTCTGGTAATCTCCCATAACTGCCTCCCCCCATCCCCAATATCCTCCTTTGTCTTTAGCTAAAGATGCTATTTAAGGTGGCAGCTTTGGCCATTCTGGCTGAGTTGCTCAGTTTTCCTGGGTTTCTCCAATGTATATGTGTTATAAAGCTTTGTTTTTGATTTTCTCCTGTTATTCTGTCTCATGTCAATTTAATTCGCAGCCCAGACAGAAGGATCTAGAGTGGGTAGAGGAAATGTTCTTCCTCCCCTACACTAGGGCTGTCATAGCAAAGCACCACAGGCTGGGTGGCTTAAAAAACAGAAATTTATTGTCTCACATCTCTGGAGGCTTGGAAGTCCAGGATCAAGAGGTCAGCAAAGTTGGTTCCTTCTGAGGGCAGTGAGAGAGACTCTGTTCCATCTTTCTCATGTCTGGTGATTTGCTGGCAATCTTTGGTGGCCTTCAGCTTGTAGAAGCCTCACTCTGATCTCTGACTTCATCTCTATATGGCATTCTCCTTGTGTGTGTATTTGTATCCAAATTTCTCTTTTTTATATAGACACTAGTCATTCTGGATTAGGAGCCCACCCTACTCCAGTATGATCTCATCTTAACTAATTACATTGGCAACACCGTGTTTACAAATAAGGTGATATTTTGAGCTTGTTAGAAGAGTTCCTTTCAGTTGAGTTCAGTAAAAATATCACTTATCCTAGAAAACTTAAGTTTCCAATCTTCTTGAGATATTGGCTTCACATGGGAAGCATGAATACTGTTTTTGTTGTTGTTTCTGTTTTTGACTTTAATGGTTAATTTTATGTGTCAATGTGACTGGACCAAGGGATGCCCAGATATCTGGCTAAGCATTATTTCTGGTTGTGTCTGTGAGGTTGTTTTCAGAAAAGAGTAGTGTTTGAATTTGTGGACTGAGTAAAGCAGACATCCCTCTCTAATGTTGGCAGGCATCATTTAATCTATTGAAAGTCTTTAGAAACTTCCTCCTTCTGCCCTGTGTGAACTCCAATATGAAATACTGCTAGCTGAACAGGCAATCATGATGTTTTATCTTTGACAAATCAGCTACCAATTTTGTGTAAGATATATTAGTTTGGGTTGAGGTAAAAAATTCTCTAATTTTTAAAAAAATGTGCTCTATTTTTTTAAATTTGGAGGGAAGAGAGAACCAATTTCACTGTCTGCAATATTGTACTAATTGTACTAGACCCCAAATAAATTGTCTATTTTCTTGTTTTGTTTTTGGATTTTTGTTTTTTTGTTTTGGGTTTTTTTGTTGTTGTTGGTAGTTACATTGAACTTTTATCTGCAAAATGAGCTCCCTCCTTGATTGTAACACACTGTGGCCTACAGCTGACAACAGATGCCTTAAATATTAGATCTCAGTTGAGCAATATTGCAATTTGTTTGGTGAAGCCTTATGTCTTGTGAAGCAAAAAACTGTAACAAAGCCAAATTACCAATTTTGCAATGCTCTCAAGTTTCTGAGGATACCAGCAAGTCATCTACATTTTGAAAAATTATAGATCCCTCTGGTGGGACAAATTTCTCTGTGTTCTGTAAATGACTAGAAAAAGTAGTAGGAAATCCTACTTGAAGAATCCTTTGCCATAGATACTGAACTCTTTAATAAGCAAAACTAAACAAGAATTTAGATCCATCCTCTGGAGGAACAGAAATAAAGAAAGAGAGAAAAATCAGAATAGATAAATTACAGAGAAATTCTTTGCAGACAACGGTACCTAAATTAGAAATCAGTTGCAGAGTTAGGACTATGGGGATTAATGATCAGATTTTGTACAAATATATGTAGTGGTCAATCATCTTTATCAAATTTACCTTCCTCCTTTATTTGAACTATTGTATTACAGGAGAATGCCCAATTTAAATTATTTTTTATGTTTCCTATTACTTTATAACTGTTTCATTCTCATTGAGAAAAATTGACAAAGGATATTATTTTACATATGACCATGGGGATTATTCTTTTGGTAAACTATTTTTATTGTTCTGTATCACAAATTAAATACGTATCATCATTCCCTAGGACCCAAAGTGATGCATTGATTTATTCAGATCAGAGTGATTTTCCAGCGTGAAATGGGAATGCCACTCTCTGCCATAACTCTTTACTTTCAGAAGGCTCATAGTTAACCAATTCAGGTGCCTTTTCCCCAAGGAGCTCCACAGACCCTCTATCCAGAGTACAGTATATGGTAACATTAATACATAGCATATCTCTCCAATAGATTTATGAGAGAATCAAGAGAAAATAAGAACACGTGTTCCTCAGCAAGAGGACCTTTCTGTATGGTAGCAGCAGAGAAAAAGGAAAAAGTAGAAGGCTGACCTGAAGTACCAACAACCTGTATTGATCCATCACCAAATGAAAAGTGAGAAATTTCTCAGGAAATTGCAGAATAAGTAGCATCTATATCACCAGTTCCCACCTCCAAGATTCCCTAAAACTGTCCAGTTTAAGACACTTGTCAATTATTCCCTAACCTTTTGGGCTTTCCAGATCCCCATCTTCCTGAAATTCCTGCAGCCACTAAAGTCTATTTCTACAATCCCTCTTCCAATGTCCTGGCTTTTTGTAATAATGACACACAGTCTTCTTTCCTCCTTTCTTCTATTTATAGGTTGGGCAGAAAAAGGATGATTCCTTTTAGTAAGGAGTTGCAACTGAGCAGCTGACACCACACTCTTTAATTACTTTTCTCCTTTGTTTTTCTCTAGATTGTCCCAAAACTGAGTAGCTGCTATTAAAATTTGAATAATAGTCTCTGCTTACCATCCTACCACCTTTTTCTTAATTTGCATTTGGATAGTTGGCCAGAGAGCAAGACAAATGTTGCTAAGACTATGGCACAGATTTGATCTGCCCCTAGGTCCATGCCAATGAATTTTGAGAAAGCCTCAACAATCTGCTGATGGAAATCAATGAGAGTCTCACCTGTCTTCTAGGTACACGGCTGCAACTTCTTTCAGCTCACCTTTAGTGGAGAAGCCTCAAGTACTGCCGTTAGCAACCCCTCTTGATGGATCTCTAACTCCCTTAGTTCTTTGATAGTTGTAGGAGGTGGTGGAGAGTCAGCTTCCCTTGGCCACCAAACTCTTTGATGTGGTGATCTTCCAGACCCTGATGTGCATGCTCCATCAAATGAGCAAAGTCACTGGTTGTAAAATTCCATGCATTAGCCAATGCACATCTCCATGTATGGGGCTGTAAACTGAAAGGATAGAGCCAATACTTTTGCAAATTTCTAGGGCACAGGGAAAAGAAGCCTTTAAATGAGTAATATCAACTGGAGAGAAAGGCATGAGGATTACCCCAAAGGCCTGGATAGCTTCTCAAAGGTGTTAGCTTCACTGGTGATCCAAATAGGAAGAACTGATTTTCCTTACCCTGAGACAAGAAAAATGTAAACTATATAGCAATTTAGTTTCCCTTCCTGTGTTGATGTTTGTCAGCTTAAGACTTCACCTCTTTTTTTTTTTAATTTTTTGTTTATTGCAGTAACATTGTATAAATTTCAGGTGTACATCATTATACTTCTATTTCTGCATAGATTACATCATGTTCACCACCTAAATACTAATTACAACCCATCACCACACACATGTGCCGAATTATCACTTTCACCCTCCTCCCTCCCCCCTTCCCCTCTGGTAACCACCAATCCAATCTCTGTCTCTATGTGTTTGTTTATTGTTGTTATTATCTACTACTTAATGAAGGATATCATACAGTATTTGACCTTCTGCCTCTGACTTATTTTGTTTGCCTTCTTTGAAGGGATTAGTGCAGCTTCTTTCCATCCTGCTGCCTTTATATGCTGGTACAGTCTTTTATACAAGTTTTCAGTGATTCCCAGATCAAGTCTCTTTACCATGTCTGCTATCCTAGCTTCCTAGTGTGTGGGTGATAAGGGAATCTGGGCTAGGCCAGGAGGCACAAAAATTTGTGTCATCAAAAAAAGCAGTTAATTCATTACCAACTAAAGATACCATGCCCTCATCTTTCTTTGAAGGGAAATCTGACAATGAAGAGAACTACTCATCTAAAAGGTCATCTTCTCCCCCTTCCCTTCCCTGGTCAGTTTGAGGCAGGGAGGGATGAAGACAAGCAAAGGAAGTAGGGGCAGCAGGGACAGCAGAGAAAATCTCCATAGATCTATTACTCCAAGTATTGGGATCATGTGATAATTTAGAAGGTAAGCTTCAGGAAGATATATAAGAATTGTACCTCTAGATAATTAAAATAGTGTTTGAATATTCTGATAAATATTAAAAAAAATTAAATAAGTATTAATATCATATCTATGCAAAATGAAACTAAAACTTAAAAGTTGGCCATCCTTATTCAAGAAGAAGAGATTGCTTGGCCTGTTGAGTTCAATTTATTCCTCTTTCTCATAGAATAGTCAGAAAAAGTATGAACGTTACTTTATTAAAAATACCTTCAATTTCTTCTCCTTTAAGGAGAAGCCATCCTTTCTTGTTTGAAAATAAAATTTACAAAGGATTCTGATTTGTCTTGGGAGAAATTGTTTTGAAATACAGCTTAGGTTTTATTGGAAAGTTCAAGAGTAATGTTTTGTCTTAGAACATAAAGTGAAATTAAACAATGATTTTTCCATGATTATTATTTTTTTTGGTTGGCAATACTTTATAAAGTTTAAAATGTGATAGAGATGAATGAGAAAATATATGTTTATTATAAAACTTTTCAGAAAGAAAGAAAATTGTACAACCCATACGGCAAAATGACATCTATTTTAATTAAAGTTGTAACAAATTACACTCTATTTGGTTAGTTAAAAATATGAAGCTAAGGAAACATGACATAATTTGCAAATCACAGTCCAGGTTTCCTTATTTCAACAGCCAAAGGACTCATAAAAGAAATAAAAATAAAAAATAGAGCATAATGCAACATTAGATTTGCTTGTTTTGACCCAAATCATAAGAACTTTCCAAATGAAATCAGAGTACTTGATCATAATATTGGGTCCCAAAAACATCCCTAATAAAGTGGGGAACCCTCCTGAAACTAGACAGTGCATATAACCTTTAAGTTATTCTGACTCTGAATATAACTCTCCTATGTTCAAAACTAGAGATCTTTCATCAGAGGAAGAATGGCCGAAAAATTGTCAGTTTCAAAGTATTGACCAAAATTTTGAGAAATAATCTGTATATTTGGCCACTTGTAATGTGCTTCTTAGTTAAAATCAAAAGCAAAATCACCCAATATCACCTATCAAATGTCTTTTACAACTCAGGAGAAATAATTAGCAGTAAATTTGTTATAAAATTAAATTTTAAAAAATGAATTTTAATACAAAACTTGGTTCCTATGCAAAGGCCTTCAACATAAAGAGATCAAGTAAGACAGTGGAAATGGGGGTGCACAAGCTATTAAAAACTCTTTCAATTAATTAATGAATTAATGCAAAGGAGTTAACATTTATTGAAAATGTATTATATGCCAGCTGTTTTCTAAATGTTCATTAGAGAGAAAGTCTTTAGGGAAAAGTGTGATTCTTTTCTAACATAAGAATTGTTCATGTTAGTCAGAATGCCATTTGAGAAGAATTGTGCTGTTGCAATGTTGTACACTTTTTAGAGTCTTATACCTGTTTGTCTTGGTACAGGGGTCTTTCTTTTGGTAAGTATTCCAATGGATGATACTAGTAAAGGTTATACACTGTATACATAAAAAATTCTATCTCAAGGGGATTATTGCTCAACAAGTTTTCATCATATCAGAACGAATCTTACAAATTATCTAACCATAAGTCATCTTTTGTTAATAAAGTGCCTAAATAATTTAACAAGTTGAGTACGGGATAAGCCAAGAATTGGCAAACTGATCTACTTTAATTATTTAAGATAGTATCCTCTCTACAAAATTCAGATTTCTTTGTACTGAATTTTAGCGTTAATAATACATAATGCTAAGGAAATGGCACACTATTCTTTTCTTCTAAATAAGGAGTCTGTTTCAACAAGGGAGATCTCTGGTTTTACGCTGGGAGCTTTTTTGTTTGGTTATTATGTTGCTGTTTGATTGTTTCTTCTCCCTATTTAAATATTTAATGAAAGTTTTATCCAGCTTGTGCTCTGAGGCTTTGAAGCAAAGGGCATAATTTAAAATATCTAATAAGTAAATAAATGTCAGAATACTGAAAAAATATGGAATATGCAAAATATATTAAAAGCAGTTTTAATAATAGAATAAAAAATTCCAATTTTCTCTTGAGATGATGAAGTGTCAGAAATGAAATTCAATAAGCCATAAAATCTTGTAAAAACATGGCTGTGCATTGCTAATTTTTATGTCTATCTGTTGTAGTGTCTTATGCATAATAGTTGCACAAAAATGATCAGTGATATAAAATAGATTCTGTTAAAGATTCTTTCAATAAATTATCAAAAATATCTCTTTAACATTTTCCATGTGTCATACAATGTTGTGTATACCGAATCAAGGGGAATTGTTAACAGTAAATACGGCAGTCAAAAATATTTTTGTTACAAATAGGAGGTCTGAAAGTTTTATTAATACCCATATATTTATTTACAACTAGATAAATATTATGACCATTCTACAAAGTATAGTAAAATATTATAATAGAATGATGAAGATTTGCCCACTGGTGGTCTTCAAAAGCATTTCAGGAAGAGTGCACGGAGGATGAGAATAAAAAACATATTTAAAAAGAAACATTTGCATAGAGTGATGTCAGCATCATGGCAGAGTGAGCTTTCCTGTAAACTCTTCCCCAGATAAGATACAACAAAAGGAACATTCATTGGGGACCAACAAAGGACTCTCACACAGCACAAAGGGACATTGGAAAGACCCATATTGCTGCACATCTGAGAGTGGACATGCTGGGGTCCCCAGAGGAAGTGGGGAGAGGTAAGGAGAAATCCTCTCCCTCCCCATCAGATCAGCGATTTGGGTCTGTGCGGCTCCCAGAGAGGGGGGGAGGGCCGACCCTCTGTGGGGAAACCATAGCTCTTCATGCTCTCTCAGCCAGTGGGAAACTCCCACAAAGAGTACTCAGAACTGCTGCAAGGGTGCCATTAACATTTGAGAACCCCAGGAGAGTGGATAACAAGGGACGAGAGAGAAGCCCCTCACCCAGGGACCCAGTGGGCAAAAGAGACAGCCCATCCCCCCCATGCCAGACACTGCAGCTCAGCCAACCAGTCAGAGCAGCCAAGGCAGAGTGCAGGGAGTCACAACAGAGTGCAGGGGGCTCAGATTACACAGCCCTTGACCCCCGCATGGTGGCAGCAGGTGGAAACTGCAACCAGATATTTCCAGGATGAGGAAAAACAAAGCAAATACAGCAACCATGATGCAAAAGTACATTA
The DNA here is from genome assembly GCF_057802395.1 of Ceratotherium simum simum. NCBI lineage: Eukaryota > Metazoa > Chordata > Mammalia > Perissodactyla > Rhinocerotidae > Ceratotherium > Ceratotherium simum. The sequence continues at coordinate 61,112,345 of NC_141901.1, read as the reverse complement.
AATCGCCAGACCAGAAGGAAAATAACAAGCATCCAGAAATCAACCCTGAAGGCACAGAAATTCATAACCTGAATGACAGAGAATTCAAAATAGCTATCATAAAAAAGCTCAAAGAAATGTAAGAAAACACAAACAATTCAACGAGATAAGGAGTTTCTTCACAAAAGAGATTGAAATCATAAAGAAAAGCCAATCAGTACTGATGGAGATGAAGAACATAATGGAGGAGATAAAGGAGAATCTAGAATCTTTAAAGAACAGAGCTGACAATATGGAGGAAAGAATTAGCATTATAGAGGATAGGAATACAAACATGATCCAGATGGAGGAGGAGAGAGAACTAAGACTAAAAAGAAATGAAGAAAGTCTCTGAGAAATATCTGACTCAATTAGGAAATGTAACATAAAAATTATAGGTATTCCTGAGGGAGAAGAGAGAGAAAAAGGAACAGAGAGCCTGTTCAAGGAAATAATAGCTGAGAACTTCCCAAATCTGGGGAAGGCCCAGGAAATACCAGTAAGTGAAGCCAGTAGGTCACCTAAATATGTCAACAGAAAAAAGCCCCACTCCAAGGAATATAGTAGTACAGCTGGCAAAAGTCAATGACAAAGAAACAATATTAAGGGCAACTAGACAAAAACAAAAAATAATGTACAAAGGAACTCCCATCAGGCTATCAGCAGATTTCTCAACGGAAACTTTACAGGTGAGGAGAGACTGGAATGATATATTCAAAATACTTAAAGACAAAAACTTTCAGCCAAGAATACTCTATCCAGCAAAAATATCCTTCAAATATGATGGAGAAATAATAACTTGCCCAGATAAACAAAAGCTAAGGAAGTTCATGGCCATGAGATCCTCACTACAAGAAATGCTCAAGAAGGCTCTTAGGCCTGAAAAAAAGAAGAGAAAGGGAATCAAAGCTTGGAGCAAGGAGAAAAATAGGTAGACAAAATCAGAAAAATAGTAGATCTTTACCAGAATAGGTTAGCAACCACTTAAATACCAAAATCAAAGATCAAAGGAAGGAAAACACCAAAAATAAATATAACCTCATCACTTTAAACACACATCCACAACACAAGATAGAATAAGTTGTGACAAGAATAACTTAGAAGGGGAAGAGGAAAGAGATCTAATTGACTTAGTATAAACAAATAAGAGGTGATCAGATAATGGACTATCTCATACACAAGATTTTTTATACAAACCTCAGGTAACCACTAAACAAATAATCAGAACAAAATAACATATGATAAATAAAGAGAAAACTAAGAGTCATAAGACAGAACAACCAAACTGAACTGGCAGTCTGAAACACATGGGACAAGAAACAAAGGAATTGCAAAAGAACCAGAAAATAAGTGATAAAACAGCAACATTAAGCCCTTATATATCAGTAGTTACTCTGAATGTAAAATGATTGAACTCCCCAATCAAAAGACACAGAGTAGCAGGATGGATTGAAAAGCAAGACCCAATAATATGCTGCCTCCAGGAAACACATCTCAGCTCTAAAGACAAGCACAGGCTCAGCGTGAAAGGATGGAAGACAATACTCCAAGCTAATGGCAAACAAAAGAAAGCAGGTGTTGCCATACTTGTGTCAGACAAAGTAGACTTCAAGATAAAACAGGTTAAGAGAGACAAAGAGGGGCAATATATAATGATAAAAGGGACATTCCACCAAGAAGACATATCACTTATAAATACATATGCATCCAACATAGGAGCACCAAAGTACATAAAGCAACTATTAACAAACCTAAAAGGAGATGTTAACAACAACACAATAATAGTAGGGGATCTTAATACCCCACTTACATCAATGGATAGATCATCCAGACAAAAAGTCAATATAGAAACAGTGTACTTAAATGAAAAACTGAACTAGATAGACCTAGTAGACATATACAGAGCACTCCATCTAAAAACAGCCGACTACACATTCTTCTAAAGCGCGCATGGAACATTCTCAAAGATAGACCATATGTTGGGAAACAAGGCAAGCCTCAATAAATTTAAGAAGATTGAAATCATAACAAGCATCTTTTCAGACCATAATGCTATGAAACTGGAAATCGACTACAAGAAAAAAACTGGGAAATTGACAAAGATGTGGAGATTAAACAGCATGCTACTGAACAACTAATGGATCATTGTTGAAATTAAAGGAGAAATCAAAAAATATCTGGAAACAAACAAAAATGAAAATATGCCATACCAACTCATATGTGATGCAGCAAAAGTGGTCCTGAGAGGGAAATTCATAGCAATACAGGCCCACCTTAACAAACAAGAAAAAGCCCAAATAAGCAACCTTAAATTACACCTAACAGAACTAGAAAAAGAAGAACAAACAAAGCCCAAAGTCAGCAGAAGGAGAACAATAATAAAAATTAGAGCAGAAATAAATGAAATTGAGACCAAAAAAACAATAGAAAGGATTAATGAAACAAAAAGTTGGTTCTTTGAGAAGATAAGCAAAATTGACAAAGCCTTAGCCAGACTTACTAAGAAAAAAAGAGAAAAGGCTCAAATAAATAAAATTAGAAATGAAAGAGGAGAAATTACAAGAGATACCAAGGAAATAGACAGGATTATAAGAGAATACTATGAGAAGCTATATACCAACAAATTGGACAATCTAGAAGAAATGGATAAATTCTTAGACTCATACAACCTCCCAAAACTGAACCAAGATGAAATAGAGAATCTGAATAGACCGATCACAAGTAAAGAGATTGAAATAGTAATCAAAAACCTCTCAAAAAATAAAGGTCCAGGACCAGATGGCTTCTCAGGTGAATTTTACTGAACATTCAAAGAAGATGTAATACCCATCCTTCTCAAACAATTCCAAAAATAGAGGAAGATGGAACACTTCCTAACTCGTTCTATGAGGCCAACATCACCCTGATACCAAAGCCAGACAAAGACAATACACAAAAGGAAAATTACAGGCCAATATCACTGATGAACATAGATGCAAAAATCCTCAACAAAATATTGGCAAACTGAATACAGCAATACGTTAAAAAGATCATACACTCTGATCAAGTGGGATTTATACCAGGGACACAGGAATGGTTCAACATCCACAAATCAATCAATATGATATACCGCATCAACAAAACGAGGAATGAAAACCACATGGTCATCTCAATAGATGCAGAGAAGGCATTTGACGAGATCCAACATCCCTTTATGATAAAAACTCTCAACAAAATGGGTATAGAAGGAAAGAATCTCAACGTAATAAAGGCTATTTATGACAAACCCACAGCCAGCATCATATTGAATGGGGAAAATCTGAAAGCCATTCCTCTGAGAACAGGAAAGAGACAAGGCTGCCCACTCTCACCACTCTTATTCAACATAGTACTGGAGGTTTTGCCCAGAGCAATTAGGCAAGAAAAAGGAATAAAAGGAAACCAAATAGGCAAAAAGAAGTGAAACTCTCACTATTTGCAGATGACATGATTTTATATATAGAAAACCCTAAAGAATCCATTGGAAAACTATTAGAAATAATCAACAACTACAGCAAAGTCGCAGGGTATAAAATCAACCTACAAAAATCAGTTGCATTTCTGTATGCTAATAATGAAGTAACAAAAAGAGAGCTCAAAAAGATAATACCATTTACAATTGCATCAAAAAGAATAAAATATCCAGGAATAAATCTTACCAAGGAGATAAAAGACCTATACAATGAAAACTACAAGACATTATTGAAAGAAATCGATGATGACATAAAGAAATGGAAAGAGATCCCATGCACATGGATTGGAAGAATAAACACAGTTAAAATGTCTATATTACTTAAAGCAATCTACAGATTCAATGCAATCCCAATCAGAATCCCAATGACATTCTTCATAGAAATAGAAAAAAGAAATACTAAAATTCATATGGGGCAACAAAAGACCCCAAATAGCTAAAGCAATCCTAAGAAAAAAGAACAAAGCTGGAGGCATCACAATCCCTGACTTCAAAACATACTACAAAGCAATAGTAACCAAAACAGCATGGTACTGGTACAAAAACAGACACACAGATCAATGGAACAGAATTGAAAGCCCAGAAATAAAACCACTTATATATGGACAGCTAATTTTCAACAAAGGAGCTAAGAACATACATTGGAGAAAGGAAAGTCTCTTCAATAAATGGTGTTGGGAAAACTGGACAGCCACATGCAAAAGAATGAAAGTGGACCATCTGCTAGCGCCATTCACAAAAATTAAAAAGAAACATTTGCTACTTAAGCTAGAGGGGTTTGAAGATTGCAGTAGCTAATATATATATATATATATATATATATATATATATATATCTTTGGCCAGGGAGTATATAGGAGGAAAAAACAATGAGATTAATTATAGAAATGCATTTATTGAAATGAAAGTCCGACACATCTTGTGGGGTCACTAAAACTAAAGTGAAACTGGAGCAGGGTTGTCAATGCCTCCTTGACTATGAATTTTATATTTCAGAAAGACTTGGGCAAACTCAAGCTAGAGATAAATCAAAGTTTATAACATCAAATTTACTTAGCCTTAGCATTTTCAGTCTCTAACATTGGCTGAGCAACGGTTCTATTCTGCTATAATAGTGTTCAGTCAACAAAGGTGAGATTGGTTAGTCAACATAAAAATGTTGAAATACTCCCTGAAGCCACTGAAGATTAGATTACTAGAGAATATCTTAAAAGTTAAAATTTTAGTCCCTGGCATATTTTCTTTAATTATGTTTACATATTTAGGAAATACTAAAATAATGATTGTTAATTGTACTTTTTCCAGTCCATTCTCAAACCCAGGGAGAGATATTTTGAACAGCTAGCTATGCAACAGGTGACACTATTGCTAGATATTATTTAATTCTGCAGCGGAAGCACTAGATTGGTACCCAGGTGCCAGGAACAATGGCAATCTGTAAAAGGGGTCACTAATGTTTTTTAGTCACAAATTATTTACTTATTTATGTTGTTGTAATTAAACTATAGCTATGGATACTCTTCTCAGAAAAATTTTAAAAAAGTAATGAGAATTTTTTGTATAATCTCAGGACTTGCCTAGAGACATTCAATTCCATTCATGATTCCTCTCAGAATCCATGGATGCAGATTAAAAATTCCTGTTCTATTTCAAAAGGAAAAAATAGAATTTTCTTATCTACATTCATGTACATGATCCCTGGACCAATGATATCTCTTCTGGGTTCCACTAAACAAATAATTTGATCTAAAATCTCAATAATTATATTTATAAATTCATGCATTTGATTCTGTACTGAAATATTACATGTAAGATGTATGTAAAATCAAAATTTGAAATGGTGAGATAAATAAAATATGAATATAATTTTTAGTATTTTCACTATGTGAATGAATATTTTTTGAACCACTTAAGATGGTTCTGTGAATTTTTATCATAGAAACCATGTTATTTGGTTTTAATAATTTTGTTCCCTGTTAAGTTAATCCAAGTTTATTAGTTATACAGGAAAATGTTCATTTGGGATCTTTATACTTGAAAGCGTATGGTTGCAGGACCATTCTGGAAGGACTGAATTCCTGAATTTGGCAGAGTAAAACTTTCTAGAAGTATGTTTTTTCACAAATACAATACAAAGTGCCACTATACATTTAAGTGCAATTGAGTTCAGCAGATTTTTTAAGTATTTTCTTGATTCATTTGCAGTGTGAAGACATAGAGATGGATATGACCTGGTCCCTATAAGTAAGGATCTTTTAGTGCAGTGGCAGAACAACTTCTACACCAGTTTTTATAAGTTTTTCAGACAAGTGGATCAATAGATAACACATTACTGTTTATGTAGCTTTTTTTGTGATCTATCCGCACTGAACTACATTTATTTTAACTACATCAAATACCTAGTAATTGGTCAAAATTCCTCTATCTAAATAATCCAAGCCTTGTCTCCCTCGCTAGAGCTAGAGCAAGACATATTACAGAGAAGCTCCATAGTTAGAATTTAAATTGTCTTATACTGTGTGGAAATAACAGTCATAAAAATTTCCACTAGTCATGCCCTCTTTTAAAAATTCAACTCAGTTCACTTTTGCCATATGACCATCCTTTACACAGTCGAAGGCTATTATGTCTCCATTTATTCCATCTTTCTCTTTTTAATTAGCTTCAAAATCTTATTAGCTATACTTACCTTCAAATTATATCATATGATGCATGTTGAGTTCTGAGGGATCCTCAAAAGTATCTTCTCTTCTTTCTAACACTGATTCTAAAAATATGAGAAATAAAACAGAATAAATAGGGAAGCAAAAATGTCTTCTCCATTACTAACAGAGATAAGTCAGACCAAATATCTTACCTAAGAATCAAATCAATCCACTGGCTGAACTCTGGTGAAACTACCCTAGCAAATTTTGGCAGGGCAAATCTGGGAAAGGCCAATGGACGGTGGCAGTCAACACAATATCAAATGAGACAAAAATTATAAGGTATTTAGAACTAAAACCAGAATATACTGCACATATTCATCAGACGGCGTTATCACATGGCAACTGGGAAATACGCTAGAGTTGTGCTAGTTGAAAGCCTTGAGAAAAGGGGAATCGAAGGAGGAACTGTGTATGTTGATCTTTCCAACTGTGTATCTGAACACATGTGTATCTCTTGGAACTAATATAATCACTCACTAATTTACTAGCTAGTAAGCACCAAAGCCAAAATTCAAGAACAGCCATGTCTGTCTTCAAAACTAGTGTATTGATATGTAATCACTGTATTATATTGACATCATCTAAATAGACAATAACTTTTAAAATATCATATTAAGAAAAATTTACTATATATAGACCCCGTTTATAGGCAATGCTCATAAAATGACTGATTATACATTTATCTTTACTAACAACCCTACCTAACATGTAATGATAATACTTGTCAGTAAGAAAGCTGGCCCTTGGGAATGAGTCAGCCCAGAGTTATAATTCTGCTTTGGTCATAAACCATATAATCTTGGATGAGAATGCTGAGATCCTCAGGCTCAGTTCCCCTCATTTCACAGTCGTGTTGTAAGAGTTGACTAGCACAGTGCCTGCTAAGCACACAGAACATGTGAAATACTATTTTGAAAGCTTTAGATGGTTATGATAATGAAGTCATAGTAGAGTGCACATGAGAAATTAGGCTATAGCAGCTAGGATTTTATTTTATTTCCCTCTGTATTACTCATAATACACTGCACACTCAAAACACAAAATTTTAAATGAATATAAGGCAGGAAATCACGTGGATTGTATTACATAATGTTAATGAAAACTAAGAAAATAGAAAAACTTAGTTTTTGGTTTTCTGTATGTACACAAATATTTTTTTGAAGTACATCAAATAAAATGGAGCCTAACGAAAAATTCATATTTTATTATTTTTAATACAATGACAGTTATTTTAATGCAAATAAAAATATACTACAATCATAAACTACATAGATATAGTTAGCATTATTTTTATATCCTAAGAGAAATGAGTATACGATTATGAGATGAACAAAGGAAGAGCCATAGAAGTTGACAAAAAATGTTTGCGGATACCTTTTAAAGCTTTTATTGTCAGCACTTTGGAATCCAGCTGTTATTATAATCTCCGAAAAATCAACTTTGCTTTCCCATATAAACTGATTTTCAAAGGAGATATCCATATATCATGCTACTATCCCTCGGAAAAAATCAAATTATAAACCTACCAGCAGCTACACCAAAGCTTATGATGTTTATTTTCTCTTCACTTCCTCTATAGATGTGAAAACTACATAAAGCCTATATACTTAGAACCTATTTGAATTGAAAAAAAGAAACAGAAGTTTGGAATCCCTGTTACCTGCTAATGTAGTTGTATTACCTACAATATCAGAAGAAAGCTTTCACATTGAAAATGATGTCTCTTTTAAGAACGGTGTGTATTTGTGTGTGCATATGTGTGTCTGTGTGTGGGTTTATATTTGGAATGGGAAAAGACTAATAACAATGCCTTGATATATGGCTGCCTCATTTAAGCTTTCTCCCACAGTTTACTAACATAACTCAGTAATTTCATGCACACAAAACTTTATTCCAATTATTTTCCATGTTTCTTGACATCCTGCTGTGAAAAGAGTACATGAACAAAGCAAAAGCTCTAGCAAACATGTCTGACAAAATAGTGTTAGAAAATGTTTTCAAATATTCTCTCTCTACAAAGGCAGCCCATTGGTATCACACTGCATATTAACCACTAATATAAACGATAAAAAATATTTTAAATTGCCTATTTTTTTTACCTCAGTACATTTGTGTAACCCTTGGCTAGGTAATCTGAGGAAGTTTTAATTCAGCTCTGATTAGTCAAAGATTACAATAAAACCATTATCATCAGCATGTTAGTCTTAGCTGTCAGAATAAGACATCTCTGATGGAAGGCCATTGTCTTCATCCATTTTCTTCACCCAGCTAACTTCAGCCTCCTTCTTCCATTTACATAAACATTGTCACAGGAAGACCGACAGTGGTAGTCTATCTTTCATCCTGGAATTTTTACCAGTCTTGTTTGTCACTCACAGTCCCAGACATACCTAGGAGAAAATATATATCAAAAGTTATTGGAATATGCGTGAGTATAAGAGAAGCTCCATAGTTAGAATTTAAATTCAGTCTTATATTGTGTGGAAATGACAGTCATAAAAATTTTCACTAGTCATGCCCTCTCTTAAAATTTCAACTCAGTTCAGTTTTGCCATATGACCATCCTATGCTACTTTTCACAGAAACACTAGCTGCCTGCGACTTTTGCTTTCAATGTTTCTGCTTCCCTTTATCAGCCATTCTTTTCCCTTGGGGAATTTATTTCACAGCTGTTGTTGTTACCTTTGCTTTGGCACTATCTCACAGTCAATGTGTCTGATTCCCTGTTCCTGTGTTCTGCATTTAATACAGAATCCGCATAGTTCACCTCACAGTCACAGGTTCATCCATCTTTTCCGTTGGTCTTTCCCACTCAGAAAGTTCTGCTCTCACACTGTTTTGTCTGAATTTATCACTTACACCAGGAAGTACTAGAAACACGCACTAAGAACAAGAATAGGTGATTATATTCTGTCCTTGGGAATAGTCTTTACAGTATTAGACATATTAATATTTCATGGAGGTATTTCAATATGATTTTATCATATTTGCTTAAGCACTATAAAAAAAGCAAACCAATTTGGCTATCTTGGTAGAGAGGTATTTCTTTATAAAATGACTTTTTTTGTTTTGCTTTGTTTCTTCACCAATATGAAATGCCTATTAACACATATTCATATTGGATTTGTCTCTTTAACTGCTCCTATCCTGCCCAAGCCTGGGGTATCAGATTCTCCGTTAAAAACCATCTTGTTTTGGCACAAAAATTTATTTCAAGGCTGGAACTTCTATTTATTCATAAAACCTCTCTAGTTTACTCTTCCTTGTCTGCTCCAGAGGAATTGCTGTATCTACCCAACATCTTTGGACTTATGTCACACAGCTTGGCTTTTTCCCAAGCTGTGGCCTCTGAAATGGCTCACTGATTTCCAGACACTGCAGTCAGAGGCAAGGGCAGATTGGCTTTCTGCCTTATAGCCAGGATCACAGTATTGTGGATTCATGCTGTTGAGTAGATATATGTTTCTGTGTGTGTGTGTGTGTGTGTAAACATGTGCAAGAGGAGATTTTAAAATCTAGTCACAGCATGGCTATTAATTGCAGATAACTGTGTCAGCCAGAGACTTACTGGCTATCACCACCATTAAGGATGAGGTTGGTCTCAGAACTTCATAAAGTAACTGGGGTAATTATCTGTCTTTTGAATGCCCTTACATTTTGATGTCCTTCAGAGTTCTAATTTTTGCCCTTATGTGTTATCAATCTATATATTCTTCCTTAATGATCTTATCCTACCAGGACCACAGGTTAAAAATGTCATTTGTGGTAGTGGCTCACAAATCAGCCCCTTCAAACCGCACTGCTGAATGCCACATGGTAACAGGTAACTTTTAGGAGCTGGCCTGGTGGCATAGTGGTTAAGTTCACATGCTCCACTTTGGCGGCCCAGGGTTCGCAGGTTCAGATCCCAGGCGCAGACATATGCACCACTCATTAAACCATGCTGTGGGGGGATCCCACATACAAAATAGAGGAAGATGGGCACGGTTGTTAGCTCAGGGCTAATCTTCCTCAGCAAAAAAGAAGAAGATTGGCAATGGATGTTAGCTTAAGGGCCAATCTTCCTCACCAAAAGAAAAAAAGCTAACTTTTATTAAGTAACCACTGTATACAAGATACTGTCCTAAGAACTTTTCATATTTTTACTCATTTAGCCCTCAAAGGAAATATATGAAGTAGGTACTATTTTTATCTCCTTTAGAGAGGAAAATTTGGGCATGTACATTACATATATGTAACCTGCTCAAATTCCCAATTGCTTTTAACCTACATGTAATTTGAAATATTTCAGAGTCAGCACATTAAATCAAAGAAATACCTTAAAATAAAAGTGTTTCAAATACAGTGGAATTCTGACATGGGATAAGTTTCTGTATAAGTGTGTTCCAATGCTTACATCATATGGATGGCCTTTTACTCTGTCAACATATTATATGGATAAATCAAACAAAAGAAGGAATTTGAAACCAAAGATATTTCCATAATCAAAGATACAGTACTCATATGTATTCTAGGTTTGATTCATTTGATATGTGCCACTAGAGAAGCAAAATTAAGATAGTAGTTGTCATCCTTAATTCTTCCACCCAAAAATAACACTGGTATTAACTTCCTCTGTATCTTTTCCCTCTGTTTTAACATATGTTCCTACGTATGCATGACATATGTACATAGAAATATGTACATCATATTTAATAGCTGCAAAGTATTCAATAGTAGAGATGCACTCTGGTAAATTCAATTATTTAAATTTATACCTGTATCAGTTATCTTTTGGTTAATAAAAGTACACCACAAGTTAGTGACTTAAAATAATAGCCATTTATTATTTTGCATAGATCTATAAGTAAATCAGATGGTTCCACTGATTTTGACCAGGATTGACTCACATTGGGTAGGCTTGTTCTTGTGTCTGTGATGTCCTGATTGGTTGGCTCTGGACTGGCTGATCTAGAATAGCCTCAGCTGAAAAATGCAGCTTTGTTCCATATGGTCTGTAATCCTTCAGCAGACTGCCTAGGGCTTGTTCTCATGGTTGTGACAAAGATCCAAGAGACAGAGCCATCTCAAGGAAATTTTTAAGGAGAAAGTAGAGGATCAAGAGTTATAGCAGAAACATGCGGCTGCTTTCTTGGACCTCTACTTGCATGAAATTTGCTGCTGTCCCATTGGCAAAAGCAAGTCAAATAGACAAGCACAGTCTTAGTATCTGGGGAGGGACGACCCTCCCAAAGGTCCCCTTAAAGGCAGGTATGAAATATTGCAGACATTGATCAAATAAATTCACACAAAGATTTTTTTTATTATATCAAACATTTTCCTAAAATAAACAATACTACAGAGAACATCCTTTAGCTAATCCTTTTTATATTTATAGTTTGACAAAATAATTTTACTTTTAGCTCTGGAAGATCCGATCCTCAACATCTTTTGTATATTGAGTTCGTCAAATCACAAATGACAAATCTAGCAGATATGTAATGGACTTTAAAACAAAACAAAAATAACACAACACTGCTTGCTCTGAATCATGAGATGTTAAGATGTTCAAAAGTACTACAACAGGATGTGACTTTTTATTTTTTTACCTGTAGCCACAGGACACTAAAAAACAGCCTCAGAAACATTAAGAATCAATGATGTGTGAAATGTTGACATTTTCAGTATTTTGGTTCACACTGTTACATTGTTTGGAAGATGTTTGCCCTCAGGATAGAACCCCATCATTTTATGTCAAACTTGAAAAATATAGTACAACGGTATATATTGTCCTTACAAAATATACACAACTGCCTACTGAGACAGTCAGCTCCTCTGAGCTTAAAAATACTTTTACCCTACCTTACCAAGAATTCTAATAGTTGTATATTCAAATTATATGGGAAACTTTATAAAAAAATTTATCCTTGACAGCATGAATGAGTAAAATGGTTCTAGCACCCCAGCTCAATGTGTATAACCTTTGTCATTTTCATTGAATCTATTTCTGGAATATTGATAGAAACCTTGGCTGTTTCGCTTTCCATGGGGATGCTTTGTCATGCTACAACCTGAGCAACACATGTATGATAAATAAGGAAGTATGCCATTGGTGTACTGGAGGTTTAAAATCTACCACAAATTAAATTAAAAAAAAGACTTGTCAGTATCTAAGTAAAGCGATATACATGAAATTGCTATATTGTAAATAAAGTAATAAATAACCAAAAGCACTGATATTTCTCACAAATAGGTAAATCTAAAATAAGGGCTAGACTATGCCATCTCTGCATATAAGTGATCATTTGCCCAAGAAAAAGTTTTAGTCAAATTTGCCCGATAGGTATGTACTAATAAGAATCCCAACAGTGATACCAGTAGAGACCACTTGCCGTAATGTTTCTCACTGTTAAAAACAAGACAACAGGCCCAAAATGGAGTCACTTATGCTAAACTCCATGTCACCAAACTGAGACTTAACTGAATTACAGTTTTGACTCTCCCAGAAATGGAATCTTAAACCAGTCAATCATGAATCACCTGGTAGCATTAGTTAGGTAATCTGCCTGATAGATCCCTGCCATCCCCTAAAGGAAAGTAGCAACCTTGCAATAACCCATCCATTTTTTCGCTGAGTATAACTTCCTTGCTCCTCCTCCCTTCTGTGTATAGTAGTCTTTCATTTTGTGTAGCTCCTCGGAGCTCCTTTCTGTCTGCTAGATTGGATGCTGCCTGATTCATGAATTGTTGAGTAAAGCCAATAAGATCTTCAAAAATTGACTCAGTTGAATTTTGTTTTTTAACACTGCTGCTCATTCATGGTGCCCACTGCCATCATTGTTACAGGATACATTAACTGGACTTCTCACGGTCAGTCATTTCCATTCCTCAATGTATTGTCACAGTTTTGTTTTTTGTTTTTCTCTCAGGAGACTAAATAGCATTTCGAACTACAAAAAATCATTAATTTAGTTTATTTCACACATCTTAGTTCAGTATCCTATTAGGACAGTGCCTATTTTGAATGCAGAAGTAGAAGAAAGTTGGCTCCATTCTTTCCTAAACTTATTTCTTTTTTTTTTTTTTTTTAAAGATTTTATTTATTCATTTTTTTCCCCCCAAAGCCCCCAGTAGATAGTTGTATGTCATAGGTTCACATCCTTCTAGTTGCTGTACGTGGGACTCGGCCTCGGGTTGGACGGAGAAGTGGTGCCTTGGGGCGTGCCCGGGATCCGAACCCGGGCCGCCAGCATCAGAGCGCGCGCACTTAACCGCTAAGCCACGGAGCCGGCCCCTAAACTTATTTCTTTATTTTCTATCTTTAATGGACTTGATTATATTTTATCCCTACCATAGAAGAGCATCCAAGTTCCTTATACTTTTATTGAGTTAACCAAAATAACCAGTTACTAGTATCATTGGAGACCGCTTGTTGCCCCATACAACCAGTATCCCCCTACATATCTTAAAAAAAACAACCATCAAAAAACCTACAATGGATCATGGTTAGAGAAAAGACCAGTAGTTCTCAAGCATTGTAATAGTTGTGCTAACTAATTAATGAGATAATTGAGCAAGCACTATGTATATAACATTTTGATAAATTCTAAGAGGTACATAAGAGAATAACGTGCTCAATCCATGTCATTGAGAGATTATTAATATAGTACTTCCTATATTAAAATACTATAGGGGCCGGCCTGGTGGCACAAGCAGTTAAGTGTGCACACTCCACTGGGGAGGCCCGGGGTTCACTGGTTCGGGTCCCGGGCACGCAGCGACACACCACTTGGCAAGCCATGCTGTGGCGCGTCTCATATAAAGTGGAGGAAGATGGGCATGGATGTTAGCCCAGGGCCAGTCTTCCTCGGCAAAAAGAGGAGGATTGGCAGATGTTAGCTCAGGGCTGATCTTCCTCACAAAAATAAAATAAAATACTGTAACCGGATCATCCAGTTAATATGGCAAAGTGATGTCGAAGTTATTTGTAGTTATAGGTTTTTAATAGGTTCTCAAAAAGAACAAATAGTTATTTGTAGTTATAGGTTTTTAATCGTGCCAATATTTAGACTAACATTTTAATTAAGCAAATAAATAATTTTGTGTATAATTAAAATATATTAAATATATAAATTGTTATATAAATAATTATATTAATATGTTAAAATATATTAAATACATATATATGTATATACTATATATATGCATATATACATATACAGTGTATAATTAAAAACACGAGCAGGTGATTCTTTATCTTTAGTGGTCTTACTAAAATGCCGGTATATCAGCAGCTTGCACGAGGAGAGTATCATTCAGTATAAAGAATACCACACATACTCTATCATTGATCCCATCACTTACTTGAGTACAAATGAGTTTTAACTTTTTAGAGCATTAACACATTTAGCCTATCACTATATCTGTTTATAACATACTCCATTTAGCAGTACACATCTGTATAAAACAATAAGATCATACTTGTTTTAAATACCATTTGGGGTTTATGGACCACTAACCTCATTATGTAACTCTTTCACATAAAGAACCAATATAGGCATAGTTTTTTTATTTTTCTAGCTCCCTCAGTTATAAAATTAGATTGTTTATTTGAGATCTTTCTTCTTTTAAAATGTAGGCATTTATTGCAATAAGCTTACCTCTTACTACTGTTTTGGCTACATCCCATAAGTTTTGGTATGTTGTATTTTTATCTTTGTTTGTCTCAAGGTGTTTTCTAATTTCCTTTTTGATTTCTTCTTTGACCCAATGGTTGTTATCAAACGTGTTGTTTAATTTCCACATATGTGTGAATTTTCCAGTTTTCCTTCCGCTATTGATTTCCAATTTTATTCCATTGTGGTCAGAAAAGATACTTGGTATGATTTTATTCTTCTTAAATTTGTTAAGATTTGTTTGTGACCTAATATGTGATCTATTCTGGAGAAAATTCCATTGTACTTGAAAAGACTGTATATTCTGTTGCTGTTCAGTGGAATTTTCTGTATTGGAAAAACTGGATATCCACACACAAAAGAATGAAATTTTGTATACCTTACATTATACACAAAAATCAATCCAAAATGGATGAAAGAATTAAATGTAACACCTGAAACTTTAAAAGTCCTAGAAGAACACATAGGGGACAAGTTTCATCACATCGGTCTTGGTAGTGAATTCATGGATATGACACTAAAAGCACAGACCACAAAAACAAAAATAAACCAATGACACTTCATTAAACTAAAAACTTTTTGCACATCATGAACAGCAAAGGAAGCACTCATGAAAATGGAAAGGCAATTTATGGAATGGGAGAAAATATTTTCAAACCATATTTATTATAGGGTTAATATCCAAAATATATAAGGAACTCATACAATTCAATAGTGAAAACATCTCTAAAAACCTGATTAAAAAATGGGCTAAGAACTTGAACAGACATTTCTCCAAAGAAGACATACAAATGGCCAACAGGTACATGAAAACATGCTCAACATCACTAATCATCAGAGAAATGCAAATCAAATCCATAATGAGATATTACCTCACAGGATATTTCAGGATAGCTATTATCAAAACAAAGACAACAAGTGTTGGTGAGGTGTGAAGAAATTGGAACCCTTGCACACTGTTGGTGAGAATATAAAGTAGTACAGACTCTATGGAAAATAGTATGGAGGTTCCCCCCAAAATTAAAAATAGACATAACACATGATCCAGCAATCCCACTTCTAGGTATATATCCAAAAGAATTGAAATCAGAATCTCAAAGAGATGTCTGCACTCCCATGTTCTTTGTCACACTATTAACAATAGCCAAGATATGGAACAACTTAAATGTCCATGACAGATAAATGGATAAAGAAAATGTGGTAAATACATACAATGGAATATTATTCAGCCTTAAAAAAGGAGATACTGCCATATGCAACTAAATGGATGAACATGGAGGACATTATGTAAATGAATAAGCCAGTCACAGTAGGACAAACGCTGCCTGATTCCACTTATATAAGATATGTAAAATAGTCAAACTCATAGAAGCAGAGAGCAGAATGGTGGTTGCCAGGGACTGGGGGAAGAGGAAATTGGGAAGGAGCTGTTCAATTGGTATCAAGTTTCAGTTATGTAGGATGAATAATTTCTAGAGATCTGCTGTTCAACATAATGCTTATAGTTAATAATACTGTATCATAAAAATCTATTAACAGCACAGACCATGTTAAGTATTCTTACTATTACATACATATTTTTAAAATCTCCCATTTATGCTAATAAGACAATTCTATTGTAAATATGTTTCAGTACAGTGCTTTCACTGTAAGACATGGTCCTGAAAATGGAGTGTCAAAGAATAAATGTGTTTTTAATTTAATAGATTGCACCAGATTTTTCTCCAAAAATGTTGAAGAAATTGGCCAATCCCCTGGCACATTTGAGTGCTGTACCTTGTATCTAATGGTAGAAATTAATTTTCTTTGTAAATATTTTGCCATTTAATGGTTAGTAATAATAGAGTTAATTTAATTTGAAATTCTAAGTACTAGTGAAGTAGATAATATATTTTTGGACTTCATTGGTAAATAGTTTCTCCATATATTGTGATAAAATATATTATTTGGGGATATTCTACTTTTCAATTTGTAGGAACTTAAAGTATGTTAGTCATATGAACTCTCTGGATGCATTTTGTTGTAATATTTTTCCATACTTTGAGTTGGTTTATATTGATTTTTCTCAGAATGCGTAGGTGGATCTAGCTTTATTGTTACTTAGTTTCAGATACAAAGGTCAGTGATGTTTATTAAATAAACTTCTCTTTTCCATACAACAGAAATAGTCCTCATTGCTTTACAGTAATTTCCAAGATAAGCATGAATCAGTTTCTGCATTTTTATATTTCTTTGTGTTAATATACAAAGGACTAACATTTTTACAATATTAAGTACTCTCATAGAAAATATTTTATACCTCTCCACTTGATCAAGTCTTATTTTACATCTTTAATAATATTATAATTTGCCTCATATCACATCTGTAAATTTTTGTTGTGTATATTTCTATATCTTTTATAACTTTTGTCTCTATTTTCCATAGAATAACTTTGCATTTCCTTTTGAAACTGGTTATTATAAATTGAGATAATTATTTTACTATATTTAATTTTATCCATCATCTTAACTAATTGTCATAATAACTCTAGGAATTTTACAAGGTATTCTTGTTTTTATCATATACCATGATATCATTCATGAATCATAATGATTTGTCTCTTCCAATAATTATGCCAGTTATAATCTTTCCTTATTACATTGACTTTAGATTTCTCCAGTAATATCTACCAATATTTGTGATAGTTGGAATGTTTATCTCTTTGGAATTTTGATAGAAATTGTTTCAGCATTTTGTTATTTAGTATAAAATTCCCTGTTCATTTTTGGTTAATACTCATTAATATATTTATATGTATTCTTTCTGCTCCCACATTCCACTAGTTTACCTATCCTGTTATGTTTAGGAAGAAGAGAAATCTATAGAGCTCAATCTGCCAATTTCCCATAATTATTAATTAGCTTTATACATCTATCTGGTGACTAGAATAGCTAATTTTGCAACCAGACTGTTGTGTGAGGAGGCAAAATACGCAACATTGCATTTGGGCCTAGAAAGTCAACAGTAGGGAGCGATAGCAATTCGAAGAGATGTTAAGTCTGTGGGCCACAAAGCATAACATTTTTCGTGCATTGGAATTCAAAGTCCTCCACAAACTAATCAGAAGTAAAGTTCTTTTCACCTGATTAGATGACCTGCAAGGAGAGTCATGAGTTCTTTATTCTGTGGAGCAGTATAGATCAAATGTCAGAAAGATGAGAGAGATTTCCATAATTGCTCTTGCTTTTAAATAACATACTAAATACATACATTAGTAAAGGATTTAATTTTACACACTTTTTTCTAAGAATTTAAAGGAAACATTTATTTTTTTATTTTTTTAATTGCAGTAACATTGGTTTGTAATATTGTATAAATTTCAGGCATACATCATTATACTTCTTTTTCTGCACTGATTGCACCATGTTCACCACCCAAATACTAATTACAGTCCATCACCACACACACGTGCCTAATCATCCCTTTCACCCCGCTTCCTCCCTGGTAACCACCAATCCAGTCTCTGTCTCTATGTGTTTATTTGTTGTTGTTTTCATCTTCTACTTATGAGTGAGATCATACGGGATTTGACCTTCTCCCTCTGACTTATTTCGCTTAGCATAATACCCTCAAAGTCCATCCAGGTTGTCATAAATGGCTGGATTTCATCGTTTCTTATGGCTGAGTAGTATTCCATTGCATAAAGATACATGCACCCTTTTGTTCATTGCAGCATTATTCACAGTAGGCAAGACTTGGAGGTAACCTAAGTGCCCATCAAGGGACGAATGGATGAAGAAGTTGTGGTATATATACACACTTTAATATGGATAATTTTCTTAGTTATTGCATTATTTTATTTATAATACTAAATATATGTTTACTTTATATGTACAGAACTAGCTTGTTCAATAAGTATATAAATGTATATCTTCATAAGTGTATATCTTTTCCTCTACTCTGATTAGAAACCAATATAATATCATAGATTTTTATATCCCACTTAAAGTGCTGGGCATACCTGTTAAATCACGTTAATTCATTTGATGCTTAACCTAGCAATAGGTGAGTGGCAGTGCATAAAGCAAGAAGAAAAAATATTGTCTCTGCCACTGGATATGTTGGTGATTTTTTTAAAGTACAAAACAGGTTACCTAAATGATAGGGTTCTCTATATTACATGATGATTCTCCGCTTAACAATATGAATTTGCCCTAGTTT
Organism: Ceratotherium simum simum; assembly: GCF_057802395.1. Classification (NCBI taxonomy): domain Eukaryota; kingdom Metazoa; phylum Chordata; class Mammalia; order Perissodactyla; family Rhinocerotidae; genus Ceratotherium; species Ceratotherium simum. Next base: position 61,093,275 of record NC_141901.1, on the reverse strand, counting down.
GGTTTAATATAGAACTTACCCATGCAAAAGACATTTATTTGCATATATACTCACTCACCAACTTTTAAGTAATACTTGTACTGTATCAAGTGAGGTGGGTACAGGTCTATTTTCAGATTCAGCCGTTTGTCTAAAGAGATGATGTCATTGGATAACTGCAATGGTTGTGTTATGAGAGACAAGAGGAAGGATTAAACATAGAGTTTAGTCATAATTATTGCAGATGTTTCAATGGACTGGCACTATATGCAAATTTCAAGTTCATTAGGTTCACGTTGCAGCAACAAACTAGGAAATTTATATAATTCCAAACAATAATCCAATAAAGCTGAGTAGTTTGCCACTTAATGTCAAGCATTGACCAAAACTCTTCCAGCAATTATAAATAAGATTAGTATAGAATATTGTCCCATGTTACTGCTTAGCAACCATAACAATTAATTCATAGAGTGCTGCCACGTGCTATCTTGTACAGGAGTTAGGTACAGCATGCCCCCAAACTGCCTGTTCTCATGACTGTCTTTAAAAGTTATTTTGAGCTCCAACTCCTGTGTACATATCAACAAAATAATAACCCTACCCCCTGATGATGAATCACGTTGGAAATTGTTTATTTTATTTCATTGAATTTAGAAGGGGCTCATAAATTCTGTTCAATAAAAGGAGAATGTTAAGAATGTAGATTCACATGCCAGGTGGATATAGTAATAAATTTGACAAGTAGAATTACTATAATAAAATGAATAGATTTTATTGGCAGGGCAAGACTCTTGTACTAATATATAAAACATAAATGCCATAATATATTTAATGATATGCATGTAAATTTCCCAAAGCATGTCATTCTCTTCCAGGATCTTGCACTAGTCGCTAATCACAAATGTTAACATAAATTAATTGTGTTTTAAGACAAATTTTTAATGAAATTACAAAGTTATGTAGCTTCATCTAAGAATACTCACAGTCTCTGAGTAACCAATGCATAGTGTAGTTCCTGGTATTAAAATAGCCATAGTGAAGACAAAGTTTATTTTTCATCTATAATTATGCTATTGAGAATTTGAGGACTCTCTGGACCTTTATTTTCTTTTTAAAATTTTTCCCTAGGAAATGGGTTAGATCTAAAGAATCAGTTCTAAGATGATATCTTCCTTCAGCAGTGGAGAGGTTAGTCTTGGGCTTTTAGATCGGATCTGGTATGTAAAGAGCCTGGAAATAATCACTCAAGATCTTGCAATGGGAAAAATTTGGACAAACTGAAAATCAATGACTTTTCTTGGACCCATCAGAGAACTGAGCTCTCAGGGCAAACTGCAACCGGGAAATCTGCAGACACAGTGGCATGCAGAGAGTCCCAGCTGCACTCTACTTACTTGCAGCAGAATACCCAGAAGCCATCAACTGAGAGGAATGTTCAAAGGTAATGTTGATGAGTTTCTGGAAGCTGAGGAAACACTTGCCAATCATAGTCTTATAGGGGTCCCTACACTTTCATGGGCTTACTGTCAGGAACCCCATCAGGTTTTCATGGTAAGGATCCAAGAAATGATCCATTATAACCCTGGCAGTGGGAGAAGAGTAACCATTGGGTAATATGCCCAGAGCCTTCTCCATACAAAGATCTACTCTCTGGTGGAAAAGTTTTATCCCACTCCTGCTAGCCTTCATCTCTCACCTGAAGGGGCAAGGGAGTGGAGCATAATCAACTGGAACTACAAAGAAACAGGTCGAGAACACAGCAGCCAGGAAATGGAGGAAGGAGCAGGTGGGAAAAAACATAAAAGCTATACCATTGGAAAAACACTTGTGAGGATCAAGGTCTCAAGACACAGGTCCACTAAAAGACTGAAATTTAATCAGAAATGTATAGAATGTTCACCTTCTCCCACATGCTACAACCACGCCAATATAACTTCAGTAAAATAGCTGGGAATTATAGTTGAAAGAGCTTTAAGGAACAGACTCTGTCAGAAAAGAGTACTTAGGGAAGTGCAAAGTTGAGACAGGAGATAAAAACAAGAACACCAGAGAAATTGGAACTTGTGGCCCTAGAGCTACACCAAATATTAAACAAAGCCTGACTCCTAGCCAGAATAATATAAATCTTCACACCGAAGTCCTGTTTACCTTGCTTTATATTTTCTCATATAATATATCTGTTTTTTAACAAAAAATTGCAAGGCATTTCAAAAAGAAGGAAAAAACAGCCTGAAGAAACAAAATGTTCATCAGAACATGACTTTAATGTAACAGATTTAGGAATTTAAAATAACTATGATTAATATGTTAAGATCTCTAATGGAAAAAGTAGACAACAACATGAAGGACAGATTTGCAGTGTAAGAAGAGAAATGAAAACTTGAAGAAAGATTCAAAAGGAAATGCTAGAAATAAAAAATAATAATGTAACAGAAATGAGGAATACCTTCAATGGGCTCATTTGTAGACTCGACACAGCCAAGGAAAGAAACCAAATGAAAGAGGAGTTGTCACTACTAATCCCATTGCCCACTGAAGGGGTAAAAAAATAATACTATGAAAAATTCTGTGTCTACAATTTGATAACTTAGATGAAATTATATGGATAATATGTATAACATATAATACACACACACACACACACACACATATATATATATATTTGAATCAATAATTGATAATCTTCAAAAAAGAAAGTACCAGGTACACAAGGCTCAAATGATTTCACTGGTGAGTTCTACCAAATATGTAAGGGAAAAATAATACATCTCCACTATCTATTCCATTAAATAGAAGCAGAAAGAACACTGAGCATCTCATTCTATGATGTCAGCATTATCCTAATACAGAAACAAGATAAAATTATTACCAGAAAGGAAAGCTATAGACCAACGTTATCATGAATGTAGACACAAAAATCTTCAACAAAATATTAGCAAATCAAATCCAACAATGCATGAAATGAATTATACATCACAACCAAGTGGGATGTATCCAGGTCTTGAAGGCCTGTTCAGAATTTGAAAATCAATTAGTGCAATCCACCGTATCAAAGAACTAAACAAAACAAAACAAAATCTTGTGATCATATCAAGTGATGCAGAAAAAGTACTTGACAAAACAGAACAAAACAAAAACACCTATTTATGATCAAAGGAAAAATCTATCAAACTGGGAATAGAGAGGAATTCCTTAACTTGGTAAAGAACATCTACAAAACAAATCTACAGCTAAGATCATACTTAGTGGTGAGATAATGGACACTTTAGAAGACAGTTTGTCATTTCTTTTAAAACTAAAATAGTCTTATCTTATGATCCTATTCACATTCCTAAGTATTTAGACAACTATTTGAAACCTCATGCCTGGGCTGATTTCTCTCTTTGGGAAGGAGGGTTACAGGTAAGCAAGGGGAGGAGCCTAGAATGATTTATCTGGCAATATATTAGAGTTGGACACATCTGTATGAATTCATGTTTAATTTAATATAGATAGAGATGTTTATATATAGAAATATTTAGATATGTTTACACACAGGTTAGTACACTACATGTATTTTCTTGCTCAGTCAGTGGAGAAGCCCGAGAATCAAAGATTTCAGTAGCTACAAGTGCACATATTGTCCAGATCTTGGTTTCGAATACGACTCTTCAATAAAAAGGCCCAAGGTTCCTTAGCGAAATGACTAATTATAGGACCAGGACATGAAATATACAACATGAGCTTGGAGCATCTTATAATGACAGAAAGCAAAGAAATGCTCAAAGACAACAAACAAAACAAAAACTACCTCAAACACTTGTGTATAAGACTTCCCAATATTTTATGAAGATACCCCACCCTCAAGAAGATATAGTATGACTCATCATAACATTCAAATGTGGATTGCGTGTAGTGGCATACAATAGTACGCTCATGGATTTATGGTTGAGTGGTACCTGAAATAGAATGGACTCAGCTGGTGTGATTTCACTCTGAAGGCTGTGTTCTACGTGGCTTATATTCATTTTCTAGGACCAGCAAGCTACCCTAGCATGTTCTTCTCGTAGAAATAGCCAAAGTGCAACAGGTCAAGTGGAAAGATACAAGGCCTGTTATGTCACACTGTCACTTACAGCTCATGCTGTTGGCTTAAGCAAGTCTCATGGCTTAATTCAAAGTAAAGAAGTGGGAAAACAATCCATTCCCTTAGTGAAAAGATCTTTAAGGTTATGTTCCTGAAAAATGAGTTTATGGAGTAGCAGAGTGAAGGAATGGGGCAACGATACATAAAACCACAGGTAAAAACACATTATATACTATTTACTTTCCTTCTTGTAACAAATAGTAAGAAAACAAATTAACACATATGATACGAATGGATGTAGATAGTGGAGAACATGGATCCAAAGAACTGGGATCTCTGAGAAAGGGAAACAGATATTGTCAACCTTATGACCATCGTTGGTGCTTGCCAGGAGGCACGTTCTCCAGTAGAGCTTGAAGAGCAGAAAACAGGCCCCACAGAATGATCTCACTGAATTGAGGAGATAGAGATTAGAGGTCAGGAAAGTTGCAGTAGATGGGATTTGTAGAGCAGAGCATGAATAGAAGGGATCTACATAGACAAACAGTTCCAGAAATCTGCACAGGCTTCCCTTGACTCTATTAGTGAACTGTGCATGCACATGAGGTTGGACGAGGAATTACCGGGAAGCTTTATGCTATAAGTGGTGACACCATTGCTGAAAAAATATTAATTAAGAACTTTACACACACACACACACACTGCAGGTCCAGATGTATTAATTGATTAACGCTACCAAACCTTTAAGGAGAACATCATACCAATCCTATTAAAACTATCAGATAACAGAAGAGAAAGGAATATTCCCAACTTATATTATAGCACGATGCTTATACATATATCAAAAAGACAAAAAATATAGACAAAGATTACAAGAAAAAAAAAAACTACAGATCAATAAGTCTCAGGAGCACAGACACAAAAATCTTTAACAGAAGATTAGCCAAAACACATCCAGCAACATATAAAAATTATCATGGTTTAGGACCAATGGGGATTTATCCCAAGAATGCAAGACTGGTATAAAATTGAGCATCAAGCAATGTTATTCATATATTAGCAGAGTAAAAGAGACAAAGCATAAGATTACATGAATAGATGCAGAAAAATTATTTGAAAAATCTAACACGCCCATTCATGCATGATTCTTCCTTTCTTATTTTTCTCAAAATCCCAATGCTCTTACAAAAGCATTTTATTAATCCATTTGTCATCAAACCCTTACTTGATACTGTGTATGGTTATTTATAGTCTTTATAATACTTTCTGTGACCAAACCTACCTTTCTACTGAATAACTAATTACTATTAATGTTGAGTATTTGTTATGTTTCATGCCCTTTCTTTTTTTTCTTTTTAGGAGCTTTTCATCTTATTCTAACTATTTGTTGGAAGTCTTTATACTGTATATCAACACTTTTTACATACAATGTATTCCACATACTTTCCCCTGGTTCATACCTTGCCTTTTTTTTGTTGTTCTTAATTTCAATGTAGTTAGCTTATGTGTGTGCATGAGTGTATGTATGTGTGTGTGTACTATAATTTTGTTTTCTAGATTGTCTATTGTTGTTGAACACTATTAATGAATTAAAAAAGTTCACTATCTCTGACCACTTTCCAAACAGTATTTATTATGAATGCTTGCTGTATATTTATTTTGTTTTCTATATTGATTGAAAATTTTATACTTATTATAAAATGTAGATAATTTAAATTCTCAACAGTGAACTAAGCATGTATTCCTAAGATTAAACCCAACTAGATTATCATATATATCTCTCTGGATTCCATTTGCTATTATTTTGTTTAGAATTTGCAGCTATGTTATTGAGTAATATTAGAAATAAACATGACTTTCTATAATCTGGAAAGGAATGTGTAATTTTGAAGTTGCCTGGTTTCGGAGTTTTTTTATACAAGTTCTTAGGAATACAACCTACTGGGCATTATATTTATTATGAGAATATTTAGTTTTTTAAATTTTTCCCATAGTTAGATTGCTCATTTTACAAACATTTTCAAATTTATTTTGATAGTTATTCATAATATCTTATTATATTTTATCCACTGATGAATTCATAAGTACATATTTTTTATTACTAATAATATTTTGGGAGAATATTTATTTTCATTCTTATCAAAAGATCAATTTTTCTGAAGGTCTGTCAATTTTACTAGTATTCTCAAATATCTAACTATTGGGTTTGCTTATTACTTCCTTTATATCTTTGTTTCATTAATTTATGTTACATAAATTGTATGCTTACTAATATTTTTGATGTACTTGGTCAATTTACTGAGGAAAGATGTTAAAAATCTAAATTTATGGTGTTAGAATTGCCAATTTGTTCTTCAAGCATTACCACATTTTCTTGCATATATTTGAAGAGTTATTATTAGGAGTATACACATTAAATTATTCCCTATCTTTCTTTTAAACTGGAGCTTTATGAATATGTTGTGACCACTTTTATCTTTAATAATATTTTTGCCTTAAATTTTTTGTCTGCTATTAATATGGTTCTCTCAGCATTCTAGTTGACAGCATGTGTCTGGTATATTGTTTTGATTCTTTCTTTTTAAATTTGTGACACTATGTCCTTGTGCCTACTGTTATATTTGGAATTATTTCAACTGACTTTTTATACTTTTTTCCCTGTGCGTTGCATCCCACAATTTCTTAACTTGTCTTGACTTATTTTTTAATGTAATTATTTTTTGCTCTAATCCATTACTCCTCTCAACTGATTTGGAAGTTATCCACCCTATTATAAATAATTTTAGTGGCAGGCATGGAATATAAACAATATAATTTAAATCTCACATTTTATAAAAAATTGATATTGGATAGATATAAAATCTATCAAAAGAGATCATGGAATTAAATGTAAAACATAAAACTATAAAACTTATAGGAAAAAATAGCATAAAATCTTTGGGATCTGTGGTTAGACAAGTTCTTAGACTGGACACCAAAGCACCACCCTTAAATAAAAAAAAAATGATAAATTGGACTTTATCGGTATTACACAAGTTTGCTCTACAAAAGAGGGTGAAAAGGCAAGCTACAGAGAGGGAGAAAATATTTTCAAATCTGATATCCAGTAAAGAACTAGAGTCTAGAATATATAAAGAAAACACAAAACTCAACAGTGAAAATCAAACAATCCCATTAGAAAATAACATGTATACATCTCCCGCTATTTATGTTTTTTAAAATTTTCCTCAGCAATGTTTTGTAGTTTTCAGGGTATAGGTTTTTCACATCTGAAAAAAGATTTATCCTTAAATATTTCATATTTATTGATGCTATTTTAAATAGCGTTACTTTTCAATTTCAGTTCCCAATGGTTTGTTGCCTGTATATTGGCATACTGTTGGTATGCAATTGATTATTCAGTACTGGTTTTGGATCTTGCAACCTTCATAAACTCAGTTGTTAGTTCTGGCAGCTTTTTGATATTCTATCATATTTGCTCAATATATGATCATATAATCTAAATAAAAATTGTTTTATTTCTTCTTTTTAAATCTTGATGCCTGTTATTTCTTTTCTTGGTTATTGTAATGGTTAGGATCTCTACTACAATGCCGAATAAAAGTGCTGGGAGGGAACCCTCTTGTCTTGATCCTGATGTTAGAGAGAAAATATTCTATTATTCATCCTTAAGTGTGTTTTCCCTGCAGGCCTTTCATAGATGACTTTTATCAGGTTGAGACAGTGCTCTTCTAATATTAATGTGCTGATTTTTTTTTAAAAGGAATGAGTATTAGATACTGTGGAATGCATATTTGTATATATTAAGATAAAAACACAATTTTTGTCTTTTAGATTTTTATATGGTGAATTATGGTCTAATTTTCTAATGCTAAACCACTCTTACACTATTGGGATAAACCCAACTTTCTCTTGATGTGTTATTGTTTTTAAATATTCTGGCATGAGATTTACTAACATGTGGTTTAGAATTTTACATATAACTTGATTTAGAATATTGGTCTATACATTTTTTTTCTTGTGATGTCTTTTCTGATTTTGGTATCAGATTATTACTGGTCTTGTAGAAAGAATGTGAAAATATTTCTGCATCTTCAACTTTCTGGAAAATTTGGGTGGAATTTTCAGTTTTTTCTTTAAATATTTGGCAGTATTCATTAGCATAGCCATTTAGGCCTAAAGTTTTCTTAGTGGGAAGGATTTTAACTAATAATTTCGTCTTTAATGGGTATAGGCTGTTTAGATCATCTATTTCTTGAATGAGTTTTGGTAGTTTGTGTCTTTCAAGAAGTTACTCCATTTCAATTTTTTTGACATAAAATGTTTGTAATATTCTCTTTTTAGCATTTTGTGTTTGTGTGGATCCATGTTTCCATCTGATTTCGTTTTTCTTCTGCCTGAAAATTTTCTTTAACTTTTTCTGTAGTGAGGGTCTGCTGGTGATGATATCCTTAGCTTTGAGTGTCAGAAAAAGTCTTTATTTTATCTTTGTTTCTGAAGTATATTTTTGCTGGGTATAGAATTCTACATTGACTTACTTTTTTCTTTCAGTACTTTAAAAATATTGTTCCATTGTCATATTGCTTGCATTTTTTTTTCCTGGCAGGAAATCTGCTGTCATCCTTATCTTTGTTTGTTTGTATATAAGGTGTCTTTTTTTCTCTAGCTGCTTTCCAGAGTTTTTCTTTATCAGTGGTTTTGAGCAGTTTGACTAGATGTAACTTGATGTAGTTTTCTTCTTTTTTTGTATGTGCTTTTGTTTCCTCGTGAACTTCTGGATCTCTAGTTTCATGGTATTTATCAAATTTAGAAAAGTCTTTTTCTTTCTGCTTTCCCCTCTCCTCTATTTGAGATTTAAAAGTATTCAAATATTAGAGTTTTGAAGTTGTCCTATAGCTCTTTACTTATCTGCTTATCATTTTTTTAAATTCTTCTCTGTGTGTTTCATTTTGGATTTTTTTTTTTGTTATTATGTCGTCAATTTCACCAATCTTATCTGCTGAAGTGTCTAATCTGTCATTAATCCTGCTCAGTGTATTTTGTATCACAGAAATTGAATTTTCATTATTAGAAATTTGATTTGAGTTTTTAAAATATTTTCTATGTTTCTATTTAGCTTTTTGAACATCTGGAATACAGTTATAAGAACAATTTTAATATCCTTGTCTAATAATTCTAACATCTGTACCAATTCTGGATCTTTTGATTGATAAATTTTTGTCACCACCATGGATTATATACTCCTGTTTTTGCATGTCTGGTAATTTTTGATTCATTACCACGCATTGTGATTTTTTTGTTTTCCTGATGCTAGGTATATCTGTATTCTTATAAAAATTCTTGATTTTTGTGCTGGGATATAATTGAGGTACTTGGAAATAGTTTATTCCTGTTGGGTCTTATTTTTAAAATTTGTTAAGACAGAGTGGAATAGTGCTCCATCTAGACTTAATTATTCTCTAAAACTGAGACCAGAACCTTCTCTGAACTCTATCCAATGTCCTATAAATTTTGAGTTTTTCTTATCTAGCCAGTGGGAACAGTCACTATTCCTAGCCCTTTGCAAATGTCCAGCAATATCATCTCTAATCCATTCAGGTGCTTCTTTCCTTGGCCCTGGGTAGTTTCCTCATATATGTGTTGATCCATACTTAGTTGAATTCTTGAGGGTACCCTCTGCAGATCTCCAGAATTTTCTTGCTATGTACCCCTTTATTCTCTTTAGTCTGTCTTGCAAACACCAGCAGCCTTGATCTACCTGGACCTACCTCAGTTCTATATCCTCAACTCAGGGAGTTTGCCAGATTTGCCTGGATTTACCTTCTCTGGGTAAATGATGGCCTGGAAACTCTTTTAATGTGGTAAGTTGATAAGACTCAGTACATTTGTTTCCTATCCCTCAAAGATCACTGTCCTTTATTGTCTTAAATTCCATTTCTTGAAAACAGCTGTTTCATTTATTTCTCCATTTTTAGTTGTTTCTCCCATCTGGTAAATATGGTACCTGTTACTTCATTCTGACCAGAAATAGAAGTTTTTCACCAAATTTCTAAAAGGCATATTTCGGATATTAAAGAAAGATTAGTAAAAAACTTCTGTTTCTGGTCAGAATGAAGTAGTTGGTTTCAGTGGATATAGAATTCTATGTTGACATCCATTTCTTATGGCATGCTAAACGTTTTATTTCATTTTATTTTCGTTTCCATGCTGCTGTTGTGAAGTAAGCTGTCAGTCTATTTGCTGTTCTTTAAGTAATCTACCTTCTCTCTTTGGATGCTTTTAAGCTATTCTCATTGTTTAGATATTCTGATTTCAATATTGTTGGTCTAGTTTGTAGTCTTTTAAATATATACTGTTTAGAATTCAGTGGTGTTCCCTAAAAATGATCTTGGTTTAAATTCTGAGTTTTTCAATGTTTCTGTTTTTTCTTGTTTCTTGATGTTTTTAAAGCATGTTTTAAGTAAAGTTCCCAGAGCAAAGTAAATATTTGGAACACTCTTGTACCAATCAGTCAAAGGCCTGAATAAATAAAAAACTGAATCAGAAAGAATTCTTTCTCCTTTCCCTGCTGTCTTTGAGCTGGGACATTGGTCTTCTCCTGCTTTCAGACTTGGACTTACGTGATTGGCTCTTCTGATTTTCAAGCCTATAGACCTATTGATTGTCTGGTTGTCAGGCCTTCAGTTGATTGGAACTATACCATTGGCTCTCCTGGATCTCCAGCTTGCCGACTGAAGATCTTAGGACGTCTCAGCCTATATAATTACTTGAATCAATTCCTTATAATAAATATACTTATTTATTATCTATTCATGTATTATCTATCTATTTCTATACATCTATATTTATATTTATCTATCTATATAAATATATAATTTATTGGTTCTATTGAAATATATATATATATCACCTATTGGTTCTGTTTCTCTGGAGAACCTTAAGACACATTGCTTTTATTTTCTTTGATTATTTTAGTATTTTCAGTTAATGTGAGATTAATTCTTTATTTTCTTACTATCATTTATAGTACCTTGTTTTCTTATTTTTCAGTGATTGAGGTTTAGGAAATTTAAAATATGGTAAAAATCATTAAATTTTTAAAAATACTTTTCTCTAAAAATATTTTTACTTCTGTTTGTTAAGTTCTTGGATGATGACCAAACAGGCCATTTAAATTCCATAGCCATTGTGGAGTTGGTTCAAGCATAATTATAGTGTAAATTAGGTCCTCAAATCCATATGAGGGTAGACTTGTTATTAGAATATTTTTGTGACACATACCTGCTCAGAATTCAAAGAAAAAGAAGTAACAATAGTTTCAACATTTCCTTCGGTAAGAGAATGGTATTTTCCCAATATTTGTTAATCTTGACTTTATGTGTGCTCTCTAATTAGATGTCCCACGCTGCATGAGTCTCAGACTTTGCCTTCTGTTTCCAGGTAGTAGGTTATTAGAGACTGACAGGTGACCCAGAGGCCAACATCAACTCCAATACTTGATAACTATCTTGTTTCACAATGTCCCATAGTTTGTGGACTCTGAAAATTTTTCTTACTTTCTTACCTAGTTAGTTATTTAAAAGTTGGGTTTTTTTTTTAATTTTTTAATTTATCCATTATTTTTAGATGCATCAGGAAGTTTCTAATGAATGTCTTGGATACAAAATTGCCATAAAGGAAAGACTGATAACATGAATTTATGAATCATTATGAAATAATGCCCCTCATTATTCTATTCATTGGCAGAATGTTGAATTTAAAAAAAAGCCTAAAAGAACATAATATAGCTATACATAAGTATGACAGGGCTTATTTTACATACATATAAAGTTTGGAATTAACTGAAGCCTGTAATAATTATTGAGAAGCTAATTCTATATTTTCAAACACACATTTTTTGTATTAAATTTTGTAAAATAAATTGTTACTGAAATAAATATACAATCTAAGTTTCAGGAAGGGTAGAAATAAGTAAATAAGTAAATGTGGTGTTTCTAGAAAATTACATTATCTTTGGGAGGACTGAAGAAAATGATGGGTTTGTTTGACAAGATAAAGACAAGTTAATGCAATAGCAGCAATACTATTTGACTGTGGATTAAAAAAAAAAGTAATATTCCCATTCTCTTTCCTACCTGTGGGGAAGGATATAAATGAGGAAAGGCATGGAAAAGAAAGAATGAACTATGAAAGAGTATAATGCATCTGGACTGCCCCAAGGATGGTTAAGATTCTTTCTTCTTTCAATGAAGTCTCTGTATTGACTTTGATATTAAATCACAGTTGCCTTTTAATAAAAGCTTTATATTAAATTCTCTCTCTGCTGAGTACTTCTTAAATGACAAAAGCAAATGGTAGCATATACTCTCTAGATAGGTGATGTCTTTATTTGGGGGAAAAAAGTAATTTTTGTAATAATGGCTGTCTAGCCACTATTCACCAAACTAAAAGCCGAAAAGCTTTACAATGTGCCTTATGTTACTGCCTCGTAGCTGCCTAGTTTCTTGTGTGGCAGATCTTGGGTCTTAATCATTTCTGAAGTACTCAAAGCCTCTAGTATGAACCATATCCCATTTTGGGTGCTTAAAGGTACTTGTTACAAGATTGGATAAATGAAGCACCCTTTGGTTTAGACCTGAAAAATGAAAGAGAAATATTTAAAATAAAAACATTTCTGTGTCCAACTCTTCAAAGGTAAATCAGTAAAGGAATTATGGGATCACTAAAATTTATTCCCATTGTACTAGTTATCTTCAGACATTATTTCTCATATTAATAAACTGCTTTGGAAAACCTAACATTTTTTTTGATGTTTATGATCATTTTAAATTGCTTTTATAATCCACATCTATTATTTCTTAAACCCAAGAAAAAGAGTTAATAATATCCTTTGAAAATTATTCACAATGCCTAATGTTAAGTATATATAAAACTAAATTTTTTCTCTGAGTAAACATCATCTTATAACAATTTTAAAGATAAAAATCCAATATATTAAATATAGAAAACTCTTTATGTTATTTTCTTGAGTCTACACTTATAAATATACCGAAAAGATACTTACAAGGCCACTGTGTTAAAATGTTTTCTTTTCTTAATTATAGGAGTGTGGACTTGGAAAGAACCTAGAATGTTAATTAAATTTATTTTCCACTTATACGCACAAAATATGCTTAAATTATTTGCTCATCTTCCTATTTTTCATTACCTCTGGAGATTAATTTTAAAATAATCTTAGTAACTCTATCTGGGATGAATAACCTCAACTTTAGAAAGTATTTCTTCGTGTGTATCTACTATGCATGTGTCGACACAAAATAATCAATAACCACTCGATAGATAAGAGAAATAAAGTGAGTTTACTTGAGCCAGAGTGAGGATTATAATCCAGGAAGACCTTAGAAAGCGTTCCGAGAAGCATGGTTTTCAGTACAGTTTTACATCTTTTTAGAACAAAGAACATACATTTAACTTTAACACACCCAGTATACATTTTTATTAAAATTTCAAAGAGGTATTCAGTTGCAAATTAGCAGGTCAACATGACTGTGGTTTCAGGAAAGGGACTAATATGGGTGTTACCAATGGGGCTAGGAGGGGAAGTATGCATTCTTATTTTAAGAGAGTGCATTCTTTACTTTAATGGTTAAGCAGATGTACAATGCATGTTTGATAGGCTATATGTCAGGTTTTTAGTTCAAACCGAATCAGTTTTGAATGCAAATAGTTATCGCAAATACCTCAATATGTGAGAATCTCCTGTCAATTTTTTTCTGCATCTGTTGAAGCTCAAATGTCTTCAGTTTACAGTAATCTTTATGCCAACTCTAGGGTTCCAAGTGAGTCCTCATCCTTCCATGTGTTTACAATATAAAAGGGATAATACTGTTTGCTACATAACTATTGAATACCTACATTTGTTTGCAGAAAATCTTGATGTAATATGTTCACTGTGTGTTCCCTGAAAAGCAATTGATAGTTTCATCTATTTTATTTAATATAATCTGTATAGCACAAGTATAACCTACATTCAATGTCACCTACAGGGGTGGAATTCTTTTTCCTGTTCTAGGGTATATGTTTAAATATCCAATGACCTATATTACAGATTTTATATTTATAACTAAATATAAAGCAAATTTGTGGGTTGTTGCTCAACCCTTGGGATTCAAGCCAATTGGAGGCCTTTATGACATATGGAGACAAGAAGCTACGTAATTGTTATGTAGTTTTTTAAGATGCCCTATAAATACAGTAAAGAAACATCTTAGCTTGCTGAGAAAAGTCTCAATTTATGCCTGCTGCACTAAGGTCCCATAAGTGTCCTGGTTTGTATGATAAAATAGGTGGTTATATTTCTTATAAACTCACTTCTGATAGTATAGTTGTTATCCTGCTGACCTTTAGAAGATAAAAATACTGGGAGACCAGCTCATGTTTCCTCAGCTGTAGCAGGGATCCTGAAATGACAATATGCAATAAAATGGAAGAGTAAAAACAGAAGTATGAATATGTTAACAAAAATAACGAAGGGGATGTGTGGTCTCTTAAATACAATATTCTTAAAGTAAAATTTCACAGAACAGATAAACTGTATAGGTGGGTACTATTCTTTACAAACTGCTTCACAAATTGTGACTAGCAATGGATAAATGAGCTCTCAACTCATTTCACAATACTAAGGTTAAAATAAATGTTACTTCTCTGATTGCTGTAAACAACACTGTCTTTTAATTTATTGCAGCTCTTTAACCCTATTATCCTAGAGACAAAATTTTTAGTACTGTGATAAAAATGAAATTTCAATACATTGCCAATCGTGTCAGGTCTTACTGTAGGGGGAAGAGGGAGAATCTCCCTCCGCCCTCTTCCTTAAGGTTCTTATGGTTGGTCAAATAATTAACAAGACAGGTTAGCAGGAGAAAATAATACCAAGTTTAATAACATGTATACATGGGAGAAACTCAGAAATGAGCAACTCGTCCCTCTGTCTAAGCTGCTTACTTCAGTATTGCAGCTAAAGGCGAGGAGCGTGTTGGGGGTGGGTAGTGGTCTGGGACTTCAGAGGGCAGGAGGACAATTCTTTTTGGGGTCATCTATAGATAATGTGGTCAGGGAGAGACAGAGTTTTTTGATAAAAGAGGCTTGGTGCCTTTGCTATTGTAACCTCTATCCTACATTATCTTTACAGCCATCATGATAGAAGATCTGTTCCAGGAAGGAGCCAGCATGTCAAATTCTTTAGGCAGTTAGTGGGGGAGGTCAAATGTCCTTCAGAGAAAACAATCAAGGTAAAGAGATATATTTCAGGGTGGCCAAATCTTGATCTCCCACATTACCAAAAGGAAAATCAAATTGACTTCTCAGGAATTTGCTTATTGTATGCTAAAGTCCTATAAATATGGTCTCATTGATTCTTCTAAAAAAGAGTTAATTGAATTTCAAGTAGATTGAAATGATGTTTTCATTCTGACAATAACTTTATTCATTAAAAATAAATTTGGAGAATGATTTTGTCAAAAATCAACACAAAATATTAGTAATTACACAACACTTTATCTGAAATGAATATTCAATATTACCTCTTATGAATTAGATGATTAATGCAACAAATTTATTACTTGAGATAACAAATTTGACTCGTTAAATCCATCAACTATTTTCTTATTGCTTATCAACATTATGAAACGTAATTTCTGGTGCTGTTGTACTACTTAGAAAATTTAAAAAATACCATACTAATAATAGGAATATTATGATTAATATTAAAATGACTTTTTAAATATCTTTGACTTCATTACAATATCATTTGACTTTATTTTCAAAGTACTCATGTGTCACGGCTAGTCTGTTAGTTAAAACTATTTTAAGTTCCAGCAAAACAGCAACTGCAGATTTAGTCATTTTATTCATTAGTATCAGATAATCTATTTCAATAACATTTATTCAATCCATACTTTAGAAGAAATCATTATAATTATTAAGGCTACAGCTTGATTTACTTTTTTCTTTTAAAAAAAGGAAGAAATTTAATCTACCACTATATTTCAAACAATGAAAATTATGTTAAGATTAAATGCGTCTAAAAACTTACATATTCTTGTCATTATATTTACAAGTTAATTTTCTAAATTTATTTTTATTTTTAATGTCAGTTTTGCTTTCTTTTATAAAATGATAAATACACATCGTGAAATTTTGAAAACATGAAATTATAAACAGAGAAATTAAAATGCCCTATAACGCCACCATTCACAAATAACTACTATTAATATTTTATATTTCATGCCATTGTTTTTCCATTGCTGTTGGTATATTTTATAGAGTAAACCCTTATGTAAGAGCTTTCTGTGATCATGTACTCCCTCCTTCAGCAGGCTTCAGTCTCTCTAATCTCACTTAAATAGGAGCCAAGGTCATTGATGATAAAGATGGTATGTTTGCACAATTTTTTCTTTGGTTTCATTAAATCTGCCACTTATTAAACTTGAATCTAAGGTCATTTCCTAGTTTGATTTACCTGCTTATGAACCGAAATCAAATTACCATAAATAAGGTTATTTTACAACTAAAGCAGCACAGAGTACAGCTCTCCAAGTGAGTTTTGGAATACTTGGAGACATTCTTACTGGGGACAATGCAAGGGTGGTATTATTGGCATTTAACGTGTGGATCCAGGGAAGATAAACATCCTGTAATGCACTGAATATTTCCTGCCCCAAAGACAAAACCCTTACCCTTGAGAAACAGATAGCCTTTAAGAGTGTTTGTACGTTTAAGAAAAAATCTTACCTTGCTCAAGACGTGAGAATGTATGTGTTGGCACTAAGCATCTTTCCTCTTCTGAGTAGTGTTTCAAATTATTTCTTGGCATGCTTCACGCATTATGATTTGGGACTGTGACATTTTTCCTAACTGCATTGTACAGGAAACATCTTTCATCCATTTTCTTGTTTGTTTTATTGTTGTCAGTGGGTTCAAAGAACAGGAGTAGAACAATAGATGTCTTTTATCAACCTTGACCTCTACCTGAGGAGGTTTAAATGTGTACGGAAAAGGAAGAGAAATAAATGGCACAGTAATGGTTTTAAAAAGAGGAGTGGGGCTGGGATGTCAGGTGTATTAGAAAGAATAGGCTACGTATAGAGAAGGGCCACGTCATTCATTACAGAATAGAAAGGACGGGTCTTCTTGCCAATAATTGATGGTTAGAGAAAATTAAAGATACTCTTGTTTATTAATGCTCTTTGTTTTCCAGCCTGTCTCTCTCCCCAACTTTAGAATCTTATATTCAACTACTTTTTTCAGCCTTGCTACTTGAATGCCTGCTATACCCTCAACCTAAAAAATAAAAAACTGAACTTGTGACCATCATCCCCAAAACCTGCACTATCTACAGCCTTCCTCATCTCATTTTACTAAAACTCTATCTTTGTATTTGCGCAGATTAAGGACACTGGAGTCATCTTTGGCTCCTCACTTCTTTTGCAATACAAGTTTAATATGTCAGAAAATCGTATTGGCTCTACCTTAAAAACACACATAAAGTATGATCACTTCTTACCTCTTCCACTGCTGTAACCCCAGAGCAAGCTACCACCAAGCCACCATCCAATCCAATATTGGATTACTGTATTAGACTTGATTAGCCTTTCTGCTTTTATTCTTATTCCAAAGAGCCTGATTCTATTGCAGCATACAGAATGTTCCTTTAAAAGACCTAAATTTGATCTTGTCATTCTTCTGCTCAAATCCTACGATGGTTCTCCATGTCCTACAGAGTAAATATCTGAGTCTTCCAGTGGTCTACTCTGTGATCTGTCTTAGTACTCTCTCCCTTCACTCTGTTCCAGGCACACTATCTCCCTACTTTTCCCCCAAAAATCTAGGCATGCTTTCACCTTATGGTCTATGAACTAGAAATCTGCCTGGAACACCCTTATCCTTTATGTTCAGACCAACTACTTCACCTATTTCAAATCTTCACTCAAATGTTACTCTCTTATTGGAGACTATAATTAACCACACTATTTAATACCTCCCTTCCTCATACTCTTGATTTTTCTTACCTTGTTTTACTTTTTCTTTTTTTTATTCATATAGTTATTTCTTTTAAACAAGATATTTTCATCCATTTATTAGGTTTACTTCTTATTACGTCTTTCTCAACTAGAACGTCAGCTTCAAGGTGCCAGAGATCTTGTCTAAAATTTTATCCAGTGGTGTATCCCATGTGCCTAGAATACGGTCCAGCACACAGTAGGTGCTCAGGAAATAATTGTTGATTCAATACATTGAATGAATGAATAAATGTGAAGCTGAGAAGGGAGATTATCTGTTGAGAGTGATTAAGGGTAAGGTGAGACATACCAGAATTTCTTTGTCTCCTGCAATATCAATTTTTCCTCATTATTGTTTCATTGTTGTCAATATATAAACACGTTGCAATTTCTCTGGTCTATAAAGAAAAACCTCGTTTGGTTACATATTTTCTCCAACTACTACCCCTTTTGCTCTACATTACAGCAAAACTCTAAAAATTATTTATCTTTACTCTCTCCACTTTCCCCACCCCTGTCATTCAATTCTCGACCCAACTCTCAGGCATTTTCTTGCCTGAACCTGCTCTTTTCAAGCCTCCACCAACTTTCATGTAAGTCAAATGTTAATGGCCACTTATCAATCCTTAATGTATTTTGTATCTCAAAGCATTTAAGACAATTGGTCCTGCCTCTTGGAAGTATTTCTCCATGGAATTCTGGTTTTCCTTCCACCACTTGGAAAACTCCATTCAGATCTTTCTCTTTCCTGCTTTCAAATATTGGAGAAATCCAGTTCTTATTCCTTATGATTATCTACAATCACTCTGGAGGCTTTTCCAACTTATCTCATGTATTTTATTATAATTTATAAAGTAAAAATTCCCACATATACATCTCTATTGACATACTCCAAGCTACAGACTCATGCAAGTAACTGTTGCTTGGTATCTTCACTTACAATTTATTTCTTTTAAATCTTTATGCTTCTACCCTGTTCTCATCTTTTAGTCTACTTTATGCAGAGCAGCCACAATAATATGTTTAAAATGTAAATCAGGTTGTTACTTTTATAAATATAAAACACTCCTTTTCATGTCCCACTAGGCCCTACATGGATTAGCCTATATCTACCTTTCTAAAAATATTTTTCCCCAATCTTATTTTTACTGTTTTTGCTTAAACTATACTGGTCTTCTTAATCTCCAACTCAGGGATGATTCAGTTATTGTTTGTGCTCTTTGTTGTCCCCATAATTCATCCTAGTTCCTGCTCACATGTAACTATCTTAAATGTTACCTCTCTATTTAAAATTGCATCATCTCTTGCTATTTTTAGTAGCACTAAATACAAACCAAAATAATATTTTTTTGTTTACTGGATTGTTATCCATTTTCTGTTCTCTGATCAAGCTGCATGAAGGCAAGAATCATGGCCTTCTTATTCCTCTGTAAAAAATATTTGGTGTCTTGGGGCTGGCCTGGTGGTGTAAGTGGTTAAGTGCATGCACTCTACTTCGGTAGCCTGGGGTTCATGTGTTCGGATCCCGGGCACGCGGTGACACACTGCTTGTCAAGCCATGCTGCAGCAGCGCCCCATATAAAGTGGAGGAAGATAGGCACAGATATTAGCCCAGGGCCAGTCTTCCTCAGCAAAAAGAGGAGGATTGGCACGGACGCTAGCTCAGGGCTGACCTTCTTCACAAAAAAAAGTAGAGGAAGATGGGCACGGACGTTAGTTCAGGGCCAATCTTCCTCAGCAAAAGAAAAAAAAAGACGAAGGATTGGCATCGGATGTTAGCTCAGGGCTGATTTTCCTCACGCAAAAAAAATAAAGTGAATTCACATATTTAAAAAATATATATTTGGTCTCTATATAAATAAAAGGATGTTTAAGAAGAGGCTTGCATGCCATGAGGCTTAAGATAAACAGGTGTGTCAAGGGTCCCCAAAACCACCCTCAAGTTTGATGACTCACTAGAAGGACTCATAACGGTGTCATACTAATGGTTATATTTTTTACAGTGAAAGAATACAGATTAAAATTAGCAAAGGGAAAAGGCACATAGGCAAAGTCCAGGAGAAAGCATGCACAAGCTTCCAGGTGTCCTCCTCTAGTAGAATTGTAAGGGGATGCTTAATTCTCCCAGCTATGATGTGTGACAACACTCGCAAAGTGCTGTCAATCAGGGAGGCTCACCCAAGCCTTGGTGTCCAGAGTTTGTACTGGGGGTCAGTCACATAGGCATGTAGCACCTGTATGACTGACCTCAGCTACTCAGATTCCAGCCCACAGAACAAAAGCAGGCGTGCACTATAAATCACATTGTTAGCATAAACTATCTGATGAAATTGGTCCCTTATGGCCGAAGGCCTTAGGCAAAGAAACACACACTTAAAAGTAAAATATTCTGAAGGCTCAGAGCTCATCTTCCGTGAGCTGGCCAACTAGATCTTTTTTGTGAATGTGCAGAGATCAGACAAGCCATGGCTGTTGAGTTAACCCTTTCCTGCACAAAGGGAAGTAAGTTAAAACAGAGGAAGCTACTATTAAAAAAAACGAAGCTTCAATGTTCTCAAGGCATACAGATTTTAAGTAAGGTAATCTTCATTTTGCATGGTTCTGATATGCACATATTTCAGGTACCATAGTTTAGATAAAATAACACCCATCATCCAACAACAGGGTTCAATTTTCATTCACCACAAAGTATTAACTAGAATTGCATAAGGTACAAATTTTGCTGCTACTTCTCAGTCCGTAAATCCGTATGTCAACAACAGATGTGTGTCATGATCTGTGGGCAATCACATCATTTCTTGTGACTCAGTTTACACACAGCAAAGTGTGTAGTTGTGTTACCTCCTTGTCTCCCAGTGATAAACCTACATGACATATTACAGAAATGAAATCATATATATGAAATATATGTAGGTATTATATATTATACTATATATAGTAATATCTATATAGAGATATTATACATATGTATATAATACAGATGGATATTATAGATGAAATAGCTGACCCTGGGAATGTTGACACTGCTACCATTCAAGAGTCTATAAATATGCAGCCGGAGGGACTTAGTGAAGATGAACTTATCAACAGAAGTGAGGAAAGTGGTTATGGCGAAAGAATGGAGATGACCTAAAAGAAGTGAAAACGACAGAAAACTTCACATTAAGAGAACTCTCAGAGATATTTCAGGACATTAAAAGTGCAAAGGATAATTATGTGACATGACAGAGGTGTTAGCTAATGCTATGGTGGTAATCATGCTACAATAAATAAATGTATAAAATCAACACGTTGTTGTCACCTTAAACTTACACAATGTTATTTGTCAATTAGATCTCAAAAATTTTTAAAAAGTGCACAGGACTAATGTCAGTAGCTAATCCAAACTTAGAAAGGAGTATGACAATTCACTAAGGCATAGAAAAGGTGCTTGCTTAGTATTGTAAGTTATACAGCAAGAAGAAGGTAGTCACTGTTTGAACTGTTTTTGATTAAGTTTTTCTTACAAAGAAAATATTTTAATCCTCTGTATTTCGAATGTTTTAAATTACAGTATATTAGGTAAATATTAGTTTTACTTTTTTCATTTCCATGAAATTGTTGGTTACATTTATAACCAACAGTATGAGAGTGTTAATGTTTTAACAAAAATTTGTTAAAGGTCATGGAACAGTCATAATTTTTCCCATTGACTATTAAGATTGCTTTTATAGTTTCAGCGTTCACGGTTACTTTTATGATCTCACACTACCGTACAAAGTGAAAGCTGCATGTGTTTAACAAAAATCATAAAATTCTGCTTGACTATTTGTTTTTATCGACCTTTCCCTTCAGAAATTTCCCTTCAGAAATCTTTTCCGTTGTGGATGCAAGACTGTGACTTGCATATTTTGTATAATGAGCACTGGATCACAAAATTTGAATCACAATAAAAATACTCCATTGAGCATAATTTATTTGAAATGGATGGGAAGTCAACACCGAAGTAAGATACGAGATAATTAAATAAAAAACATAAATGTCTGTACCATCCTGGACTTATAAAATGTATGCATCCCACTAAAGCCAATATGTACTTAAAAAGATCAAACAGTTTAGCTATATTCACATGGCCCAGTTCCCTAATTACTGGCCACTTGCGTATACTATCCTTTAGCCTCTCACTTTCCCTAGTTTTCCCTCAATTGGATGCCTGTGAAATTCTGCAATGTTTCTTAGTGAAATTTTAAGCGCTAGTCTTACTTGTGGCAATTTGAGTAATTTATCTAATAGGAAATGTATACGTATCTTAATATAAGATATTTGAATGTGATACAAATGTCACAATTCACCAGTTTTATTGTTTCTCACTCTAAAAAGGGGAATTCACCAATTGTAGGTGAATATTGTGGCTTTAGGATATTAGCTCTTAATTCTTTCTGTAGCTATGCAGATTGTTTTTACAGAATCATATATATCTTCAGGCTGTTTCAGCATATGATGAAAAGTAATGGATGCTGTACTGACTTTTAGGTGCACTCAATGCCCTGGGTCAAACCAGAACTGATTGACCCACGTAAGAATCACACTTGAGGCTTTGACACTGCCCCACCTTGCTGCAAGGGACTGTATTTAATAGATTTGTAGTAAATTTTTAAAAATGTATTCTTAATATTGTGTTCCCACTTCTACTTTAAAAATATTACAAGGACTGTACCTCCTGTGGCTATTATTTTAGTCAAATCCAGTATAATTTCAAGGCTTTGTGAGAAATATATAAATATATGTCTATTTTGATAGTAGGAAAAAAAATGACTGTTTTCTATATTCATTTAAGTATATGACTTGGTAGTGCCTCTTCTCTAATGTTAAGAAATTTGTCTTTTTTAATTTAGTTTCAAACGATAATCGTTAGAAATTTTTTTTGGATACTCCATTCATTTGGCAATATATTTTCCAAAACTTGTCTGTAAGAGTGATTTCCAGGTACTGATTATCATTATGCTGCTATTTATACTTACAGTTGTTTTGCCAACTGTAAGAAATGTTTACTTACCTTAGTTCATTTTGATATATGATTAAGGGAAGAGAACTTGATTGAAAATATATTGTAGGAATTGGTTTCTAAGTCTTTCAGATCTTTGGGACTTTTTTCCCCTCCACTCTGGTTGGTTGTAGTTATGCAGTCTTCTGCATTACACAGGTATTTTGTTTCCATGTATATTTTCATTGTAACTCTTTTCTTTATCTTGTTCTATCCCTGTTTAAAAAGAGAATTTTAAAATGTTAGTAGCTTGAATTCTAATACTGTGGTTGCTAGGAGAGAGGAAGGTATCCTGAGACACATTTCTCTTTTTTGGAATTTGAAGTTGGAGTACAAAGGCTGAATAGGAAACGCACATATGTCTTCATTACAATCTCTTTGGTAGGATGAAATCCATATCCTAAATATGACTTCAATATGTCACCAAACAACCCTGAGCCTTATTTCTATATTCCTTCAGCAGGAAAATAAAATAAGTTTTTTAAGTGGAGAGGGACTTCTGATTTTGTTACTCTTTTAAGTTATTCATTAGGCTCTTACTGAGCTGTTTTGTAGTGGTAACATTTTAAAATCAAATCATTTTGCTGAATCCAAGGAAAAAATATTAAGCTTTCACAGACCTTTTTTTTTGACTTTTAAAAAGTTATAATTAGTTGAAGAAATTGAAATTGCCTATATCTGCTTAATCTCTTCATGTATTTAGCTTCCACAGACTAAGAGTGGCAGTATATGTGCATATGTGTACAGATATATATGTTTATAAAAATTATTACATAAATAATATTTCTCTTGTTTTTATTACCTGCTTTTATTTACTTTAGGTAAAAAATGTATATATATGCATGTGCACACACACATATTTATGTAAAATCACATTTTACCATACATTTAGACAGACAAAATAATTCATAAATAAAAAGATTAAAAGTAAAATTATATGCAAAATTACAGCCTTTCTTTCTCTTGCCAATGTCAGTACGTACTGGACAATGAGGAAATGATTTTATTCAGGCTTTTAGAATAGAAATAACATCCATTAATGACAAATCTTTCAAATAAAAGGAAGGAGGCCTGGAGGTTTCTAGAGTTAGCTACAAGGGAGTCATTCACAAGTCTCGGGAGAGCTATAGGGAGGACGGACAGTGAGTCCTACCTGAAAGGTGGAAGTGCTTAGTTCTTGGAATATTTGAGAGCAGCGTGGGCCTTTGGAACACAAAACGGTGGGAGGCTCACTTTACAGTCATTCTTTTCTAGAAGTCCAGGGCTCAACTAAAGTCCAACGTTACCACTCATTTTATACCTACTGATCTAAAAAGAAACTGTGAGACTACATTGCAAGTTTCACTTAATGAATGAATCCAGCTTATGGCACTTAGAAAAAACAACAAATCTTTTACCAAAGGCATTTTCTCAGATAAAGGTTTCCACGAAGGGATTACATTTTGGCTTGAGCATAATTTATTTACGTGACATTAAATATATAGATGAAATGGCATTTGTTTACTTTTGTGTGTATTTATTGTCCTCTTTGAAAAAATATTAATTTAAAATTTGTGCATTTTTAATCAAGCCTACCAGTACAATTAAATGAGCCAAGAAGAATACCTTAGAACCAAGCTATCTCTCTTAAAAGAATTGTTCCTTTTAAAAATAAAAACCTAAAGTTACTTAGCATGCATAGCTCTATCTGAATTTCTGGTCTTTATATCTATCTTTTGTAAAAACATTAATGCCATCTTTATTGTTTAAACACTGAATATATCTAAAATCAACTAGATTGCACACAAACACTGTGTTCTATTATTTTAAGGATATTGCTCCTAGAAATTTTTGTAACTTATTCTAAAGAAGTTTAGAAATTTATATCCTATATGTAAAATATTAATATAAAATAGTCTTTTAAAGCCTACTCAGTACTAATCAGAAGAATAAAACACAAGGACACTGAAATAGTAAATGATGCATACTAAAGTAATAAACATACTTTTAAACCATACAAGAAACTTGAAGATTGAAAGTATATTTCAAGCAGTGAGATCAATGCATTAAGCGAATAGAATACAATATTGAGCAGTCTGAGAATCACTGCTTTCAGAAGATAGAAAAGATTGAAAAAATCAAAATATTTACCCACAAACCCTTAACAATTTATACATCTAACTCAGCTTTAAGGAAGTATTTAGTAATTTTTCATTCTTTTATATAGTATGTGATTAATTTTTCTGCCTGCCTCTTTTTTTCTTTCCCCATACCATCGCAGAATATATTAGGCAAATGACAATGGAGAGTAGAAATTATTGGCTAAGATATTTAAAGAATAACAGACTAGAAAATATAGACTTATGATCTATCTTGAGAATAGCAATTTACTAGGGGATTGGAAACTTATAGGAATTCACTGAATAAAAATTCACTAAATTGCTTAACTACATTAAGTATTTAATAGGTATAGGGGAATATACACAAGTCTCTGTTATAAGATTCTAATATCTTGACCTCACTGCCTATGAAGCCTGAAATGACATGCAAAAGTATACTGATAACTGCTGAAATTAAAGTTAGAATTAAAACAGTCATTGGATAAAGATAAAATATATCTATGTATGTCTATTTAAGCATTTTTATTGAAAGAAATTTTAGAGATGTTTACTTATGTACATAGGATTAAAATTATGTAAATGTATTTTTGTGGTACAATAAAGTCTGAATAATAATAAGAAAAAGAACAGAAATAAAATTTGAAAATTATATATACCTGAAAAACATTATCCTCCTAAACTCTAGGAAATATTATTACTCCATTTTGAATTTCTTCAGTTTTTGTAAATTCTTTCTTACCTTGCCAAGTATGAGCCCAGCCCATCTGCTTTAGAATTAATTTCAAAATAACAAAATATAATACATTTTTACTTTTAAGTTTTGGTAAATTTTTAAATCAAATTTACATCTGTGTTTTTACTTCGGTGAAATACTTTTGATTCCTCTCTCTATATAGATTTTTTTTTGTTTATTCATTTATTCATTCAACTACCTTTCATTTAATGCCTAACATTTCAAGCACTGTACTTACAATACGATTATGAATGAGACCAATACAGGCGCCAGCCAATATGAAGCTTCCAGTCTCATAGAAAAAATATATATTATACAATAAATTATAAATGTGATGATTATAAAGGGATGACTTGCAGTACTCTGTGGGAGTGTTTGATAGAAGAATCCACATTAGTCAGTGCCCTTAGGCAAGCATATTTATAAAGGAACAATAGGAGTTAGTGATATATTTTCAGGCATAGGAAAACTGGCCCAGAGCTTGAAGTAATCATGGCAATTAAAGGAACTGAATGAAGGTCAGTATAGTTAATGTACATTCGCCCCTCGTATCTGTGGGGGATTGGTTCCAGTACCCCCGTGGATGCCAAAATCCGAGGAAGCTCAAGTCCTTTACAGGCATGTGCCCCATAATGACATTTCAGTCAATGACAGATCACATGTATGATGGTGGTCCCATAAGATTAGTACCATATAGCCTCGGTGTGTGGTAGGCTATACCATCTAAGTTTGTGTAAGTACACTCTTACGATGTTCACACGATGACAAAATTGCCTACTGATGTTTTTCTTAGAACATATCCCCGTATTAAGCAACACATGACTATGTATAAAACGGTGCAGTATTTGCATATAACCCACGTATATCCTCCTGTATACTTTAAATCATCTCTAGATTACTGATGATACCTAAAACATTGTAAACGCTATGTAAATAGCTGTTATACTGTATTGTTTAGGGAATAATGGCAAGAAAACAAAGTCTGTACATGTTCAGTACGGATGCAACGATCCTAGGCCTTTCCATCTATGGTTGGTTGAACCCCTGGATGCGGAGCCCCCGGATGCAGAGGGCCGACTGTGTTGTATTTGCTAGGGTTCTCTAGAGAAACAAAATCAATAGGAAGTATAGAGAGATACATAAGAGGAGATTCAATATAGGAATTTGGTTTACATGGTTTTGGAGTCAGCGAAGTCCCACAATCTGCCATCTGCATGCTGGAGAACAAGGAATGCCAACAGTACAGTCATTCGTCACTTAACCATGGGATACATTCTGAGAAATGCATCATTAGGTGATTTTGTCATTGTGCAAACTTCACAGAGTGTACTTATGCAAACCTAGATGCTATAACCTACTACACACGTAGGCTGTATGGTATTAATCTCATGGCACCACCATCATATATGTGATCCCTTGTAGACTGAAACATTGCTATGTGGTGCATGACTGTCAATCTGAGTCTGAAGGTCTGAGAACCAGGGGAGCTGATGGTGTACAGCCTGGAGTCTGAAAGCCCAAGAACCAGAAGCTCCAATGTCCAAGGGCAGGAGAAGATGGACATCCAAGCTCGAGAAGAGAAAGAAAATTCACCCTTTCTTTGCCTTTTTTGTTCCATTTGGGCCCCAAATGGATTGGATGAGAGTGGATCTCTTCACTCAATCTACTGAATCAAATGCTAATCTCTTCCAGAAACATCCTCACAGACACATCCAGAAATATTGTTTTACCAGTTATGTGGATATCCCTTCCTTAGGCCAGTCATGTTGATGCGTAAAATTAACCATCACAAGTATGGAGATCCAAGGAGATAGAACTGTGAAAGGAATCAAGAAAGATAGGCAGAAAGCAAACCCTGCAGAGCATTGTTGGCTGGATTTTGGATCTGTTCAAATACCAGCAGGAAGCCACTGAATTATTTTATACATGAGAACACAGTCAGATTTACATTTGATAAAGGTAATCATAGCTGAGGAATGAAGAATGAATCATAAAGAAACAAGAGTTGATGTTGGAAGATCAATCAAGAGAATATTACAATAGTCCACAGGAGAAATGGTGGTCACTTCACAGTGAGGAGCAAGAGAGTGGATAGGTTTCAGAGACATGTATGGAATAGAATAAACTGGATTTGTAATAGAACTGATAGGAAAAGAGAGAAAGAATCAAAAATAATTCCAGATTTTGGATTAAGGGAAATGGTAACCCATGGTATAATTTCCTGATTTAGGAAGCACAGAAAAAGCAGTATGTCTGGAGGAAAAAATGGTGTGAAATAGGAAGTGCCCGTAAGACATTCGAAGATGGATGTCAGTGAGAAGTTACACGTATACAGGCCCTGGAGCAGTCTTAGCTGGAGATATAAATATGAGAGCTTTCACATGTAGATTATAACTGAGTCAATGAAAGTAGATGCAGATTGAAAAGAAAAAAATAAAAGAGCCAATACAAATCCCAGAAAAACCTCTAATAATTAATGAGTGTATAGATGAGAAGGAACTGACAAAATACTAACAAGGAATATCCAGAGAAACAACAGGAAAAATTAAAATGGCATTTTAAAGTATTACAAAATCCAAGAGGAAGAATATATCTGGAGAGAAGCAGGTCCAATCCTCTAGGGTGCTGGTGTGAGGGCAAGGCAGATTACGATTCATTGCCTTGCTGATATAGGGCCCTTAACTGACGTGAGGTAAATTATGGAAGAATTTTCCATGCAGCATCCCTTGGACTGAAAATAGGAATAGCTGGCTGATGAGGATTTGGAAACAGCACGTGTAAGGAACTCTACAGGAAAGTTTGCTTATTTCAGCTGCATAGAGGAAGTGTTTATTTAAATCTCAAAAACAGTTATCAGATACTTACTAATACTATGTGCATTTTTCTTTCATTAAATATATATATTAATTTAATTATATAATATATGTGATGGCAAAATATCCTCTGATATTTCAGAATTGCAGTTTCTATGCCTTCAAACAAAACATATTTTTTCTTTGTTCATTCTTCAGAGGGTTACTTAGTATATTTACCAGTACTGATTTATATTTGGTTTGATGGAGTGATATAAAAATTACCATCAACAAAATTATTTTAAAGACTTCATTTTTTTTATAGCAGTGTTAGGTTTACAATAAAATTGAGAGAAAGGAACAGAGATTTCCCATATACTCTCTGCCCTCACACATGCATAGCTTCCCCTGTTATCAACATCACTTACCAGAATGGTGCATTTATTACAATTATTGAACCTATAAGGACACATCACAATCAGCCGGAGTCAAAAATTTACCAAACGGTTCACTCTTGGTGTTGTACATTCTATGGGTTTGCACAAATGTATAATGGCGTATACTCATTATTATATTATCTTGTATAGTATTTTCACTGCCCTAAAAGTCCTCTGTGCTCTGCCTATTCCTTTTTCCTCCTGCCATCTCTGGCAACCAATCATTGATATTTTTATTGTCTCCATAGTTTTGTCTTTTCAAGAATGTCATATAATTGGAATCATAAAGTATGTAGTGTTCTCAGATTGGCTTCTCTTTCTTAGTAATAGGCATCTAAGGTTCTTCCCTGTCTTTTCATGGCTTGGTAACTCATTTCTTTTTAGAGCTGAATAATATTTCATTGTCTGGATGGTACCATGGTTCGTTAATCCATTCATCTACTGAAGAGCATTTTGGTTGCTTCCAAGTTTTGGCAATTATGAATAAAGCTCCTATAAACATTCATTTTTATAAACATCAATATGTTTTATAAGCATCTTGCTTTTGTGTGGACATAAGTTCTCAACTCCTTTGCGTAAATACCAGGAAGTACGGTTGCTGGATCATATGGTAAGAGTTTGTTTAGTTTTGTAAAAAATCATCATACTGTCTTCCAAAGTGAATGTACCATTTTACATTCCCACCAGCAACGTATGAGAGTTCTGTTTCTCTACATCCTTGCCAGCATTTGGCAGTTAGTGTTCTGGATTTTGGCCATTCTAGTAGGTGTAAACTCGTATCTCATTGTTATTTTAGTTTACATTTCCCTGATAACGTATGGTGTTGAACATCTCTTCATATGCTTATTTAACATCTGTTATCTTCTTTGGTGAGGTGTCTGTTAAGATCCTTGGCCCAATTATTATTCAGGTTGTTGTTTTCCTATTGTTGAGTTTGGAGAGTTATTTGTATATTTGTTATCAGTCCTTTATCAAATGTGCTTTTTGCAATATTTTCTCCAAGTCTGCATCTTGTCTTCTAATTCTCTTGATATTGTCTTTTGCAGAACAGAAGTTTTTAATTTTAATGAAGTCCAGCTCATCAATTATTTCTTTCATAGATCATGTTTTTAGTGTTGTATCTAAAAAGGTATCACCATACCCAAGGTCATCTAGGTTTTCTCCTATGTTATCCTTTAGGAGTTTTATAGTTTTACCTTATATATTTAGGTCTATGATCCATTTTAAATGAATTTTTGTGAAGGGTATATGATCTGTGTCTAGATTCATGTTTCTGCAAGCTGCTATTCAGGTGTTCCAGTACTGTTTGTTGATAAGAATATCTTTGCCCATTGTATTGTCTTTGCTCTTTTGTCAAAGATCATTTGACTATATTTGTGGGAGTCTATTTCTGAGCTCTCTATTTTGTTCTATCCTATTTGTCTATTCTTTGCCAATACCACACTGTCTTGATTGCTGTAGTGTTACAGTAATTCTTGAAGTCAAGTAGCATCAGTCTTCCAACTTTGTTCTTCTCCTTTAATATTGTGTTGGCCTGAGTTTCTTGCCTCTCCAAGTAAACTTTAGAATCAATTTGTCCATATCCATAAAATAACTTGCTGGGATTCTGATTGAATTGCATTGAATCCATAGATCAAGTAAGGAAAAATTGACATCTTGACGATATTGAGTCTTCTTGTCCATGACCTGGAATAGATCTCTATTTATTTAGTTTCTTTTTTATTTTGTTCATCAGAGTTTTGTAGTTTTCTTTGTATAGATCTTATTCATATTTATTATATTTATACCTAAGTATTTCATTTTTGGGGTGCTAATATAAACGGTATTGTGTTTTTCATTTCAAATTCCACTTGTTCATTGTTGATATATAGGAAAGCAATTAACTTTTGTATCTTAGTCTCGTATCCTGCAACCTTGCTATAATTGTT
Organism: Ceratotherium simum simum; assembly: GCF_057802395.1. Lineage (NCBI taxonomy): Eukaryota > Metazoa > Chordata > Mammalia > Perissodactyla > Rhinocerotidae > Ceratotherium > Ceratotherium simum. The sequence continues at coordinate 61,062,158 of NC_141901.1, read as the reverse complement.
TATTAGTTCCCGGAATTTTTTTTGTCAATTCTTTTGAATATTCTAAACTCTTTTTTTTTTTGAGGAAGGTCATCCCTGAGCTAACATGGATGCTAATCGTCCTCTTTTTGCTGTAGAAGACCGGCTCTGAGCTAACATCTATTGCCAGTCTTCCTCCTTTTTTTCCCCAAAGCCCCGGTAGATAGTTGTATGTTATAGTTCAACATCCTTCTAGTTGCTGTATGTGGGATGCGACCTCAGCATGGCCGGAGAAGCGGTGCATCAGTGCGTCCCTGGGATCTGAACCCGGGCCGCCAGTAGTGGGGCATGTGCACTTAACCACTAAGCCACACAGCCAGACCTGGATTTTCTACATAGACAGTAGGTCATCTGTGAACAAAGATGGTTTAATGTCTTCCTTCCCATTTTGTATACTGTTATTTCCTTTTCTTGCCTTATTGCATTAGCATGACCTTCCAGTATGATGTTGAAAAGGAGTGTTGAGAGGAGACTTCCTTGCCTTGTACCTGATCTTAATGGAAAGCTTCAAGTTTCTCACCATTAAGTATGATGTTAGCTGTAGGTTTTTTTATGGGTAGTCTTTATCAAGTTGAGACAGTTCCCCTCTATTCCTAGTTTCCTGAGAGTTTTTATCATGAATGGGTGCTGGATTTTGTCAAATGCTGTTTCTGCATGTATTGATATGATCATGTGATTTTTTCTTTTTTTGTCTATTGATGGTGATGGATGACACTAATTGATTTTTGAATGTTGAACCAGCATTGCATACCTAGGATAAATCCCTCTTGGTTGTAGTGTATAATTTTTAAATACTTTTTTGTATTCAATTTGTTAAAATTTTGTCAAGAATTTTTGCATCTATGTTCATGAGAGATATTGGTCTATAAATTTCTTTTCTCATAATTTTTTTGTCTGCTTTTGGTACTAGTGTAATGCTGGCATCATAGAATGAATTGAAAGTATTCCCTCTACTTCTGTGGTCTGAAAGAGATTGTAGAGAATTGGTATAGTTTCTTCCTTAAATGTTTGGTAGAATTCATCAGTGTGCCCAATTGCACAAATTTTTCACAATATGATCTCCAGTTCCAAATCAAAGGTAGAATGGGGAAAAAAATCACCAGAGTAAATTTCCAGTTCAAAGATTCAATAGCTTTAGGATATCAGGAAACTTTGATATTTATAAAAAATAAAACATTGGAGATATGTATAGACAGCCGTGTAAAGCAGTCGTTGCATACCTTTTACCTATCTCTAGCCCATTTCTCAAGTTTGAAAACCTATTCCAGGAATAAACCAGTAAATACATCCAACATCATCTTTTTCTTATTCCTATTATTCTTTTCTACTCCTATAGAATCTTTTCTACCATGACAATTTATAAGACTGAATATCAAATAAACTGTGACTATGCCCCCATCTAAATCATTCTACCAGAGTCTAGAAGCATAAAGCAGATCAAGAAAGATGGTCCAAGAAGCACAACAAATAAATTACTTAAACAAATTACCTCCCCTGATGTTTTAATTTGTATTTCCCTGATGTAAGCGCTAGTCAATAACCTAGTGGGAATTGGTTGATAGCCAATATTAAATTCACAATTAAATTACCAATCTGTAAATTAGCCATTCATTTCATTAGTAAATTTGTATATTAACTTATCTAAATTCACAATTACAAATGCTTTATCTAGAAATCTCTCTTCTATGCAAGAGACTGGAATTACAAGTGCAACATCTGAACACATAATTCAAATATCTAAGAGTTATAACCATTTTTAAATTTTATTTAATTATTTATTTGTTATTTATTATTTATTTTCCCCACCACAACCAACTGCCACACATTTCTGTAAATTTTCCTTCTTTAACATATTCACTGTCAGTGTTCTTCTCTTTAGCCCTTTTTTTAATAGGCTTTCAACACATTTCACCTGATTTATTGCAATCATTGCAATAAATACTCCCATTTCCAATATCATATCCACCAAGACAAGTTTATTATATTACTACTTAGTTTACATTATTTTGATGACTCTTTATACTAAGTGCCAGAGGACTGATGGTTACTTTCTGCTATTCCGTAAAAGATCCTTACTGTTCTGGTTCGGAAATTTATTCATTCTCTTATTGTTAGGCATTTGGTTGGTTCTAGGTTTTTGCTATTATAACCATTTTTAATATGAACAGATTTAAGCACTTTTGATGTCCATATATGAGCATCTCTAATGATTTTATGTAAAACTGAAATGATTGGGTCACAGATTGCACATATTCAACTTTTCAAGATAATGCCTAATTGTTTTTTAATGTGCTCTAGCAATTTATACTTTCAAATATCAGTGTTTTACAATCTTTCACTATATTTTACTGGCTAATTTTTGGTAGTATCAAACTGTAAGTTTCACCAACATAGTGGCTATAAAATTATATTTAATGTAGTAATAATTTGCATTTCCCCATCACAATTAAGATTGAGCATTTTCATATGTTTAATTAATGGTAATTTCTATCTATATATAATTTATATTTTAAAATCTGGCTCTTGCTAGGATATCAAAAATGATATGGTTAAATTCATTGTCATAGTTTTATCTCACACCACTCATTTAGATTCCAAGTCAGTTCAAGAAAATGAACTCATTTCTACTCTGTGTAATTAATTTGTAAACCACCATAGATAAGACAAAAGTTATATAATATTTTTATGTTAGTATGTCATGATTTTTTTCTTTTTGTTTTTATATATATATGCAGTGATATATCTGGCTACAAAAATTAGGATTTCAAAGAGCTTCCAAGGATATAACTATGCATTCAGTATTTTAAGCATCTTTGTTGGTACTAGTGCTTTCAGCAGCAGAGTTTTTTCAAGCGAAAGAATCATTTTTAAAAAGTCACCTATTTGCTTACAAGGATACACAAAGCTGGAGATTTTGCAGGAAGAAATATTAAAAGAATCAAAATTATATTGTTCCACTTGACGTAAGTACCATGCTCTCCAAAGAAATCCAAGAAATGGACAATGGATTCAATTCATCAACTAAGTAGCTTGAAAGATTACCACAACTGTTATAATAATCTAGACAATATTACGAAGATGTATAAAGGCTTTAGTCTAGCCATGTTATCTAGAATATGTGGAGCAAAAGGCATAGAAATGTAGAAATATTTGAATGAGTTATTAGTTTTATGTTGTTCAAGGTAATTCTCTCAACTAAGACAGCATTTTGTGTGCTGGTGACAAATGCTACAGATTTCCCTTACGAAGTCTTTGAAGCATTCTCTAAACTTTAACAGATTCATGGATGTACACTACTTTAATGTGTGTGGCTCTATAAAATCTCATTATCATTTACCTCAGTTATCTGCATTAACATTAAAAGACATAAATCACATTTATGTGAAATTATAGTGTGATATTGCATAACAAAACGCCTCCCTCTAGATTTTAAACTTCATGAGTTCAGTGCCAATATCTACTTGTTAACTATTCTATTTTCAATGTCTTTCTTAACTGCCACATACTAGGAAATCTTAAACCTTTGTTGAAAGAACAAAAATAATTATTACCTATAACAATAAAATTACATTTATGTAAGATAAGAATAAAAATGGAAACATTTTAAAAAGTGAAACATTTAATCTATAGCAACTATAGTGTGCAATAGTTGGATTTTCTTGCTTTAAAGTAAACACAATAGCTTTGTTAATGGAATAAATAATTGTGAAGGAAAATGTGAATGAATATATTTTACTAAGGGGAAGACAGTATCTTTTAAATATCAACCATATCTGGATATTATTGGTTTGGTTTAGTTTTAAATTATTCATTTTGAAACCCAGGATGTAAGCATACCTCTATAGGTATTATATCTCAGAGAGAAAGACCTATCTATTCTAGTTTAAATCTGATCTTTACTTTTGTTCTTCAAATTAAATCCTTCCAAGAAAAAACTAAATATAAAAGTCCCTTAGGGTTAACAGAATAACCCAAAATACAAACCCAAAGGCATAGCAGCTTCAAAGCTATTATTTGTTGAAAATCTGTACCTGTTGCCATGGAAATCTTCCTTACAAAATCCATATGCAGAGATAAAATAGTAAGAACAATCTAACCACAAATAATGTAGAGTAATGTATAGGAGAAAAATGAAAATTGAATTATTACATAAAATTTTAACAAAGTAAATCTTTTAATTCTAATAACATATTTTTCTTTTGTCAGTATATGATAATTAGATTACTTTTGCATTAAAAATAGTTCAAAAGAGTGAATTAAGTTTAGAATGATTTTGTAAGTTCACTGATGTCCTCCAAAGTTACAGAGACTTATAGGGAAAAATGATCAACACATGATTTTTATTTATTTACAATTTATTCTGGAGAAGTAAATGCAAATATTTTCTGTTAATAGGCAGCCAAATTGATTTTCAGAAAGTAAAATATGTATGTAAATTTCAATACAGTATAACATAGTATTAGGAAATGCAGTATTGCTTTTTATGCATATTATTTAAGTTCTCAGAATTTAACTTACCCCACAGCAAGAAAAAAACTGCTTTCAATCAAAACCAAGACTGAAAGGATAAAAATGGAGTTTGCTGAAGAGAAATTTAAGTATACCCAGATCAGTGATTCTTAAACTTGAGCATGAAAAGTAGTGACGTAGGAGTAGCATAAAACACTGATTTCTGGGCTATGTCCTCAGAGTTTCTAATTCAGTACCTCTGGAGTGGGGTTCAGAAATTTGCATTTATAACAAGTTTTCAGTTGATACTTCTACTGCTGGTCTGGGGGCCTTACTTAGAGAATCACTGTTCTAGTCCCTTCCCTGAGAAAGAGCTGAATGACCAGAGTTTGATAATAACTATATCATAAGTGAAAAATACAATGAAATAATGTGTAAGTTTTATTTTAAATTTTATTCAGTAGAAGCAGAGACAAAGTTTGCAGCCTCAATACCAAAATATTAATGTGAATGACACTCTTAGATTACTGGATTATTTGCTTGCACAAGAGAAGGCTTGACTGATCCCGATTGTGGCTAAGCTTCAAGGCAACTGGCTGTTCTACAAGATGCCACTGGGAACAGGGTAGACTTGGTTGAAATTTCAAAGTTAGTTTTTAAGAAATAGATGTAATATGAATTGGTAAGTAGGGCTTTATTAATAATGAAACATCTGCTCTGTGAAAGACACTTAAGAAAATGAAAAGAAAAAGCATAGACTAAAAAAGCAACATTTGCATAACACATATCTGATAAATGATTGTTTTCCAGAATATATAAAGAGTTTTCTCAATGCAGCAATAAGAAAACAAACAAGCTAATTAAAAAAGAAAAATGAGCTAAAAGATTTGAACCGCAATTTCACCAAAGAAGAGATATGGATGACAAATAAACACATGAAAAGATGCTGAGTATCATTAGTTATTAGGAAAAAGCAAATCGAAAACAGGACATACGACCTGTTAGAATGTCTCAAAAAATGGCAATACCTATTACTAGTAAGAGTGTGAAGCAGTTGGAATTCTCATCCATTGGTAGTGTGAATACAAAAAGGAGTACTTTGGAAAATAGTTTTCAGTTTCTTATAAAGTTGAACGTATACTTATCACATGACCCACCAGTCCCACTCCTAAGTATTTATTCAAGAGAAGTAAAAACATATATCCAAAACAAATATCTGTAAACAAATGTTGCTAACAGGTTTTTTCATAATTGTCTAAATTGGAAACAACTTAACTAGGGAATGAATAACAAATTTTTGTTCATCCATGCAATGAAATAGTACTAAGTAATAGAGAGGAATAAACTACCGATACCTTCAGGAACATAAATAAATTTCAAAAGTGTATTGCTAAGTGAAAGAAGTCGGACTCAAAAGGCTACCTAGTATATGATCCAATGACTATGACGTTCTGGAAAATGCAGAATTACGGGGACAGAAAACAGATGACTTGTCTCAGGGGTTGAAGATGGGGCTAGAGAATTGACTAAACAGGGCAAAAAGGAAGTTTGTGAGGTGATGAAAATTCTCTATATCTTGAAAGTGGTGATGGTTAAATGAAAGGAAAAGTTTATCAAAATTCATAAAACTGTACATCTAAAAAGGATGAATTTTACTGTATAAATTAAACTTTAATAAATCTGACTTTAAGAAATGTAATAGTGCTAACTTGAAGTACACAAGGTGTAAAAAAAAAAAAAAAAAGACTATGTGAATCCTCTACTAGTCCTAATTGGACTAAACTAATAATATCATCTTGCCCAGGCACGTAAGAGGAAGAATCAAGACTGGTCACATTGTTGTATCTACAGGTATAGTTACTATAGTTAGAGTCCAACAAATATTTTCGTAAGGACCTCTTCCGACCACCTATAAGTGATTAATAATATAGCTTCCAATTTATGGGTATAGAATTGAACTTTTGTTGAAGATCGAAGCTTTGGATGCAAAAGAGGTGTTTTTTCCTCTCAGTTTCAGAGGTGCAAACAATGAAAAATAAATAAATAAAGGATTTCACCTGACATGAAATTCAGTCTTAAATAAGCTGTTGTTCAGATGACTATCAGTTATCATTCCACAATAACTGTCATCAGCTTGTGCAGAACGCTACAAGACTTTATTTAGTATATCTCATTTCGTAAGTTACTTTTCACTTATTATGTTACAATAGCTTGAAGTATTAACAAATCTAAATGGTTTAGCAAATACCAAACACAATAATTTGCAAATTATAGCTTATTTGGGCCACAAAGGATTCTGTTTTATGGAGAAATAATATAGTTTATTAATAATTTCAAATTATTTTTTCCAGGAAAGACTGAAACAACCTTTGATTAGTTATTATCAAGTGAGAAGTGATTTAGTTGAAGGTCGTGTAATTTACTGTCCATTTTCAACACATGATATGGCACTCTGAGTCACCCTTTCTATAATTATGAACGATAACATATTGGAAAATCATTAAAAATATTTTTTATTATGCTCCTAGGCATTTATCTTCCTTAAACATTCCTTGCCATACTTTATTACTTAAATAAAATGTTTAACTACATAAGAAGGTAAAAAAAAAGTAAAGCTTCATTTATAAACTATGAATATTGTTTTGGAAGTAAATTCATATCATTTTTAAAATAGCATTTAATTTTCTTCCTTTCAGTAAATTACTTGGTTTTTTTTTTCCTCCACTGTTATTTTTTTATTATGGTAATATATTTATAACATAAAATTTACATCTTAACCTTTTATAAGTGTACAGCTTAGTGGTATTAAATACATTCACAATGTTGTGCAACCATAACCACTATCCATCTCCATAACTCTTTTCATTTTGTAGGACACTCTATACCCATTAAATAATAATTCTACATTTCCCTTTTCCCTAGCCCCTGGCGACCACCATTTTACTTTCTGTCTCTCATATTGACTACTCTAAGTATCTCATATAAGTGGAATCATATATTTGTCTTTTTGTGACTGGCTTATTTTACTTAGTATAATATATTCAAGGTACATCCATGTTGTAGCATATTACAGAATTTCTTTCTCTTTTAAGGTTGAATAACATTCCATTGTATGTATATACCATATCTTGCTTATGCATTTATCTGTCTATGGACACTTGGGTTGCTTCCATGTTTTAGCTGTTGTGAATAATGCTGCTATGAACGTGGGAGTACATATATCTCTTCAAGACCTGCCTTTCAATTCTCTTGGGTTTATAACAAGAAGTGGAATTGCTGGATCATATGGTAATTCTGTTTTTAATTTTTTGAGGAACTACCATGCTGTTTTCCACAACCACTGTACCATTTTACATTCCCACCAACAGTGCACAAAAGTTCCAATTTCTTCACAACCTCACTGTCACTTGTTCTGTTTTCTCGATAGAAGCCATCCTAACGGATGTGAGGTGGTATCTCATTTTAGTTTTGATTTTCATCTCCCTAATTATTAGTGTTGTTGAACATCTTTTCATGTGCTTATTGACCATTTGTATATCTTCTTTGGAAACATGTCTATTGTCTTTTGATCATTTTTTAATTGGATTATTTTTGCTGTTTCTGAATTTTAGGAGTTCTCTATGTATTCTGGATGTTAAAACCTTATCAGATATAAGTTTTGCAAATATTTTCTCATATTCTGTGAGTTACCTTTTTAGTCTGTGGATAGTGTCTTTTGATGCACAAATTTTTAAAAAAATTTTCATGAAATCCATTTTATCTATTTTTTCTTTTGTCAGCATGCCTTTGGTGTCGTATCCAATAAATCATTGTCAAATTCAATGTTGTGAAGCTTTTGTCCTATGTTTCTTCTAAGAGTTTGATTGCTTTAGGTCTTGCATTTAGGTCTTTGATCCATTTTGAGTTAGTTTTTTGTATGTGGTTATGCTAAAATGCTTTCCATTTTTTAAAACATAGACAACTAAAATTCACGCCAAGTAAATTCTTTGGTTTTAAGAATTTCTTTAATTACTTTTTCTGACTCCACACCATTCACATTAAGCATATAGTCCAGTCAATATTATTTCTTGTTACCCTTGTGTGATACTGAAAATAGGGAAAGAGATAAGAGGTATTTCTCCCTGTAATATTTTGTACTAGAATTATAACGTAGGCTGAGAAGGATTTATAAGTCATTTGAAAAGCCTCCTTCTAGAGTCACCTATTTAGAATACTGACCTGATTGAAGATCATTCAGTTAACATGTTAAAGGTGTTAAAACAGGTTAATTGAGCCAGCAATTGCCAGAAACAATAGAATTTGAAAAAATACGTACATTGACTTATGAGAGGAAAACCCATTTTGGCCTTTGAGGAATGGATTAGTCAAGTTAATTTTGTAAAAGAGAAGCAATGTTTAGGAGAAGAGCACTAGATGTGTAGATTGGACTAATGGGAGGATGTCCAAATGGACTGAAGCATTTAAAAGAAGGACGAAATGTACCAACACCAATTTTCAAATTTTCCTCTTGAAAGTGTAAGTGACAAAAAAATAAATTTGAAATAAACATATGAGAATTTTATATATATGTTAGACTAACATGACTTAAGCCTTTCTAGATATTATTGTGCCAGAGATCAAATTCTAGTTGTTAATGTTTACTTATCTTCATAATTAGGAACTGAGAGCACTGTTAATAATTGATACAAGTAACTTAACTTTAGTGATTTATATTTCCAATGAATACAAAAATAGGACACTTTTTTAAAATTTTTATTAATATATTTAAGGATTTGAATTATAGGGGAAAAATGGGTTAGTTCATAAAAGAGTTCAAAACTTGCTAAAGAGCCTCTACTATTAATGCAAACACTTCCATTTTGATAGAGTTAGTAGTTGCCACGATGAGCTCTCCCGTGTTTATGTGCTGCTTTTTAAAAACTATAAAGAGTGTAAAACAACTTCAACGATTTCAGTTCAATTTGTTTGTTTGATTTTTACTCAGTGCCTGTTGACATGTGCTTCTTGAATGAATACTCTGTTACCATAGCTTTCTCTGAGCAAGGATTATATCTAGCCATTCCAGACGAATCATTTGGTATCATTATAGACTTTTGACATGCGTTTGACATGCTTAAAAATACTTTATAAAAAGGCATGATGCTATGAGAGGGAAATCAGGATACTGTAGGCTCCGAAACTGCTATTACTCAAATATAATGTAAGTGTGTTTATAACTCATATAAACCAAGACATCTCTATTCAAGATGATAAGAGTCTATCATTTACAACATGTTATTTCCAAAGTCACCCTGAATATTAGCATCCAGTTGGTGAAAGGGGAGAGAACATAAATGATCATTTATTGAATATACTTATTGATTGGACCAGGGAGGAAAACATGTCACTTCTGTCCACATCTCACTGACTATAACACCATTATTATGGTTACCTATCTTCAAGGGATACTTGGAAATATGATCTATTTCCATGTACATAAAAAGAAAATAAGCTGTTATATGCAAGAATTAATCTCTTACGCATTTCTTTATTTTTTTCCTCACCTCACACTTCACACTACAACACAAACACTATGACTACCGCCATTATCACTAATAGGACTAATTAATAGCAATAATGATAACAGTAACAACGAATGTTAATTAAGAACTGATTATGTGCCAAACACTCTTTTGTATTATATTATCAATTCCTCATAGCAATCCTATTGGTTAGATGATATCATTATTACAATTTACAAATGTGAAAATTGAGGCACTAAAAGGTTGATAAGTTGCCCAATGTTACAAAACTATTCATGGAGCCTATGTTTGCATGCAGGAAATTTGAGTCAAAATTGTTTATTCTTAAACATATATAAACCCATACTCTTTAACACTGTAATTTTGGGAGACAGTTTAAACTCTCTAAAAGTAGTTTTCTCATCTGAAAATGTAGATAATATATATGCATTTTAGTGTTCGTGAAAATATAAATTAGGCTATGTCTGGAAATGACAAAAGCAATTCTTGATCCAGACTGTCAAGCTCAAAGCTCACAATCTTAACCATGATGCCATCCTTGCTTAAATTCATCATACAAGAAACAGATATGCCAATACTGGATTCACCTCCACTTCTACTTCTGTAGAAGAATTGACTGTGACACACTTTCCCACCATAACTATTGACACTAAATTTTTAATATTATAAACCCATTTATATGCATGAAAGACATTTTTAAAATTCAATTTTTTAAGGTGTTGGATTAGGGGCAATATGACAAATTTTAGGAGATTATCGTTTAATGATATCTTGTAAATGAAATTAAAAGATTTGCTCTCCTTCTCATAGCTAGCTATGACTCCCATTCTGAAGAAAATGAAAACTTGCATTGGTATTAAGGATAAAGAATAATCTTAGCAGATGTGGACCTCGCTCATGATGAGTAAATATATATGAAGCAAAATGTCATATAAGAAATAAAAAAGGAATGGTTAGTAGGAGTCTGGTGAAGGGTCTGGAAAGACTGGTCTTTCTAAACTTTATTCAAAGTTCTGCTTAAAACATTCAATGTGTTCCCGTCGCTCTTCAGGTAGAGCCCTAAATCTGATGTGGTTCTATGCTCTACTTCGGTTAGACTCTATCTACCTACCTCTAGAATATTGTTCCTCCTTAGTTTCTCTTGTTCTATTCATGTGATCTTTTATTTTTTAATGTTCCAATCTCTCTTCTGCAGAAGACATTTGTACAAAGTTTGTGAAAAGCAACCTCACATGAATATCTCCCTTAACTAACTCATTTGATTTTCAGCTCAAATGCCATTTATCAAAAAGCCTTGCTTTATCAAATTACATTATTTTACATCACACTATCTCACATTCGTTTGAGATTCTCCTCTTTAGCACTTATCAGAGTAGGAAGTTATTTATTTCTATGATTATTGAATTAATGCCTTTCTCCATTAGATTTCAAGTTTTGTGAGAGTAGAAACTGCGTCTGATTTTCTCAGACTGTATCTCCAGCTCCTAATGTACTAAACGGTACATGGCAGAGTTTTGTAAACAATTGCTGAACAAGTAAATCTCAAAAATACTTATGGTAAATTTTATCTTCCAAACAATTTTCTCCCATTGTATTATAATGCCCTTTTCCAATAATATTCACAAAAATGAAGACATTATTTTCTTTGTGGCTGCACTTTAGAATGCTATCCACATTAAATCATGGAGAAATGATATTCCCGGGAACTGGACAACAAAATGCAGCTGAGTGATCAGTGTGTAAAGTACCAAGAATATTAAATTATAATTGGTATTGCCACAAAAAAGTGGAAATTAAGATGAAAGGAAAGATGGATTAATTACATATTTTCAGAAAATAGAAATTCTAACATACTAGAACAAATTTCACATAAAATAGAAATATTTAATGGCTAACTCTTCCATTTCCAATGCGATAGTGAAAAAAAATCTCATAGACTCACTCATCATTAGATTTGCAAATGTTAAAACATGATGCAAGTTAAACAAAATATCCGAAATGTTTACGTGATCATAGAATGTTTCTGTGGGTTAACTTAAAATCAGTTCTCTAGTTATCGGTACAAAAGCCAAGGAGAGCTACTGATTTTTGAAAAGATTCAAATAGAAAACAGTCATTTGCCAAATCCTCTGATACCAAAATTCACAAACATAGTTATATGCCACGTTTTCATCTCTAATCTAAACCCCAGTGAACATGTACTTTGAAGGAACCAATCATAAATTCAAAGAGAGGACAGAATCCATAGGGTGAGAAGAAAAAAATCAACATCTGGCTCCAAGTCTTCTCGTACGCATATATCCAAGCAATTACACAGACTGAGCAACTGAGAATTGAGTTTACAATCTCACTGCAAATTTTTAAAGAAGTCCATACTTCAGTCATTTCATTTCTGTGTGACTTAATCTATGTCCGTGTTCGAACCTGTCCTCTGAATTCTTCTGAGCTGATTTATTTTTCGAAGTCCTATGTGCCTCAGGCAGCATCCAGCTATCAGGTCTCTGCACACCTAGGAGCTAATTGGTGGAACTGCTTTCCATAAAATATTCATAACAGGAACTATTTTTAAAGTTAATTTCAAAACTATTTCTCTTTTCATTTTAATCTCAAATATTGCCACTGAAATTTTATGTGATATCTCTACTTACAGACAAACCCAAAATGAACTTTCCTTATGAGAAAAGATGGTGTGACTTCTCAGTCAGTGGCTCACTATGCTATGTTGCAGCTTGGCTTCATTGAAAGCTGACAGGAACCACCAATCACAGAAGACACTGTAAGAACTTATACATTCATTTACTTAAATGTACTTGGATGTTTTCAAGTAAAATATGTTTTATTTTCAGTAAGTCCTTTAGTCTTGAAAAAAGAAAAAAAATTAATACTGCTATACAAACAGTTAGCACATCTATTTTATTTAATTTTTGGTTTACTATTATTTTTAAATAATTGTATAATATTTTACTTCTAAAAAATTATTCCACAAAGATAACATGGAATTTCAAGGGTTCTGAAATTCACTCTAAATAATTTCTTTCATTTGAGGAAGCATCGGAAGGATATACTCAAATTCTAGCTCTAACAGAATTTACTTAATATTTTGATGCTTAATTTTTTATCAACAGAATTGGAATAATAATAATACTAACATTATAGTATTAATAGGATGATTAATTGGGGTAATAGAGTTAAAATTCCTCCAAAACTTAAAGTTTCAGTAAATACTACCAATTCCAACTTTAGTTTCTTTTGATTATGAACTGCAGTGATTAAATGTGGGTCTATTCCGGAAGATTTTTACTGCAATAAAGAATATTATGACAGACCTGTTCAAGTCTTATGTGTTCACTGCTATCTATAAAAGTAAAAATAGTTAATGACATTTAATATACATGTATTTCATACATTTGGTGTCCTAAATATCATTTAAAGCCTTCTGGGTTAGAAAAATTGTAAAGCATGCTGTGTTTATGAAAGTAGAATCCTATTTTCAAAGAAAGTAAACAAGGAAAAGAAATATAAGTAAGGTCAAGTATAACTTGTAAAAGTGAATATTGTTTCAGCTTGAAATTGGATGTTTTATGCCATACCAATAACAATATCAACTAATAATGTTTCCCGGATGCTTTTATGCTGAGTATTATTTTTTGTGTCCTATATGATAAGAACATATGGAATTACAGAATTATGCTATCTCCAAAGAGATTATGGAACACAAATTAAACATACCAGCTTTCCATAAACCTGCTTCACCTGAACTAAAGATCCCTAACTTGTGGGATTATTGACAGACTAATAATTAGAATCACCGATTTGTCTTTATATATATAAATTTCACAATCAAGATGGGTATAATAATGACATTGTGTTTGTACTATAGCTGTCATCTGTAGCAACATTGCAATGTAGATGATTTTTTACAATACATATATAATCTGGAGTTGGGCCCAGAAAATTTTTAACAAGCATCTGTTTTTTTTTTTTTTATTTTTATTTTTTTAAAGATTTTATTTATTTATTTATTTCCTCCAAAGCCCCAGCAGATAGTTGCATGTCATAGCTGCACATCCTTCTAGTTGCTGTATGTGGGATGCGGCCTCAGCATGGCCGGAGAAGCGGTGCGTCGGTGCGCGCCCGGGATCCGAACCCGGGCTGCCAGCAGCGGAGCATGTGCACTTAACTGCTAAGCCACGGGGCCGGCCCGAAGCATCTGTTTTAACAAGTTAATTCTGATGTATGTTAAAATTTGAGATTTACTGCTTTAAACATGCAAATCTTTTATATTTATTCATTTATCTACCTTTTTGCAGATCTTAATTCTTATACCTCCTTCAGTCTATCTGAGATCATTTTTATTCAGCCTGAAGAACTTCCTATAGTATTTTGGTAGTGTTGCTCTACTGTGACTAATTCTCTTAGCTTTTTTTGTCATAGAATATCTTTATTTTGCCTTTAATTTTGAGGGATATTTTTAGCTGGGTATAAAATTCTAGATTTGCATATTTGGTGAGGGGGGTTCAGTCTAGTTCTTAAATTGAATCAGCAAATGCTCTAGATGAGAAAGCAATTGGTGCTAACATGCTCAGGTTAGAAGTTTAAGCAATTTTTGATTTAGATCATTTTTTTCCTATAAATATGATTTTTGTAATTTATCATTTAAGAAGTTTTTTGCAACAGGGGTGGTGTTTTGTTTCTTATTCATTCCAACCAGGAAATGGAATTCCACTTATAATGATAATTAATAGTAACTGAGGTAAATGGTTTTCCATTGTAAGAAGATATTCTGAAAATGAAGGTAACTCTTCATAAAGAAACTAAATTTTTAAGCCTTATATAGTTACTATTATGGATGGATGCAACCATCATTTCTCATTCATTCTGCTTAGTGATTGAGATTATTTCAATCCAATGTGTTTTTCTAAATTAATATAGAGGAGAGTTTGAGGAGATCCAAAATCTATAAAATAAAGTACTTTATCACTTTATTAATTAAATTAAGTAAAATCTATAAAATAAAATGAAGTATTTACTAAACCAAGTAAAGAGAGCAATAATAACACTCAAGGAATTGAGGAGTTCATTTTGTTGATGTGGGAAAACTGGAGTCTTCATATCAAAATGCCTCTTCAGGAACCAGAATAATTAATAAAAACTTAATAATTCATGTCATCATTGCAAAACAAAATAAAGCAGAAACTATCAAAGTACATAACAATTAAGTTTTCTAAAATAATAAAAAATCAAATTGGCATCATACCCATTTGCAGTACAAGATAAATATATATATATATATATATATAATGAAACAAAATCTAAAGAAATTACAGGAGAAAAAAAAAAAAGATTGTGACACTAGCATTCTATACCAAGCTACATTATTATTCCCTGCAAGAGCAACAGAAACTGTATCCTTTTGGAAACTCCTTCACCAAAATGACATTACACAAGCATGATTTTCCCTTGGGATTCCATTTTTCCTCTGTCCTCATATACTAAATGAATCCCGAAGCAGAAATTTCCACCTAGAATATCCCCTGTAATAACACATTGTGGTGGAAGTGGAAATGCACTGTCCAGATCTTCCTTCAAAGAAGAACTTGTCACCCTAGTTGTCAGCAGATAGCCCACATCTTTCAGCTCCATCGGGATATACCTTATCTGCAGAGGGCATATGCTAACCAGGGCAGCCCGTATTCAATGACTAATTAAGGTGGAGGCACAAAGGCCCTGCTATTTTGGCTCAATGTGGGACTCCTCTGAGGGACTATTGATGCTCCAGATTTCTCCCTATAAGGTTGACCAACACTTTGTTGAGCCTGCATCAACTGTTTTCTCTGCCCAACACTCTTTCCTCCCCATCTTTTCTATAGGTATTTATCACTTATAAACATTCTGTATGCCAAATTCCACCTCAGTGTTTACATCTGAAAATCACAACTTGTGGCACAAAGAACCCACTCTGACATTGCAGAAACCAAAATACAAAAAGAAAGGGACCTGGTAACAATGCGTGATAGGTATTGCAATTTTCCAGGTATTCTATCTAGATGGAAAAAAATGAGGCTATATTTTATCTACTTACGTTATCCTAAAACTTGGTCATGAATTTATTGAAAAACAAACAACCTTGTTGGTCTAGCACTACCATAAAAATGAAATATGTAACATTATTAGATACTAGTAATTGAATACTCAACCTATTGTCCAGATGTGTATTAGAGAAAGAGATTTGAATACTAAACAAGTGAAGAGAGTAAGAAAAGCAGAATGTAAATATATTTGCTTTTGATACATTTCAAATATGGGTATATAATTTTTTGTTTGAGGAAGAATAACAAACAAAAACACAAAAAAATCCAGCACTGGTAATGAGATCTTAAATTTTAACAAACCCATGCAGAATTATTGATGCTCTACCCTAGCCTTCAAAATTCTTTTTCCCTATTCTCCTTCATTTCAATAAGTAGAACCCATAACCATCCTAATATAACATTTTAATTATCTGCAAAGTGTTTATAAATACTTGATATTGTGTTACTTATTTGCTTGTTAATTTATGTGTGACAGAATATAAGCTCAGAACCCTTTTTGTCCCATACACCACTATATCTTCATACAGTGATAAAAAAGAAGTTCCCAGCACACGGCAGACTCTTCAGCACACTAAAAACAAAGAGATCTTAAAAATAGGCCAACAGAAGACTAAAGAGGAAACACAAATGGCAATATACTTATTAAAAGATGCTCAATTTTATTCGTAATCAGGAAAATTACTTAATTGTAAATGTTAAGCCATGGAAACAGCAAGTATTAACGGCAAGCATCAGTGGGAATTGTCTCATTCTGCTAATGTGAATATAAATTGACAGACTTCATTGGAAAGCAATTGACATTACCCATACCATTAAACCTGTGTTTACTCTCTGATCCTAAGATCTCTTTTTTCAGCCTGTATGCTAAATAAATCCATGTATATTTGCTCTAGGAGACATGTAAAATCATACCATGTAAATAATATATGTAATATATATAATTACAATAATATAAGGAACTCAAATGCCCATCAACATAAGTGTGGACAGTTTGACAGTTGTGAAAATAGATGACAATTACATGAATAGGCAAGGATCATGCCGACAAACATAACATAGAGTGGAAAAATGAAAGTCACAGAATACATACTGTACTATTCAATTAACATACTGTTCAAAAATGTGCTAAATTAAACAAGGTATTATTTAGGGATATATCTACATATGATGAACTAGAAATAAAATTTAGGAAGAGGTAAACAAAACATTAAGACAGTGGTTATTTCAAGCAGTAAGGAAGGACAAGGCAATAGAGAGGGAGCCCAGAATGGGCTCTATATTTATTAGTAATGTTTGCTTCCTAAGATGGGTGGATTGTTCATGAGAGGACATTTTATAATTCTCATAATATACACGATTAAAGAGTAAAATTAATTTATGTTCTAAATACATAGAGAGGTTTAAGTCGCAAAAAACGATACATATATGTGGCAATAAAATGTGAAAATGTTAAAGATTGTGAATATAATATATGAAGTCTTTCTGAGGCATTTAGACTTATTTAGTGAAAAACAAATCTTAAAATCATTTATAAAAGTTGGTGTCCAGATTTTTGTATCTACACTGCAATTTCGCATAAATAAATATCTGTGAAATCATGCATATGAAAAATGGAAAGCAACTTCTTATATTCATGTAATAAAATACTGTTCCATCATTAGTGGCAAATAGAAATCATCTTTATATTGTGTTATAAAGACTAAAAACTAGACTGCAGAGCAACCTCTAATAGTGTATAGATATTTGTAGTGAAACACTGGGACAAAACTCTCAACTTATGTAGATAAACATTTTAATGAGGAAAAGAGATATAATAACAGAAAAGGCAAAGATCAGAATAAAACAGGAAAAATTGAGAAGGGATTTTGATAAGCTAATAAAAAAGAACAATGATCTCCTCAGAAAGCCTCATAATGTGAGTAATAAATCTGTTGCATATCCTCTTGGTGAGTATGTGGTGTCATCAATCTTGACCTCTCAACTGATTTGGGGTGAGAGGTCCATCCAACCTTTGTGGGGCGACCACATAGAGTTTGTGAATACATTATTTTCATCCTTGTCAAGGAAGACTAGAATATGGTTCACAGTTTCATGGAAAGGATAAAGTGTGCACTTATAGACTTGTTTATGCCTATGTTAACTCTCCATCTCGCCACCACAATATTGTCTGAAGGGAATTAGGCTATTTAGATATTACAAAGAGCATCATATTGGTCTACTATTTGGGTGACATCATGGAATCATAACAGATGAACAAGAGTGGCTAATACATTAGAGGTTTTGGTAAGATACATGCTATCCAAAAGTTATAAATCCTATGAAGATTCAGAGTCTTATGATCTGGAACATTCTTGGATATCTACCTCAAGGCAAAGGATAAATTATTGCATCTTGCAATTTCCACCACTGAGAAGGAAGTACAGTGCTAGATGGAACTCTTTGGGTTTTTGTTTGTGTATTTCACACCTGGTCATATGACTTTGATACATTTACATGTAACACAAGGCAACAAGATTTGAGTGGACCAGGAATATCATTAGACACTACAGTATTGAAGTATTGCTCATGGCAGAAGATGCTATATGAAGCTTATGGTGAGCTCCAATACAAGTTTCAAACATTGACCCCTAGATTTCTGGAGAGAGGACAAGATATTTGTAACAGAGAATTGTAGATCACTTGAAAAAAATATGTGGCATCTGACCATGCATGGAACATCAAGAGATCATGCCCTTAATGAGCGAGGTTATGACATACCTACTAAGTCATAAGGTTGAATAGGTCCAGAAGAAATGTATCATGAGATATGAATATATGAAGTGGTATATCCAAAATTTGACATGAGCTTGTCCAGGGGACAAAAATAAACTGCATGAACAATTTCCCAGATTTCCATATCATCTGTCAGTGTTGCACCTGTACTTCTCCCTAAGTTTTTATTTATTGTCACATGAGGGGTCACTTATAGCCAATTTATGTAAGAGAAAAAGTGCCAAACTGGATTCACATAAGGGTCAACTATGTATGTGGGTCCTAACTGAAAACA
This sequence comes from Ceratotherium simum simum, assembly GCF_057802395.1. NCBI lineage: Eukaryota > Metazoa > Chordata > Mammalia > Perissodactyla > Rhinocerotidae > Ceratotherium > Ceratotherium simum. The sequence goes on along the minus strand of NC_141901.1, from coordinate 61,043,031 downwards.
AACGTCTGTACTACAATCCCACTCAGGAGGTCCCTGAAAGGGACATTCTCCCTATGAGCAGCACTTCAAGCAGTTCATCCAATCATACAGTGTGTGAAAAGAGAAATGGTCCAAAATAGAACTCTTAGCGCCAAATAGTTTGGCTAGTTAGTCATGGACTTGGAAAGAAAAAAGGTGAAGTTGGAGGGTAAGGAGATCTAGGGAAAAAGCATGGAGATATGCAGATGCATAAACTTTTTTGGACCCAAATTGAAAAAATCTTTGTACTGCATCTTTGTATCCACCAGAGAGAGTTCCACTTTCTACTTTCCTGAAATAACTATTTAATACTGTAAATATCCTTCTATACACTGTTTTAACTGCAACCCATAAATTATATATTTCATTCTCATTCATTTAAATATATTTGTTTTTCATTTCACTTGAGGAGTCCTCTTTGACCCCTGGGATATTTAGAAGTGGGTTGTTTAATGTCCATATATTTGGGAATCTCCCAGCTAACCTTCTTTTAGTGATTTCTAGATTAATTCTATTAGGGCCTGAGAAGGTATTTTGTATGATTTTTATTCTTTTAAATTTTATGGTTTGTTTCATGGCTCGAAATATTTTCTCTCTTGGAGAAATATCCCTGTGCACTTGAAAAAGATAAGTACTCTGCTGTTTTGGGTTCAATGTTCTACAAAAGTGTATTAGATCTAGTTGGTTGATAGTCTTTACATTTTTTTTAAATTTACTCTCCTTTGTTCTGTGCATTAGTGAAAGAGAAGTTTTCATTTTTCCAGATATAATTGTGGATATATTTTAGTTTTTATCAGTTTTTGTCCCATATATTTTGAAGCTTTGTTGTTAGTAACATACACATTTAGAATAGTTATGTCTTCTTAAAATTATTGACTCCTTTTTCATTATATAATGAAATGGGGCATTATATAATGTCCCACTTTATTCTTAATAATTGCCTGTTCAAAAGTCTTTTTGTCTGATACTAATATAACTACTCCAGTTTTCCTTTGGTTATTTATTGCTTGGTACACTTTAATCCATCTTTTTACTTAACTTGTCTGTGTCTTTACATTTAAAGTGGATTTATTGTACACAGCATAGACTCATGTCTTGCTTTTATGTCCTATTTAACTGTCTCTGTCCTTTCATTGTAGATCATTTACATTTAAAAAGGATTGTTTATAAATTTAGATTAAAATCTACTCTCTTCGTAGATGTTTTCTATTTGTTCTACTTTTTCTTTGTTTCTTTATTCTCCCTTTTCTGTATTCTCTTGTGCTAATCAAGCATTTATTTATGGTTCTTTTTTATCTTCTATGTTGATTTATTATTTACACCTCTTTTTAAAAAATGTTTTGATGATTACCTAGGGTTTAATATATACATCTTTAAGTTATCAAGGTCCAAATTCAAAAAAATTGTCCCACTTTACACAGAGAGTAATGACTTTACAACACTATATTCCTAATTCCTCCTTCCATCCTTAATGCTATTGTTCTCATATTCTCTAATTTTATATATTTTTTAAACATATATATAATATATTGTTGCTATATGTGTATAGAATACATTGCTACTATATTTGCTCTAGACTGTCAATTTTCTTTTAGAACTATTAAGATAAAAAAATTAAATTTAATTTTACCTTCTTTAGTTTATTTCCAGCAGCATTCACTTCTTTTTTGTAGACCCAAATTTTAGTCTGGTTTTATATTCTCTCTACCAGAAGTTTCCCTTAACATTTATTGTATAGTAGATCTGCTGGCATGGATTCTCTAGGGTTTTCTTTGAGAATTTCTCTTTTTTTTCATTTTTATGCAAAAGTGTCACTAAGTCATGTGCCGTATAACAACATTTTGGTCAATGACAAACTGCATGTACGCTAATGGTCCCATAAGATTAGCACCATATAGCCTATCGTGTAGTAGGCTATACCATCTATGTTTGTGTAAGTACACCCTATGTTGTTTGCACAACGATGAAATCACCCAATGATGCATTTCTCAGAACTTATCCCCATGATTAAGTGATGCATGACTGTATATTATTGTAAGTAGATTTTTTTCTTTAAGCACTTTGAAGATGTCATGCCTTTTTCTTCTAGCGTGTGTGACTTTTGCCAAGATGCCTGCAATAATGCTTATCTTCATTCCTCTCTATGTAACATTTTTTTTTATCTTACTGCCTTCATGGCTTTTTATTTTTCTTTCGTTTTCCAGAGTTTCAATATTATATGCCTAGGTATGGGGGTATTGTTTGCCTCTTTGTATTTATCTTTCTTGGAGTTCTTCGAGCTTCTTGAATCTGTTTCAATGTCTGGCATTTGTCTGGAGCTCAGCTGAGCTGGAGACAGAGCTGACTTTCCAGGTGTTGGAGTAGCTGATTAAAGCAACAAGCCAAAATAGAAATAAGCAAGTCTTTAATCGCTTACTCCAATAGTATACTCTGTTCCATTTTTCTCATTGGAATAGTATACCAGTTGAGGGTCAGGTAGATCAGCCTAGACGTGGAGTTCTCACTGTTAAGGGAGCCTTGAAAAAATGAATCCTGCAGTTTTATGGACCCCAAGCAGCAGGGGAAGGAAGAAGGGGATAATCTAGGAGTGGAAAAGCACTGAGTACTGAGTCAGAGAGGAGAAAAATGTCTTTATGTTTCCCTGATAAGAACTTCAAATGAAGGTGCTTTGGCTAGGAATGCAGACATGCAAAAAACATGGCCAGCCAGAGGGGCCTGAGAGAGTCCTTACTGCAACTCCCTTCAGAGCCTACAGTGCACTGGCCATGCATCAAGTCTCTTGGAGAGAGAGCATCTTTACCCGTGAAGCCTGCCAGCTAAAGTCTTTGTAATTGCCTATGGTCAGCCCTGAAAAATCACACAGAAATTTTTGGATAGAAGCTGCACTCCTCAACATGAATTTTAGAAAATTCTCAGCCATTATTTTTCAAAATAGTTCTTTTCCCCTTTCTCTCTTTCTGCTCCTGGGATTACAATTACACATATGTTAGAACACTTGATATGGTTCCACAGCTGTTGGATGTCCTGCTTTTGTTCCCCATACTGACACGTTTCTTTGTGTTTCAGCTTGGATAATTCCTACTGAATAATCATTAAATTCACTGATTCTTTCCTTGGCTGTGTTGATTATACTGATGGTTTTCTTTGTCTCTACTATGTGTTTTTAATTTCTGCAGTTTTTCTTTGATTCTTCTATAATTTCCATCTTTTTGTTGAAATTACTCATCTGATCATGCATGTTATCCTCCTATTCCATTAGAGCTTTGAATGTATTAATTATAGTTATTTTAAATTCCCCATTACATAGTCAGATAGTTCTAATGTCTATCTCACATCTGAGTCTGATTTTCATGATTGCTCTTTCCCTTGGGAGTGTTTGTGTTTGCTTTTTCTTTTTCCTTTGTGCTTTTGAGTGCCTTATAATTTTTTAAAAACCAGACATGTTATATAGAGCAGTAGAAACTGAAGAAATAGTTTTTATGCCTTGAAATAGTCACAAGTTTCCTTATGCTAGGCTTTGGGTTCAGGGTTTTTTATTAATCTAGCTTAAGAGTTGGGCTGCATTTGAGATTTGTTCTTGCCATGGTTTCCCTCAATGCATCATAGTCTTTCAATCCACAGAGACTTTGTATCTAGGGTGGCTGGTGCTTTATCAGAGCAAAATTTGTTTTATTCTGAATTTTAGGTTTCCCTTTCTGCTGTGACTCACAGACAGTATTTTTGTATGCTGTTCTTCTTCTGTCCTCCTAGCAGTATGCTGCTGTCATTGTAATTCAAACCATCTGGCTTGATGGTGTTGTGGGGGGAAATAGTTACGTTCTTCAGTTTAAGACTCAGTCTCAGGTATGTACCATGTCCCTGTCTCCGGGGGTATGGCTTTCCTAGTTCTCCTTTTCCTCCCCTGCCTGAAGTTTTGGGCTCAGTGCCTAATTCTACCCCTCCCCTAGGAGGTAGATTTATCCCTTCTCATTGCTGTCCCTCAGCTGAAATGAGTGTTCATCGACTAAAGCCAGCAGCATTCCTCTTTCTTGCATACACTCTGTTTTGTGGTGGAGTTAGAGGGGAAAGACCTAGTAGGAATTACTTGTCCCTATTGTATGGCTGTTCCCCTCCTCCGGGTCTACACCACAATAGGCATAGCTCAGGGCTCTTTCTGATCTCTTTGGTGATCCCTTGGCAAGTTTGTGGAAAAATAATAGACACGAGGGTATAAAATCCCCCCAACATCTGCAGCACCCAAGGGCTTCACAGTTTCAACACCTTCTTACTGGTGTGTGATTATATCTACTTCAGTTAGGTGAGTGTTAGTACCTCCTCTCTTCCTGTAGGCAGCGCCTCTCCTTGGATATTTGATCCATTTACTCTGTGACCACAGCCTTCTAATGAATTCGAAAAAGACATGAATTTGAAATTAGTCCAACTCTTTCTAATGAGTGTAATACTTCCAACTTTCTACATTATGGAGAGGAAACTAGAAGTACAATGGCTGATTATAGGTCAATAAATATTTATTTTGTTTAGATCAATATAATATTTATTTTGTGTATAGTATTATATATTATATATACTACAGATGAAATTTCAATTAAAGTACTGGAGGCATTCACTAAAATCTTTCATAAAATGGTCATCATTTTCTCTTGGGAAAGAGAAATTCTTAAAGTGTCATTTGTATAACAAATTAACAATTTGACAAATTAAATAATTAAGACTTCAGAATTAAAAATATCTGAAATTCAAAGCTAATGCAAACCACTTACTGATAGAAATTTAGAAAACATCAGTGGTTTTCTATCAACAATTAAAAGGGCTATGTTTGCATTTTAGTGCCACTATGAATTAATTTGCTAAATGTTCATTTGATCCAGAATGTGATCAATGTTAATACTCAGAAATAGCAATGCAAATTTGATCAATAATAACATTCTTATTTTGAGATTCCACTTGCTTTAATGAGTGCAATTCTGGTTGTCATTAGTAAATAAAACCTTGATTATACAAATTGCAGGATAATGATAATTAACTCAAAAGGTTCAGATATATTGTAGGATAATGATATTTTACTCAAAAAAGGTGCAAATGCATTAACCCCAATGCTCAAATAATATTAACCTATGTCAGGTGGAAATAGCAAGTGTCACAGAGAATTTCTTTCAGAAAGCTATATACAAATCAAAGAGCATTATCCTAACCTGGAAGCTATCTTCCCTATTGCCAATTATTTTAACTAATTTCAAAGAATAAAAACAATATACACATACACTTCCATTGTCTTAATAATAAATATTTCATATCACACATCTCAATTTACAGCACTGCTTTTGTGTTGACTATTAAATAATTCTATAACTGATTTATTCTTTTGCAGAAGTTAAGCCTCTGTTAATTTCAACTTGCAGTATTAGGCCATGTGACTAGAAAGGTGAATAATACATCATATCAGAGATAAAGGAACTAATTAATACGAGAAATATGAGGGATAAAATAGGATTCCGGTGGATTACTGCATAATAGAGGTATGGCCAATATAATTTCGATATGCCTAAAAAGGATTATTTAACTCTGCCCTATAATGGCTAGAGAAGAACCAAGGTGGAGAGGTAAAAGAATAAGACTATACAGTGCCCACAGTTTTTATAGCAAATGTCTGAGAATAAGAGAGACCCTTGACTCAGGGAGCATAAATTGATATCAATGGTTAGGATATATACATATATTATATGTAATATATTTAAACAAATAGCAAATATATATATACACATAATATATTTAAAACAAATAGCAACCCAGTCACATGAAATGTTCAAGGAGGAGTTCCATGTGCAACACAACTAAGCAGTGCCAAGAGGTGAGCTGCGTTCTTGACATCAAAGATAGGGGTAAGTCATAGAATTGCTTTGTTATTCTTCACAAATATATTCATCAAGATGAAAATACATATTGTTATGCAATTATTGAACGATTGATAAGTGCTGGATTAACACTACTATGAAGGCAGAATAATGAGCCCAACAAAGAAGTCCATGTCCTAATCCCTGGAAACTGTGAATATGTTAAGCTACATGGCAAAGGAGAATTAAGGTAGCAGATGAAAATAAGATTCTAATACAACGACTTTACAATAGGGAATTTATCCTGGATTATCCAGGTAGGACCAATGTAAACACAGCGCCCTTAGTGAGAAAGAGTGAGAGAGAAGAGTCAGAAAGACAAAGAGAGGTGATGATGGAAATGAATTCAAAGTGATACAATTGCTGGCTTTGAAGATGGAGGATGAGGGTCATGAACAAAGAAATGAGATCAGCCTACAGAATTATAAAAGGCAAGAAAACAGATTCTCCCTTAGAGCCTCCAGAAAGGAATGCAGCTCTGTCAGCACCATGATGTTAGCACAGTGAGATCCATCTCAGATTTCTGAACTACAAAACTGTAAGGCAATAAATCCATGTTGTTTGAAGCATTGAGTTGTGGTCGTTAGTTTTCTAATGCAAAACTTATACAACTATTTTTAAAAACTAATACAACTGCTCAACATACTTAAGGAATAAAGTAACATAATCCCACTTAATAACAGATTCTCCTGGTGGGAGATAACGTCATGGAAATATTCTCTTAGTATGGGAGGATCCCCTGGGAGTAGAAGCCAACAAAAGCCACATAACTGAGAGCCAAATTAGTTGACTAACATAATAGAATTATCTAAAACCAGGCTTTTTGCTAGTATTTAATTAATCATGGAATTTTGGGGGTGGAAATTAATAAATATTTCTTAACTTGATCTCCAAAGAACAAGTCATACAATTCTCATACTTAGATTATTTCACATTTCAGACCCCCTTTAATGAAGTGAAGCCTTGATGATCTTAAGGTGATGCCCTGTGATATTTATTACGAATCCTTCATTTAGCACTCCCCAGAGAGATCTGTGACCAATTACCAGAGTAAGTATGCACTGGGAAAAGAAAGCTACCCAGACCTTGTAGGAATTATTCAATGATGGCTGTGAGTTATAACTCCTTGATGAAGACAGTGTTTTACATTGACTCACCATTCAGAGTGTCAATTTTAAGGATGGATGGAACAGTTTTAACCCAAGTCTGCTTGACTATAGACCCTAAACCATCTGTCTGTTATTTCTACTGTTTCCCAGTGTATAGTTGGAATATATATCTTCAGCATTGAGAGAAACTTTACATTTTCTCCTTGAGTAAATGATATTATGATAAGAAACATCAAGTGGAAGCCCTTGGAACTCAGTTACCAAAATAATAAATGGAAAGGAGTGCCATATTCCTTAGGATATTTCAGATATTAACCTCATCACAAAAGCATTGAAAAATGCAGGAATGATCCCACCTTAACTCTCTAATTGGACACTGCCACAGACAGATGGGTTCAGTAGGAAAGCAATGGATTACCATGCACTGGACCAAATATAATCTTTTTATTGGAATACCTAAATATAGCCCTTAGTACTTTTTGTGAACTTATTGTTCTGCCAGCTGCTGCTCATCTCCGCGTATGTAAACAGAAACACAAATAATCATCTCTGTCACTTGGCCCTAAGGTTTCAGTGGATCCCATAGTGCTTGGAATGTCTACGGTAATTCATTATAATGTTTGGAACTTGTGCTAATCCCTAGTGGGAGTTGCAGCAGCAGTGCCTAGAAGTTTTTGAACACTGCAATGCCCTCTTCAAAAAGTAAAATTTTATTTTGAGAAGAAGTTCTAGTTGTTCTGCTTGGCACTCATAGGGACTGAAAGCCTGACCATCAGATACTAGCTGATGATGAAACCTATGCTGCCCTTCATTAATTTATCCCTAGACACATATTTAAGAATGTCATCAAAATTATGCTATTTAATAAAAGTGATGTCTGTGAGCCCATTAGGCGTGTGCTGAAGGCCCACGTGAGTTGCATAAGCTTGTCCTCCATCTTCCTGTTATACGTCCTGCTGCTACACTAACATCCCTCTCTCAAACTACATGTATGGCTTCATGGGTATTTCTTTATTATTACTTGCCTGAGAAGAATGGACAGGGATTCTAGATGCTTCTGAGCCTTTTGCTATTGCTGGCCAGAATTAGAATGCTTGAACATAATAATGCCAGTAGGGGAGACATGGAAAGACAATAATCATCCAGCGTTCTTTCCCACACCACCACATTGGCGTCTACTTCTAGAAATAGGTATGCAGAAAATTAGGGGTTGTGGGTCTGGAGAGTGAGAAGAATTGGCTTTCTAAGTCAATTGCAAAGTAATTTTCTTGTTATTTTTTTTTTTTTTTTTTTTTTAAAGATTTTATTTACTCAGTTTTTCCCCCCAAAGCCCCAGTAGATAGTTGTACGTCATAGGTTCACATCCTTCTAGTTGCTGTACGTGGGACTCGGCCTCGCGTTGGACGGAGAAGTGGTGCCTCGGGGCGCTCCCGGGATCCGAACCCAGGCCGCCAGCATCAGAGCGCGCGCACTTAACCGCTAAGCCACGGGGCCGGCCCTAAAGTAATTTTCTTAGATGAAGGAGTTATAGCATTCTGAGATAAGACGCAATGATCTGCTTCTGTTTTCATGGAATACTCTGTGGGGCTTGCTGTTTTCTATGCTATGAGTTTTTTTGAATCTGTCCATTTATTGCAGGCTTTGGATCTCTTTGTTTCTTACTCTATTCCCAAACTTTTACATAAGAGACCTGTAGAGAAGATGAATTCAATGATATTTTAATTCAGTGATCAGCATAAACAACTTTGGGTTTGGCTATCAACTACTTAAGCCCTGCAGCTATGAGAAATAAATATTATTTACCACATATTTAGAGGTCCTTCTATATCAGTCCATGCTTTGCACTAAAACATTGAGATTTCAACTTGTCACTATTTTAAAAGACTGTCCAGGAGTTTTAGAAGCAGCCACCTCATCACACGACAAAATATACAATTGGCCACAGAAGAAAAATAAACAAAAATTGCAATTTTCACAAGACATAAAATATGAACGCCAATAAACATGTGAAAAATACTTAATTTCATTAGAAATCAGGAAAATCCAAATTAAAACTACAAAAAATTTTAAGTTTCTGACAATACTAAATGTTAAAAGAATGTGGAGTGTGGTATCCAGCCTCCAACACGGCTCCCAGCAAGCTTTACTTCTTGGTATTAATGCCCTTTTGTAATGCCCTCTAAATTGAACCAAAGCTGGCCTGTGTGACCAATATAACACAGCAGAAGTAATTTGTGTCTTTTGAGACTAAGTTATAAAGGGCATTGAAGTTTCTGCCTAGCTCTCTTGGATCATTCATTCTGGCTGCCATACCATTCACAGGACATTCAAAGCAGTCTGGTGAACAGGCCCACGTGGCACCCAGCTAACAGCCAGCACCAATTTGCCTGCCATGTCAGTGAACCACTTTTGAAGTGACTCCTCTAACCCCTGGCAAGCTTTTCTGAGACTATAGTTCCAAATGACATTTGATTGTGACCTAATGAGAGACTCTGAGCCAGAACTGCCTAGCTGAACAGCTCCTTAATTCCCAACCCACAGAAAATGTGAGATGATATATCACCATTGATACATTTAGAGAAATGTACATGTAGTAATCAATAACTGATAGGTGGAGCAATGACAACTTTCATATATCTGCTTTGAAAGTGTAAATCGGAATGGATACTTTGGAAAAAACTTCTGAGTATTACCTAATAAAATTGAAAATATGCATATCACGTTGTTTAGCAAATCCATTCCTTCTCATGTATACCAGTGTCGTGTGACAAAAAATCCATAGTAGCCTTGTTAATAACAGAAAAATTGGACACAAAGCAAATGTTTAATAACAATAGATAAATTCATAAGTAAAATGGAGTATAATCTTAGAGTACCATATAGCAATGAAAATAAACAAAGTTCACCTGAGATGAAATTTCCAGACCAAAGCTGGATTCAAAATAGTGTGATACAGTAGGATTCTATTTTATATCAATTTCAGAAACAGGGAAAATTGACCTCACTGTTTAGGGATGCATATATAAGTACCAAAACGTATAAAGGAAGACAAGAAAATGATTATGTAAGAAGGTATGATAATACCATGACTATTTTTCAAGGAATTTGTCAGGGAAAAGGGAAGAATATGTCATTGAGAAGATGCATGGTGGGAGTGGGGGGCTGTTATTCTGGGATCCTGATAATGGTTATCTATTGACTAGGTTTGTTTACATAGTTACATGGGTGTTTGCTTTCTAATTAGTTATTAAACTAGACATATAATACGTGTACTTTTCTGTTTTTTTACTTCACAATATAAACGTATTTAATAAACACTATATGGTACTTAACTATGTATTGGATAGTGTTCTAAAAGATTTACAAATATTAACCTTTAATTTTCATAGCAACACTAGAAAGTAAGTACTTTTATTAGCCCCATTTTACAGATTATGAAATTGAGACACAAAGAACTTAAGTAAATTGTCCAAAGTCATACCATCTTTAAGTGGCAGAGTGAGGGTTCAGACTCAGGCCGTTGGGCTCCAAAGCTGTGTGCTTAGTTACTAGACTGTTCTTTTGTTTGTTTGTCTTGGTTTCAGTTTATTTCACTGGTTGGTTTTTGTTAATTAGTTTGGTTTGATTTCAACAGAGAAAAGAGGAGAGGGAAATTCTCATCTTTGTGTGAGAACTTAACTGTGTCATTTAATTCCTCTGTGTTTCTGTGGCAAAACGAAGGGTTTGGACTAAATAAATAATTTTGAAACAAGCCTTAGGGTCGTGGGAAGGCTGGTAGGGAGACAAAGAAAGATGTAAATGGATTGCAGTACATGATTTTAAGAGCAGCACCACTTTCATTTCTTTTGTATATGATGCTCCTGTGTAAAATAATGTGCATATAAAGAATGTTAAAGCTTTAAAATATTAGAAAATGCAGGCATTCCTGAGAGTTCCTCCTAAATCTGACACATAGTGACAGATCACTATTTCACTGCTGTCCAGGGATCTTCCCTAAAACATCCATCCACATTGTTTTTACCACTAAGCATCTTCAGGCTCTGATGACTCCTGACACAATTAGTATTTTCATCTCAATAAGGCACATCTAGATGCTAACCTTGTCCCTAAAATTTGAGGTCGTATATCCTTAAAGGGGCAGGATCTTCATCTTACCACAGTGACCTTTGTGCTAAGATGTGACAAGGTATAGAATGTCAATATATCTCAAAGAAAGTGTCAGATTTTTTGAAAGCCATAAGAAATAATAACAGATATGGGAATATAAGTATAAACAGAGATTTCTTTTCTCTGGAGAAACTTGTCTTTTGTTTAGAAGTAACATTTTAATTCATGGGCAATTCAGGGGAAAGTAAAATTATGACTTGTAAGAACAACTCACAGGCTTAATACTAACCAAGTGCACTGAGTGATGCATCTTTCATATAGATTTAATTATAAAGTAAATAATACATATTCGTTTCCTATCACCAAGAAACAACAAATAAATGAAAAGGGATTCAAGTAAAAATCTCTGACAAGCTAGAAGAAAACATTTCCTAGTACAAATGGAAAAATGATATATGAATAAAGTCAATTTTGTGGTTCAGAAATGTAGAGATGCAGAATCAAGAGATATTTTAAGGATTGATAGTCAAAAAAGAAAAAAAAGAATATTGCAACTTTCATAAACCCTTCTTCTTGATAAATTCAAACAGTTCTTTCTCCTGCTGAAATTGTTCTAATCCAACTAGAGACAAGACTGGGAGGCTCAAGGGAAAGCAAGTAGCAAATGAAAATTTTTATAGGAAATAAGGAAACAAAGAAATGATTTAGTTCTTTTGTCAATATGTCCGCTTTCTGCATAAATGAGAATTATTCTTATTTTAGTAGAGGCTATTCTTATAGAAAAAATTCCAAGAATTCAGATAGCAGAAAAGTGCCTCAATCTCTTTTTATTATAAATAGATATACTGCTTATTTGTGCAGTCACCCCCCTACCTTTCCACCTAGACACACAAACTTGTCGGGAGAACACAAGTAGGCTTCCAGTTAGCTTCAACACAGCTGCAGGGAAACTTCATCATAATATACCTTTCTAAGAAATATACTGGACATATGATTTCAGAAGAAGGGAATTATCGACAGTTGCCTGCCCCAAAATTCATACAGATATGGGCATATCTTGTCTTCCATTGAAATAATTTGAGATTATTTATTCCTATAAATCTGTAGGCTGTAGATAGCAATAACGGACTAGATATGGATCAGAGTATATATTATTTGAAATCAATAATAGCTTTCTCAGTAATGGTAGAAATTTCCATAGAAGTCATTGACTTGTACATTTTGAAATATTTCTCCAAGGAAGGGGAAACTGATAATATTGTTATTGTGTAAATCTGTGCAAAGTTATCGTGAATTTATAAAACTGGTGAGTCTAAATCACTGTGTAGTGTGGTCACTTTGGATAAATTAAGTCTGAAAAATACTAAAAGAAAATAGACCTTAGTATCAGAATTCTTACAAATGGAATGCAGTGGATTTCTGAGTTTCACAAATAAAAATAACTGAAAGGTTTATATCTTGTACTTAATCAGTTGTTTTAAGCATTTTAATGTATCCATAAAAAATGTGATTGATTTTTCTATTTTGAATCAAGCAGCTTTAATGGAAAAAGTCATTTTGTCTTAGGTAAGGGAAGTACATGCATGCATAATCACATATTCATTAAGGATATTAAATTCAAAGAATTGATTATAGAATTCATTAATTGATTTAACATATTCCTTTATTTTATAGATGCTTATTTTGCACCTATGTGGTTCAAGCACTTGACGTAAAATGGTAAACAGAATAGTTAAAAATATTAATCATTGCTCATGCCACTACCCGCTATATTAATTCTGAGATAGAAGAGTCTTAAATGTCTCCTTATGGACCATTGACTGGGGAGTGAAATAGGAAAGACTGCTGTGGACAACTTTCTTATTATAAACACTGGTAGATGAATGTGACAAATGTGTTTTTCAGATATAGAAAATCATCAACTGATTGATGAAAATTTTTAAGAAAATAAAACGTCTTTAATATTATTATCATTAAGCGTTGTATCATTAAAACCTGTGCTCTTCAGAGCACCAGTGTGATCCTCCCTTTCCACAGGAATCACAAGGGTGGGGTGAAAGGAATCAGAGTTTATTCCCAGTGTCAAGACTTGAGAATTAATTTACCAGAAAAATCCTGACAACACTATATAAAAGTACATATGGAGTTTCTTTGTTTTTTTGTGTTTTTACCTAACAAAAACATATAATTCATTTATTTATCCATCTATTTATCTATCCAAAAGCATAATTGATCATTCACTATGTACCTAGTATCTTACTAGGTACTGGGCTAATATCCTATGTCAGATACTTTTCCTGCTTTTACAAAGTTTATGAACTAGTGAGAGAAACCAACATTTAACGCATAATTAAACAGACAGCTACTACAGGAAGGCCTGTCCAAAGAAGCAGTGTTTAAGATGACATCTGAAGGACGCATAGGCAGTAACCAGGGAAAGAAAGATGTCATGAAAGAGGGGAAAGGGTTGTAGACTGAAAATGTATATTAGGCAACGTCCCTGAGATGGGATGAAAAATGATCTGTATGAAAAATAGAAAAGTGGCCCAATTGTCTGGGAGGAGAGAGTAAAGCAACAGAGGCAGTAGCTAATCCTTTGGAGCTAAGTAGGGGATAATTTATACAGGATCTTATAGGAATATTAAGAATTTTTCTGTTTTCTCTAAGTAATGAGAAGCCAGCAAAGGTTTTGAAATAAGAGCTTGACATGTTCCAATTTGCATTTTAATAAGATCACTGGGATTAGTTTGTAATAAATGGGGGAGGGGTTAGAAGTGAATCCAAAAGACATAAATGATCTAGCCACCACATCAACTCTGATCTTATCCCTACTCCTCTCCTCCTAGATCAACCCACATCAGCCACACTGACCTCCAGATGTTTCTTCGAGCTTTCCTAGCCCTTTCCCACCTCAGGGCCTTTGCATTCACTTTTCTTCCCCCCTAAAATACTTCTCCTAGATTATCCACATGTCTTGATCCTTTAACTCGTTTTTGGCTTATTACCTTATTACAGAGGCTTTTTCTTACCTCACCTCTAAAATAACAATGCCCCTCCCATCAATCTGACACTACTTAATCTGCTTTATCTTTCTCTGTAGTACTTATCACCATCATACATGCCACCTATTTATATATCTTTTATTCTACAAAGTACTGAGCTTCAACATGTGGGACCTTCATCTGCTCCATCCCGCTGCTGTGCTCCTGGCACTGAGGGATTATGCCTGGTACATAGTAAGTGTTCAGTAAATAATTTCTCAGTGAGTGAATGACTGAATACTAAGGACACTCTTTTAGACACTGAGAACTCGATGATAAACAAGATAGTCATTGTCATCAAGCACTTTATATTTTATTAAATGGAGACAGATAGATAAACATGCCCTAGATGCTCAATTACCACATACATGTATATTAGAATGTCTCTCATAACCAAATTTTCGCCATGACAGGCCCTTAATTCATCACTGCCTAAATGACTCATTTCAATGGTCTAATTCAGTCATTTATTAATTCAGACAATGTTTATTTACTGAATTCTTATATGCTTCAAATTCAGAAGACACAAATGTGATGATTCTAGCTCTTGAAGTAATGCTATTGGATGGTAAAAATATTCAGGTAAAAATATTCTTATAGTATATGATAAGAGTAAAAGATATACATAAAAAAAGTTCTATGATAGAAAAGGAGAATAAAATAATAATCTGTCTGAAGAATTGAGGGGAAAGTTCCCAGAAAAAGTGCTCTTAAAAATGAGTCTTAACAGAGGAGTAAGGTTTTACTAGGAGACAAAGTCAGAAGGATGGTCCAGTGGGGGAAAGGAAATTGAACAAATGCAAAAATAAAAGTAGAAAGAATTACACCCGATAGACATTTGCTGTATTTGTGAGTCAGTTGTAGGAATTAATCTAAAAAGTTAAGTTAGGGTCAGATATTAAAGGGCTCTATATGTCAAAAAATAATTTGAACTTTTGCCTATTTTCAAGTAGACATCACAACAATATTATATTTGCTCTGACAACATGGTCAAGTAGACATCACAACAATATTATATTTGCTCTGACAACATGAATAGATTTACATTTTAAGAAGCTAAATCTGGTAGCATAATGAATTTGGGTTAATACAGTTAAGAAACAAAGCCTGAAAGACCAAGAAGTCTTTAGACAGAAGATTATGAAGGTTTACGTTGGATGTTGTAAGGGTGAAAAGAAAGGTATGAAATAAAATATATTGCAGATATAATTAACTAATATGGCGATGTGGTGGGACTGCAGAGAGAGAGAGTCAAAAGAGCATGTAGTTTTTCCCTCAAGTGACCAGGGAGATGGTGGTTTTCTAGTAGATCTGAAAAGTAAGGACTGAGGGATGAGTTCAACTAAAAGAAGATGAGCTCTGGTTTGCATAGATTAATTTTGTAATACCTATAGGACTCCTAGGTGGCAAAATATTAGGAATACAAAATTTGAGAAAAGACAAAATATATATGTTTTTAAACCATTGGCATGTTTAAGATGTGTATCATGATACAATATATGATTTCATCAAGAGAAAGTAAATAATTGAAAAGAGATGAAACCAGTTTGGACCATGAGAAACATCAACCTGATGGTTAAAAAGATTGTTTATAACAGTTTTATTCATAAATGCCAAAAATTTGAAGCAAGATGTCCTTCAATAAGTGAATGAATAGACAAACTGTGGTACAGCCATACAATAGGATATTATTCAGAGATAAAAAGAAATGAACTACTAAATCATGAAAAAAACATGGAGGAAACTGTAATGCTTGTTACTGAGTGAAATAAACAAATCTGAAAGGGCTAAATATCATATGATTTCAACTATGTGACATTCCGGAAAAGGTAAAACTATGGAAACAGTAAAAGATCAGTAATTTCCAGGAGTTAAGGGAGAAGGGGGGATGAATAGGTGGAGTGCAGGGAATTTTTAGGGCAAAGAAGCTATTCTGTAAGATACTATAATGGTGGATACATATCATTATACATTTGTCAAACCCTATAGAATGTACAACAGAGTGATCCTTAATGTAAACTATGAACTTTAGTTAATAATAATGTATAAATATTGGCTCATTAATTGTAACAAATTATTCATGCTAATGTAAGATGTTAGTAATAGAGAAAATTGGAAGGGGGGAATGTTATATGGGAACTCTGTGCTTCCAACTCAATTTTTCTGTAAACCTAAAACTGTTCTAAAAAACAAAATTCATTAATTAAAAAAAAAAATTAAACACATCAAATGCTGGCAAAGATGCAGGACAACTGGGAGGAAAAAAGGAAAAGTAAAAAGACCCAGAAAATGAAACATAAAGAGGTATAATAAAATTAATACTGGGACAAGGAAAAATCACATGGAAAACAAATGCTATGCTATGTCAAATAAGATAAAAACTGAAGAAGTGAACTTTATTTTGCTATTAAGAGCTCATCGATAATCTTAACAAGAGCAGATTTGCAGATAGAAGATTAAAAACCAGGATTCTGTTGGTTAGGGACTAAATCGGAGCTGGTACCTAGAAATTTAATTTTTTGCTGCAGTTTCTTTTTTTGATTCAACTTTCTCCTTGGAGACAGTGCAAACTTTCTAAAGCACAGCTTCTAGCCACTCCACTGCTCATGGGCCATCAGTGAATATTCAGTATTTATACGAGGAAGCGTAACATTTTTAAATGTACACTGTGCCTGCCTTAAATATTATGTATATTTAAATTTTCCTCCCTTCCAGGACTTGTATAATATGGAAACAACGTTCATTTTTAATAAATGAGTGAGAGAAGGGATCTATTTTCATTGAAGTTCTTCTTTTATATATATAGGTTCAGAACAGTACCATCATTAAAATGTTGGATCAATTCCAATGTTGAGAAATAATGGATAAGAGTACATATTGAAATGGTAAGTGATGGCAGTAGTGGATGGTGCTTCAATCCTATCGGGGAAAGCAGAGCCTTGATATAAGTGTCATGAGAGAATAAACTAAAAAGTTTTTTAAATTCCAAATTTATTGGGCATTGGGCATTTGAGGGTAGTTCTTTCTATAGTGCCTAGGTACTGAAACCTAAACTTGTCATGAACTGAGGAAATGCCAAAGCAAATCAAGTACTTTCCTGGATGAGGTGGAGCTTAAACTGATGAAATGTTAACAAGATCTATAGGTGTGAGGCCAGGCTGGGGCTTGGCATTGTGACATGTTTCAGCTGCAGGGGAACTTTTCTGTTTAGAGGGAGCAGTAGTTCCTGATGGAGCCTGCCTTGCTCCTCTCACACTTAGGGCTGTGGAGGTGAATCACTGTCTTGCATCTCTCAGGCATTATCTACCACTGATCACACCATGGTCTCCTTGAGCTGGACACCATCCTCTCCCTTCAGGTGGCCTTACATACTCGTGTTCTGATATACTTTGTGATCAACTCATAATTTTTTTTATTTCGCTAGGAAAAATTGAATTGAGATTAATTTCAAGTCTTTTAAAGCTTCTCTAATTCTACCTATAATCCCCTTGTACCACAGGAAAAAAGATCTGATGGTTAGGGGGATTTTCTCTTTCTTCTTTTTTTTTTTGGTGAGGAAGATTAACCCTGAGCTAACAGCTGTTGCCAATCCCCTTCTTTTTGCTGAGGAAGATTTGCCCTGAGCTAACACCTGGCCCATCTTCCTCTACTTTATATGTGGGACGCCTGCCACAGCATGGCTTGATAAGCAGTGCATAGGTCTGCGCCCGGGATCCAAACCTGTGAACCCTGGGCCGCCAATGTGGAGTGTGCGAACTTAAACACTATGCCACCATGCCAGCCCCTCCCTTACTTTCAATTTAAGTGAATAGCCTAACAATTTTTAAATAATTTAAATGAGTATTATTTGTATAATTGAATATCAGTATTGTTTTTGGATTTAATGTTTTTAAAGAAAATTTTTCCCCATGATGATTATCTTAGCTGAACTTGGAACACTTAAAGAGTTTAGACTGTCAAAGTACATATACAACTTAATAGTCAGGCTTCATTTTAATTACATAGGTTCCCACAACAATACAAAGAAAGCAAACAAAGGATACACAGTTTTGTTAATAATAGTCCAAGTTTTGTTTCAACTGTTTAGTTCATCTACATCAAATAGTTCTGAACTGTAGAATACAAATCTGCATCCTTAACTGGATACTATCTCAGCGCATCTGGGAATCTATGGGATCTAAAGAAGTTGATACTACCCAGAGAAGTGTCTTGTACCCAATGGTTACAAAAGTATGCAGCTTCTACATTCTTCAAAATTAGATTGAACAATATTCACTGTATTATTTACAAAATCAAAGGCAACACATGCATCAGATATGGATGTCCCATCTTACCTTAAGGAAATACAGACAATCTTCAAAAATAACTATATTTGCCTGGTTATCACACTGGATTTTAAAGCAACTAAAGACTGATTATTAAAGACATAGATTTCACAGAACTTGCACCATGAGCAACTGAATTCGATATTGATCTCCTTGGTTTCCTCCTTTGATTTAATGTCCTTATAAATGGATAATTGAACAAAACTGTTTCCATCTGTTCCCCTGCCCTAATCTCTACTCTGGCAATAATGAGGTCAGAAAAAAGGGACTATTAGAAATTCTATGCACAGTGTCCTTGGGTGTAAGGTAAGTTCTACAGTGCAGGAAAATCAATCAATATCAATTAAATAATATTTCCTACAATTTGAATCTCTATGAAAAATACTAACAATGAGTAGTCACTGTCTATCCAACACTACAGGGGAGAAATTCTATTTTCCTAGCATTGCCACAGATTTTTGCCTCAAACTTTCTTCCAATTATTTATTAGTACAAATTCCCTTCTCATACCGATTTTTAATGAAAATAGTTTGAAACTAAATGTGCCACTTTTTTTATAAAATAAAAAGTAGGATTTATAATTGGTAACAAAGAAAGAGTTTGTAAATATTTAGAAATTAAAGTGTTATTGTTCACTTCTTTCTTTTCAAACAATGCCAGCATACTATCTCTACTAATAATGTCTGAGTGCTTACCATGTGCCAGGTACTCTTCTGAGCTGCAGGTATTAACTAATGTAATTCTCACAATTACTCTAGGAGGTAAATGGCATAATTTTCATAGTATTATGCATACAGAAACTCTGGCATGACCTGACACCATAAAGTTCCTAGGAGAAAACATAGGTGATAAGCTCCTTGACATCTGTCGTTGCAATGATTTTATGGAATTGACACCAAAAGCAAAAGTAACAAAAGCAAAAAGAAACAAGTGGGACTACACCAAACTAAAAAGCTTTTGCACAGCAAAGGAAACCATCAATAAAATGAAAAGGCAACCTATGGAATGGGAGAAAATATTTGCAAATCATATATCTGATAAGTGATTAATATCCAAAATATGTAAAGAACTCATACAACTCAATAGCAAAAAAACAAAAAAAAACTAAATATGAGCAGAGAAACTGACTAGACATCTTTCCAAAGAAGACATACAGATGGCCAATAGGTAAATGAAAAGGTGCTCGACATCACTAATGGTCAGAGAAATGCAAATCAAAATGACATGGGATGTCACCACACACCCATTAGAATGGCTATCATCAAAAAGACACTGGGCAAGATAGGCCAGGCAGAGAGAGACAGACCCTATATGATTTCACTCATATGTGGAGGATGGATGGACACATGGATGAAGAGAGCAGATTGGTGGTTGTCAGGGTGGAGGAGGCTGGGGGGGAAGACGGGGAGGTGAAGGGGCACATGTGTGTGGTGACGGATGGCGACTGGACTGTTGGTGGTGAACACAATGCAGTCTATACAGAAACGGATATATAATGATATACACCTGAAATTTACACAATGTTGTGGGCCAATATGACCTCAGTAAAATAATAAAAAGAAAAAGACAAGAGATAGCAAGTGTTGGTGAGAAAGTGGAGAAAAGGGAACCCTATGGATTGTTGGTGGGAATGTGTAAATTCATGCAGCCGATTGGAAAACAGTATGCAGGTTCTTCAGAAAATTAAAAATAGAACCCACTTCTACATGTATATCCAAAGGAAATGAACACAGGATATTAAAGAAATATCTGCTCTTTCATATCCATTGCAGCATTAGTCACAATAGCCAATATATGGAAACAATCTAAGTGTCTATCAACAGATGAGTGGATAAAGAAAATGTATGTTATGTACACAAGGAATATTACTTAGCTAAGAGAAAGAAAGAAATCCTGCCATTTGCAACAGCACGCATGGACCTTGAAGGCATGACGCTAAGTAAAATAAGGCAGACAGAGAAAGACAGATACTGCACGGTATTACATATATGTGGAACCTAAAAAAAAAGTCAAAGTCATAGAAACAGAGTAGAAAACTGGTAGCCAGGGTCGGGGGGATGGGAAAAATAGGGAGAGATTGGTAAAAGAGTATAAACTTTCAGTGATAAGATGATTAAAGTCTGTGGATCTAGTGTATAACACAGTGACTATAGTTGACAACACTGTATCATATAATTGAAATTTGCTAAGAGAGTAGAAGTTAAAAATTCTCACCAAAAAAAAAAAAAAAAGATAAATATGTGAGGCGGTGGATATGTTTAACTAGATGGGGGAATCCTTTCACAATGAAAACATATCAAATCCACATGATGTACACATTAAATATTTTATAATTTTGTTTGTCACTTATATTTCAATAAAGCTGAAATTAAAAGACAACCAGAAAGAAATTCTGGCACAGAGAGTTTAAATAATTAAGTACAATCACTGAATTAGTAAGTGACAGAGCAAGATATCAAAACAGGTAAATATGGGTACACAGTTCACTATTTAACCACTAGGCTATCCTAAAATTTAGCTTTAATGTCAATCAGATCGATTTCATACATATAGAAGAAATCAGTTGTATGGGTGTAAGTATGTATTTTGGTAATATGGCAAAGACAACAGCATCAGTGGCAATAAAGTTTTATTAAATGGTGTTGCTAGTTTGAGTTGTTTTTTGGGGGATAAAAGGAAGGATTCCTTTAGGTAAGTAGTACCAATTGAGTAGCTGCAGACTGGAGCTACTAAAACATCGAAAGGCCTGAATAAGCTAGAAGCAATGGTCCAGTGTAGGTCTGTGTGCTTAGGTGATTCAACAACCCAGATGGATTTGTAGAACATAATGTGTAATTTATAGAATGTAAGGTAAGTACTCTTCTGGCATCCTCAGATATACTTGGAGAACTATGGGATTCTGTAGTCCGCAGTATGAAATTGAGATATTTTTTTCCAGTTCACATAAAAATATTCAGATTTTAATATTAAATAGAAATACGATGTCTCAAATTCTGGAAAACTCGAAAACATCCAGACAAAGAAAAATTTTAAAATAGTGATCATGTGTAAGCGCCTAACCATGTATGCTTAAAAGTGTGAAAAAGTAATTGAGAGCAACCATTAAAACAATTGGAAAGATAGAATAAAATGTAAAAGTACAATAATTGGGATTATTTCTCAAAATGACAAAGTAGAGATAATTTAAAATTAAGGATGGTGAAAGATGAAAATCAGTGAAATAAAGGCTTAATAACATAAAAATGAAACTATTTGAAAGAAAAAGATTTAAAAGTAATTAGAACATTATAAAATTATACAAATGTGTGAAAATAAACACAAAAGGTAACAGGAAAAGAAGAGTCAAAGATGAGAAGAAAATAATAAAAAATGAGGAACTTGGATATTAAAAATAAAATTAAAAGCAGCACAAACAATAGGTATATTTAGTATTACAGATAGAACACAAAATTGTTTTAAAGTTATATATTCTATATATAACAGTAACAATAACAAAAGTTTGCTGAAATCTAGCTCATGGCTAAGAATATAATTGATCTTGATGGATTTCACAGCTTGGAGACCCCAGTAGAAGTGATCTTCTAAGGCAGAGAGTCATAAAGGAGACTAGTAAACACCTTCCAATTGTATTAATATTCCAACTTTACTTATAATTAAGAGGGGCAGAATACTAGAATTCTGAGTATACACCACCACGTATGATCACAAATTCAAATATGCTGCCTATTTGGAATGCAAATTTGCAGCACATTCCCCCACAACAGATGTAGTGATGCATGTTGTTTTGACAGATACAGATATAGAAGCAACTATGGATGTGAAAGTTTAAGGGCCTGGGGCTCCTGATAGGTAGAGTGGAGGTAATTGCAGATGGAGTGTCCTGAACCCAATGACTGATTAACTATTAATGCATTTTTGAAAATTAGAAGTGAAATTTGAATGGAGTGCAGCAGGGTCAGCCAGGGCTTGGACCTGACCAGCCGGTCCTATCTTGTACTATAATGGCATCAGCATCTAGGATGATGGCTTAGAAAACTTATTGAATTTGTAGATGACATCGAGGCCCTAGAAGACATAGTTATTACATTAGAAAACATGAATTTAATCTTATTTTTAGAGACCTTGGCAGTCTTGTGGTGTGTAGAGGAGCTTTGTAGGCAAAATTTAATAGAGATAAATATAAAGAAATACAAAGTCTGGTGTTTTGAGAATAGTTGTACAATGAAGCCATAAAATGACATACATTAAGAAGAGTTAATGTAAGCAAAATCTGCCCTCAATTGGTTGTCTAAATATTAGCTAACATCTTATTTTAACTTTAAAAATTATAAAATAAATAAAGTGACCTTAGTTTTAATACTAAAGAGATATTGTTAGAATTAATTTCTTCATTCATTGTCTCAAATAATAATTGAATGCCTAACATAAACAAGATATTTGGCATGCAATGGTGCAAAGAAATAATCCTGTTGTCAAGAGACATGTAATCCATTTGGGAAGAACTTCAGGGAAAAAGACTATTTACAATATGAAAGTGCTATAAAAGGAATAATTATACAATCCTAGGTGTACCTGAAATAGGAGAAGCCACTAATGAAGAAAAATTATTTTAAAAGAAATTTCATTTAAGCTTAGTTTTGGGAAAATAGTTTTCATGCAGAGAGAAAAATATGTGAAAAAAATTGGGAAATGAGCTTACTAGAAAAACCACTAGCAGTGCACTCAGTGAAAAATGAAGATGGATTATTCGACGGAGGAATAAACATTGTATGTGGTTTCCTGTGGCTCCTGTAACTTCCCTGACTCGAGGAAAGCTAACAGAAAATCCTATAGTTAACAAAAGATTTCCCTGATTTTTCCCCTCCAGCCATTGCAAAAATTTTGTTGAACACCAGACTTCCAGTATTAAACAACTTCCTGCTTGAAATACCTAGAATGATTTGTAGTTTCTATTTTCCCCACCAAAACCCTGACTGATATGATACATGGCATGAACAAATTGAATTTAAGCAAGATCTTTCAACAGGCAGGGTGAATAAACAATTGAAAAGTGTAAGATAGGAATCAAGGGGATTAGCGATTCAACTGAGACATGACTATGACATAAGAAGAAAATATGTTTGTTTTTTTTCTTAAGGGACGTAAGGAAGAAAGAAGAGTCAAGGATTACTGCCGTGTTTCTCACCCAAATAGCTGAAAGAATGGTCATTACATTTACTGAGACTGGGAACATGAAAAAAATTACTGGTTTGGGCAGAAAGTAAGGTGTCAGAGAGAGTTAATGCCATCAGTTTGGAAAAATAACGAATTTGAGGTGTCACTGGACCAACTAAATGTAATTTTAAGAAAAGAGAGAAAAATCAGGATCTAAAACTCAAGAGAAAGACCTGAGTTAGAAATATGGAAGAATCATGCACAGAAATTAATGCAAATGATGAGTGTAGATGATATCACCCAACAAAGGTAAAGAGAGTGAAAATAGAAAGGAAATCAGAATTTGAGAGAACTCCAACAACAAGAAAAAGCAGAGTTTAGTAAGTAACCTGAAATGTAGTTGAAAGAGACAAAGGACAAAATCAAGCAAGTGCACTTTCATAGAAAATAAGGAAATATAGAGTTTAGAGAAGAGGGAATTCACAACATTTAGAGTTCTATTAAGAGGTCAAGTAAATTAAACATTCTCCTTGAATGTTTAATGGCAAAAGTTACTGGTGCCCAAGTAGAGAAAAATTTCAGAGACTTCTTGTGGGTAGAGGCCAGATTGCTATAGGGTTGAGAGTGACTGGCAGGTGTAGTAGAGACAATGAGTATGTAAAAAAACATTTAAGAAGTTTGCATGTTAATTGGGAAGAGAGAGAGGAGAGGAGTGCTATCAGGTTGACAGAATAGTTTTTGTTGTTATTTTTTACATTTCTGATTTTTAATTGTGTAATTACTAACATTTTTGAAGAAAATGATAGGAAACAAACATAAAAAGTATTGACGAATCACATTCTCTATATATGTAGATAAAGAAAAAATACTTCTTAATATCAATAAGTGTGCACAAAACTATTTTAATAGTTATAAGTCTTTATCTGAAACTGCAATGATTTAATTACTCAAAACTCTCTTTAAACAGACAGATATTTTTTGCCATTTTTAAGTTGGAAATGTGTCACTAGTTATTCACTTTGCTTGGAAGGGGAAATGGCCAGATGTGCAATTATATACTGATTCATAAGCTGAGGCCAATGGTTTAGCTGGATGGTCAGGGACTTGGAAGGGAACACGACTGGAAAATTGTTGACAGAGAAACTTAGGAGAGAAAAATGTTGGCAGACTTCTAACGAATGGGCAAGAAATGTGAGGATAATTGTGTCCCATGTGAATGTTCACCAGAGGATGATCTCAGGAGGACAAT
This sequence comes from Ceratotherium simum simum, assembly GCF_057802395.1. Taxonomy (NCBI): domain Eukaryota; kingdom Metazoa; phylum Chordata; class Mammalia; order Perissodactyla; family Rhinocerotidae; genus Ceratotherium; species Ceratotherium simum. The sequence continues at coordinate 61,018,137 of NC_141901.1, read as the reverse complement.
TTTAATAATCAAGTGGATAGGATGATGCATTCTATAAACACCAGTTGGCATCTTTCCCCAACTACCCCAATCATCACTCAATGAGCTCATGAACAAAGTGTCCAGGGTGGCAGGTATGGAGGTTATGCATGGGCTCAGCAACGTGGACTTCCACTCACCGAGCTCAACCTGGGTATGGCCACTGCTGAGTGCCCAATCTGCCAGCAGCGGAGATCAACACTGAGTCCCCGATATGGCACCATTCCTTAGAGTCATCAGCCAGCTACCTGGTGGCAGGTTGATTACACTGGACTGCTTCCATAGTGGAAGGGGCAGTGTTTTTTTTCTTACTGGAATTGACATTTACTCTGTTTACAGATTTGTCTTCCTTGCACCCAGTGCTTCTGCCAAAATTACCACCTGTGGACTTACAGGATGCCTTATCCATTGTCACGGTATTTCATACATCATTGCTTCTGATCAAAGAACTCACTTCACAGCAAATGAATTGCAGCAAGGGTCACATGCTCATGGAATTCTCTGTTGTTACCATGTTTCCCACCATACTGAAGCAGCTGGCTTGGTAAAATGGTGGAATGGCCTTTTGAAGAGTCAGTTCGAGTGTTAGCTAGGTGGACATAACTTGCAGGGCTGGGACAACATTCTCTAGAAGGCTATACATGTTTTAAATCAGCATCTAATATATGTCCAATATATGGTACTGTTTCTCCCAAAGCCAGGATTCGTGGATCTAGGATTCAAGGGATGGAAATGGGAGTAGCACCACTCCCTATTATGCCTAGTGACCCACGAGCAAAATTTTTTGCTTCCTGAACCCACGAATTTATGCTTTGCTGGCCTGGAGATCTTGGTTCCAAAAGGAGGAATGCTTACACCAGTAGTCACAATAATGATTCCACTGAATTGTAGTTAAGACTGCCACATGGCCACTTTGGTCTCCAATGCCTCTGAATAAATAGTGAAAGAAGTGAGTTACTGTGCTGGATGGAGTGACTGATCCAGACTAAGGGGCAATGGGACTACTATTCCACAATGGAAGTAAGAATATGCCTGGAATACAGGAGATCCCTTAGGTCTCTTAGTATCACCATGACCTGTGATTAAGATCAATGGGAAATTACAACAATCCAATCCATGGAGAACTACTAATGGTCCAGACCCTTCAGGAATGAAGGTTTGTATCACTCTATCAGGTAAAGAACCAGGAGGAGCTGAGATGCTTGTTGAAGGCAAAGAGAATACAGAACAGGTAGTACAAGAAGGTGGTTATAAGGTCACCAGCTATGACCACATGACCAGTTATAAAAACAAGGACTATAATTGTCATGAATATTTCCTCCTTATTTTGTTATGAATTTGTTTACTTGTGTGTAATATCTTTATTTTCTTCCCTCTCTTATTCCCTTATCATGTAATATAAGATGTACTGACTTTATATCATAGTATTTAAGTACAATTAACTTTACATCATAGTATTTACATTATAGGAGATCAAGAAGAAGAGTAAACATCGCTCAAGGACTTTACCTTCTCTTCTGGGGAGATGTGTTTTCAGCTGTACACAAGATAGTTATATCATGTTAGGTGGAATTATGACCTTGTTATTGTCTTTATTTGGAGATTAAGTATGGTTTAAAGAGATGCATATGGATGCCAGGTGACAAGGGGTTGATTTATGATGGTTAATTATATGTGTCAACTTGGCTGGGCCATGGGGTTCCCAGATATTTGGTCAGGCATTATTCTGGGTATGCCTGTGAGGGCGCTTCTGGATGAGGTTAACTTTAAATTGGTAGACAGAGTAAAGCAGATTGCCGTTCTCAATATGGGTGGGCCCCATCCAGTCAGTTAAAGGCCTGAATAGAACAAAAATGCTGAATAAGAGAGTACTTCTCTGGCCTGACTGCCTTCGGAGTTGGATGTTTGTTTTTTCTTGCCTTCAGATTCCAATTGAAACATCAGTTCTTCCTGGGTCTTGAGCCTGCTGGCCTTTGGACTGGAACGACACCATCAGCATTCCTGGTTCTTCGGCCTTTGGACTCAGAATGGAACTATGATGTTGGCTCTTCCTGGTTTTCCAGCTTGTCAACTGCAGATTTTGGGATTTGTCAGCCTTCAGAATCATGTGAGCCAGTTCTTTTTTTTTAGTTCTTTTGTGTGTGTGTGTGAGGAAGATCAGCCCTGTGCTAACATCCATGCCAATCCTCCTCTTTTGTTTGCTGAGGAAGACTGGCCCTGAGCTAACATCTGTGCCCATCTTCCTCCACTTTATGTGGGACGCTGCCACAGCATGGCCTGACAAGCGGTGCGTCGGTCGCACCCAGGATCCAAATCCGGGCTGTCAGCAGTGGAGCACGTGCACTTAACCACTACACCATGGGGCTGGCCCCATGAGCCAGTTCTTTATAATCTCTCTCCCTCTCTCTCTCTTTCTCTCTACACACACACACACACACATACACACACACACACATTCTGTTGGGGTTCTGTTTCTCTGGAGAACCCTGACTAATATAAGCATCTTTTTAGAACTCTGCTTCTCTAAATTTTATGTTTTTTTCTACAATAACTGTCATCATCCCTGGTTTACACGTGAAAAAAAATGTGGACAATTGGATGGATTTAGGATTGGAACTTTCACCAGTCTGGTATGGCACCAGGGCATGGAGACAAGGGGGTGATGGGAGAAAGTGGGTAGAAATGAACCAAAGCACAGATGAGATAATGAAAATTATACCACATCACCACATCAGTACACTGTATTCAGTGATAGATAACTCTCTCCTCGATTCTCTTTCACCTTGCTATCATCTAGCTTCAGCCTTTCCTTCTTTTTTCTTTCTGCATAAGAGACATGTGCATTTACATTCCATGTTTTCACCATCTCTCATGCCCACAGTCTGTTGCGACAATACACTTAGTCTTGCTCAAAAACTGTCAAATCTATTCAAGTTCAGTCCTCTTATATTCCAGACCACTCAAAAACACTTTATCTTCTTAGAAATTCTGTATCTTTACTTTTAATCAACTGCTTTTCCTGGTTCTACTTCTAGCTTAGAATACAGTTTTAAGTAATCTAGATAAGTATTATTTACATATGCTTTACCTGAATGGTATTGAATCCATCTGCTATGAATTCAATTGGAGTCTCAATCTACCTGACTTGGAATCACAGTTGTTATTTCTAGAAATAACCTCAGAATATCTCTTACATGTGCCAACAAATATTCACTTGATCCGAGACCAAGTAATACAACAGTTTTGAGGCTACTCACCCTGATGATTGTATCATCAGCTCTGACTTGCCATAGCCAGAAACATCACCAAGCCTAACTGAAGGTGAGTCAGACTCCACTGTCACCTAAGAAATTCTTGGACAACTTAGCTACCCCTTTTAACATTGAAAAGTGCACGATACCTATTCTTGGTTACCATAACCAAGTGCTTGGATTCCTAACACTGTACTATAAATCCTGATATTTTTGCCAAGGTATGATGAGAGAAGATGGGTTAGTACGGTTGCTCAGATAAGGTGATTTAGAATCACCAATCACTTTGGATCCTAAATCCTTTCGCTATGTCTAAATAACATTAATAGGTTTGTTTTTTTATATAATGGCATCTATCATCATAAGAGATGTACTGACTTTCTCTGAAATCTGACTTCTTCACAGTTGTCAATTGTTCCTTGACAACTATTTGAAATTTCTCTAAATATCTGAATCTATACCATAGAGGGGATTATATTAACGCCAGCAGCGATCAGTGTTTACTTATAAGTACTTTGAGACAACGGCATTTCTAACTCTTTATATTCAATCACAACTCCTGCCCTGTAAGAATCATAAACAGTAGAATTAGTAGAAAAAAAAAATGGACTTATTAGTTACTTATTTAATATCCATGTGACTTCCAAGGAAAAAGAACAGTCTACAGGTCAAGCTGAAGGGCAGAAAAATCCATACCTTTGTTTACATAAAGTAGAAAAATTATGTTTGGAAAAAAATTATACAAAACTCAAAGGCAAACAGTGAATTGGGAGTTATCAAACAGAGTAGATAATGATGAAGATTTTTAATGCATAAATATTTCACATAAATTAATAATAGAAATATAAAGAAAATTTTTCATGATAGGCAATTAACAATGAGGAAATTATATCACTAGTATGCAAAAATATACAAATTAAAGTAGTGATTTTACAGAAAGGCAAAATTTCAACAATGTAGCAATATGTGTGTGTGTGTGTGTGTTGCATATGTATATTTTTGGTTAATTTCCAATGTCTAGAAGGAAATACACAGTGCTGCTGGGAGTAGGAACTAAAATTACATTCTTTAGTATAATGTGCCAAACAGCTTTCAGTATATTAGTCTAAGAAAATGATTGAGAACCTGTACCCAAATTTATGTATAAATATATCTGTTATAACAATATTTATAGAAACTGAAGACAATACAAATTTCTAATATAAAGGGATTGATTAAATAAATTGTGATATAACTATGGAATAGACTTTGAAAGTGATTTTAAACAATAGTTAAAATGTATAAAATTGGGAAATGTTTAAAAGCAAGTTTCTAAATAGAGTTAAAACACATTCACAAGTTTGTAGGATGAAAAACATTTTAAATAAAAAACCGAAAGTTTAAACATCAAAATGTTAACAAAGGATATATTTGGGACTAGGATTTCAAGATGCTTATATACGTGTATGTGTGTGTGAGCATAGAAAGAAAAAAAGATAAATAGGTAAATGATAGAGGAGAGATGTGTATAGTAATACTAATAAAAAGTAATTTAAAAAGTTGATTACTTAAATACGTTAACTAAAATATAGGGGTGCTTTGATAGAAAACTCAGATAAAATTTTAACCTGCATTTTATAAACACTGGAGTAACCATAGCTGTAAAGAAATACATATATAAAGGAATACATAAAGCTTTTAGAACTTTGAAGAATTCAGAGAAGAGGTCAACATTTTCTCTCTGTGTTTATGAATTTGCATGGGGGTTAGAAATTATGCACATTCTCACATTTCCCTAAGATTACTTAAAGGAAAGGTCATATAAAATCCAATCATTTCATTTCTCACTTTTAGATTTCCTTTTGAGTCACTCTGATTGCATTAATGTGCTCATATTAATGACTGGCCAATATTCTCCATAGTTGATGATCTATTTACCACGAATAGTGAAGACTTTCTATTGTAGTAATTTCAGCTCCTGTGAACGTGCTAAGGAGAACATGAGCTGGAAAAATTTTAAAATTGGCATAAAGGATGAAAATAAACACCATGCAGAGGTTTTCACCTCAGGTTCATCATCCAGCTCAAGCATGAGTCAGCTCAATTTTCCCTCTATGCTCAGGAGGTCACCACTGTGGAGAGAGCTCTACCCTCCTCCTCTTCCCCAGCCCCACTTCAGTCTCACTTGTTCTGGGAATTGATTGAATACACAGCTTATTATTCAATCTTAAAGCATAATATTCTATGTCTCTTTAGAAAATTCACTGCTCACCTACTCTTACCATTTCCATTGAAGACAGGAAAGAATAAAACTTTGCATTATTTTGGGATTATGCTCTGTTAAAATAGGGAGCTGACTTAGTGAAATGACCTGAGGAAATAAGTGGGCACTTCTTAAATACTGATCTTTAGACTACAATGGTTAGAAAAAAGTGCCTTCCTGAATAGTCACTTAATTTTATGTTCCCTCTGTGCAAGGTCAATCTCATGTGTAGGCACAAAGGCTACTGCCTGTGGTGTGAATTAAGAAAGGCCATGAAAAAAAAATTCTGCTCCCAATATCTTTGGTTTGTAGACCTTCAGAAAAATGTACATACCACATATTATTTGGGATTAGTATCCATGATTAGTAAAGTACAAATATGATGCAAAGAATTGTTGGGTCATTCAGCTTTATAAATTATAAATGCCTAAATCCAAGTAAGCTAGCCAGGGACCAACTAAAACCTAAAGAAATGTAATTCCAAGGAGGTAAGATTTAAAATATATATATATAATATATATATAACATATATGATTCAATATATATATAATATATAGTATAATAATAATGTATAATATAATAATTTATAATAATTTAATATATATAATTATACAAATAAGATTTAATATATATATATTTGTGTGTGTGAATATATATCCATATCTGAAGGTGGGAAAATAAAACAGGGAAAACTTAGGACAAAATATTCCTAATACTCTTCACCTGCTCATACTCGTCATTGTTTCTTCTCCTCTGACTCATTCTTCCACTTTCTTTTGTTCTCATCTTTCTTCACTCTACTTTTTGTAATGCTGCTTCTTTCTTTAAGAATTCCCTATAATCCTCAATCATTTCACCCTTAAAGGATTCCTCCAAAAGTTTACAAAATCTCAGCTCTGTTTTGAGGATACCATTCCCTTTCAAACTAAGTGGAAGCTATTTCTTTCTCCTATAACTCATAACTTAATGTCAGAAAATACTATAAGCATCCTCTCTTTTTCTCTAATGTTAGAGTGCATGATGATCACTCTAGGTGTTTATCTAAAATTCAGATTCCAGGGTCCTTTTCAGAGTCTAATTCAGATAATGGAGAGTGAGGTCAGGAATTTTGAGTTTTAACAAGCAACCCAGGTGATTGAGGTCCAAGGGATCCCCAGGCTACACTGGGAAAAGCTGACTCACCTGGCCTGGAGAAAGAAGGCTGGGAGGCTGCAGGTGCAGGGATGTGAAAGACTCCAGCAGGAATAATCTCTGCTCTCCTGACCCGGCTTCTTCCTCATCCAGATATTCTTCACATCTCAGATGATGATGAGCAGAAAACCTTTCCCAAAAGTGAGTTCCAGAGCTGGGCAGGTCCTCTGCCTAGACCTCACCAAACCCCCACCATCATGTCACTTCTCTCTCTTTCATTGGGAAAAGTAAATTAGATTTCAGTAATTTTGGTAGCTGTTGGGATATGCTGGAGAAAAGTATCATTTTTACGTTCAAAGAGTTTAAATTTATGGAAAAAATGGACAGGAGAAAAATAATAACAATAAAGTGTAATTAAAGTTATAAGGGAGAAAATATAGGAATCTTTGCAAAATAATTTATTTTAGTAATCAAGGAAGAATATTTTAGGATATGATATTTAACTCATATTTACTGAAGAGGATTAGAAGCTACCAACAGGCAGTTTCATACTAGAAGAGGACAGGTAGCAATGTGCCTGAATAGAAATAGATACACTGTATTTAAAAAGCACTGCAAAACGTTTATTATAGCTAATATGTAGTGTGTAACAGGAAAAGGACAGAGCTAAGGCTATAGAGAAGTCAACAAGAGAGATCTTGTAGGGCTTCTTTAACATGTTTAAGAGTTGATAACTTCATTTTAAGGGAACTAGAGAGTGAATGAAACTAAAAAAGGGAAGAAATGCTAATAGATTTGCCTTAGTGGAAGTCCACCTTGCCTTGTGGTTAATAGTTTGAAAGTGAGCTAACCCAATGATAAAAGAGTTCAACTACGGTAAATTTCTAGTTGAAAACTAATTGTAGGCCAGATGAAGACAGTGGTAGTGGGAATGGTGAAAATCAGATGAATTTCAGAAATGTTTATGACATTGCCTGAAAACCACTTAGGGATTTATTGAACGAAGAGAGACAGTGGGTGGACCTATTGGTTTGTTCTGTGACAGAATTTCCAGGGAAGTGATAGGATTAGGATCCTTTGCTGATTAGGGAACTGTAAGAAGTGAAGACACAAAAGCTAAAAGGTCAGACAGCTATTTCAAAAAGTTTGACTCTGAACACATGGAGAGAGGTGGCTTCCTGGCTGGGGTGATAAGAGAGAGAATTATGCATTTAAAGATGAGAATTATTGAAATGTTTTAATATTGATCCAACAAAGTGATTAAAATTGGAGAATGAAATGAAGATTAAAAAAGGTAAGTTTTGGATTCAGGTTCCTTGAATAGGTAAAAAGGTATGGATTCCAGAGTGTAGGGGAAGAAACTCTAAACAAAGGAGAGACAGCTCTTCTATTGGCACAAGGAGGGCAGGAGGAAAGCATGGTGTTGCCGCAGGTAAGTTAGTTGAAAAAACTTTAAAGGTGTTCTGAAGGCTTTGATTGTTTTCTGTGAAATAAAAGGCAGAACCATCTTCTAAGGTTGGGGGAGATTATGGGTTGTAAATTTGAAAGTGGTACTGAATACTTGCAGGAATAATTGTGGGGAATGGAAAAGATAATTGATTAAGGTATATAAATGGATGTCTAGGCAGTATTAAGGGCACACTTTTGTTAAGTAATTATAAGTGGCAAGAATATGTCCATTAGCTAATTTTCTGGGGTAGTTTACATCAAATAGCTCCTAAACTGGTAGCCATTTCCTACAGAAGCTATAAGGGAAACATAGGTGAGTAGGAAAAAATACTTAATATTCTTCCAGATTAATCTCAATCTGGAAAGAAGTAGATTGAGAGGATGAATAGCCAACATGGAGAAAATTCAGTGTAAAACTCCTGAGAATAAACATCCCAATTTATTATCACTTACATAGCAGGATTTAGCAGAGCAAGGAAAAGCACAATAGCTCAGAATTTGCTAGTGCTTAAAACAAATAGGGTAATTCTCTGAAGGCTGAGGTCACCCTGGCACCAGAATAGAATGCACCACCCACTATGGGGGTATACTCTGAGACAGATAACAAACAAAAGTTCTGAAGGAATAACAGAGCCTAGATTCTATGAAAAAGATTGCATACACCACCACCAGAAGTCTCTTCTTCCTTCTGACTTGTTAGCCCAGGCTACTGAAAAGAAATGGGACTCAAATCACAGATCTCAGACTGTTGCTCAGTAGAGAACAAGAATGACTCTCAGATATGGTGGGAATGGAAAAGAAAAATGTACTCACACTTGATCAAAGCAAGTAGAATGCTTGAACACAATTGCTCGATTTAAATAGAAGCAAAATGGCAAAAAAACACAATACTATTAATAATAGCACAGAATGTCAAATAGGAAATATACTAAAATGAAAGAAGGAAAAAAAAATGAGAAAGTAGAAAAGAGAGATTAAGAACCCAATAAGGAATAAAACATAATTCCAATGGAAAAACTTACCCAAGAGCATTTCACACTTTAAAGAACTTAATAAACACAATGATTCTGTAAAATATGAGCACAAAGACAAGCTAATAATATAAAATAAAAGGAGACTTTTAAAAGTGAGAATACAGAGGAAAAAAAAGAATAGAAACATGAGATTATTATAATGAATATAGAAGAAAAAGATTTAAAAATTACAGAAATTAAGGGAAAATGGTAATTGGTAAGGAGAACAGATCAAAGTTAACATTGTTCCTGATGGAGAAAATGTAAGTGAAATAAAAAATATATTTAAATATATACTCCAGACTTCTGGTAAATATGGCTGTCTGAGGAAATTTAAGCTAATGACTTAGATTGATTTAAAATTAAGTAAATCTAGGTGGATCCGTGTATAAAGTACATACTATAAAATTTAAGGACACTGCAGTGCCAGAGGAGTGGAACGCACATTTTTGGGTCTTATTTAAATGCCTGTCATTCTATATATGGGTATATACTGGAAGCATACCAAATGTTACAAATCACAAGTCCCCAGAGTGGCTATGCATGATAGCCAAGAGAGGAGTACAGCAACATCAGGAAATAAGTATCATTTGCTCCTTTCCAACATTTTCTCCCCAGTATGCTGGAGAAGATGCGAGGACACAGGATAGAGAAGTAGGGAAGCAAGTATGCATTACTTACATTTGGGTTTAGCAGGCATCATGGAAGGTAGCCAAGCTTAAACCATCATTTCCTCGTTCTCAAAGAAAACACAGTATCTCAGGAGAAAAAACAAACATGGGCAGGTTAAAATCAAATTTTATAAAATTTTACCTTTCTGCCAAAATCATCTGCCTTGTTCAGATTTGATGGGCCAAATAAGATAACTGTCAAAATCCTTTTATCATATCCCCTTACTCGAGGAAGGCATTTAAATCCAAACTAGCAAACAGAAAGACTTCATTCTAGAATCAAGTGCCATACCTCTAGTTAAATTGTAATGTGACCACTTCGTACTATCCTGGGAACTTTTTTTTGTGAGGAAGATCAGCCCTGAGCTAACATCCATACCAATCCTCCTCTTTTTTTTTGCTGAGGAAGACCAGTCCTGAGCTAACCTCTATTGCCAATCCTCCTCCTTTTTTTTTTCCCCCTTTTCTCCCCAAAGCCCCAGTAGATAGTTGTACGTCATAGTTGCACATCCCTCTAGTTGCTGTATGTGGGACGCGGCCTTAGCGTGGCTGGACAAGTGGTGAGTTGGTGTGCGCCCGGATCCAAACCCAGCCACCAGTAGGGAGCGCGGGCACTTAATCACTAAGCCACGGGGCCGGCCCCCCCATCCTGGAAACTTTGTCCTGTGCTCATTCCCTAATGCCTGATTTTAACCCCCAAATCTGACTTGCTGTCTCTCTTTCCCCTGACACTCTTTGAAGTCTTCTCCAGATTTCAGTTCTAGTTAGCATATTTTGAATTTCCCCACCACCTCTCTCACCCCATCTCAGTTTCACAAATGATCACAAAGATCTCCTGTCTACTTATATTAACACACACTTCCTCTACCTTTCCAATTTGTAGATACTAACCTTGACCTACCTCCCAAAACTCTGAACTTGGCTCATGTCTTTTAATTTATATTGAACACCCAAAACTCCTATCTTAATGATTCAACGGGATATACTTTGTCGTAGATTCACAATTGTCGTTCTATCAAACCAAATATCCTTTTCGTTCTTACCAAGACTGAAAGAGACAATTTTCTTCTTTCTGTTGAGCAGATGCTTACTTCAGTCATCTGCTTATCTTGCAGTAAGTTTTTATTTACCTTTATTCTATATGCTAGTGTCTCCTCGGATGCATCATCTTCAATGCATATTCTCGTATATTCTAGTTCATTAAGTCCCTGCTTTTGGTCCCTCTCAACCATCTTTTGTAACACATACACATTTAATTAATGAATGTATTTCTTCAACACTTTTGAGAATCTACGCTATATTTTATTGTTGACTTAAAAGACGGTTTCTGCATTAGAAGCCTTACAGAAATCCAACTCCCAATACCCCTTCCTAGCTACTTTAAAATCGTCAACAACTTGGCAATATCAATGCTGATTTATTATAATACTGAATTTCTTCAATACTGATTTGACTTAATTTAATTTATCTTTAAAAAGATGCAATATCCATCTACAGTAAAATGGGTAAATCAGTAAAATTTATAAATTGTCGTAATTCTTACAATGGAATACTATACAGCAATGAGCGTTTAAAATCTACAATTACAGCCAATAATTATGATGACTTTCACAAACTTAATGTTGAGTAAAAGGAGTAAGACGCAAAACATATTACACACATCCATTTCTTTAACACACAAGAAGCAGACAAAATTAATCCATACTTTTGAAAGTTAGTATAATGGTTATTTCTCAGGATGATGCGGGCATAGTATTAAAAGAAGGAATGTGCAGGGGCCAGCCTGGTGGCATAGTGATTAAGTTCACACACTCCGCTTCGGTGGCCCAGGGTTCACAGGTTCAAATCCCAAGTACAAACCGATGCACTGCTCATCAAGCCATGCTGTGGTGGCATCACATATACAAAGTAGAGGAAGATGGGAACATATGTTAGCTCAGAGCCAATCTTCCTCAGCAAAAAGGAGGAGGATTGGCAACAGATGTTAGCTCAGAGCCAGTCATTCTAACCAAAAAAAAAAAAAAAAAAGAAACAAAACAATATCACAAAAAACAAGAAAAAAACAACCAAAAGGAAAAAAATAAAAGAGGGCATGTGTAGGGCTCTGGGTTGCAAGTGATGTTATATCCTTGATCAGGGTGCTGAGTATATGGGCATAGTTAGATTTTAAAAAAATACGTCTAGCTATACACTTATAATTTATGTAATTTTTCTTTATGTATATTATACTTAAGTGAAAAGCTTTTAAATGAGAGTAATGGATATTCCTGTTGAGTGAAATAAAATTTCAGTGCTTATCTGCTGGAAAAAAAATTATATAGATTCTACTGGTCCCAACCCAGGAACAATTTGTATGCAATTAATGAGTTTATCCTAGAATTACATTCATCTTGTTTTGTTCTGTGATCCAATATTTATTAACAGCCAATATAGATTAGATTCATAGATCAAGTGTTCTTTGTAAATCTATCATCAGAGGGGTCTACCTGTGAGCCATAGTTCCTTCGTTGATAAGTTTCTTAAGCTACTCATAATCCTGTTCTAAAATCCTGACATATAATATAACAAAAATATTTAAATTTATAATTGAATGCAGTATTTGCAGAACAAAGTTGTAAAATATGAATAACAATATTCAAGTTCGAATAAATTGCACACATACTCAGGAAACATTAAATCTGCATGTTTTGTTCCTGAAGCAACTCTTTATTTACTTTGAAACAATTTTTTCTAAAGATTTATATTAGAAACAGACAAGAACATAGAATGCATGTGATGGGTTACTTAGTTGGCATTTTAGCTTTTTTCTTGCTTTTAACTGTAAACGTGAAATATTTTGAAGGAGTATTTTTATTACCTATCTCTGAAACCCAGTTAAAGCAGTGTCAGTTACACCCTAATCTTCTGAAGAAATCTACAGCAGATCTCTTGTAACCCTATACTCGCTGGCCAATCTTTTCAGTAGTTGTGAGAATAAATCAACTTGGCTTTTCTAGCAGTGCTGTTGAGAACTGCTCAGTGTTACTGACTTTTCTTCATAATTGCTTCTACTTTTACCATCAATCTTCTAGAGAAGATGAGTTGAGCTTTATGTATTCAGGCTAGCAGAGCTGTAATTATGGAAATTTATTTATGTTCCCCTATCCTCCATTAAGAAAATATTGAGATGGTCTCTTTCAGCATCTAAATCATCCCAATGGCTTGGGTAAGCACTTGTGTGAGTTGCTCATATGAAAAAAGGTATATCTTCAAATATTTACCCTGTTCACTGTAATTTACCTATTTCAAATGACTTTTGTCCTGGCTGCATATTTGAATAATGGAAGTAGCTTTAAAAAAAAGTTAAAAAACAAGAAAATAAGCATTAAACGCTGATGTCCTGGTCCTAGTGTTTCTCATTCTCTCATTTAATTAATCTGTGATGGTGCCATAGTATTCTTTTTACACTACCCCAGATGATTTAATATGAAGTCAACACTAAAAACCATTACATAAAGGCTGGAGCTCTCAATCTTTGTTCCATGTAGCTACAAGTATACCTTAAAGTAACCTTAGGGAGGGCTGTGAGGTGAAATTAGGATGCCACGATTCAGAAGGTGAATCCTAGAGAAGGTGAATCCAGACTCTTCTACCACTATTTAAAATTGATCAGCCCCACATTTTTCTATATTGATAAATTATGCTTGAAGAAATGGTTGAGTTTCTTAAAATGTTGAAATCATCCAATTAAATTACTGTTCCTGATTCTCTGGAGCTCTGGTTAGATCTGTGGTTGTCGTATGTAATTTAAAAATCCACATATACATCCATATGCACATAAATATTTAAGTCTTGGTAGGCAGGAATTGAGTGGTGCAGCATATAGCTGTTTTGCTATATTTCCTACGATTCACATATATATATTAGGGAACTGTTCTTCCTCTGCCCCTCAATATTTTTCGAAGTTTCCACATGGCCCATTGAAATATTTTTCCTTTTGTATTTTAAATTAATATGGTGAGAATTTTGAATAAAATTATGACTTGGAATCAGGCAACGAAGGTCATAGGAATGTAGGCACAGGAATGAAAAGATCAACAAAGGCATAGCATTTTGGAGCTTTACTCGGTCTACTTGAGGAAGAAGGAGACACCAGGGGTAATAGGTTAGATTTGCTCTGCTGGGCTTTTTGAGTGTTGAATTGAGCTGTGCAATATTTTCTTCCATACTTTAAAAAAAATAGAAACTGTGTACAGATTTGGACAAAGAAACCCTGAGAGGAAAAGTAAATGGAAACAGAAATAGTTAACCTCATCTAAAGTCAAATGTTAAAATAAAAAGACCATCAAAAATGCTCATAAATGATACAAAGCAGCAGTTCTCAATGCAGGTTGAAAATCATCTGAAAAGTTATAAGATATAATATTGTCTGGACTCCATTCACAGAGATTCTGATGTAATTGACCTGTGGTGCAGCCTGGCAATCTGTGGGTGTTTGGTTTGTTTGTTTGTTTGTTTGATTGATTAAAGCTCACTAGGCAATTCTCACTTGCAGACAGGGCTAAGAAGTACTAGAGGATTGCTGGATGAAATGATAGTCCTTGAGGAAGTGATCTCTAATGACCAACCACATACAGATATTTTAATTCAAGAAATAAAGGGCTGCTCAAGCAATAGCACAAAACAGTGAACTCAAAAGGAGGGCATCTGTGTCAATTGAAAAGAGCTGACTGGAGGCATGAAGAATGCTCTCTATTAATGGGAAAAAAGTGCTCAAGTTGGGCATTGACATTAGATCATCTCTTGGCAGTTGATAATGTTAACTTATCTGGCACAGGGGATAAGATGCGGGCACCATTTTACTGTTGTTTATTTTTGTACACATATGCTTTTAGTCGTGCTAGTTTCTGATTGCTAATATTTACCTTTTATTTTCAAGTTTTAAATTATGTATATATATATACTTGCATAAACTTACATACACTGTTTATATGATTTACCATCCTAACATACTTCCATGGATTTCTGTATGTCAAAATGTGAGTATTGACATCTACAAGCCACCTCTCAGTGTAATAATAGATATCCTTCATTGACAAGTTTCCATGTGCCATGTCCTGTGCCACATTCATAAGATACATTATCTTACTTGATCCTAACAATCTTGAGTTAGAAATTAATATCTTTACTTTGCATGTGAGAATCCAAGGCTTAGAAAACTTAGAGCTATTGCTTGGGGACTTAAAATTCTGGAATTTAACACAATCTCTCTGACTCCAAAATCTGGACTGTTAAACTCAAATAATTTTGATTTATTTTGACTTATTTTATTGTTGTTGCTTTAAATCTTTATTTTTAGTGAAATTAACTATTTTAGTGTTCTTTATTTTTATACACTTTTAAGCTATAGTTCTCTTAGTCTCTTAGTGCTAATATTTAACTTTTATTTGCAGATTTGGGGTTTATCTTTTCTATTCATATCTTTATTTTAAAACCTTTTATATATTTAATATTGAATATTAAATTCATCACATGTAAGTGTCAACTTTTGTTATTAAAATTCAATTACAAAATTTCTGTACATTATATTTTTTCTTATAATACTGCTAGTTCTTTGATTTAATCATTTTTCTCATAGTTCTGTATCACTATATTTTAATTTATTCTATTTTTTTCTTCCCTTTCATTTTTTTTTTACACAAGTTTTTATTTTTTCTGATGATAGGCAAAAAGCATGTCTGAAAGCATCTTAGGATGGAAAGCCCATATTATAACTAGGCATCCTAGGAGGCTCTATTCTTTGTTTGTCCAAGTACTGAATGCCTACTATAAGAAAATATCAATGAACAAAACAGAAAAGACAATCTTCTTCCTAGTGGAGGAATCAATATATGATATAATCTGTTAGAAAGTTGCATATTTACATATTCTATAGAAACAATGGCGAAGTATTAAAGAAATTTTAAATAGGATAACTAACAGTGTAGGCCTACTGGAAAGGGGGCATTTGGGCAAGGATATATGTAAGTGATATTAAGGATATATATTTTAGATACAGGAAGTACCAGAGGGAAGTGTGCTAGGAGCAGAGAAAGTGAGGAGGGTAGCTGTGAAATACAAGGTCAAAGAGGTAATGGAGAACTAGATCCACAGCCTGCTTTGTAGGCTGTTATAAAAATGCTGACTTTTACGCTAAATGAATTGTGTGTTGAATAGAAGATCTGGCTTCAAATTTTGAAATGATATGTCTAGCTGCTTTGCTTAGAAGAGACTGGCTGAGGTAAAGGCAGAAACAGGGAGATAATTTGTAAAACTACAGATTCCGAGTGGTTGGAATCTGGTTATATTTAAGGCAGGATCAAAAGAATTTCCTGATGAATTGGATCAGGTGTATGAGAAAAAGATAAGAGTTAAGGACACCATAAAATTTTTTGCCCATTTTCATCTCCCTGCCCAAACTACACTTCCTATTTTTCTTTTATGAATCATTTCTCGTGAACCCCTAGGATTCTTTTTGAGTGCCATGAGTCAATTATGGTTTTAGTATATATGTGTATTTTAAATGACCTATGAATAGAGGGTTTGAAATTTAGCATAAACAGAACCAGTTTATTTCTCTAATTTATTTCACTGTACTCTTTACAACTACATTCACCACGCCTCTCCTTCCAGTCAATCAAGAAATATATTATTTAACTATTCCATGGTACACTTCTTGCCAGGCCCATGGAACTCTTAATTAAATGATGTGATTTCTTAACATCCTACAATGTCCAATCAGTATGAGAGAAGGAGAACATCTTTAAAATAATGTAGCTGGAAATATCACAAATATCATAAAAACTGTAAACATAGAGACTCAAGAAGGCCAATCCTGAAGCAAAAGAGAAATATTAAGAAAACTACACCAAAATACATACAATTAAATGACTCAAAATCTGTGATAAAGAGATATTAAAAGCATCCAAAGACAAAATCACAAAGAAACAAAGAAAGAGATGACAACAAATTTTTCACTGCAAGCCATGCAGGCAAAAGGAGAGCGAAACAACCTCTTTAAAGTATTGAAAAAAACCTGTCAACATAGAATTTTATGCTGAGAACAATATCTTTTAAAAAGAAGGCAGAATAATGACTTTTTCAGACATTCAAAAGTTGGAACAATACATCATGAGCAGACCTATACTCTAGAATGTTAAAGCAATTCCTTCAGGAACATGCAAAATGATACCAGATAGGAATATGAATCTACTCCAAGAATAGAATCAGAAATGATGACTTCATTCTTAAATTATATGAGATTTTCTTACTATTTAAATATCTTTAAAAGATAATCAACTATTTAAACACAGATAATAATATATTGTGTAAAATGTATGACATAACCGCAAAGATTGGGTGGGGAAATGTGGAAGTATACCAGTATAATGTTATTAAACTGTAGGTTAAGTATAATATAATATAATATCCCTTGAAGGTAGATTATAAGATAAAGATGTATAATATAAATCATAAAACAATCACTAAAATAACAAAACAAAAAGTTATAACTACTAAGCCAGCAAAAGAGATAAAATGGAATTATACAATTTATTCAATTAATCTCCCAAAAAAGGAAAAAGTAAAAAGAAAACAGAGAAGAGCTAGGATAAATAGAAAACAAACAGTAAGATCATAGATTTATATCTAATCAAAGCAACAGTTACGTTAAAAGTACCTCACCTAAATACACCAGTTAAAGGCAGAGATCATTCTATTGGATATCTTTATGCAAAGACTGAAATAAAATAAACTTTGTTCTATGCATCCAACCATGTAAAACTTTTTAACTCAAAATGGAACATAGAACTTAATGTAAAACCTAAAATTCAGAAACTTTTGAAGAGACATAGGAGCAACCTTTATGACCTTAGATTGTATTAGGTAAATAACAAATTGAAAAATTGGACTTCATCAAAATTAAAAACTTCTGATCTTGAACAGTTGCTGTTAAATGAATGAAAGATAAGACACTGTAAAAAAAAAAAGTGCTAATCATTATCTAATAAAAGACTTAGATCCAGAATAAAGAACTCTCAAAACTCAATAATAAGAAAAAAATAATCCAACTTAAAAATTGGCAAATGATTTCAAAATACTTCATCAAAGAAGATATTCAAATGGCAAATAAGCACTTGAAAAGAGTCTCAGCAATACTGGTCATTAGTGG
Organism: Ceratotherium simum simum; assembly: GCF_057802395.1. Lineage (NCBI taxonomy): Eukaryota > Metazoa > Chordata > Mammalia > Perissodactyla > Rhinocerotidae > Ceratotherium > Ceratotherium simum. Next base: position 61,000,174 of record NC_141901.1, on the reverse strand, counting down.
AACACAAATTAAAACTACCATAGATACGATAACATACCTACTTGAATGGCTAAAATCTAAAAGACTAGCCATACTAATTGTTGGAGAGGAAGAACTCAACACAATGCTGATTATGTGAAACGTAATTATGCTAAATGATGGAGTCCAGACGTCCAGACAACAAAGTACATACTGTCCAACTCAATTCATATAAAATTCCAGGAATTGCAAACTGTGGTATAGTGATAGAAAGATCAAAGGTTTCCTGGAGATCGATGGGAGAGATGGAGATGTGATGGAGGGCATGAAGAAATATGGGGACTGATGTACACGTTCAGCATCTTTATTTGGTGATAGTTTCATGGGTGTATACATATGTTGTAACATCAAATGATACACTTTAAACGTGTGCAGTTTATTGAATATCGGTTATACCACAACAGTGCTGATTAAAAAAATGAAAAATATATAAAGTGATCACATGGCTTATTTGTCCAAGTAAAGACGTTATTCTATTGCCCCTCTCAATGAGGCAAAATGACCTATATTAAAAAAAAATTGTTTCAGGTACTTTTCTGACTTTTATTAAGGAAATGCTTCCAGTTGGATTCTTTGATGTAATTCCCCATTGTATGCCATAACATGGTATAAATGTTTATATTTCTGTTAATTGCAATTACATATTTAACATTTTCTTTTTTAATTTGGCCAGTGCTAAATCATGCATATTGATTCAGTTTTTCTCAAGGAATCATATTTGTTAACGTCAAACATTAAATATTGTTTCATGATAACTAATTGTTTCTGTTAATTCTGAATAGATTGGAATGTGCTGGTATATCCAAATGTGGTGATATTAGCAAAGGATTAAGACATTAAGTATTAAAACATGGAAAGGTTAAGGGTTCTAAATGTCTTTACGATAATGTTCCACAAGCTATTAGGTCTTCCTGTTAACTACTGATACTCATTTTCATTTTAAAACCTAGTCCTGTGATTTTTTTTTTTTGATAGGTTTTAAAGATTTTATTTATTCAGTTTTTTCCCCCCAAAGCCCCAGTAGATAGTTGTATGTCATAGGTTCACATCCTTCTAGTTGCTGTACGTGGGACTCGGCCTCACGTTGGACGGAGAAGTGGTGCCTCGGGGCGCTCCCGGGATCCGAACCCGGGCCGCCAGCATCAGAGCGCGCACACTTAACCGCTAAGCCACGGAGCCGGCCCTGATAGGTTTTAAAATGTAATCATACAATCTAAAGCAGCATGTGCTAGCATCTACCTAAGGAACTCATTTACTGAGCCCTGCCATTTGAACAGCAGGGAGCTAAGTTCCCTGAAGTGTCTCTAAGCATTTTAGGCTCAATGAGTCAAGACTAAATAAAACTCAGCTTCTGTGAAAGCAAACACCTGCTATTGGGTAGTTAACCATGAGCAATCTTGCCCCATCTTCATGATACCAGCAGATTGTCACATTTAAATCTCAGTTGTAGCAAGCTGGAGTAGGTATTGAACTTCAAAGAATAGGATTTCCCTTGATCATTTCACATTATTGTGTGAGAAGAGAAGATAAGGGAATCCCATCAGAATACCAACAGAGGGAATTATGGAAAGTAGTGGAAAGAGGAAATCATATTCTGATAAGTCTACAATTCTTCTCGAATATGCACAAGGGAACCAAAGCTGTCATTTTACCTCAATACTAGAATACTATTCAAAGTGATAAATTACTTTCACTAAATATTAATTGAACCATGCCACTTTATTATAGTTCTTTTTGTACACATGAGAATAAAATGCAAAGTAGGAATTTATTGCACATAAAAGAAGGTTCATTCTTTAGCCAAGATAGACTACTGTGTGGGAAATGAGAAGATTTTCCCACTGGATGATTTTATATCCAAGGAACAGGGAAAATGAGCTAACTGTCCTCTCCTATATAGAACTCAGTGAGAGGCGGTCCCTATATACACATCCTCTGTGGATGGAGGGGGATGAGGGAAGATAATAACAGGAGAGATATGGCAGAGGGTGTGGTTAGACAGTTCTTGCCAGAGACTATCTCATCATGGGACAAAGGAATTGGGCCATCTGACAGCATGACCCTGCCCGATAGTGTGAGAAGGAAAGTGCAGCTAAATCTCCCAGGGGTATCTTCAACATAAAGGGATTTCTATCAAACGTGATCTATACTAGACAATCTGTAGGTTTTTAACAAATGATTGGATGTCCTCCCCAAGACAGAAGACAACAAGATACGTTGGTGACATTAATCAACAGAGAAGGACCAGGGCGCAAATGCACACTGACCCTTTCTTTACATAATAATGCTGCCTAAGGTTTCCCTCAGACTCAGCGTAAACAAGAGAGGGAAGAACCTTTAAGAAGCCAGATAATCCTCAAGTCAAGATGAAATTTTAGTTGACTAAGTTGTAAACTAGATATTCACGTTTAATGCCTGAAATTTTTAGTAAATGAAAACAAAAGTAGAAAAAAATCACAGAATTGAACTGATGATATCAGAATGGGATTGAACAAATTGCCCTATATAGATTCAGGAGTAGAAAACAAACTTACTTTTTTTATTCCAATCTAGGGAAAATACAGTTTTCAGAAATTTTACACCCTAAATACCCCCCTTATTTGTTCCATTGTTTGTGTCCTCAGAGCAATTGTATTGGTTCAGGCCTCTTAAACCCTCCTGTCAGGCCACAGATTCTTATCCTTAACCTCATTTCTCTCCAATCCAATGTTCACAAGGGGTATGGAATTTATCTTATGGTAATTGAAGACATATAAGTCAAATATTTTTGTTTTATTTTTGTCTTTTTTTAAAAAGCCTCATGATTAGTTTTTCATTCTTTTATATAATGAATGCCATTTCGACATTTACTGAAAATAAAAGTATGAATGAAAAATCTTTAGGACATATTTATCTGTATTTTATGTTGAATATACCTTAAACTATCTGTGTATAGAAAACCCATTAATTGCACCCACTATTGGTTTGGAATTCTGTGAAAATTTGAGACACCAGGAATAAAGCTTACATGAATATGCAGAATGTTTTTGCAAAATAAAGTCCAATTCCTCATTTATTTAACCTAGTTACAAGAAAAACTGTCTATAGCATGCGTGACTATAAATTATCATAAGTATTTATGCTGTGTGTTCATTCTTTTTTTGTGAGGAAGACCAGCCCTGAGCTAATATCCAATGCCAATCCTCCTCTTTTTTGCTGAGGAAGACCAGCCCTGGGCTAACATCCGTGCCCATCTTCCTCTACTTTATATGGGACACTGCCACAGCATGTCTTAACAAGCGGTGCTTCGATGTGTGCCCAGGATCTGAACCGGCGGACCCCGGGCCTCCGCAGCGGAGCGTGCACACTTAACCGCTTGCGCCACTGGGCCAACCCCTGTGCGTTCATTCTTTTAATTTTATTTTTTTAATTTGATTTAACTTTTAATTCTGAAATACTTTCAGATCTATTGAAAAGTTGCAAGATTAATACAAAGAATCCCCATATGCCCTTCACCCAGCTCCCCCAAACCTTAACATCTTTAACAAGAGTACACTGATCAAAACCAGGGAAATGGCATTGATATGAAACTAGTAAGTAATCCACAGAGCATATGTAAATTTTTCCATTTGTCTCCCTAATGTCTTTTTCTGTGTCTAAAGGCATTTAATTGTCATGTCTCCTTAGTTTCCTTTATTCTAAAACATTTCTCAGTTCTTTTTTCTTCTATGACCTTGACACTTCAAATAACACTGGCCAGTTATTTTGTACAAATTCTCTCTGTTTTTTCTGATGTTTCCTCATGATTAAATCCAGGTTATACATTTTTGTGCAATTTAATTATAAATATTTTACAATGCATTCTTTCCATTAATTTATAATGATCTACTTTCAAGCTGTAGGGCAGGAAGCACTTGTTCCCTCTAGCTTCCTTTGTTCCCTGGCTAGGGTCCTGTAAATTAAACTGACAAAAGGCGGATTAACAAGAAAAAACAAACAAGTTTATTAACACGTGCAATGTGCACGCAAGTGGGAGAAACTGACACACTCAGAGGGGTGGTTAGAACTTGGGGCTTGTACAGCATCTTAGGAAAGAACAATAATTGTGTAGAGAAGTAACAAGACAAAAAGCACTCTGAGCTCCTAGGGTGGCAAATGTGGAAAGGCAAATATATGGGGTAACTGATGTAGATAACAGCTTGTTAAGCAAGGTTTGTTGGTATAGACTCTTTCTAGATGCTAATTTCTGGTGATAAGGTTGTCATCCTTTCTTGGCACTGAAAGTAGGGGGAGAGGCTAAACTTGCACAAGGGGAATTTATGTTCTGCTTTCAGGCAGACATGGGATGGGCAGAGAGCTCATACTGGAGCTCTTTCCTCAATTGCCTACAGCTCAAAATAATCCTCATGCCAGGTGGCATATTTTGGGATGGCATACTCTGAATCCCTTCAACGCTAACCTAAGACAGCAATAATTTATTGTATTTTACCATTTAATTTAAATGTGCTTGAGTTTAAAAAAAATACAGTTATCATAAAGAAAATAAAACACTCTTGTGTGTGACTTTAGAGACATGTTAATTGGAACAAAAAGTTGTCCAGTTGAGATAAATTGTTGGTAGCGCACATATTTAGAGATATTAAGAATAAGCTTCTTAATAACTGGAATTTTAAGGACATTCCATTTGTTCTTTATCAAGTTTTCCACTCTATGGAAAATAAAAGCTATATTTCTATTTTATGTACCTCATCATTGTTTCTGAATTGCATTTTATTTCTTGTTATTGTAGGTTTGAGACAGAACCCCAATGTTATTACAGAGCATGAAGGAATGTTCAGCTAATCTGATTGTCCAATTGACCGATCCTTCTTAACCTTATACACTAAAATAGAAGATTTGTAAAACCGAGCTATTTATTGTAATAGAATTAGTGAAGATTTTTAAATGGTTTTTAAACTAATGAAATGCATTTCTAGAAAAGGAGAAATAGTTCAACTTTTCAAAATACATTTGCTTTTTTTTTTTCTTCTAGGGGAAGAGGGGACATCAGTGGAGGTGGGAAAGGAAGAAGCCATAAAGCCCCATTTCCTTCCTATAAAGTCTTTGTTAGAGGAAAGGGCCCACCACACTTTATAGGTAGGAGTGAGCAAACCAGACTTTGAATTGTGAGCCAGTGGCAACCTGCAACATGGACCACAGTGCAATCATTTTCAAGACAGGCAGAGCAGCAGTGAGGCAATACCATGTCCTCAGGGAGGCACTGGTAACAGTGCCAGCAAACGTGACAGGTGACTTCCAGAGTCAGTGCCTGTGGTGGCAGCACTGCCGTCTCTGTGGGAGAGGTGGTGTGCCCTCACTGGAAAGTCCTAGGGTGTAATGTTTGCTGTGACCCCGGATCACAAGTGCAAGATCTGTGTCTTGCCCTGTTGTCCATGCCAACTTCAGTAGCTTTCTCTGCATTTCTGCATTGCTATAAGTTTCTTTTAATGCTTAAATAAGTCAGATTTCTAATGTGCTCAACCATGAATGCTGTCTGATAACCCCCATAAATGATATGACTAAAGTTTTGATTCTTCCCTTATCATTTGTTTTTTGATGTGTTTTATATTCTCCTTAGTTTGCATGGTGTTGTATATTCTCCTGAACTTTGACCATCCATAGACTTGTAAGTTTTTGATATTAATATATTGTCAATTTAGCATATAATCACTACACATCATATCTACACACATATGTTCGGAAACAGAAGTTTTAAACATATGCATCAAAACTTCACATCTAATTGAATGTTATACTTTAAAGCACTTGCCTTGCGGGATTACACACTAACCTCAAAAGGCCTATCAATTGTCAGAATATTTTGTATATATTTCTTTAGAACCATGTAGAAATTAGTCTCTTCATTTTATCATTCTACAAATCACCCCTCCCTTTTTTAACAAGAATATTCCTTACATTGATCACTTTTTATATTTTTCAAGTCAGGTTTCACGACTGTCATATTTATAAAATTAAATCCATTTTTAAAGGATGATGATTTGCTGTCGTCGTGGATATAGAAAATTCTCTATGTCCTTTGGTGACCAGGGTTCTCTGTATCCAGGCCCTTGGGAAGTTGTCTCTTACATTGATTCCCTTACTTGACCTGGCCGATTTCACTTTCTCTCTTTTGGAATGCTCCCTTCTTGAATGTTTCCTCTTGGAACCCAGCGTTATGCGTTAAGGCGTTCCCAAGCAACTATGTGAAGAGGTCATTGGAAGAGAATCAAGCCTCTGGCCAACAGCAGTAGCTGAACCCCTTGTGTGCCAGCCAAGACCACGTGGAACAGAAGAATAGCCCAACAAATCCTCAGGATCTTGTTGAGAGACAATAGTCATTCTAAATCTTTATAGGAATTCCTTAATAGGAATGGGGCAGATCTTACCAACTGAAACAAGTCCTAAGCAAGCTTTGATTGTTATATAACCACCCAAGAAAATTGCATTTTTATTGGTGGCTTTTGTCTTTACTTTCATAGTTATCTCATGCATTACAATGTCTTTTTCAATGAGTTGTTTTTTTTTGTGTGTGTGTGTGAGGAAGACTAGCCCTGAGCTAACATCTGATGCCAATCCTCCTCTTTTTGCTGAGGAAGACCAGCCCTGGGCTAACATCTGTGCCCATCTTCCTCTACTTGATATGGGACACCGGCACAGCATGGCTTGACAAGTGGTGCCTCGTGCACACCCAAGATCGGAACATGCTAACCTGGACCACCAAAGTGGAGCGCACGCACTTAACTGCTGCACCACCAGGCCGGCCCCCTAATGTATTTTTTTCTATAGATATATATTTTCCAGTGGCACTTTAAGCATTTTAATTTTTCTAAAAAGTGTCTACTTTTATTACTAATATCAATTATCAAAGACTTTCCTAGTCTCTTTTTCATGTGTGATTATAATATTTTTGGAGTGACCAAAAAGCAAAAAAAAGCAATACAAACCAACAAGCCAATATCTTAATAACTTGAATGAATAAGTTATTTTTTTAAGTTTAAAAAATAAACACTGTATTACATTATGACAAAGTAAAATGGCTTTTCTCACTCTTGTTTTTGTATTCTTTTTCTTATTTAACCATGAAGTCAACTAAATATGAATTTAACAGTTAACGTAGAGGAGAGCATTAACTTATTTAAGAAGTTATCACTCTGACAAAAGGAAATGACATAATCTGTCGAAACACTGCCTTAAAGTTTCAAATATTAGATTTACTAATGTGGGTATTGATTCTTTCTAACTTTTTACTTTACTCCTAGCATTTATCTTTGCAGCTTCATATGCCCCCCCCCAAAAAAAATAACTCATAAAAAACAAAAACAACAACAAAAAACTGGCTCTACCACCAGGTTAATTATTGATATCTGTACCTTTAGGTATTGCTGAGTAATTTTACTCATGGCTTTATTATCTATTATACTGCTCCTTCGTTGAAAGTCCTTGACTATTTAAAACTGTATTTTATTTTACTTCCACTATTAAGATCACATGTACAGATGATGCAGAGCAAATGTTTTTTCTTTATTTTTTGTGAGGAAGATCGGCCCTGAGCTAACATCTGCCAATCCTCCTCTTTTTGCTGAGGAAGACTGGCCCTGGGCTAACATCCGTGCCCATCTTCCTCCACTTTATATGGGACGTCACCACAGCATGGCTTGACAAGCGGTGCGTTGGTGTGAGCCCGGGATCCAAACCGGCGAACCCCAGGCCACCGCTGCGGAGAGTGTGCATTTAACCGCTTGTACCACTGGGCCGGCCCCCAGATCAAATTTTTAGTTAAAAAAAAAGTGCTTCATTTTTTTCCACCAGGAACCAGAAAAATTTTTATCACTTGTTCCTCTCCTTGTAGTATTTGTAATCTTACATCAAAGCATGTTTCCAACTGTCTAAATGACACTTTGTTGTATCTAAATCTGAATAAGACTTATTTTCTGCCCTTATTTGCTATTCTTACCTGACCTTTTCCACTTTATTTTGCAGTTTTATTATTATCACAATGCTGACAGCTCCAATTTGTCTCTTTTGCTGTCATTTCCCCAAGAACACTCCATTAGTTCTTCAGATTGCCTAATGTTTCCACCAAATTATCCTAGTAGATTTACTGAATAGTCTTCTCTACAAATACAAGATGCTTGATCATAAATATCACAGTTATCAAAACAAAACAATAAATAGTTCCAATTTATTTCAACAACAACAACAAAAAACTAATGTCAGATTTAAGTAATATCATGACATGAATTTACCTTTACCTACTTAGTCAAATATTCCAGAAAATTAACTTTTAGGCTTTTGGAAATTTTGAGAGTTCTTTAAGAAATTTAAAGGCATTTAGTAACCAATATTTTCAATTTTTATTATCAAAGAATAGAGTTTGTGTCTCTCATCATATCAACAAATCACATATTTAAGCATATTGAATATTTTCTAAATTTTTCATAACTTGAAAGTTGGGTGATCCATTATGCATTTATTTGTCATTATTTATGCCACATAAAATCTATGAGCAAAACCAAAAATTATGTTGAACCAAATAAAACTCACGTAAGATATTGCCAGATAATTTTGCAAGGCAGGGAATTAAGCCTCTGAATGCTGAAATAGGAATCCCAATATTGCACACATACCATCATCTCTTAGTTTCTCTGCATTTCTCTACACCATGCTTAATTCCATATAAACAATATTTTTGTATAAATAATGCACCAAATAAGATAGATTAATATTTTAAAGGAAAATTTCTTTGTACAATTCAAAGTTTCAATCATTCTGACATTTATGCCAAAGAATTTAATATATTCACAGAGAAAGCATTTTTTGATAGAAGTTTCTTTCATTTTTGCTACCAATTTACCTCAATATTTTGACTACGAAGTACCATAATAATTAAACATTATATACAGAAAGAATATTTTATAGCATGCTTACTTTTTTCTAAATCTATCCACCACTACCTATAATTATTATTATTTGATTAGTAGGAATCAGAATCAATCATATTTCTTAAGTTATAAAATTCAAGAATTACTGATCATATAACAGGTGTAAATTTTACTATAATTTATTTCATATCTGAACATATATAGTGTAATATTATATACAGCATATAATTATACATTACATACTATATTATATATTACATAATTTATATACATATATATACACACCAATACACATACATACATACACCCCCATATGAATAGATCAATAGACGTGGTGAGAGTTGATATCCTTGTTTGGTCTCAGGGTAATAGCATTCAATTTTTCACCGTTCACTGAAATGGCAGCTGTAGATTTCACATACATGGCCTTTATCTCGTTTAGGATGCTCCCTCCTACTCCTCGTTTGCAGAGATCTTTGATCGGGAATAGATGTTGGATTTTGCTGAATTATTTTTTCGGGTCTATTGAGTTGATCATATGCCAGATTTATCCTAAAGCATTTCATATTTTGAGGCTGTTTAGATGGTATTATTTTTCTTAAATTTCAATTTCCGAATGTTTCTTGCTAATAAATAGAAATAAAAATGATTTTATAAATTAACTTTGTATACCACAACATCACTAAACAAAATTAATAGTTCTAGTAGTTTTTTTGTACATTCCACCGGATTTTCTACATAGATAATCATATCTGTTTATAAATGCAGTTTAACATTTTTCTTTCAAATTTGATGCCTGTATTTTTTTTTTCTTGTCTTATTGCACTGGCTACAATTCCAGTACAATGATGAATAGAAGTGGTGAGAATAGGCATAATTTTTATATTTTGATCTTAGGAGAAAACCATTTAAGTTGTTCATCATTTTGTATTATCTTATCTCATAGATGTCCTTTATCATATAAAGGAAGATCCTTTCAAATTCTAATGTGCTGAGATCTTTTATCAGGAAGAAATGTTGGATTTTGTAAAATACTTTTTCTACATATTTTGAGAGGATCATATGATTTTCTTGTTATGTTTTCAACATAGTCAATTGCATTTATTGGTTTTTGAATGTTAAACAAACATCCCATTCCTCTGAGAAACCCCAGTTGGTCTAATGCATTTTCATTTTTATATATTGTTGGATTCAATATGTTAAAAACGTATTTAGAATTTTAACATCAATGTTATTAAGAATATTGGTCTGCAGATTACTTTTCTTGAAATGTCTTTGTCTGGTTTAGGTATCTGGGTAATACTGGCATGGAATAACTGGGAAAGCATCCCCTCCTCTTCAGATGTCTGGAAAATTTTGCATGGATTTCATACTATTTCTTTAATGCTTGGCAGTATCAACTAGTGACACCATCTGGGCCTGAAATTTCCTTTGTATAAAGGATTAATTAAAACTTCAATTTCTTTAGTAGATATGAAGCTATCCAGGTTATATATTTCTTCTTAGTAAGTTTAGATTGTTTGGATTCTTTGAGGGATTTTTCCATTTAATCTAAGTGATAGAATATATTGCCTTAAAGTAGTTCATAACATTTCCTTATTATCCTTTTAATGAATGTAAAATCTCCACTGTTTCTCACTCCTTATATTGGCAGTTTATGTTTTCTATCTTCTTAGCCTGTATAGCTAGAAGTTTATCAACTTTTATTGATCTTCTTAAAGAACCAGCTTTTGGTTTTATCACTGTTTTCTCTTGTATTTTGTTTGTTTTATATTTAATTTATTTCTGCTTCTTTCTTCTACTTATTTTGTGTTTGATAAGTTGATCTTTGCTAGTTTCTTAAAATGGAAGATGTGGCTGTTGATCTTGAGTGCTTTGCTCATATTAAGTATCCTTTGATAACATTCATATTTAGCGTCACAAATTTTCCTGTAGGTACTTATTTAGTCACATTTCACAAAATTTGTCATGTTTTGTTTCATTTCCATTCAGTTGAAATAATTTCTAATTTCCCTTTTGGTTTCTAGTTTGACCCATAGATTACATAGAAGCATGTTATTACTTTTTAAATATTTATAATTTAATTTTATGTGGCCAAGGAACATACTGTGTATCACTCAAATCCTTTAAAACTTATTGACTGTGTTTTATGGTCTGTGATCTGCCTTGGTAAATATTCCATGTGTTCCATAAAACAAAAAGGGTATTCTCCAGTTGTTGAGTAGACATTTATTCTATAAATGTCAATTAGTTCAAGTTGATTGATAGTATCATATAGGTTTTCTATGACATTACTAATTTTCTATTTGTTTTGTCAGTATCTGAAAGGATAATTGAAATCTCCAACTATACTGTGGTTTTGTCTTTGTTCAAATATACTTTGGTTCTGCTTGCAAATCTGGCTGGTTTTGTTTATCTTTTTTTGACAATCTCTTTTTGGGTAAGTAGAGTTTAAGATTATTATATCCTTTGATGAATTGACGCTATTATTGTGAAATGATCTTTATCTCTGGCAATATTCTTTGCTTTGAAATCTAATTTTCCTGATATTAATATGACTACATCATCTTCATTTTGCTTACAGTTAGCAAGACTTTTTTTTTTTTTACAAAATCTTTACTTTAAATTTATCTGTCTTTATATTTAAAATGTATTTGTTATAGGTTGCATTTAGTTGTGTCTTGCTTTTTATTTAATTTTAAAAGCTCTGCCTTAAATTTAAACCATTTATATTTAGTGTGATTATTGAAATGGTTGCTTGTAAATCTATCATGTTGCTATTTATTTTTATTTGTGCCATGTATTCTGTCTTCTCATTTTATCTTTTTTCAAGACTTCTTTTCAATTAATTGTGTTTTTATGATTACATTTTATCTCCTTTGGTAACTTCTTAGCTACTGTTCTTTGATTATTATTTTAGTGACTGCTTTAGGATTTATGACATATCTTTTAACTTCCTTCAAGTGATATCAAGCAATATGTCTCCTCAAGCATAGTCTGAGAAGCTTACAATATTTTACTCCCATTTCTCCCCTCCCAAACTCTGTGCTATTTTTCCTACATTTTTCTCTTACAATATTATAAATCCCACATTATGCTATTCTTTTTATTTATCTAGTCAATGATTTTTAAGATATTTAAATAGCAAGAAATTGATATCATTATTTCTCCTTGAAGAGATTTCTAAACACTGCTTGTCCTGTGGATCTGCTAGCAATGAATTCTTTCAGCTTTTTCTGTCTGGAAAAGTTTTTATTTTACATTAATTTTAAAATATATTTTCTCTGGTTATAGAACTCTAGGTAGACAGATTATTTTTTCAGTGCTTTAACGACTTGCTCCACTGTCTTCTTACATCATTTCCAAAGAGAAATCTGCTGTCATTCTCACCTTTGTTCCTCTGTAACATTCTATATTTGAATATTTGGAAGATTTTCTTTTAAATCCAACTATATGACATCCTGGAAAAGGCAAAATTATGGAGACTGTAAAAAGCTCAGCCAATTCCGGAGTACTGGAGAGTGGGAAAAATAAATAAGTGGAGCACAGAAGATTTTTATAGCACTGAAAATACTCTGTATGATAGTATAATTTTGGATACATATCACTATGCATCGCAGAAAGTACAACACCAAGAATGAACCCAAATGTAAACTAGGGACTTTGGGTGATAATAATGTGTCAATGTAGGCTTATCAATTGTAAAAAATATGCCACTTTGGTGGAAGATGTTGATGACGGAAGAGACCAGGCATGTATGAGGACAGGGAGTATATGGGACATTTCTGTACCTTCCCCTCAATTTTGCTGTGAGCCTAAAACTTCTCTAAAAGGAAAAATATAAAGTCATAAAATACAAAAAAAAAAAAATAGAAATTCTGAACAAAAAGAATTTCATATAGTTGAAATCATATAGTATATTGTCTTTTCAGATTGGCTTCTTTCATTTACTAATGTGCATTTAAGTTTCCTGTGTCTCTGCATGGCTGGATAACATTTCCTTTTAGTGCTGAATAATATTCCATTGTCTGGAGGTACCACAGTTTATGCATTCATATCCTGAAGGGCATCTTGATTGCTTCCAAGTTTTGGCAATTTTTAATAAAGTTGCTATAAACATCCATGTGTAGGTTTTCATGTGGATATGAGTTTTCATCTCCCTTGGATAAAGGAGCATGATTGCTGTATTGTATGGTAAGGCTATGTTTAGTTTTGTAAGAAGCCTCCAAATTGTCTTCCAAAGTGGCTGTACCACTTTGCATTCCCACCAACAATGAGTTAGAGTTCTTGTTACTCCACTTCCTCATCAACATTTGGTGTTGTCAGTGTTCCAGATTTTGGCCATCCTAATAGGTATGTAGTGGTTCTTCAATGTTGTTTTAATTTGCATTTCCCTGATGACATATTATGTGGAGCATCTTTTCATATGCTTATTTGTCATCTATATATTTTCTTTGGTGAGGTATCTGTTAAGGTCAATTTTTAATCAGGTTGTTTTCTTATTGTTGAAAATTTTAAAAAATTATTTAAAAGTTAAATTATTTTAAAGTTAATAAATTGTGTGCTTCAAAATCACCATAAGCTGACATAAACTGACAATGGGTTAATATCCAGAATATACAAAGATTCCTATAAATCAAAATTTAAGAAGACAATAAAAAATAAAATGAGCAAAACATGTGAGGAGTGACTTTACAAAGTAGAAAATATGAGTTGTGATTAAACACAAAAAATGTTCAGCTTCATTAGTAACCAGGAAAATATAATTTGACTATAATGAGATATAATTTTAATCTCGTTGAATTGGCAAAAGTTAATACATTCATGATACCAAATGTTGGTAAAAGTAGGGGTCTCTATAAATTTCATACATTGTTGATAGAGGTGTAAATTTGTGCACACACTTAGGAAAACAGTTTGGCTCATAAAGTTCAACCTGTGCATAATCTACATACAATGTCACTCCTAGGTTTATGATTAACAGTTACTCATGTGCTATAGCAAACATGTATAAGAATGTTCAGGGGCCAGCCCGGTAGCGCAAGCAGTTAAGTGCACGCCCTCCGCTACGGCAGCCTGTGGTTCGCCAGTTCGGATCCCGGGTGCGCACCGGCTCACTGCTTGGCAAGCCATGCTGTGGCGGCGTCCCATATAAAGTGGAGAAAGATTGGCGTTGGATGTTAGCTCAGGGCTGGTCTTCTTCACAAAAAAACAAACAAACAAACAAAAAAGAATGTTCATAAAAATTGTTTATAATAGCAAAAAATATAAACATAAAATAAAAAAAAATCCAGTGACCGTCTAAAGTATCCTTGCAGTGAATTGGTTTGGAATCTTGGCAAAGGAACTTTGCATGCTGGAACGTAAATCTTAAGTTATGGGTTACGTGCAAAGTTTATGATCTCAGCAAAGTATTTCAGGAGATATCAGAATGGGAATTGTTTTAATTAGGTCTTCCTAACTCTTCAGTGTCTCATGATAAATCAGTATGGATCAATAACCTATGTTGTTATTTTGTATGTATCAAATATCATATTTTAAGTAGGCAAGATAATATTTGGATGAACTTAAAAAAATTATTCAGGCATCAGAAAGAAATACAAATATTTTACTTGATCTCTATGAAAAATATCCAGAGTTTATATTATTTTGCTCTCTTCACCACTCCTGACTACAAACACACAAATAAAGATTTGTATGACAGTGAAAAATAACCACAAAAATGACACATCTTGAAAACAATATCCAGTGCCTAATAATTATTAAGCAGAAATTAGTAATAATAATTGCTTTCATATGGAATTAACAATATATGTTGTGAAACTAGCTTCAACGTACATGTCATGTTTTATTTTCTTTTTTCCTAAATTTCCTCTTTCATTTTTTCCCTTTCATCGAACATTTAATTGTGGGTTTACTCTATGTCAGATGTTATGAAAATAGAAGAGTTGTGGGTTGTAAATTAAAATTTTTATTATCTAATCATTTTTAAAATGTTGATTATTACTATACTTATTTAAATCAAACTAAGAAACAATAACATTATTTATCTCTGTTTTGGTCAGATTCTATGAAACAATGTACTCTAATTAAAATCACATTTACTAAAGCACTCATGAGAAAATAACTCCATCTTGTAAGGCGGAAGATGAATGAGTTTGGGTTTGGTCTTGCTTCAGCTCCTCTCCCCTTATCCATCTCCTTCAGCCAGTGATGAGGAAAGCTTTCAGTAGTGGATTATCATGTCAGGAACCCTAGAAGAATTGTGTGCTGAGGGATTTGAAAGTAGTAAAATGTATTGGTGTGCCAAGCAAATAATTGACTTGGGAAATATAAACTAGTAGGTGTGGTAGAAAGAAAAGTGCATTATCAGAGGAAAAAAATCATGAAAAAAATTATATATCTAGTTACATTGACTGCCAGGTGGGCAGCAACTTCCTTTTCCAACAAATGCCCACTATAAGCAAATACCATGTAAAAATGAAAATAATCTCTGAATTTTTGATGGTTGTTTTCTCTTTTATGCTATTTCATATGTCATATTCAAGATGATAAAAATTGGATATTGGAATATATTTGCTGTTTTTAAAATAAACATTGATTTGATTCATATTATAAACTCTACATTAAAAATTTAGGTCAAGGGGCCAGCCCAGTGATATAGTGGTTGGGTTCCTGCTCTCCACTTTGTCTGTTCAGGGTTCAAGGGTTCAGATCCTGGGTGCAGACCTATGCGCCACTTATCAAGCCATGCTGTGACAGGCATCCCACAGATTAAAAAAATAGAGTAAGATGGACACAGATGTTAGCTCAGGGCTAAGCTTCCTCAATAAAAAAAATATATGTATATTTAGGTCTATAGTAAGTTAAAAAATTTTAAATATCAATCAATTATCATTAAAACTAAAATAAAACATATATTTGAATAGTTATAAAAATAACAATACAATACGCTCATGTAGTGGAATTCCTAAATTCTATAAACCATCGATGACATGAACATTGTGGTTTTTGCAACTAAGTTTCTTATGCAATGAATTAGCAAGTGAGGGTGTCCAAGTCCTTAATATCCTTCCAAATATCGTATTCTAAGTTTTTACTTTAATAGAAGTTCCCATAAACAAGGGAGCTAATAAAATGTAGTATTACTCTTCCTTTCAGTAACAAATGAATAGATGCACTTTCTGGTGTTAATAGTTTCTATAATTAGGAAAAATATATAAATAATTCCCTTTGTCTAAGTTTTGTGATAGAAATATAATATTTGAAGACGTTTCCAAAGCAAGAAAATTATTTTAATAAACATAGTGAAAGCTTCACATGCAATAGGTGTTAAATACATAATTAAATCCATCATGTATTAAAGGGTTTATGAAATATAAAGCTGTCTTCCTGACAATTTTGTGTCTTAAAACTGTGTGAACACCTATTTGTTATAATAGTAAAGCACTAGTATTTGATATAGCAACAGTTATTAATGACTTACTATTTGCAGATCCTAAAAAATAAACAGATGAGTGGATGTATTCATTACCATCTACAACTTACAATGTAGAGTAATATTTAGTAATAAATAACTAAATTTTAAGAAAGTGAATTCAGATATAATAATTTTTTCTATGTCTTCTGATAAAATAAAAAGTTCTTTCTCCTGTGTGGTTTCATTGGAGAGATATTATTTGATGTTGGCCTTGAAAGATAGTAAGGATACCGTAATGTGACAAATGTAGGAAGGGGCAGAGGAAAAAGCAATAAACAAATGTAGAAGTAAACAGTAGCCTAACAACAGTGTTTCCCTTATATAGCAAAGACTGAATAAGTGTCATCACATCTTAGCTAGAATGAGAGTTTAAAGAAAACTTGAGACAAATTCTTTTTTTTCAGATGAGCTAAGTAGAGATAGATTGATTAAGCAACTTGTAAAATGTATAAAAACAGCTTTCCAAATATTAGAAACAAGTTAAACAGGGCCAGCTTAGCGGTTAAGTGCGTGCGCTCTGCTACTGGCGGCCCGGGTTCGGCACCGAGGCACCGCTTCTCCCACCATGCTGAGGCTGAGTCCCACATACAGCAACTAGAAGGATGTGCAACTATGACATACAACTATCTACTGGGG
The DNA here is from genome assembly GCF_057802395.1 of Ceratotherium simum simum. Lineage (NCBI taxonomy): Eukaryota > Metazoa > Chordata > Mammalia > Perissodactyla > Rhinocerotidae > Ceratotherium > Ceratotherium simum. The sequence goes on along the minus strand of NC_141901.1, from coordinate 60,983,140 downwards.
CTTTGGGCGAAAAAAAAAGGAGGAGGATTGGCAATAGATGTTAGCTCAGAGCCGGTCTTCCTCAGCAAAAAGAGGAAGATTAGCAGGGATGTTAGCTCAGGGCTGACCTTCCTCACAAAAAAAAACCCCAAAAAACAAAAAAAAGTTAAACAGAATAACTGAAATGCATGTATCTTTTGTTTAAATACTAATTAGGAAAGATGATTTATTCTAGCAATATTTTAAGCGCACATGATTTAGTAAACAAAACTAGGGAAGATTGTTTTATTTATTCATGTATATTCTTTTATTTAGTGCATCAATAATATAGCAAAAGTTTGCTGAGGATTACCAAACTATGGACATAGAATGATAGGTCTTGAAAAAACTCATCAGATAAAATAAATATAACAAAGGCAATTTCTGGATGAATAAAATTAATAATAATTTCTTCTACCTTCTTGATATGTTTGCATAGCACCTAAAATTCAAGTTTGAATTCATAATTCACATTTTAACCTATTTAAAGAATTCTTTAAGCTGATTTGGTTTTGTGCAGTACTGGATACATGCTTCATTACCTCATTTTTATTAGTTCTTATATTTTTTGTCTGAAAGCAATATCTCCTGTTTTTGAATAACAAGGTGATAATGAATTCATTGATTTTTTATTTCACTCTTTTATTCATTTACAAATATCTTTGTAATATAATACATACCAGGCAATGTTAAAAAATATGCTAGGGATATAGTTCTCATATACAAGCACACATATACCAAAACAAAGCACAAAAAAATTAATATAATTAAATAATCATACATATAAATAAGAAATATTCAGATAGTAATAACTGGCAAAGAGGGAAAAATGTTATAATTTGAAAGATAGTGGCTGGAGGGGAGGTCAACAATAGTTACAGTGACTAGATATGCCAAGTGGAAGATGGTGACAATGAATTAGCATGAAAATATCTGGCAGAACACTCAAGGCCAGCCTTGTCCAGAGGGACTTTTGGCAATGATAACAAATGTTCAATATATGCTCTGTCCAGTATGGAAGCCATTAGTCACATGTGTCAATTGGCATTAGAAATATGGCTATTTGATTGAGAAATTAAATTTTAATTGTCTTTAATTAATTTAAATTCTAATTGCCACATGTGACTGGTGGCTACTGGATTGGAACAGACAGCTGTAAGTCATAGGAACAATAGCTCTTCAAGTGAGAATTGGTTTGCTAAATTTGAGGAAGAAAAGATCAGTGTTGGTAGTGTATAGTAAGCATGGTTGGAATGATTCCAACATGAGTTTGGAAGAGAATAGGAATTACCTGGCAGAGCATTCTAAGCCATTTTGAGAAGTCTGGTTTTATTCTAAGTGAGATAGCCATGGATGTTTACAAATTAATTTTATTGAAGTGTAAGATGCGTAAAATACGGTTAACCTCTGTCTCTTAACAGTCAGGGTTCATTTTCAAGAAGCAGAAACCACTCTGACTATTTTAAACAGAAAGGGGATTACTATACGCCGAGGCAGATTTACCTTGAGGCTAAGGAAATTTTAGAGGTCCTCATTTGTACAGGTGTTAAGGCTCTGGGAGAGGGCTTTACATTACATTCTCTTGGTCAAGTGTCTTTAAAAATTTCCAAATAAAGATATTTAATTTACATGTTAATATTGTTGCCCCTTCCTAGTCCCTTCTTCTCCTCCATTATACTTGGAGGTCTACCTATGGAAAAGCTGAATCTAGGATACACTGAATTTAGCTTTAGTGAGATATATCTATGTGGTTCATTTCCAAGTGAAGTTACTGCTAACTCTTTCAGTTTGGGAATGGCTTCTAGGAATAGTCTTATCATCATTCTAGGAAAGTGCTAACTCACCATATGAACGTGCAGGGTCAGCATTGACATCAAGAAATGAACAAGTACTATGGCTTCTGTCACTAGGAGAATGTCAGTAATGGAGGATTAAACAATTGTTAAAATACAGAGAGACAGAGTCCTTCAATCGTCGCATGTAAAAGTGTAAGTGGAGATTGGTTTCTCATCAATTTGTAAATAAAACAGAAGTTCTTTCCTGTCAGAAATATACTTGATAATGTAACATATAAAATTATAAATATTATGTGTGTATATATTTGTACATGTGAGATTTTATATATCACAAATATATCACTTATATACATATATAAGTCATTTTTTGATAAAAATTGTTCAAAATAGAATTCATAAGAATTTCAGAATTCCTGTTTGTGAAAGGCACAGAACTATGGCAGTGAAACAAACAATGGATATTTCTTTACGTGAAATCATGTTGTATGCATACAACTATCAAAAATAAAAAAGAATATTCAAATAACCATGCTAGAAGCAGAAATGAATTGTCTTTCTACTACCTCTACAGAAATATTACAAAGTTATTGTCATACGAAGCGATCAAAGTGTATGCTTCGAAAAATGTAGGAAAGATAATACAGAAGTGTATTACTTCAAATTTTTAAAAAAATATTTTTTCTATACTCTGTGATGACCATTGTGTTTGTCAACTTTTATAATTTATAATTTGTGGGTTTTTTCTTATTCTATATAATTTACTTTCATACTTAGTTTCGTATATATAATTTTTTTTTCCTTAATGAGTATCTCTATATATGCTTTTGTTCCCATGAAACTTGCATCCACCCATTAAAAAAAACTTAATAAGTTATTTGAATATATTTAGGACTGAAGAGACAGTCTATATGGTCTTGGCTTCAAGAAAAGACTTCCAGAAAAAGCCACAGGAATGAGCAAAATGAAATGTAGTGACTACATTTGCTGCAGTTGGGTGTGTACATAATCAGAAAGCTTCTATTGTAACTGTTGCCTTTAAGAACAGCCTATCATGGCTCAATCTAGGGATCAAGAAGCTGCTGTCCCTCCCCCTGCAACGGCCTGTCCAGACCCAGGATGCTCGTGAGCTGATCCTGGGACACAGCTGCGGAAAAACCCATGTCTCCAGGATCAGGCTGAAGAGTAGAAAACAGCACGAGGATGACTGCTGCCTCAACTCTGCTTTTCAGATAACCCATCTTATTGCCAGAACCTAATTCCGTGCGGAATAGTTTGCACGACAGACTGGGAAATGTCATTTTTTTAGCTTTCCAGCCTCCATGATACGGAAAGATACACTAGAAATTCACACTGATGGGCAGTCTCGTATTTTTCTGCTTCTGAAGCGTCCTTCGACAAAACTGCTTCAGCATCCCTTTTAAAAATTAATAATAGCAATCCTTTGACGTCATGACTTCCTCCAACTATAATCCCATCGCCTGTGTGTATTTGACAGAAAAGGGCTTTGAAAGAATTTTCTAGTCTTTCTTGTTCTACTTCCACATGTCCCAGATGTTCCTCACCTTGTTTAAAAGGTTTTTGCCAAGAGCTAGTCAACTTTCATGTTGCAAATTTAGTGTCAAACTGTTCTGATTTTACTGAAACTCTCCATAGCATTTGATATAGTTACTCCCTTCTCTAAACTCATCTTATCTTTTTCTGTAAAATACTTCCTTAGTTTTCTTTCTACTGTACTATTTTGCTTAGTTTTGCTCATATTTCTTTCTTAGACTCTTTTTGTGGCTCTTTTAACATGTATACACACACTCACTCATACATATTCTGCTTTTTTTGTGCTTTTTTTCTGGTATTTGTTTTCTTTTAGTGAATATTTTCATTTAGTTGTTTCGAAAGTTCATCATTTCTGAGGGAGGCCTATTATATTAGTCTGCTTGGGCTGCCATAACAAAATACCACAGGCTGAGTGGCTTAAACAACATTTATTTTCTCATAGTTCTGGAGCAAGAAGTCCAAGATCAAGGTGTCAGAAAATTCGATGAGGCCACTCTTCCTGGATTGCAGACAGCTGCCTTCTCACTGTATCCACACGTTGCTTTTCCTCTGTGCATGCATGGAAAGACAGAGAGAGAGAGAGCGAGAGAGAGAGGGAGATCTGATCTCTCTTCCTTTTCTTACAAGGCCATGGTCCTGTGGGATTAGGGTCCCACCTTTATGACCTCACTTAACCCTTATTACCTCCTTATAAGCTTTATCTTCAAATGCAGTCACATTGTGGGTTAGGGCTTCAACACATGAATTTTGGGGGGATCCAAATCAGTCTATAACAGCTATGGTTTTTCAATACCAAAATTTTGGGAGAGAGAATGTAGTACCCAACGTGCACTGCTTTAGCTCCTGCCAAAGGAAAAATGGTGAATATTTATATTTCTTTTATTTTTATTTTCTATACTGAAAGTTCATTAGATGAGAAGATTAGAGAGATAAAGACAGGTAGTTTTGTGCATGTGGATAAAAATTTTTTGTTCTTTTTGTAATTAGTAGATCTTTAACCCCCACTCCCTCCCCCACTTTGCTACTTAGCAGGAGTGCCTTCAAAGACCAAAATGATACACAATGCTTTTTCTTTCTTTAAGATGCTCATACTAAATTTACCCTGAAGTGCACAGGCGTTCTGCATTCCTAAATTTACTTGGAGGGTTGAACTATCTGCCTATAAACTGCATCAAAATTTATCCTCTACTCTTAGCCATTTCAGTAGGCTCTGTGTTTGAAAAATGATTCCAATAACCTGTGGCAAACAAGAAATGATATCATGCCAGGGAAATTAGGGATGTTTACTACCTTCTTAGAAATTTTCTTTTCTATATTCTTTTGTGACAATCAGAAGTTAGAAGGGCTATGACCCTCCTTCTCCAACCAGCATGACTGTCCTTTATTGGAGATTTCAGTGGCAATAACCTGCTTTACTCTATATTTTATACATGCTGAATGGAGACCAGGTTTGAGTGTAGGTCTTAGGCCCTGATGTGTCCATGTGTTAGACATTGGCATTCTTCCAGAACTGTATATGTAATTGACAGTTTGCCTTATTTCCACAAATTGTCCTACAGGTTCCCTTACCTGTAGCCTCTGCCTTTCAGATAATTGGGTTATTTGTGACTCTGCTGGGGAGTCTGTCAACTCACTTATGAGTTATTTTCTTCATGTATGTAAATGCTGAACTTTCTGATCTTCCTCTGAAGGTTGATTTATCTTAAAAAAAAAAAAAAAAGGAAAAGCCCTAATACATCAATGACTCTAACCTATGGATCTCATTATACACTGTTTATTTTTATATTTGTTTAAAGTGAATTTAAATCTTCCTCTCTCTTTTGTTCCTTCTATCATTTCAATGTGAATTTCCAAAAGGGACAGCAATAAATACATGTGCTTTGACTTGTCATTTTGAACCCAAATCATTAACATCATGTGTAATGACTGCACAGGATATATTTTGAGGTTGATTTATGGGATCAATATGTGTACCAAGTATGACAAATTTTAGCAAAAAGCGATACCCAACTAATTACTAGGTGAAGTAGAAATCAAAGATAACCACAGCAAAAATGGTCCATGCATCAATCACAGGGCTCAAATGAAGGGAAAAGTGTTTGCAGAAGCAGAAGCCACTCCTGAATATGCATGAGGCTAATTATTGCTGGCTTTATTATATGTTCTGGGCTCCTGTTGGTGTACCATTCACAGGTATATGATGATATAATTTTGCAATCTTAGAATCTCCCATATATTATGGATGTCATGGTATGGCAATTTTGACAGTGGAACTGGGAAAGATTTAGCTTATATTCAAGAGAAAGAAATGTGACATTTGCATTGACGTAAATGTCCTGAGACTCCCAAGCAGTTTAAATTTTTTTAGTGCAATTTGCTTTCTTGTCCGTGTGGGCCGTATAGTAAATAAAGCTAGGCTGACATGCTTTTACACATCTTCTGACAATCCCAGGGAGACCTCATAGAAAAGGGAATCTGTTACTCACAAGATAGTTTTCCTCCTACTTATTTGAATTACATTCATTAGTGAGATTTCATCTCAAATTTAAAAGTCTATTATATTTTTTCAACAAAATAGTCTTCACTTCGTTGAGGAGTGTATTTTTTCATACTGAAAAAATATAAGAAAATTTTTCTTCCCTCAACACAGGGAAGATTATAATGTTTACTCGCTTGTAACCACACAAATTACTGAAAAGATGTCTTTATCCATATCAAATATAGAAGCAATGTGGACCCCTTCAGAGATAAGGAATATTCAGAGGCATCTTTATATTTTTGCCAGATATACACGTAGTTTAAATTTGGAAGATAATAAAACACGTTACTAAAATTTTTGTTTTTTTAATTGTAAAGAGTAATTATATATTTCTGGGATGACATGACCCAATTTTTAATTTTTATTAGTTTCACTAGGGCTATGACTCCTTAATTTTTCCTAAAATATTTAATTAGTGACTAAGTATTATCAATTATAATTTTAGGATCACTTCCTAATTCTCTACTTTCCACTTTACTATGTTATCTCTGCATGCCTCAATGTTTATTTAGCAGTTTTTTAAAAGGCATTGTGTTATTCCTGTACTGAATTTCCTTCTAGGATAGCTTTCATTCTTCTTCAAGAACCATTCTCTTTCCTTCTTGCAATTCATTTATCATATGTCTAATATGTCAATATTCCTAAAATGCACTTTCTATCATATCATGACCCTGCTCACAAATGTTATTATTTCCTGTTGCTTACAGGATAAATTGCACTCTTAGCCTGACATTCAAGACTTTCAAAAATGAAGACTAAATTATCTTTTTAGAGCCCCTAGACTCTAAGCTAATACTATTCACTTAGGCTAAAATATTTCAACCGTTTCCTCTGAACACACTTTTTAGTTTTTCTACTTTAACACGCCCACAGTGGCCTCCATTCTCTTCTCAACCGATATAAATATGAACCACATTTCAGGAGACAACCTAGATTACTCTCCTGGCACATGGTGAAGCATTCTCCCCTTTCTCTGATAGTAATTATTTTCCATAAATTTTGAACCAAGTGATAGTATACTGAATTAAGCTATCTGTTCCATTGCTATTTTCAACAGTCTTTAAAATATCTTATTTTTAAATCATTTTACATGTATGTCTCATCCCTCCAACCACTGCAATAAGTACCTTATAAGTGTTCAGGTATTCTAAAATACTTATTTGTCTGCAATACGTTCGAAGACATTGTAGCTAACAAACTATTTTAATACAGAGAATCAAACTCATATGTCCATACTATAAAGCATATAAAATGAGGCACCTGCGGGATTATAGTGTTTGTGGTAATCGTAGAATGAATGTTTATCCAGTTTATGAGATATCTTCAACAGTGCTATATCACTTTGTCAAATAATCAGGATGAAGCTTAAATTCAACCTCTGATTGTGAAAGAACCGGTTTTCTCTTCTTAATTTCAGGCCCACTATATATCTTGATGAAACTAGATTGTTCCTTTCCAATGAGGAGTATTGGAATACTCCTTCCAATGAGGAAGCAGAATTTATCACTGCTTCCGGGTGTTGTACCTCTGCCTTAAATAGCTTGGAATCCTAAGCCAAACTCTGCAATAGTTTGTTTTTCTACTTCCCCGCTTTTATAGAATGCAAGCCATAGCTCCGGAGAAGAAAGAAAGACTAGGATATGGCTAGAACTCATCCTTAATTAGACACCTTTATTAACTACAGCCATTAAGCTACCTTCCTAGTCCCTAAATAACTAGTAAAAAGGCCATTGCAAATGCACACTATTATTATTGATTTTCTTATTATTTTAAGATTTTCATCATAGATCATTAGCTTTGGTGAGCTGGGCTACATCATGCAAAGGATTTTTTTTTTTAAATTCTTAAACAGGAAATAGCTCTTGCCCTTTCCCTAGTATATACCTAAAAAAGAGTAAGCTAGGGCCGGCCCCGTGGCTTAGCGGTTGAGTGCGCGCGCTCTGTTGCTGGCGGCCCGGGTTCGGATTCCGGGCCGCACCCACGCACCACTTGTCTGGCCATGCTGAGGCCGCGTCCCACATACAGCAGCTAGAAGGATGTGCAGCTACGACATACAACTATCTACTCGGGCTTTCGGGGAAAAAATTAAATAAAAAATTAAAAAAAAAAGAGTAAGCTGGAATTTACCCCCTAAACCCTGGAGTCTAGTTAGTTTAAAACGGTTCATCCAAGGCCTTGATTTTTCACCCTAGCTTCTACTTTACTAGTCTCCAGCCTTGTGAGACTAAGACAACGATAAGAGAGAAAAAGCTCAAGGACAGGCAGCTTCTACTGCAACTTGGGTTTTAGCTGCCCACCTAGACGTAGTGAAAACTCCGTCCTCAAGCACCAGGACCCAAGTCATGTCCTTAAACTTGTCCTTTTACCAGTTCCAACCTTATCTTCATTTGCTTGTAATGTTGTCTAGTTACTTAGAGTCCTGGAATTGTCCCCTGCATAATTAATCAGATATTATTGAATATCCACTATAGACCACATCTAAGATAGATTTTTGAGAACACCAAAGTAAAAAATACTCAAGTCCATTCCTTATTCTAAATATAGGGGGAAAACTTCTAAAACAAAATTTATCATAGAATTTTTTGTGTTATCTACTATTGCTGTGAATAAAGTACCATGGTAACAAGAAATATGACAGCCCAGATAAATGGACGAGTTAATCTTCTTGTGGTAGAGAAATATTTGCCATCATCATCATTATCAAATAATAATAATAAATAGTCCTATTAATGAGAAATAATTACATGGAATCAAATTGAGGAATTTTTTTAGTAGGTGGCATTGGGAAACAACAAAAAATAAACTCTAGGAAGAAAAGAAACAGAAAATGGTGTAGTACCATATACAAAGAAATAATAAAAAAATCATCCCAAATAGAAGACAGATTTAAATGGATTAATGTCAAGAAAACAACAACAAAAAAAAAATTCATGTAATCCACATCTGGAAACATAAGATTGAATTTAAAGCACCAAAAGTATGAAAAATATACTTACAAGTCTCTATACAAAGAAAAAAATATTAAAAAGGATGATAATTCAATTCATTTCTATTCAATTGACAAGTCTCGGAATTCTGAGAAAAATAATTTTATTCCAGATTTTGACATTTGGCCAAAGCTTGACATTCGGCCAAAGCTATCATTCAGATTTGCAACTATCTGAATGGATCCTAAAACCATTAGTTCTATAATGGAGGGGTCAGACTGATAACTGTAAACCTACAAATTGATGTTAGTGTCACTAAATCCGTGCCACTGGATATGTTTTTTGTGATGTGATGCAATAGGACGTGCACAAATCAGTTTAAAGGAAATGGAAGAGAGAGAACAGCATGTTAAATTATACCGAACAGAATGTGAATCTTCCTGAAGGACAAATTACCCAGTTTCTTCAGCAACAGACTAGACCAACCAAGGAAGAAAGGAGGATTATTAGATAATAGAAAGAATTAAGCAGAAAACCAAAAGCAATGTTTCGGATCATATATGTATTTTAATTCTAAAAATCACATGTCAAAGGACACTTTTATGACAATTTGGAAAATTTGAATATTAATTGCATAAAACATGATACTAAGTAGTCATTGTTAATTTTTTTAGATATGATAATGGCCATGTGATTGTATATATTTAAAAATATTTTTATCAGTTAGAGTGGCACAAAGATAGCTGAAATGACAGGATGTCCAGGATTTACGTTAAAATGCTCTAGGAAATTGAAAAGTATAAATTGGTCTAGAGGATGTGGTAGAGGCAGTGAGAGATTAATAAATGAAATAAGATTACTAAAATATTGATCATTATTGAACCTGGGTAAAGAGTAGTTGGTTGTTCATCATATTATCTCTCTCTTTATGTTTTAAAAATTCCATAATATATCTTACATGTATCTTTCATATATTATATATATGGTACATAGACATAGATATATAATTCAAATAGAAGAGTAAAAACAATCCTCAGCGACTACAATATTTTTCCGACATTCAAGGAATTGTTGAAATTTTGACACCCATGACACTCCTCTGAAGTAATAGTTGAACAAAATTAGGCTTTGTAGTTAAAAAAGTGGAACAAGGTAAGTTGCACAAAACAAAGGAAAAAATGTCATCCACAATTTTTACATTTTTGTAAGGATGACAATTTGAGTCAGAGAAATACCGAATTAAAATGTGAATGTGATGATCAGGGAAATAAATAGAAGTACAATGCAGAACTCTTTAAAGAATAGAATGTTCTTCAAACAGAATAGAACATCAAATAAAATAGAAATGAATGGAACAACAGAGAAAAAATTAGCAGAATTGATCTAGATGGCAAACAAGAGAAAAGAATGTAAAACTCTAAGTCATGGCATGGAAAAGCAAAAATAAGAAAGCAGAAATGAATATACACATTTCACAAATTGCAATAAAGATGAATAATATTAATTCACCAATTAAATACAGAGAGTATCCAATTGAAAGAAATCGAAGTCAATTTACAATACAGAGACCTAAAAAGAAACAACACAGATAATTTGCAAATAATAGTACAAGGAACACATGCCAGAGCAAAAGCTAGTATCTACCAATTTGGGTAAGGGATGCACAAATTGGAGATATTCTCAACTTAAAAAAAAATCTATTTTTGTCGTATGTGCTTTGAGAAGTAATAGTCTGGTTCAGTCAGAATCCAGCTGCATTTTTTTTTCTTTCTCTGGTTCACTAAGAACTTAATTCCATGCATTTATTTTTTATTTTTTGTTTATTGCAGTAACATTGGTTTATAACATTGTATAAATTTCAGGTGTACATCATTATACTTCTGTTTCTGCATAGATTACATCATGTTCACCACCCAAATACTAGTTACAACCCATCACCACACACATGTGCTGTTAATTCCTTGCATTTTGCTTAGGAGGGAGAAGTCACCATGTGTACTTAATCTGCCATCTAGAACTGGACGTTCTTGAGTCTTTCATGAGAGTCAAGTTCTTTAATCCATATAGCATTTTGAGGTATATATTACTTTCCAAATTTGCAGCGTCTCTATTCTCTTCTCCTCCCGTCTTTCCTCTGCCCTCTCTCCTCCTCCCTGCGTCCCTCCACCTCCTCCTCTTCCTCCTTCTCCCTCTTCTCCCTCTCCCCTCACCACTTCTCCTCCCTCTCCCTCTCTCTCGTTATAATTTTTTAAAATTATATTTTAAATTTTTTTCTCCTTTTAATTTTCGATTGTCTAAGTAAACGTCTCCTTTCTTCCCTCTCCCTCTCTCTCATTTTTAATCATCACCAGATATCTATAAAATAGGTATCATTAACCTAATTTGTAGGGAAAAAAACCAATAAACATAGTGGCCCAATGATGTGACCAAAATCACATCACGGCACTGTTTATTTCACAGCACAATCTGCCTCATGACCTTCCTCTTCTCCCTCTGAGGGTCTTCTCTGGGGAGGGGATTCTGCAACAATAATATAAAGGCATTCATTTTTGCCACTGAACAGATCTTTGTTTCTCATTTGACACATAAGTCCAAGTTGGCAAATTCTGGAACCTAATAAAATCTGAGCAACTTCTTCAAAATTGTGGAGAGCTTTTCTGTACACAAGGGAATCCAATAGCTTCCTCCTTATAAGTCCTAACATTTTCTGCAAAAACACTTAAATATAATAGCTAACTGCATCCTTGAGTCCATAATTACATGGAACATTTCCTTCATATCTCTTTCTTTTTCAAGATGTTTTCTTAGGAAATCATGAGATGGAGCATGATGAGTCTTAAGCATATTTTGACTCGGTTCTGTGTTGTTTTAAGAAAATTATTTAAATAATCTTTCCCTTTTCTGTTTTTGATTTCTCCTTTAATCTTTTAAATTAGTTTAAATATCATTTGTTCATTATATGTTTTTAATATACACAAAGCTTGCCTCTCTTTACCCTAGAACAAACTAGAAGTGTAATCAACAATCCCCTAAGAAAGGCCCTCAGTTTATTTGAATTCTTCTATATCTAACATTACCCAAGGTTTAAAAATTAATATTCACATATCTAAGTCTCATTGCTTTAATAATAGTAGCTAATATTTATTAGAAACTTATTTTTGCCAGGCACTTTGCTAAACACTTTACATATATTAATCTAATTTAATCTCTATACTAACCCTGGTGATTATTATTACCCTCCTATTAAAAATGAGGAAATTGAACAGACAGGTTAACTAACTTGCCTGAGGCTACCTAGTCATAAGGTGTCAGAGGCAACTTTGAATCCAGGCAGTCAGAATTAGATTATGCTACATCCTAAGAAGATCCACATTACCTTATCAAAATAAATCAGCAAACAACTTAGTATATATCATTATCCTTTGATACTAGGATGACTACTCTTACAGCTAATTCACATATGATTTCTGTAGATATTTTTATCACATAAAGAAATAGAATCATACATGTGCATTTCAGAATTGAATTAAAAATATTTCTCAGACTAAGGCCTTTTGGAATAATTTTGTTATACTTTAGTTAAAAATTCTAATTATAAAACTGAAGCATCTAATTTTAAAGTGAAAAAGTTAGAAAATAAAGAAGGAATTACTTGAAAAAATAAATATACCGAATGAACAGCATAGAAATTATTATTACACCAAGACAAAAATAAAATGGATTCCATGATGCTCCATGGAACCAAAACAAATTATTTCAGTTTGTATTGCTTAAGGTAAAATATTCTATCTTTTTTTTTTGAGAGTTCAAATTAGGATTTAGTCATAAAGCATAAGAAAACAGGATTCAGTTGCAGTGAAATTTACTGGGTTTTTTTGTTTTCTGAAGATAAATGATTTTTTCTTTTCGTCAAACTTCCAAGAAACCAGCAAAGCTGAGTATTATATACGGAGTCAAGGAGAGTTATAGTCTAGGTTAACCTGGAAATAAACTCTTACCTTAGAAATACATATCTATAACTATTAATACAGCACTTGAAAAAATGTGTCAAGAAAGGAAGTAACAAAGAATTATGAAATCAAAATCTCCTTTTAGTGTATAGAATTTAAACACTAATTTGGCATTTTTCAATGAACTTACAGTTCTAAAATAAAAAGATGAAAAGTTCTTGATAAGTCAAAAGATTATTACTGTTAGGAACTTGCCATTTGTAATAAATAGAAAAACCAATATTGATCATTTTCTAGGAAGACAATGGAAGCATAATATAATTTTAGTGTTCTCCTTGCTTTTATGAATAATCAATGGATGATTAAGTTTGCAGTTTCAAAATTTAGGAGGGATATTAAGTTTCATAACACTTAAAATCAGAAAATTATGTGAGCTATATTTTTATCATTTCAGAGTCATTTTTAATATTGGAGGTTAATTAAATTGGCTGTTCCAAACCATTAAGTATTATATCAATAATATTCTTGGAAGTCTATTTCTTTTGGTTCCCAGAAGCATAATTTTGAAAGCCTAGAGCATGGGAAAAAAGACAATAACCTTTGTCAAAAACAAGGAGCATATGTATTTGTCACTGGCATCTATATAATTGTACTTCAAAACCTTACCAAAAGAGGGCAAACCAAGTCTATAGACTATTGAAATTAATCTCCAATGAATTATTGTTACCTCACCAAAGAAACAACTCTTCATTCAGAGGCAGTCCTTGATACCCCAGATTGCCACAATAACTATAGTGAGGAATAAAATAGATTGTGAATCTTCTCTGACTGTTTATGCTAAATCTATATGAAATATCTGCATAAACATACAAAATTTAACTCAGCATCCAAATTATTTCACTTCATAAAATCAAATATATCAATGTTTGAAAATATTCATAAGCTTATAAGAATTGAGTACATGACTTATATTTTACTAATTTAAAATGAGCCTGAGTCTCTATCAGTGTGAGCACTAAATTGGGAAGTATAGGGTTTGGTCTTTCTAAATGCACGGTTGTATTGCTAGCATGCCCCTTGTTTTTGTTTATTGTTCCTTAAATATATTAAAATACATATATATATATATATTTTTTTTCAGTGAGGAAGATTATCCCTGAACTAATATCTGTTGCCAATACTCCTCTTTTTGCTGGCCCTGAGCTAACATCTGTGCCCATCTTCCTCCATTTTTATGTGTGGGATGCCTGCCACAGCATGGCTTGATAAACGGTGCATTGATCCGTGCCTGGGATCCAAACCTGCGAACCCTGGGCCACCAAAACAGAGCGTGCAAACTTAACCACTATGCCACTGGGCTGGCCTCTAAAATATTTTAAGAGAAAACATATTATCATATTTTATTGTATATTCTCTAAAGGTAAGGTAAATTGTTATACATAATTTATTTTATTTAGTATGCTCTTTTGCAGTATAGCTGTATGTGATCATAATAAATTAACCATAACAAATTAATCAATATCAATATTTTCATCCAGGTACATAAACAAAGTCAAAATTCATTGATAAATACAAATTTTGGGAATGAGAATCAAAGTAATAACTTTTAAATAGAATCACAACCAGGAACCTAGGATCATGTATGACATCTTTGGGAAAAAAACAGTATTTTCTTTACCAAACCTTGAAGAATTCTTATCACTTAGCCTTACTTATTCATTAAGAACATATTCTGAATTTAAAGGAGAATATTTTTTTAAATAGCTTATTGAGATAGAATTCATATGCTATGCAATGCGCCTATTTAAAGTGTATAATTCAGTAATTTCTAGTACATTCACAGATACGTGCAACTGTTAACCACAGTCAATTTTAGAATACTTTCATCCCCTCAAAAAAAATTCCTTTACCCTTTACCTAGTACCCCTCTGACACTCAACACCCCTAAGCAACGCCTAAAGCAACCACTAATCTACTTTCTGTCTCTATAGATTTCCCTCTTCTGGACTTGCATATGATAACATGATATAGTATGCCATCTTTTGTGACTGACTTCTTTCACTTGGCATAGTGTTCAAGGTTTATGAGTCATGTGTCAGCACTTCATTCCTTTTATAGGTTGAGTAATATACCAATGTATGAATAGACTAGATTTTGTTTATCCATCGTTCTGTTAAGGGACATTGGGGTTGCTTCCAAATTTTGGCTACTATGAATAACACTGCTATAAACATTAATATACAAATTTTGTGTGGATATATATGTTCATTTCTCTTCAGTATATACCTAGGAGTGGAACTGCTAGATTATATAACTGTGTTTACTCATTCAAAGAAATGCTAGACTATTTTCCAAATTAGCTGCACCATTTTACTTACCCACTGGCAGTGTATGTGGGTTCTAAAATCTCCTCACTGACATTTTGTGTTATCTGACTTTTTGATTTTAGCCATTCTAGTGTGTAAGTGGTGTCTAATGATGTTGATGTGCATTTCCTTGATGACTAATGACATTGAGCATCTTTTTCATGTGTTTATTAGTCATTTGTGTATCTTTCTTAGAGAAATGTCTGTTCAGAAACTCCACCTATTTTTCAGATGGGTTACTTATCTTTTTATTATTAAGTTGTAAGTGTTCTTTATATATTATAGATACAAGTCCCTTGTTAAAGATATGATTTGCAAATATTGTTCCCATTTTGTGAATTGGCTTTTCATTTAATGAAAATTTTCACAGAAATTTTGAATTTTGAGACAATTTATCTATTTTTTTCCTTTGTTGCCATGCTTTTGGTATCATATCTAAGAATCCGTTGCCAAATTTATCCTCATGAAGATTTATTTCATCTTTTCTTCTAAGAGTTTTAGACTTTTAGTTCTTACATTTTGGTTGTTGATTCATTTTGAGTTGATTTTTGTGTAGGGAATGATGTAAGAGTCCAACCTCATTTTGCATGTGACTATCCACTTGTGGAGCACCATTTGTTGAAAAAACTTTTCGTTTTCCCATTTAACTGTCTTGACACTCTTTCTGAAAGAATGAGAGCTTTCTTTGATATGTAGAGGTTTATTTCTGGACTCTCATTTCTATTCATTCATCTGTATGTCTATCCTTTTGCTAGTGCTATACCGATTTGATTTGCAGTAAGTTTTGAAATTGAGAAGTGTGAGACTTCCTACTTGTTCTTCTTTTTTCAGGATTGTTTTGACTATTCTGGGTCCCTTGCAATTCCACATGAATTTTAGAATCAGCTTGCCAACTTCTACTAAGAAGTCAGCTGGGATTGCTGAGAGGGATGGTGTTGAATCTGTAGATCAGTTTGGGGAATATATACTTCTTAATAATTTTAAGTCTTCCAATTCTTGAAAATGGGACATTTTTTCCATTTATTTAAATATTTCAAAATTTTTTTCAACAAGGTTTTATAGTTTTCAGAGCATAAGTTTTGCACTTCTTTGGTTAGATTTATTCGTATTTTACTCTTTGATGCTATGTGAATTGAATTGTTTTCTTAATTTCCTTTTTGGATTGCTCTTTGTGAGTGTATAGACATACAGTTGATTTGTGTGTTGATCTTTTATCTTGCAACCTTGCTGAACTAATTTATTAGTTCTAATATTTTTTAGTGGATTCCATAGGAGTTTCTATATACAAGATCATGTCATCTATGAATAGAGATAGTTTTACTTCTTTTCCAATCTGGATGTCTTTTACTTATTTTTCTTGCCTAATTCCCCAAGCTAGTACTTCCAGTACAATGTTGACTTGAAGTGGCAAGAGCAGACATCCTTGTCTTTCTCCTGACCTTAGAGGGAAAGCATCCAGTCTCTCACCATTACGTATGATGTTAGCTGTGGGCTTTTTGTAAATACTTTTATCAGGTTGAAAAATTCCCTTCTACTCCTAGTTTGTTGAGCATATTTATCATGAAACGGTGTTGGATATTGTCAAGTGCTGTTTCTGAATCAATTGAGATGACAATGTGATTTTGGTTATTTATTCTGTTGATATTAAGTATTTCATTAATACATAAATCCCACTTGGTGTAAAAGTTTACTTTAGGTAAAATTCTTTTTATGTGTTGCTGGATTCAATTTGTTGGTATTTTCTTGAAGATTTTTCAAGGAGTTAGTAAATATTTCTAATTTTCATCTTTTTTTTTTTATTCCTGGCCATCTCCTAGCTAAGCAAAAGTGCTCATTATCTCTCTCTCTTAGAATATTAAAATACTCTATTCTCCCTGCCTACATTTTTCTGCATCAATCTTTTTTCTTTCTAAAAAATAAACCTTGTGCATGTGGTTTAAAATGGTGAAATAGCAGTTCAAGACATGGTTTCTCCCAACTCTTTAATAAAATGCCTATGGCATTTCAGAAACAAGATAAAATTCATAGCAAGGAAAAAAAATTATTCTCACAGAAACCCATCTTGGCCCAGGTAGTTTTATCTATTTAACAGAAATGGTGGTAATTTAAATTAGATATATATATCAAATTTGATGCAAATATTATCATCATGAAAGATGGTGAAGTTCTGCTTTGTCCTTCTAGCACTTCTTGATTACTTGCTCTAAAAGATGATGCCTGTGTCAACTGGAAAACTTGATAGCAATCTCTCTACTCTACTGACAATTCTTTTATGGTGGTCAAAATACATCTCTTTATTCTATCTGGTAACACCTCTTCCAAAAGCATATGAAAATTAAAACTCATGAAAAATAATGCCAGTCAGTAGGAAAAACAATCCATGTCATACTGAGGTTCCAAAGAGTTAGGAAGTAAATAGTAAATTGCTGGCAGCATGGATGACAAATAAAAAGACCCTAGTTGTAATGTATGGTTTCTTATTTCTTAATTGGCTCAGTTTGTTGTATAAATATGAAGTAGATTGTATAATATTAAAACTGAAACCAGGAGAAATGCACTAGATAAACGTCTGAGAGATGTTGGAAATTCATGTGTGTGTGTAAACAGACTGTTCTCTGCCTACAGTTATTCAAGTGCTCCACTGAAAATAGCTTATGGTCATATTTTCAAAAATTGCAAAAAAAATTAATAATGTTCCTGGTGGATAAAGTATTTTTCCCAAAATAAAAAATAAAAGGAGCACAAAAATATATATACAAATTGTATCAGTTATAAAGAATCACAGAATCAGAAATATACATGGAAAACATATTTAACTTTTTTAATTAAAACCAAATTTGATTATTCTGAATATAAAAAAGTTCAATTTCACCAATATAAGAACAAACATACTATTTAAAAGACATCAAGCTGTAAAATACATAAAACATTATAATTCTGATTTTCATTGAAACATGCACTTATATTGCTGGAGAGTTTAAATTAAATTATCCATTTTGGAGTACAAATGAAAAATAAATTTATAGAGACATTAAAATGTTTAGATATTTCTTCTAAGAGTTTGAAGAGAAAAAGCAAGATGAATTAAATACTAGGAAAAAAGTTATAACAAATGACAACAATAATTATGTCTGGGTGGTTAAATTATAGGTAATTTGTTGTTATTCTTTAAACTTGGGTGTACAATAATAAACTTGTTTTTGTTCTTTTTAAGTAAGAGGATTATGTTGTATTGCTGAAAAAAAAATAAAAAAAAAATCTTATTTAGATAAATCCTTGTGAAATTTTTGAGTTAAAATATAAATAAAATTTCCTTCAATAACCCTCCAAGAAAGGATAAATATTAGTCTGATGTTGCACTTCTCTGTAGCACTAAATGCAAAGGAAATGTCAATAGAACTCTGTGGAAATATAAAGTAAATGAAAAAGATTTTAACCTAGTGAAGTTACTCTTTGTGTATATGAGAGACGGTATTACCTAGAAGTTGTTTGTAGGTGAAGTGGGTCAGAACATGCTGCTCTAAAATATGTCACTTTGACATAAGGATTATTTTGAGCTATAGGCAATTGAGAAACAGCAGACAGAGGAAAAGATCTCTACTTTCCCCCTTTCTGCATAGAGGCAGGGTATAAATTTCCCTTTGTGAAGATACCCCTCTTCCCCTCTTCCATACTAGGAGGAAAAAAAAAAACATTATCACTGGAGATAGAAAGTCAGCACTGAGTTGGGTTTGCACAAACAAACCTTAGTAACTTAACCCTCATTTTCCATTAGTTTCCCTTATATATTTACCTTCCCACAATTTGTTGCCCTAGAAGCCCAAACTCTTTTTCCTTTGTCTTGTCACTTCACAAATTTATTGTCCTTTGTTAAGATAGTATGTAAGCCCCAGATTCTAACCACCCCTTTGAGGTCATATTGGTTTTTAACATTGTGTAAATTTCAGGCATACATCATATTTCAGTTTCTGTATGGACTGCATTGTGTTCACCACCTAAAGCCTAGTTTGCATCCATCACCGTACATATATGCCCCTTTACCCCTTTTGCCCTCCCCCACCCCTTTCCACTCTGGTAACCACCAATGTATTCTCCGTATCTATATGTTTGTTTATCTTCCACACATGAGTGAAATCATATGTCTAACCACCGCTTTGAGTTACCCATCACTTAGTTCTCCCACAGCTATGCATTGCATGTATAAATAAACTCTGTATTTTTTTTTCTGTCCAACTGTCTTTTGTCAGTTTGATTCATGAACTCCATTCACTTAACCTAAGAGTCAAGGAAGAGATTTCTCCTCCCCTACATAGATTCTGAGTCAGACCCGACCTGTGTTCAAATCCCAGTTCTACCTCTTACCGGCAATGTTACCTTGGGAAAGTTACATAATCTCTCTACACTCAGTTCCAATCTGAAAACGGATATTATAAAATACCTCAAAGTGCTGTTGAGAGGATTAATAGAGTTAATGTTTTCAACACAGTACTTATTACGCAGTATGTATTTCATTAATTTTAACATTTATTATTTTGTTTGAAAGCAAGAAAAAACCATTCTTCTATATTAATGACTTGGAAAATATACTGTCCTTTAAAAAAATTGACACCGTCTCCAAGCAGATTGAGAAGTTAGTGTTAGGTCTTAAGAATGAGGAAATGGCATTATAAAATTCCAGTATTACTCCTTGAAACCAAGTTTACGTGCTCAATAATTAATAATTAATTACCTATTGAAAATATGGTTATACTATCTGAAGTGGAAAATGTTCTTGTAAAATGTTTCAAATATTCAAAAATAATATTGTAGAAATTATTAGGTTGCTTAAAAAACATTGAGTTGCCTCTTTCCCCTTCTTAAGTGACTTTGCATATATAGTCACATCTAAAGAAGAATCTTGATTAATTGAAGTCAATCCGTGTATGTTTTATTTGCTCACCAGCTATTATTGAATCAGGAACAGGCAGGTGATATAATCTGGTTCAAACAGAGTGAAAGGAAGGTTTTCTATTTCATGTTTGGGGAATTGGTTTCCCCTATCTCCCTAGAGAGTGAACAAGGACACATCCAACCCAGCAGTTAACTCTCCAGCTGCCGATATTGAGGATCCAGAGAGAGATGAAATAAACTTTTTTCCTTGATGATATCATCAAGCTGCTATTGCACATGGAGTCTAAAATACCTCTAGACTTCCTAGTATGTGAGATGCTCCTTGTTTAAGCCAGTTTGAGGAGTTGTTTTCTGTTAAAAGCATCTGTAATGATAAATATTTTATTACAGTAATACGATTTTTAAAGCTTAGACAATACAAATATTTTTAGGCTTTCTGTGGAAAAACACATTTAATAGGAAGTATTGCTGATATGTGATTGATGAAACTGAGAATATTTTTAAAGTTGGTATCCATATAGAAAAATTAAGACCAGATTTAAAGATTATCTCAAATTTTAAAGGAACAAATATTATACGTTACATAAATTCTCCCAAAATATAGTCAAAGAAGGATAATTTCCCAAATGATTTATGAAATTATCAGTACCCTAAAGCACACACCTGTCAAATATAGTCCCTTCAAAATCTGGTCTAGCTTCAGTTATGAATAAGGGGCTAAGAGAATCCAAATAAGATGATAATATATTGCATACATTATCAATCCTATTAAAGTGAGCAAATAGGGTATATTCTAGAGATGAAAACATAGTTGAGTATTATCTTTGGCCTCTAAGGGGAGCTCAGGCACCTTTCCAACCTCATCCCAGCTGTAGGCACACCGAGCAGGAGTGCCATAAAGGGACTCATCCAATACAAGGTCCGATTTTGGACAATGGTACTAGGGGGAAAAAAAGGAATATTTTTGAAAATACAGCTTCTCAAGCTCTGCATGTGGCAATACCAATTCATTAAGTCTGGCAAAAGGATGAGTTAAGTGCATTTTTAATAAGCAACCTAGGAAATTCTGATGAAGATTCACTATTAGATAAATGTTTGTTGGCAACATGAAGAATGAGATAAAATCCCTAAGAAGTGGCCTCGTCTCACTTTTTCTCTCTTTCTCTAGTAGTGTGGTAGAATTTGTTAATAAACAGATGGAAAAATTGACGAGAGTATTATATAGGAAATAAATGGTATCACCTAGATTTACATTGAGCAACATCTGAATGAAACTTTCACAGATCCAATTTCATAAAAGAGAGAGAGTTACTAAAAACTGATTCAAATGCTCTGACTCAAAAAGCCAAGAGTTCTTAATAACAGAGGGAGCGTTATGGTCAGTAGGGTAGAAACCCTCAGAGTTTGGTCCAGGAAAAACATTTTACTTGAGGTTAGAAAAGATGAATTAAGAAATTCTGGGAACAATGGAATCAGCTTCAAGACAGGTTTTGATCTTTCAGTCAAAAGATTTGCAAGAGATTGTGTTAGGTCTACACAAGGCAGGGATAAAAAACGCATCAAAGTTTTGAAAATTCAACTTGACCTTCTAGAAAGGAAAGAACAGCAGAGAGAAATAAAAATAAAATATTCAGGGAAATAGGATCAGGGCCTCCTACAGCAGAGAAAGAATTGACTAAAGGAAATGTTTCTGCTGCCATTGGTGTTCCAAAGGTTGTTCAATGCCAGAATTAAACAAATTAAGATAAAAGGCAAAGTTTTATGGTAGATAATATGGAAAATGATTATATAATTCTGAACTACCTCCCAGGCCCCCAGACTTAGTAAGTAAGGAAAATAGGGCTTTTGCTTTGGGAATCTGTTAAGAGTTTCTCTACCAGGGCTATGTGGGAACAATTCCCCTCCCAGGGTCCTAAACAACTTCAGAACAAAGGCAGTGGCATGCAGGATATTGAGGTAGAGAAATACAGAGAGAAAGGTAGCAGAATGAGAAAGTAGGAAGTGAATCTTAGAGAGTTGTCTGTTATAAATGAAGATTAACCTGCTCATGAGAGAGTAAAGGATATAGACCCATTAAATTAGGCATTGATGGTTTTTAAGCATAATTGATTGACACTGAGTCCATCATAAAGCCCAGATAGAGAGAAAAAAACCTGGTGATTGGCAAGGTCACCACTGTAAATTTCCAAATTTTGCAGGAGAGGAGTTTGGCAGAGTGGGAGATGATGCATTCCGATTCCCCTTCAAAGAATGATTCACCATCCAGCTGTGAGCTGCACGGTTACCTGAGAGCCTCCAGCTGTTAGTTTCTTGTAATTTACCTTGGCATTCAAGACAAGGTCATATTCTTCCTAGAGCGGCTCTTAAGTAATGATTGAGCAGATGGTCGTGCTCAGGCTTAGCCATTTCTTCCCAAGTTGGAGCTCCTCTATTCGGCAATATTTCTTCCAGGGTTCCAACGTTATGATCTGTTGGCTCTTCTTGCGTAATCTTGCTTTTATTTCACAGGTATTTCTCCCCAGTAAACCTGTTGCATTCTTCACTTCATCGCAGCATCTGGTTCCTGGAGAACCCAACCCAAGACAAGGGATGTCAGATGAAACTAGAATAAATGTTTCTTGTTGTTGTATGTTTTGTTTTGTTTTAATGGGAAGTGGATATTTTTTTTTGCACTCATTCTACTCTACCACTTCAGAATGTGAGGAACATCTGTACTAATTAAGTAAATTAGGGGAAATTTATCAAACATGAGTCTTAGTTTTTAGATAGTAGACTCTGGGCAACTGCTTCATTTTTCTTTGTAGCCCTTATTTGTATCTGATGTTATTTATCTACTATCAGTCTGCCCCACTAGAAAGTAAAATCTATGTAGGTACGGACTACCTTTTTATTTTTATCACTGAAGCATCCTCAGTGGCTGAAACAGTAACAATTACGTAGTAAACATACATAATATGTTTTATAATGAATGAATGAATGATTTCTTTGATTAGCAGTCTAACCAAGATTTCTTTCTCTTACCACAATACAACAACAAATCTCAAAAATTTACTATAATATAAAGGAGGAATAAAACAAGAAGTAATTTATAATGTGATGTTCCATAATTCAGTGGTATAAATGGGCCAGCACAATTACATTAGAAGGCCCAATGTAGTAATCGGATGTTTGCGCTTATATTTAGAATCACTATGGTTATGAACACTACATATGAAAACTGGTTTAATGTGTTGTATTGACAAATATATTAGCATTGTTGAGACGATATTTAGGAAGAGTGAAATAATTTTGGAAAAGTTCCAAACAAAGCAAGATTTCTCAATTAAGGCAGCATTACACTTGGAAAATCCTGCATATATTAAAACTAAGTAAAAATAGCTCCTGTTTATATATGTTAAACAGAGTTAAGTTCTGTGTTCATATAATTTTAAACAACTTTATATATGAAAAAGTGTTTTTGTAAATTGCATACACTATACAAACAGTAGTTGTTTAATATCAACGTTACAGAGGTATAATTTAAATAGAATAAGATGCATCCATTTTATAGCTATTTCATTAAACGTGGACAAATGTATACACCTGTGTAACCATCACCACTATCAAGATATAGCACATTTCCACCACTCTAAAGAACTCCCTTGCGCCCCTTCTCTGTCAACCATTCCTTCACTCTGGGGCCCCAGGCAATAACTGATTTGCTTTCTCTCACTGTATACTACATTTGTATTTTCTAGAGATTCACATAAATCAAATATAAATATATTAAAAAGTAAAATTAAGGTCTTAAGGGATATCCAAAAAGCCTCATGGAATTCAGGAGAATCTGTCATTCTATGAATTGTGATGAGCATTGCAGGACATAATATGAAGGAATTAAGATTCAGTACTGGAAATATAAACTACTCTAAGTATTATAAATAGCAATAAATTTAATGTAGGGAATTAATAATTTACAAAATTATTGGGAGGGTTGAAGAAACAAGTTCTAGCCTGGGCTTGTTGAAATGTTTTCTAGAAAAATCCATAATTTTCTGCTATGAGTTTCCTATTTCTAAGGCTACCACTGAAGCTATGTTCGCCTAGGTTTGGGAATGATAGCACAGCCACAGCAGACCTCAGGCAAAGACTAGAGTATGGATACCCAAAGCTCTTACCCAGGAATCAGAGAGTCATATAAAGAAGCCAGAGCTACTTTCCTTGTTTCTTAACCAGAAAGCTGGTTAACAGACAGTGGTATCTAATGCAGAAAAATTACAACTTTCTTAAACAGCAGCAATCAGCAGTAGCCACAGGAAGATAGCATTCATCTCATGTCCCCCTTCCAAATCTGTAGCAAGACTATTTCATTGGATTAACTTAAATAAAAATAACCAAACCTATGTGCAAGGAAATCTGTAGATTTAATCCTTCCAGCTTCTGCTATATTGGGAGAGGGGTAACAATGGGAGAGATAAAGTGAGTGGGAATGGGAATGGATGTTAATTGACAATAGACATTATGCAGCAAATCTAACATCACTGGTCCCTCCCATTGAATACCAGCCCCATGTTATTGTGGAAGCCAAGAATGCCTCTGTAAATGTCTAAAATGCCCTCTAGTTAGTGGTACCACCACTGTTGAACACCACTGGTTTAGAGTATAATCTGCTATGGTAATCACATTTGTGTATGAGATTTGCTTGAGTTTTCTTAGTATTACATACATGAGACTGGTGATATACTTTGCCTTCTTGATACTCTGAGACACCAAAAGTGGGGCACATGAAAGACTTGGATTTGGGAGAAATGAAACTTCCAGTATGTTAAAGAAACTAAATCATATTACAACTCATGCTTCAGCTGATGAAAAAGAAATTGGAACCACGACTAGGAATCTCAGGGGTTCCAGGCTCAAAATGAGCAAAATAAGGATAACCTTGGGGAGAAAAAGTCTTTGTGCTTATTTTAGGGACTTTCCATTCTCCTAAGAAAAATGAGAGGAAGAAAGAGTATTCAGTCTTCTGAGACTTCTTTGAGGGGATAAAGTGAAGACCTTGATTGTCCGAAAGGTTTCATATTGTTATGTCAACAAGTGTTGTCTTATTTAGTCCTTAAATATTAACTGAAACTTGAAAATTGTAGCTGTTGTACATTAAAGAAGTGAGATTTTCTTTCCTTTCCTTCTTCTTATGATAATAATTACAGCAACTGATATCGGTCGAGTTGCCAGAATCCCATGGAGAACTGTCACATGAGAAACTGGTGCAGATGGGAAAAGTGAAAGTGAGTAAAGAGACGATCTACCCCGCTAATACTGCCGAGAGCGGTTGCCAGGAGACACGCCACATTTTTTTTTTTTTTTGTATTTTTAAAGATGAATTAACAGTTTTCTAGCAATAAATATACAGATAGTAGAGTTTTTAGATCAACTGGCCTTGAAGTTTTGAAGTGTAATAAAGCTCCACGTGTTCTGACCGGAGTAAGGTAAGGTCTTTTTCTTTCACGTCTGATGACCACTCCTCGAATGGATCTTTGGCTAGCTCTATAATTCCAGATTTCACTCCAATAATTTGCTTTTAAAATTCCCAATATGTTTAATGTTTAATATTTATGTAATTTGTTTTAGGAATTTGTATTATCATATCTTAAAATTTAAAGGAAGGACTATTATAAGGATGTCATCTAACCCAATCAATTTACAGGGAAATAAATAGGACCAAAAAATGATTAAATGGCTTTCCAAAGGTCATAGAGCTTAGTAGTGATAGAATTAAGACCAGAATTTGTCTGTTATTCTCCTTTTGTGTTGAAAAGTATACTTCATCTATACTACCATTTGTCCAAATATTAAGACGCAGAATCTTCCTGCTTGTCACACTAGCTTATTAATTCTGGAAGATTTTTGGAGTGGGGAGATATTTATTACTTTTTGGTCAGCATGTATAAATGACAACTTCATATATATGTTGTGTGTGTGTGTGTGTGTGTGTGTATAAACTTGTTTTTATGAACACGAAAACATATAAATTGAAAATAAAAGTCTTCTGAAGTTCTATCCCTTTATAGGAAAGGTGATAATATAATAATTATTTTTCTTTTTTTAAATCAAAATTTTCATATTTTATCAAAAGAGAACTTAATTGAAATAACATAAATCAACTCTGACTAATTTAAGCAGAAAATGGCTTTACTGAAGGACATTGGATGGCTCATAGAATCTTGCCAAGAGGGCTGAAGAACCAGAATTGGAGGCTACACAGCTACAAATAGTTATCTGAAGCTACATGACAGAACTGATCCACGAAGACATTGTTGCTGCTCTAGAGAAGATTAACACCACCACTTTCACTGATGACATCATTAATACTCACTTAAAACCGTATTGCTAGAAATGCAACTTCTGAAAACTGGATACACCAACATTTACTGCTGCAGGGATTGCTCAAGTCTATTACTTGCGATCCTTTTATCTAACTCCCAATACTAGCTCAGATGTAGTGCAGCTGATAGGAGTAGTCAAGACGACACACCTGAAACCTCACTGCAAAGGAACCTGAGAAAGTTAATACATGTCCTTTATACTGAAAGATGGACTTATGTAGTAGGGAATTGCTGAAACGTTGAAAGTGGGTCAGGCTCTCCCAAGGAAATGGTAGCTTGAAAGAGGTATGGTAGTTTATCCTTTCCTAGAGAGTGAATGGAGAAGCTCTGAGGGTATTAGTGGCCTGACAAAGGCTGACTTATATAGAAAGTTCTAGAGAAGGAACAAAATGCACTATGGGCTCTTGTGAGGGGCAGGTGAAAACATATCACTCAAACTTCATGGTAGGTTCAGAAAAGGAATGGAGGTTTCTGAAAAACAGAGTATCTTAGAGGTTAAAAATTAAAAAAAAAAAAAAAAACTACATATTTTCTTGGTATACCTAAGTTACAATGCTATTAAATATAAGAAGTCAGACCAACATAAAAAGTATGTTACAGATTTAACAATCTGCTGATGTGTGTAATAATAATAGGAACAACAGAGAGAAATGGGACATTAGATAAAAAGGCAATTTTTGTAATCCTTCTTCCATTATTAAAGGGATATCCAAAAGAGACAGGGGAAATCCAAAGAGGCAGCTGAAGTGGGGAAGACCCTGATACTCCCATCCAGTCATATGAAAAGAAACTATCCAAAAAAAGCAACAGAGTATTCTTCCCAATAGATAACCATATATACCCCTCATGGTTATACATATTGACTCCTCAGAAAATGGAGTCCACATTTGAAATTGACCTTGAAATAGAACTTTGTGGAGGACGGGAGTGAATAGGAATGGAGAGCTAGATGTGTGTATGCTGATATTTCCTAAGTGGAATATGTATAGGTAAGGTATGTATAAACTAAGGTAATTTAATGAGAATCTCTCAGGGATAACACAAGCTCCATTGCGTTTTCTCAGAGTTATTCCTCAATGCACATTTTAAATAATTAAACATATTAACAAGTTTCTATATTTTAAGATGCCTGAAAATAAATATAACTAATTTATATCTTTTGTGCCTAATAAGATTACAATATTTGACTAAAGCAAACTAAATATCTATTAAAATAAGACATTTACTCAACACTTAGTAAACAAAAAAAAATCTTATTTGATTCCAGAATGGGTATTTTTAATGCAATTAAAACTGATTGGCTAAAGAATAATTTTGGAAGCAGATATGAATTTGAAATTGGGTAGAGATTTAAATCAATAAAGGTGTACTTCTGGAGACAAATAAAATATGAGAGAAACCTGAAAATTGAATATAGATGAATGTATTATCTTAGAAAATAAAAATATAGTTGACAAAGGGGAAAAATAAATAAAATTAAGTAAGAAAATATGTTTTAAAATAATTTTAGATTTTATACTTGAGCTAGAAATAAAAAAAAGAAATTAAATACAGTGTTAGGAGCTTTTTTCCTCCATTTTTCACAGATAGTCTTGTATAGTTGGTCACCAAGCAGAAGTGAATACTGCACAGATATGTCCTTATTCAAAAGACTAAAAGTAACCTCAATAATTTAATAAAAGTGTCCTCTCAAAATTTGTGATAAAGGTTTTCAGTGAGCTTTTTGATTCTATTATAGCAAAAATTATGTAGGATGAAAAAACAAAGAGGTTACATCATTGTAGAAGAGACAGTGACATCATTCACAAAGGAAAACACAGGAGGTCAAAAGTATACCAGGAAAATGGATTATAATGGGCTTAGAAATTTCAGGTAACAAAAGTGTTTCTATTTAGTCAAAACACTACTGGAAAGTAAAAATAAACAATACAGATGAGGCCTTTTATGTTTTCATTTGTGAAACTTGATAAAAATAAAAACAGCACTGAGAAAACCAAAAGAAGATATTGAATAGGAAATGGTCTGAAGTAAATCTTTGAAGATGAAAATGGAAGATGTTCTCTTATTAATTAATATTAACTAGAAAAAGGACAAAGAAATCTATTGGAAAAAAATGAATAAGTGATATATAGTCAATTCACAGAAAATAATATGAACTGCCAATAAAAGCATTAAAATGTTTACCAACTCAAAATTTATCAAGGTCATGCAAATTAAATCAACATTAAAATATTAACTACTTGCCCATCAGAGAGGCAAAGATGTCTAGTGGAAGAAGTCTAAATCATTATAGCCTTTTGGGAGGGCAATTTGTCAGCATTTATCAGAATGTAAACTGCACATACATAGTCTTAAATACATAAATTCCAATAATTACCCCTTTTTTCTTATTATAGTCACTTAATAATCTCTTACTCAGAAAATATTATTTGTTTAAGATTTATGTATTAAAGAATGAAAATTGAGAGATCTTTATATGTATCAATTCCACTGGATTAACAAAACACTATTCCACTATTTAAAAAAAAAAAACTTTTATGAAGGGCAATGTATTCTCAGTTCTTATCACTTTTAATTTAGTATGGTTTTGTTGTTACTGCCTATCAATTACTACCCTAGTGTCATCTTTATATACTTTTACACAAAAGTGTTTCAAAACAACTAAATCCAAAATAAGTTCAATGGCACACAGATGTTTGATGAACTTGAATTTTAAAACAAAAACAAAAATAAATTTGAATATTAAAATTTTAAAAATGGATGATTAGCAAATAAATAAAAATTAAAAATCATGATGTTACATGCAGTGGTTAATTAGAACATTATCCTTTATTAAGATTTGATATCATAATAAAATTGAAAAAATATATTATATAATGTTAAAAAAATAAAGAGTTGTAAACTGGCATTCTGAATTTATGCTTGTATATACAATTTCTTGGCATTATCTTGTATATGGGAAATTGAAGAAAACTGAAATTACAGATTCATATTACTTAGCAGAAACATTTTTTGATGTGTTCTTTTCTGTTGCTTTCCACAGATTTAAGATAATAGTTGCATACAGTTAACTAAGTTAAGCTTGTGTGTCAAAAACATAAAATTAAATAAAAACGTTTTTGAATGTCAAACGGTCTTTCATTTCTCCACCTTGAGATTCATGTCTCTATTCTTTCTCTATATTTCGTGTCTACTTGTTCTTTCAACCCCCTTGGAGTGGAGCCAGACACTGCAGTCTGCAGTGTGAATATGCCTGCTATGTTGCTGTTTGATCGTCTTCCCTTGATGTGTCAGTTTCTTTGTGGGCTTCCTACTTGTCAAACCATTTTTATTCTTCAAAACTTTATACATAATTTTTAAATAAGCTGTGCAGATCTCAGGGCACTCGATGAATTTTTCAAAAGTTAATCACACTTACACAGCATAAACGCTGCTGCTTATGTGTTTAACATTGTAAGGACAAACATATTTACTTAACTGCAACCAATTAGATGCAAAATACTCAAATTATAGGTTAAAGAAAGCTGTTTGTGCTTCCTTTTGAATTAGTAAAATAAGTAGATTTAAGAATCTAGCTCAAAGAAATGCATCTAGCATTTGTAAGCATCGAAATGGAGGGTGTATTTTAAGAGTGTTTAGCTATAAAAGCAAAAAGCAAATCAATAGATATTGTTTAATGGATTATTACACTAAGATATAAAAATTTTAGTTTTCATGTTATCTGACAGTTGGATAGTCATGAGTCTTTTTCACCTAGGAGAAAATGCATGTCTCATCCTTATTTAAGTCTCTTCGTATTAAAAGGAAGATACTCCGCAGTC
Source organism: Ceratotherium simum simum (assembly GCF_057802395.1). Classification (NCBI taxonomy): domain Eukaryota; kingdom Metazoa; phylum Chordata; class Mammalia; order Perissodactyla; family Rhinocerotidae; genus Ceratotherium; species Ceratotherium simum. The sequence continues at coordinate 60,952,920 of NC_141901.1, read as the reverse complement.
AGAGACATTTTATAAAACCTGGTACTTGTCATGTGGGGAAAAAAATATCCTTTAGCTCTGTGCCTCATACAACCGGAGGCATGAAATAATTGTCAAGAGATGCAATACCTGTGGTGTCATGGAGTTTAAATCATTCACCTCAAAGTCCCCTGTAAGTGATAATGAAAATATACTAATCTATGGGAAGAAATCCATTTTAAAAAGTATACTCAGCAGATTATTAATATTGTTACTCTTGAGAAACTCTATAGAGAATGACAAGGCCATCCTAGTATTAAAAAAACAAAAATCTACAAGGTGGACCAAAAAATCCATCTTAACCAAGCCAAGTAAAGGTCAGATAAAAGAGAATTTAAGTTAACTGTACACTTTTATAAGCTGTTCTTAAGGTCAACTCAAGTTAATATTTTTTTAGTCCTAGAGAGGTAATAGAAAGAAAGGGCAGAAATGCTCAGGAACGATAAAGAAAAATAAATATTTTTATCATGAACCAGAAAACAATTTGTTTTCATTCTCAGAAATATTCACCACGGAGAGTTCAAGCCCATTTTGCAAGAAATTTTAGGTTATTCGTATTATACCAAAACAACAAGAGTAATGAGTAACAGTTTTGAAAATTAACTTCTCTAACACTATGACAGATTTGTAACCCCAAATCAATACTTATGAAGAAGGGCTGTCAAAGTTACTGAAGATCAAAGTGAGGTGTATGAAGATGCTGAGATAGATGCATGCAGCTGCAGTTCTCAGAAATAATTAGCACAAGATACTTGTCTAAAGTGATGATACTTCATGAGGGGCAAACCCAAAAATCAGCAGTGGCTTGTTTGCAATAATGAGAGTAGCATCTGAGGCTAGTAGCAGGAGTTACTCCGAAGTCCATTGGACAAAAGAAGAGCTGGACTTGAGCAGGAAAGCATGCAGAATATCTTTCCAGGAGGCTGTCACTCAGAGAGGAGGCATGGAAAAGAGTTATGGGCAGACCTAAACTGCTGATCTCTTTTATTTAGAGGCAAGTAAATATTAAAACAATTACCTGCCCCCACAGAGTCCACACCCCTCAACTACACACACACACACACACACACACACACACACACAACACACACACACGCACACACCAGAAATATATGAAATATCATGGACAATTGGTAGAAATTCTTTTTGGCTCCAGAGATTGCTATGGCCCCTCTTGGAAACAAGTAGTCAAGGGCTACTTCCTTTTTGTCTATACTCCCTTCTTATATGATCTCATCCAGTCAGTTTTTAACACCAGCTATAGTCTGCTGATTCTCAGTTTGTATTTCTAGACCTTATCTCTCTCTGGAACTAGATTTTTACATCTAAATGTTTGGCTCATCTTTGAAAGTCTGGAAAATATCTCACAATTAACATGTCTAAAACCAAGGTCTTAATTCCCCCACTGTAAAACTTTGTGCTCTCCAGCCTTTCTCGTATCAGTAAACAGCAACTCCCTTTTTCCAGTTACTTAGAACAAAAACTTTGGAACAATCCTTAACTTCTCTTACTTTCATTTCACCATAAAAACCTGCAAACTCTACCTTAATGTAATATCTAGAATTCAATTTCTTCTCACTACTTACAGCATAACCACCTCAGCTCAGGCAGGCTTCACAACTCATGTGAAATTTTGTAATATTAGCTGTTTCCCATATTTCCTTTCTTGCTTCTCAAAGTATTTTCCACCATTGATCCTGAAAAGTTTTGGAAAATATAAGTTAAATCATGTCATTCCTATTCTTAAAACCCTCTAATGGCTTTCCTTCTAATAATAAAATTTAAAGTTTCTACTTTGACTTATAAGTCCCTGCATAATCTTTCTCATTGTTGACTATATCGTTTCATCTTCTAACATACTCCCATTTGCTAACACTTCTTCAGCTAAAGTTGTTTCATGACTATTCAAACTGTTACGCATGTTCCATTTAAACACTTTTTCATGTAATTGTTCTCTTTTCCTTCAATACCTTTCTTACAGATATGCACAGGACTTACATTCTTCAGATAATACCATCAATACTTTCCAAATAACTTACAAGAGTTCTTCCCTGAAAACCTCTTCTAAAATATCAACACCACCCTTCATTCTCTAGTTCCTTACTGTGCTTTATTTTTCCTTATAGAACTAAAACCATCTCACATATATTATATGTAATTGCTTATGTTTTATTTATTGCCTTTCTCCTCCTACTAGAGTATAAGGTCCATGAAAGTATATTTTCTTTTTTGTTTTTATGTATCCCCAGCTTCTACAATACGTAGTTGAGTGTCTCTCTCTCTCTCTCTCTATATATATATATATATGTACATACATAATTAAATAATAAGAAGAAACTTTAAAAAAAGAAACAAACTCAAGCTCAAAAAAATTACAAATGAAAAAATAATAAAATAACAGAAAAGAGTAACCAAATTTATGATACCTGTGCAATCCTCTCTAGAAAGAAGCTACAGAACAGATTAAAATTGTAACCAAATGTGTGCCCATCAAGAGAAAGAATTCATCCAGAAATACAATAACTTAAGTACTATGTGTTGAGACCAAAGACAGACAGGAAACACAAATTTCAGAGCTCAGAAAAGAAAATGGACACAGACAACAAAGGACAGTGATTCCTGAGACAGAAAACAAATATGGTGAGTCCTACAATTGCACAATCTTACTGACTTGAGAAAGTTCTCAGACTACAGAAAAATGAGGAGGAACCCATGGAGTCCAGTGGAAGTTAAGGAAATGGAGCTGAAAGTCTGGAGAGATGGAAAAGGCTAGAGTGCACAGGACACAGTATGTATTTATACATAATATCATTGTATATGTATGCATTATATAATACATGTTTTTATATATATATATATGCGTTGTATAATCTATGCATTATATATACATATAATTTAAATATATATATAATAAAAGCAAAAGCAAGGGAAAATATATACCATGCTTTAACTAGCCATATTTTTTAAGCAAAACATATTCAAGAAGATGTGAAAACACTAATACACCTGACCACATGGGATCTATCCCAGAAATGCAAGGTTTATTTAATTAAAAAAATCAATCAATGCAAGTCACCATATTAACAACTAAGAAACAAAAAACATACAAAAATCTCAATATACCCAGAAAGTCATTTCACAAAATCCAAGGTACATTCATGATAAAAGCTCTCAGCAAATTGGAATGGAAGGGAACTTCATCAGCCTATTAAAGGACATCTATGAAAATCCTACCACTGACTTTGATGATGAAAGATCAATGCTTTCCCCATAAATCTGGAAAAATACAGGACACCTGCTATAGTCATTTCTATTTAACATTGTACTCCATGTTCTAGCTAGTGTAGTAAGGCAAGTACTGGTCATACTATTTGTTGACTACGATATGAAATAAATGGAACTCTCATTCCATGTTGCTTGGAATGTAAAATTTGTACTGACACTTTGAGAAACAGTTTGGCAGTTTCCTCAAATGTTAAACATCTGCCTAACATATGATCAACCATTCTACTCCTAGGTATATTCCCAAGGGAAATAAAAGATTATGTCCACATAAAGACTTGTACATGAATGTTCATTTCAGCTTTGTTAGTAATAGTAAAAGCTGGAAACAAACCAAAAGTCCATCAACAGAGAAATGGATAAACAAATTTGATATATTCATATAATGAAATACTGCTCGGCAATAAAAAGGAATAAAATATTAATACAAGTATATGGATGAACCTCAAAATAATTACGCTAAGTGAAAGAAGCCATATAAAAAGGATACATACTATATAATTCCATTTACATAAAATTCTAAATATTTCAAACTAATATATAGTGAAGAAAGCAGATCAATAGTCATCTGGAAGTTGGGGGATAGTTGATATAACCAAGAGAAGAATTATAAAGGGACATGAGGATGAATTATAAAGAATTATAAAGGGACATATAGATATGCTCATGATCTTTATTTTGGTGATAGTTTCATATGTATACGTGTGATAAGACTTTTAAAAAATTGTACAATTTTAATTCAAGATCCATCAATTATACTCTAATAAAGTGGTTTTTAAAATTTAGGGCTGCAATTTTAATAACAAAGGAAATGTGTTAAAAGAAGAGCATTTATAACTCCAAATGTAATATCCAATCATGAATATCTACGCATTAATATATAATCACAATCATAAAGCATAAGCTGCAGGCAATTAACAGAGCAATGTAAATCAAAAGAAGAATTTAATTTGCATCTCTTATCCAATGATAACGTCTACCAACACTTATAAAATTATAGAATAACTACAACACACTACTCCTAAGGTAAATATAATTTTTAGTATATCAAATTCTATAGTCAGAAAACAAAAATCACTCTCAAAATTGACTGTATATTCAGATGTAAAAAATAGCTTCAGGGGCCAGCACCCTGGCTTAATGGTTAAGTGCGCCTGCTCTGCTGCTGGCGGCCTGGGTTCGGACCCGGGCGCACACCGATGCACCGCTTCTCCAACGACACTGAGGCCACGTCCCACATACAGCAACTAGAAGGATGTGCAACTGTGACATACAACTATCTACTGGGGCTTTGGGGAAAAAAAAAAGGGAGGAGGATTAGCACGGATGTTAGCTCAGGGCTGATCTTCCTCACAAAAACAAAAAAAAAAATAGCTTCAAAAATTCCAAAAACTTTGGGCCGGCCCTGTGGCGCAGCGGTTAAATGCACGCGCTCCGCTGCGGCAGCCTGGGGTTCAGATCCCAGGTGTGCACCGACCACCGCTTATCAAGCCATGCTGTGGTGGTGTCCCATAGGAAGATGGGCATGAACGTTAGCTCAGGGCCAGTGTTCCTCAGCAAAAAGAGGAGGATTGGCAACAGATGTTAGCTCAGGGCTAAACTTCCTCACAAAAAAAAAGAAAAAAAAATTCCAAAACTTAAAATTGTACAGAAAACATTCTTTGATCCAATTGCAATTAAATTTGAAAATTATTAATAGAAATATAAGAAGAAGTAATGTCATGTGGAAGTTAAAAATAATTTGTTAAATAAATATAGTCTTAAGGCGAAAACTAAATCTAAACACCATTTTATCTAAAAGCAAATGAAAATCTACATAAAACCTATGGGATACAGCTAAGACAAAGCTCAGAGTAAAATATATACCCTTAGACAGCAATGCTATGAAAGAGACAATACTATAAGTGAAACATCCAACTTAAGAAGTTAGTAATTGAGGTAGAAAACAACCTAATTGGGAAAAAGCAATTAACGAAATTAAGTAGAATATGACAGAATATATAAATAAATCTAGGAGCTATTATTTTGAAAAATAAAGAGCAAAGTTCATCAAGGCAACCTTGAGTGAGGAGAAATGTACATAAAATAGCAATAGCAATATAAATATTCATAAAAGAATTAAAAGAATCATGAGACTACTTTTTACATTATACATAAATAAATTTAAATAGTAGTAAGACATAGCTAATTACTAGGAATATATAAACTACAAACATGTACAATAGAAGAAATATAAATATAAATAGAAGTACAATAAAATAAAATTGTTACAGAACTACCCAAGCCAGCAATGTACTAGTTCCCAACGTTCATACAGGAGAAATCTGTCAAATTTGCAAAGAATTAATAATGCAAATGACAATTAAACTCTCCCAGGACATAGAAAAAGAAGGTAAGATCCAAAATAATTTTTATGAAGCAATCACAGGATTGATATCAAAATTTGACATACATAGAATGGAAAAAAACAAAACAAAACTATACATTAATCTGACAATAAATATTGAGTACATAAAATCTCTAAATAAGATATTTAGTAAAGTCTAAGAATACAGTTAAATACTGAAAGAATAGTCATGTTTCCCAATGCGTTTCAAATAAGATTGTTGGCATTGTTCAATACTGTTAGATAAATATGAAAGCAATCATTTATTATTCTGCCTATCTGCTGAAGTGAAATATTTATATTGTTTTATATATACACATATATACACACTTTATATATATATATATATATATATATATATATATATATATATATATAAAATCTTACAAACTTATAATAGACACTGGTAACAAAAACAAAATTGCCTGCCATGGAAGTACTTTGATAATTTCTGTTGAATGAATGAGTAAATGAAAGCCCCCAAATAAACATAAACATTTTAAGGAATATAGTTTATGATAAATATAGTATTGTGAATCAGTGGGGAAAAGATACATTATTTAATAAATACAGTTGAGAAAGTAGAATAGAAGTCTGAAAAATATAAAAATAAAAACAGCATCTTCATCCTCTCCAAAATAAGATCCATACCTCATGCTTTTAATCAAAGTAAATGCCTAATAATTCAAAAATTTAATCAAAAGTAATATAACCACAGTAGTATTATAAGAAAATATGAAATGATTATTTCATAATCACAGATTATTGAAAGCCTTTCTTAATATGACTCAGAGCCCCAAAAGCACAAAAAGACCAATCATTGTGACAAAATAAATGTCAAATTTTGGAATGTCATGAGAAACAAAGAGATGATAAACTGGAAGTGTATACAAAAGGATAATTATTTGGTAATCTAATTTCCTTAATATTTAAACAGCACCTATGAATCAATCAGAAAAATCTTAAAAACCTAAAAAGATGAGCTAAGACATGAAAACATTGACAAGTGAATTGTAATAATTATTAAACATATTAACAGATGTATAACTATGTTCAATGTAAGAGAAATGCAACTTGAAATCACAATTACCCATTTTCATTTCTGAAACTTATGAAGATCAAGAAGTTTGATAAATTTTTGTATTGATAAGGGCATGTATGTAGGCAAGAGTAAAATGATATAGCTTCAATTGAGAAAAATTTGGCAAGCCTACTAAAACTAAAAAATGTAGATTCCTGATCCAGCAATTCTACCTCTAGTATTCCACTATATAAACTTATTCATGAAATAACAAATACATATGTATATGCATGCATATATGCATAAACATTTACATTTATATATACGTATACATATGTATAGGTATATATTTTACATTTTGTTTACATAGGATATCACTGAAGTGTAAATAAGAAACTGTATTCTTTTGTTCTTGAGAGGAACTTCCTGGCTAGAGGACCAAGAAGATAGTCTTTGTTTTCACTGTGCATATATCCCTGTCACCCTTTTGAATTCTGCAGCACATATGATCAGTTAAAAAATAATTAATTAAAATAATCATTTGGAATTGATGATGATAAAGACTATAATATGCATTATAAATATGTGTAGTGTGTGTGTGTGTGTGTGTATGCATGGGTATATTTGTTCTAGAATTCCACATTTCTATTACCTACATTTAAGCTTACAGTTAGTGGGTTTTCCCACAGATATCCACAATTTTCTTTCCTATATTTTACTTCCTTGAATATTTGTTTGATCTATGCTCTTTTCTAGGAGACTCAGGAACATTTCTTATGTTCTTTTCTACTGAGATATCCCATTTTATAGAGTAGAATTCTGTCCAAATTCTGAGACCAAAAAAAAAAGTTTGTTTATGCATTCATCTACTAAAGGACAGCTTGAATGCTTCCATTCCTTGGTGATTACAATAAAGCTGCAGTAAATGTCATGTGAAGGCTTTTGTGTGGAAACAAATTATCAAATCAACTCGATATTACCTAAGAGTGCAATTGATGTATATAACATGGGAAAAAGACGTTTAGCTTTTTAAGAAACTGCTGAACTGTCTTCCAAAGAGGCTGTATCATTTTGCAATTCCACCAGCAATGAATTAGAGTTCCTGTTGCTCTGCGTCCTCACCATCATATGGTATTGTCAGTGTCTTTGCTTTTTGCTTTTGTTTTTTTGATTTTAACAATGCAAATAGGTATGTAGTGGTACCATGTCATTTTTATTTGCTCTTCTATAATGACAAATGGTGTTGAGTATCTTTTAATATGCTTATTTTCCTTCTGTGTGTCTTCTTTGGTGAGGTGTCTGTTCAGACCTTTTGCTCATCTTCAAATTGGATTGTTTCTTTTTATTTATTGTTGAGTTTTAAGAGATCATTGTATATTTTGGATTAAAGTTTTTAATCAGGTGCTCGTTTTATAAATATTTCCTTCTTATCTGTGACTTGTCTTCTCATTCACTTAACAGTGTTTTTTTGCAAAGCAGAAGATTTTAATTTTAATAAGTCCCTTCTCAATGTTTTCTTTCACAGATTATGGTCTTGGTATTGTATCTAAAAAGCCATCATCAATTCCAAGGTCATCCTGGATATTTTACAGTTTTCAATTTTAAAGTTAGGTCTATAATTCATTTTGAGGTTACTTTTTTTAAAGTTGTGAGGTCTGTGTCTAGATTTTTTTTCATCCAGAAGTCCAATTGTTACAGCATCCTTTGTTGAAAAGAATATCCTTGCTCCATTGAATTGCCTTCACTACTTTTTCAAAGATCAGTTGACAATATTTGTGTGGGTCTATTTCTGGGTTCTCTACTCTGTTCTGTTGATCTATATGTTTACCCTTTCACCAATACCTTTCTCTTTTGTTTAGTATAGCTTTATAAGTCTTGAAGTCAGACAATAATCCAGCTTCGTTCCTCTATAGTATTGTGCTGCATGTTCTGGTTCTTTGCCTTTCCATCATTTTGCCAATATTTTTCCTTTAGTTTTCCTTTCCAAAAATATAGTAGTTTTGGTATTAGGGAAATGCTGACCTCATAAAAGGAATTATGAAGTATTCTCTCTGCTTCTGTATCCCGACAGAGATTATGGAGAATTAGTATCATTTCTTTCTTAAATGTTTGGGAGAATTCACCAGTGAAACCTTCTGGGCCTGATGCTTTCTTTATTGGAAGGTTTTTAATTGTTGACTCAATTTTATTAATGTATATGAGCATATTGAAATTATCTATTTCATCTCGCTTGAGTTTTGTAAGTTTGCATGTTTGGTCTTTTAAGTAATTGTCATATTTTATCTATTTTATCAAATTTGTGGGCATAAAGTTATTCATAGTATCCCTTTGTCTTAGTCAGTTTTGGCTGCCATAACAAAATACCATAGACTAGGTGGCTTAGACAACATTTATTTCTCACAGTTCTGGAGGCTGGGAAGAACAAGATAAAGGTGCTGGCAGATTCAGTGTCTGCTGAGAACCCTCCTCCTTGTTTGCAGATGGCTGTCTTCTTGCTGTATCTTCACGTGGTGGAGAGAGAGAAAGAGGAAGCTCTCTGGTCTCTTCTTATAAGGGCACTAATCCCATCATGAAGACCCCACCCTCATGAGCTCACCTAAACTTAACTGCGTCCCAAAGGCTCCACCTTCTAATATCATCACATTGGGGGTTAGGGCTTTAACAAATGAATTTTGGAGAGCACACATTCATGCCATAACACCATACATTATGCTATTAGTGTTTGTAGGATCATTTATTGGTATTTTTCGGGGACTTTTTTGTTTTTGTTTTTTATTTTGTTTGGTTAGCCTGGCTAGAGGTTTAATCTTTCAATGAATCATCTTTTATTTAACATTAATTTTTTCTGTTATTCTCCTGTTTTCAAGTTAATTGATTTATTTCTTTATTTGTGGTTTGATACCTATCACTAAATTTGGAAAATTGTAGGCCACTATTAATTGAAACATTTCTTCTGCTTTGTGCCTTCTTCTCCTTCTGTTACTGCAATTATGTGTATATTACAAATTATTAAACTGTCCCACAGTTCTCAGATGTTCTTTTTTCTCCTTTTGAATTTCAGTTTGGATGTCTATTGACATGTCTTCAAGCTCACTGATTCTTTCCTGGGCCGTATTCAGTCTACTGATGAGCCCATCAAAAGCATTCTTCAATTCTGTTACAGTATTTTTATTTGTTACTGGTTACTTCTTTTGGTTATTTCTTAGAACTTCCATATTTTTGCCTGTACTACCCATCTCATTGTGCATTTTGTCTCCTTTTTCCATTAGTACATTTAACATATTTATCATAGTCGTATATTTTCTGTCTGATAATTATCAAATCTATTCCATATATGAGTCTGGTTTTGATGCTTTCTTTGTCCCTTCAAACTGATTTCTCTTGCCATTTAACATGCCTTGTAATTTTTTAACTGAAATTGAGATTTAATGTATTGGATAATAGGTATTGAAGTAAAAGGCCTTCAATGTGAAGTTTTATGCTAATATGGCTAGTAGTTGGACTGTCCTTAATGTATGCTGTAGTTATTGGTACTAGGGGCTTCAAATTCCTCTAGTGTCTTTGTTTTTCCTCCACTATTGTCTTTGAGTTTCCCTAAGAACTGTTCCTTAAATGGAGTCTGTACCTTACAGCTGGTTCAGCTGTAGTCCACACTTATTGTTCTGGAGTCTGGCAGGGTGCTGTGAGGGGAGGGGAAGTGTTCAATAATATTATTAAATCTTAACTTTTCATTGGGTCTGTTTTCCTGGGCTGTGACCTTCACAAATATTTCTCAGAATTTTCCCCCACCCTTGTGTGAGACAGGAAGTTGAGAGGAGTGGAGTTGGATCATACCCTTCCCCCTTGGTGGGGCAAAGCTCTGATCTTCTTACCCTCAAGAGTGGCCCTCTGCTATGTAGAATGAAACCATATTTCAAAATGGTTACTTTTCCTCTCCCTATGACAGAACCATGAGGGTATTTTTCCTGGATTTTCACTGTGAGAACCTGGTGAGGATCTGGGAAGTAAAACCCACACAAGCATGGGGCCCCCTAAAACTGGCTCCCAGGATTTTCTCAGTCGCATGCTAATTCACACACAGCCTTCAGCAATTTGTCAAAATTGCCTTTCCTGTGTTCCTACCAGTTGATGGTTCCACTGACTTCTGCTCCGGGTAATCAAATCTCAGCTGTGATTCTTTGTATTGCTTATCTCTACAGATTTCAGAGTAGTGGTTTTCCCTGAAGGTCAGTTCTCTGATGGGTTCAAGGGAAGACATCAATTTCCACTTTTTTGGTTTTTTTCTTCTAAGAACGGGATTTACAACTTCTAAGATCTCTTCATGTCAGAGCTGAAACTAGAAGTCAGTAGTTTTAATAAATAAAATATATCAAATAATAACAATCATTTTTAAGTGTTTTTCTATATTCCTTTCACTGCTTTGTATCATTGATTCCTTGCAACAAAACTCTGAGGCAGATAGTAGTATAGCATATTTCTGTCGTCCTGGGATTCAAGTTTATTATTACTTTCACAAAATAAAGAGCTTTCCTTTTTTTTTTAATTTTCTGAAGAAAGGATTTTTTAAAATGTTGTCATTAATTTCTAGTTTTATTGAATTGTGAAAAGAATATATGTATTATTTCTGCTTTATAGAATTTATTGATGGTTTATCATCACCTAATATCTAATATATGGTTCATTTTGTGAATGTTCCACGTGTTCTTGAAAAGAAGGTACATTCTCTAATGTCAAGATACCATATAGATATATGCACAGACATTTACCTTATTGATTATGTTCTTTAGATCTACATCTTGCTTAATGTTTTTTCATATGATTTATATTGGCCTAAAAATAATGTTCAAATCTCCTATTCTTAGTGGGTTTCTCTCTACCTCATCTTGTATCTCTTTAATGTAAACTGTATGGAAATGAATTGTGGCTGTTATCATTGTAATATGTTTAGAGTTGTTGCATTTAATGCCTTTGTCTGAGTTCTCATTTGTCTAATATAAAGTTTCCAACTTAAGTCTGATATCAAGCTTTCTTAATCTTTCTGTTTTTATGTTATACCTTTGCCATCCTTTAAGTTTAGATTTTCAGAGTCATTGTTTTACGTTTGTCTATTTTAAGTTGCATAAATTTGGATGTTGATTTGTGAGATAAACTGAAATCCTTTTTGTGTTTTTTTAGGATAGGTGAGTTAGGCTGTATTGTTATGTCTGATAAATTTGTTTTCAACTCTCATATTATTTAATAGTAATAGTATAACTACAATGAATATTAAATTTGATTGTATTTACACTTCTATATGGTCTGTTTCCTTCTTGCTTTTTTTTTGTTTTTTGGTGAGGAAGATTAGCTCTGAGCTAACATCTGTTGCCAATCCTCCTCTTTTTGCTGAGGAAGACTGACCCTGAGCTAACATCTGTGCCCATATTCCTCTATTTTATATGTGGGACACCTGCCACAGCATAGCTTGATAAGCAGTGTATAGGTCTGTGCCGGGGATATGAACCTTCAAACCCCGGGCCATCGAAGCAGAGCGCACGAACTTAACTGCTATGCCACCAGGCCAGCCCCCTCTCTTTGCTTTGTTATAAAGATTTGTACTTTTGTTCAAGTGATTTATAATAATATCTATTAAAACATCCTTAAGTGTTTTTTCTCCTTATTTAATCATCTATTGTTTGTGTTGTCAGATGAGCATAATATTCTCTGACTACCAATTGCTATTTATGTGGCAATCACATTTTTCCTTCAGTATTATATTTGTATTATTTCTTGCATTGTTTCAGAACATAACCATATTATTCTTCCAACTTTGTTTCCACCTTTAATTTATTCTTATATCTACAATTAAAAATGTTCAGTGCTGCCATGAGCCATTTTCTGTAGTTTTCCATCATGGCTTGGAAGCTCATCTTTCAGTAGATTCCTCAAGAAGAGCTCATGATCACAATATTCCCTGAGGTCTTGCATGTATGAAAATATTTTTATACTCTTGATATTTAAAAGACAGTTGGCTGGATGAGAGACTTAGCTCACACCTGCTTTTCTTGAGCTTCTTAGACATAGCATTCCGCTATATTTTTTCTTTGCATGATACTCTTGCAAAGGCTGAAATTTTTTTTTCTTTTGTGTCTTGTTCTTAATTCTTGGAGCCCATAAGGAATTTTTTCTTTATTTTTAAAACCCAATAGTTTTATCACAATACATCTTAAGTTGAATGTTCCAGGTCAATTATTCCGTGATACAGGGTGAATCTTTTCTCTAGAATTAGATTTTATTTCTTTCTTGGGAAATGTTCTTAAATTATTGTTTTTAATGTTAATTCTACTCTGATTTGTGTGTGTGTGTGTTTTACATGGGCTTCAATTTATATACATATTAGCTTTTTCTTTTTTTATATAAGTCACTTTCTGAATTTTATTCTGGAATTGGTTTCCATACAATTCGACGATCACACATATTAAATTTTACTTTAAATCCCTCTCCCTCTGGTACCATGTTAATTAGTCTTGGTTTCTCAGATAATTTCATCTTTTTTGTCAATAGCTTCCGAATCTGTTCAACTCTCATTGGACATACTCTTTTTTAAATCTGTTTTTTTCATGGCTTTGAATTTAGGATTCAGAATTTTGTTGTTGCTTATTTTTTAATATATGTAAATGCTGGATAATGTTAATTTGCATTAGAGTGTATGTTATATTTGTCTTCTGCTTTATGGAGTTTTGGAAGGAGCATGTTTATGAGTTGAAATATTTCAATTTATATTTCCTATTTTCTTTCATATTTTAGCATTGTGAGAATATAGATTGCAACATTTTTGTTATTTTGTAAGTTTTCTAAGTAGTTATATGCAGAGGGAGGTGAGAGCTGTGGGATACTGGTTAGGTTATCTAGTTCAAGAGCACCTCTCCCTTAGATATAATAAACTGCTGTTTCTTTAATCAGTGATGATCATTTTCTGGCAGGGAAGAATTATCTTCTGATTATCTTTGATTTTTGATGTACCCTTAATTTTTCTCTTGCATATCCCTTGTTCCTTTCCCCCTTAAATCTCTAAATTGTGCCTCCATCTTCTTCCTTAGAATCAGCGCCTTCCGGAAGACACTGATCTCAGGATCAGTGCAGGGATCAGCCCTGCCCACTTTTAGGTGTCTTCCGTTTTCATTTTTCAGTTGTCTGTGCTCTGATTTACCAATTATCAATATTTTCTTATTGAAAGTTGGACTTCCTCTTTCAGAAAGTGACATTATCCGTGTTTCCTCACCATTAGGATCCTGGCACCTTTTTTATATCTCCACAGTCTCTGCCTGCCTTTCTACATTTCATGGGCTTCAGAGTTGGGTGTCTCGGAATTTAAACTTATTTTCTGACATCATTAATTTGGTATTTTTAGTATTCTCTGCCATTATTTTCATACAACAACATGAGTGTTCTGAAATACATTTTATACACTTTATATATTTTATATAATCAATCTTAGTAATTTTAGTATTACAATTAAATATTTTGCTTGATCTTTATAAAAATAAATAATTATTTACAAAAGTTAACATTTTTTAGCAGTTAATTCATGTATTTTTAATGATACTATTTTTATGCATTAAATTCAGGATAGTTATATATTCATTGATGATTATAACTTTTATTATGACAAAATGACAATATTTATTCCATTTAATGATTTTTCCACTTAATTCTCTTTTACCTGATATCAATGTTTGCATTCATTATTTTATATTTTCCTTCACCAGTACATTAATACATTCAACACATAATGCAATAACCATGAGTTAAAGTTGATACTAACTCATAGTAGAGAATAATGGCTACAACAGAAAAAATTATTGCTATCATCAAGCTTAAATTCAATGGAAAATTCCCCTATCCATTTACCTTTAACATATCTGTTTTTTGTTTTAAAATTTTCTCCTTTAAATGGTATACGGATGGATCAACTGATATGCTTTAACACAATATGGAAGCATTTACCTTACATAAAGACATCTAGCCCAATTAATGGTTTTTAAATATTTTACAGCTAATTCTCATTTAGGTTTGCCAAGTATTTTTTCCTAGTTCACCATTTCACCATTTCCTTCTGAATCCTTGCTCTTCTTTCAAGAATGTTTTCTTCACTCCAAATGCATTAGCTACTAATTTAAGTTGCAGACAGCACAAATGGACCCTGGCTAACCTAAGAAGAAAATAAGTTCATTGGAAAGATATCTGGTACTACAGAGAATTGAAGGAGAACACAATGAACCAGGATTGGAAAACAGGCAGGAAGTTAGTATATGCAGGCATTAAGAAAACTAAGCCAGGGCCGGCTCCGTGGCTTAGCGGTTAAGTGCGTGCGCTCTGATGCTGGCGGCCCGGGTTCGGATCCCGGGCGCGCCCCGAGGCACCACATCTCCGTCCAACCCGAGGCCGAGTCCCGCGTACAGCAACTAGAAGGATGTGAACCTACGACATACAACTATCTACTGGGGCTTTGGGGGGAAAAAATGAATAAATAAAATCTTTAAAAAAAAAAAAAAAAAAAAAGAAAACTAAGCCAGGGGCTGGCCCAGTGGCACAAGTGGTTAAGTGCGTGTGCTCCACTGCAGAGGCCCGGGGTTTGCCTGTTCTGATCCCGGGCGCCTACCGACACACCACTTGTCAAGCCATGCTGTGGCGGTGTCCCATATAAAGTGGAGGAAGATGGGCATGGATGTTAGCCCAGGGCCAGTCTTCCTCAGCAAAAAGAGGAGGATTGGCAGATGTTAGCTCAGGGCCGATCTTCCTCACAAAAAAAAAGAAAACTAAGCCAAAGTGATTTCACAGGAACGTTCTATTTAGAATGACCCGGTTGGCTCCATATCTACAGGAATGTGACACCACTTTTTGAGTGATAAGTAATTTCTCAACTCCTCTTTCACTCACTCCTTCTAGGCTTAAGAGCTTGGACAAGTGCATCATTTTGGCAGAAGCTGAATCATGCGTTAAGGATTGGGCTGTCAGGGACAATGGAGACCTATCTGGCACTTTGAGTTTTGTAGTTGAAGGAGGTTCCTGATTCTCTCTGAGACTCACACAATTAGAAATTTCCGCAAAAATAGGAAGAGTATTTGGATTGCAATTACGCAAATATTGCTAAATTTCCGTTATATTGAAAAAAATTATTTGACATGACTGTTATTTTTTTTTAATATTTATGTGGCATAAGAAAATACTTAAAATATATGATTGGTCAAAATTACAGAATGGAAAACAATACACGTAATAGAAAAAGGACAGGAAAATGCAACGATATATATAACGATTATATATATTGATTATATATATATTATACATATCGATTATATATATATAATCGAATAATGATTATATATAATTTTAGAGCTTGGTATGTGATTAGGAATAATTTGTACTCTCTTCTGAATCATTCATGATTCAGTTGTTGTTAACAAGTTCTACTACAGTTACTATAAGTACCCATTTAATATAGGGAATTCAATTATTAAAAAAATTGTTGAGGGGCCGGCCTGATGGCATAGCTGTTACGTTCGCATGCTCCGCTTCGACAGCCCAGGGTTCGTGCGTTCAGATCCCAGGCATGGATCTACACACTGCTCATCAAGCCATGCTGTGGCGGCATCCCACATACAAAATAGAGGAATATAGGCATAGATGATAGATGTTAGCTCAGTGACAATCTTCCTTACCAAAAAAAAAAAAAAAACCTGTTGAGTGGTTAGAAGCATAGACTCTATGAGTCCCCAGAATGACATACTCTGAACAAAACTTACTGCAGTTAGAAGGCTGGGGAATCAGAAAGCTACCATATTAAATATTATCTCTAGTATAATACCTCCTTCACCATAATCTGTAGATTAGGAGGCTGTTACAATTGTTGGCTCTAGGAATATGTTGCCTATTATAGCTGCAATATGGGGATCAGAGTCTTAGCAAACCTGCTAGATTCATACCAGCAAAAATAGATGAATTAATTATAACCACCTTTCTTTCCGCTTCTCCTTATATAATAGTACCTTAATGAGGGATTTCTCTATCAGTTTGCTAGATATTACACATGTATTATGTGATCAATAAATGGTTGCTAATTATTGGTGATAATGATTATATTAATTCTGAATATGGAAATAAATGCTAACTTTTCTAGATGTTTCATGTTAAACAGATTGTCTCAATAAGTGGATGCTATCCTGGACAAAGGAATAGCTGAGATTACTGTTTACTTTATCTGTATGTTTAGAGCATTAAATACATGGCTGTTTTATGTCAGTCATTGCTGAGAAATGATTTCAATGTCTCAATTAACCAATATTTAAGATATACATTATTTTGTATTATAATGGATATATTTGTGGGTATCATGTTTAATTTTGATAAACTTAAAAGATTACGTCTATAAATAATAAAAATTTCTAGAGGAAAAGTATGCATATCCAATTTTTAAAATTTTGCCCTCCAACAATAGCCATAAACTCCTAGGAGTATTAGTTCTTCATTATGGGCAAAAATTCTATCCCAAACTGTAGAGTATTATATAATTGTTGGAGTAATTCCAGCAGTGATACACAAATTAAATAAGTAGTTTGTTAAGCAGTGCATTGTAATTTGGCAGCGTTCTTGTCATAATTTCACAATCAGCCATGATCTAGTAAGGTGCCTATTGGCCCAGGACAAATATGACAGTAAAACTCTCAGGGGATTACAGAAATAGAAAAACATTCAAAGCAAGCTTTCAGCTGCTGTAACTTCTCATCAAGAATCATCTGATAAGCCAAGAGGCTGAGAAAAGTACAAATCCTGTCATCTTTTTGTGAACTCAGATTGGGGTTATGAAGCTGACAGTGGAGTGGGGGAAGGGCAAATGAGACAGGAATATGAATTATGTCATGCTTTAAGGAAAGAAAGAGTCACAGCATTGGAGTTACATGGCCTGGAGTGGTTCTCAAATCTAAAAAGGAAAGCTTTTTCAGCAAAACCACTGTCTAGCTATATTTTATTTTCATCCTGCAGTGATTTTCTGTGAGATGTTATGTGGGTTATATGACTTAAAGCAGAGCATATAGCTGAAAGATTGCAAGTACTGGCCGTACGTGAATTTGGCATCATCAGTCATTGTTCATTTTTCTAAACATATAAACTGTTGGCAAGGTCCATGAACAAGTCACTACAGGAAAGCTCCCAGGTGGCAACTTTAGAGTGATGCCAGTCACTCCAGAGGAAATTCTGAAGGAAATTTTTCTTACTAGATGCCAAAATTTACACTACTGATAGTGTACGATAAGACAACATGGAAAACAATTATCAGGGAAATTTTTAGAAACTTTTCCTGATTATGAAGAACATAAAAACAATGAATATGTGTAAAAGTCAAATTCTATAGGTCAAGTATTTCACTTATTCCCATTGAACAGAACTTAATGATGCAAAGACAAAACTATTTTAAGTGCTCTAACACTAATAAAGGATGGAGGAAAATACAATGACAAATTGTAAAAATACAAACGAATACTACTCTTTTTACTAAAATCAAATTTTCTGGCCTGATGTTCTTGCAAAATTTATATAGACTGTGAGTTACTATTCCTGAAATTCAGTCTATCATACCATACTTATACTGAATATTACAAAATTGGATTTAAAGAAATATAGAGGAAACAGAAATGGGAATAAGATGCTTTCTATCTAGAATGTCTACTACGCATAAGGATCAATGCTGTGGATTACAGAGGCATATGGATAAGAGCTACATATGGAGCCATGTGGAGTACGTTAAAAATAACATTGGGGGCCGGCCCAGTGGCGTAGGGGTTAAGGGCGTGTGCTCCACTGCGGCAGCCTGGGGTTCAGATCCCGGCTGCGCATCAACGCACCGCTTGTTAAGCCATGCTGTGGCGGCATCCCATATAAAGTAGAGGAAGACGGGCATGGATGTCAGCCCAGGGCCAATCTTCCTCAGCAAAAAGAAGAGGATTGGCAACAGATATTAACTCAGAGCTAATCTTCCTCAAACACACAAAAAAATGTATTATAAATTTTCCAAAATAAAAAAAAAGAAAGCATATCTGTCCCCAAATAATTCATCTTATGACTGACATTTTGGAAAAAACAAAAACAAATCCCCAAAATTACCCTTCTTTTACCCCTGAGGTACAATTAAAAAAGATATTTGGTCTTTGTTCCGGTTGCTGGCACAGAGCTTCAAAAATCCTGAATTTCCTAAGTTAGAGGAGTGTGTTTGTTATCCTAACAAGGTGACTCCTGATGGAGCCCCTAGATAGCTTCAGGATGGGGGATGGTCATCAGAAAAACTAAGTATATGATTACAGAGTTGAACCTTTCAGCACCACCTTCTCAGATCTCTAGGCAGGGGAGATTGAGTTCAATCACTTGGCCGATGATTTTATCAGTCATACCTGTGTAATGAAACCTGAAGAAAAACTCAGAACCACAAGGCTTGGAGAGCTTCCTGGCTGTATCTATGTACTACAAGGATGGCTCACTGTAACTCCACAGGGAAAGGAGATCCCTCCACCCAAGACCTTGACCTATTTGTCTCTTCTATTTGGCTGTTCTGAGTTGTATCCTTCGTAATAAAACTGCAACTGTAAGTATAGGTCTTTCAGTGAGTTCTGTGAATCATTCCAGCATATTATCAAACCTAAACAGGGGTCATGGGAACCACTGAATTTGTAGCTAAGTCAAGAAGAGGTATGTGTATCATGAGGACCACACTTGTGGCTGGTGTCTGAAATAAGGAATCTTGCTGGGGAACTGTGGATTCCTAGCTTGTGGGATCTGACACTAACTCTGATGCTAGTTAGTGTCAGAATTTAAGAACTTTGCCTTTAACTTGTGGGATCTGATGCTAACTCTGGGTAGTTAGTGTCAGAATTGAATTAAATTGTAGGACATCCTGTTATTGTCAAAAAATTGATATTGCAACACAAATCACATGCTCTGTATTTTTGTGATGATATACTAACTTCTGTGAACTTTATGTTATTCATTGAGAGGTTTAACTGCCCTCTGCTCACATTCTTTGTCATCACATCAATGTTCTGTCATCACCTTTGGATGACTTCCATATATAAGTGTATGATCCTCCCCTAGCCCTTGATTCTCATTTTTTTAATGTTCTTATTTCTACATCTATCTCAGCTACCCATTTCTATGTAAACTTTTTAATATTTCATCATTAAAAACTACACCACAATCCAAATCAAATATTAAATGTCCAATGCTTTCACCAAAACCATACAAATCCTTCATTGTACTCGGTCAATTGCCAAACATGTAACTATTCTTTAATCTCATGAATCTCCAATTCATTGATAGTCTCAACTTCTCTGCACTCATCAGCCTTTTTATTCTTCCTATCTAGCTAAGAGTTATGCACCATCATTAAAATATTTCCTTGTAAATATACTCACCTGCCCAGCTCATTACAACATATTCTTGTAAGAAACCCCAGCCTTGGATAAATGAATTTACAGATTTTCTTCCACTCTGTAGCTAAACATTAACGGAAAAAAAATCATACAATTGGGTATGTCAGTTTATGACATAAATTCATGATTATAAACAATAAATTCATGATTGCCATTCCTTTTGGGGCACTAATACTGCCCAGTAATAGAATTTCAACTCACTACCTAAGCTGCCCTCTTCACTTTCTGTACTATTTCCTGTCTTCTACACTATCATCTAATGGTTCTCTTCTTTCCTTCCCAAACACAACCAAGAATAGCTGATAGAATGCCTCATGCTGTATTGAGCTAATAGAAGACTTATCATTCACAAATGAGTAAATATACTTTCTATTTGCACCCATCTTCTTTCTGTTACAACAAAGAAAGTTTTCTCCTTTGATCAAAGGCCTAACTCTCCACCTGTATTGTGAATCACATTCCCTCTTGCCTTCCTAGGGACATCTCCCATTTGTTTATCCCCACACTCTCCTGAGTATTCAACCATTGAATTTTTTAGTATCATTGTAATTAACAGCCAAACTTGACCCAGTAACCCCCATTTTAAAAGCAAACAAACTTAAAACACTAAGAACAACAAAAACAGCATTTGTCTGAATTTCTTTGAGCTCTTTGATATGTTTTCAAAATACTCATCACATCAACTTTTCACTTTTCCTCTAATTTGCATGCTTATCAAAAGTTTTCTACAGCACATTGACTCCACATTTTACTTCCAGTCAACTTTCCAAACAACTGCAGCCTTCCCAACCATTTCTCTCAATCTACTCTTTCAGACCTCCAACTCCGTTAAGCAAATGTGTATTTTTAATTTTATTAAACCGCTTAATAGTGTTCAAATTAGTTGAAAAGTGCATTGTTTTGAAATATTCTATCTCTTGGCTTTCCCGGTATTGTATTTGCCCAATCTCACTAACAAATTTTTCAGTTTCTTTTTAGGTATAATTCTGTTCTACTCCAATGTAGATTCTTTTTAGGATTACATCCTAGTCCATTTTCTCTTGCAGGCTCAGTCTTCCCGATCAATTTCAATAGCATATATTTATATGCTAACAACTCTCAAGTATATATCACATAGACCTTGCTTTTGAGCTCCAGACAAATATTCCAATGCCTACTTTCCATCTTCCCTGGGCACTTGGAGGCATGCACACTTAGTATGTCTCAAATAGAAATTGTAATTTGCCTAGGTCATTTAAGCTGTGGATGATCCAGTTTTCTCCAAGTTGGCGACACATTCCATCTACCTAGGTGCTCAAGCCAGAAAACTGAAAGTTATCCTGAATATTTTTCTCTCTCAACTCCTACATCAAAACCATTAACATATCCTGTTATTTCTAGCTCCTAAATATATGTCAAATCTGTCCATTTTTCAGAATCTCTGCATCAAGACTACCATTCTCTCAGTTCTCTCCAAATTCTAGCCACACTGGGCTTCTTTCATTTCCATGCATTTGTCAAGCACTATAATAACTTTATGAGGATGTTATGGGGACAACTAAATCAAACTGATTCAATCAAAAGTCTCATGGTTTGAGGTAAAATCAGTTGAATTTATTTCTCCTAGATGGATAAATACATGCAGAGAAAAATACACAAGTTTATTAAAAATTTTTTCTTACTAATTTATAGTTATATCAGAGAGAGACTATCCAGAGGACTGACTGATTTAAATTTTTTTAGGGACACAGCTTTAAAAAAATTCCAAATACAATGTATATGAAGACTATCTCACAAATGTAGTTCAAAAAACTCAGCATGGGCATGTCTTTAAAATATTCTAGTTTTCTAAGAAGATAAGTCAACCGTGTGCTTTTAATAAAATGAGACAGGCCTATTGTTGTGCCTATTAATTATTATGACTCCCTTTAAATTTCTTAAAACTATAGCATTTTTTTACTTTAAATGTTCACAGTGGTTTCCCTGAAGTGGTCAGTGTGGCAGGAATCTTAATGTATTAGGTTTTTTTGCCTGTTAAAAAACAAAACAAAACAAAAAACTTCACTATTGGACTTTTGCGTAAGCATATACTTTGTTCATAGATCTTACTCATGGTGCTGAATATAAAAATATCCAAATTACAAAGGGTCTAAAATGGTCAAAGAATGAGCTCACATCTCTATTGATTTATCTAGTACTTAGTTGCAGCAAGGATTGTATTTAACTCTAAGCCGTCTCCAGGATTCTGCCCTAGGCCCCCTTCTCACTCTATGGATGCCCTCTGGTTGACATCCTTCTAATCCATTACCTTCTACTCTCATTAATAACTCCCTAATAACTCTTGCTGATAACTCTCAAATTCACCTCTAATGTCCATATTTCTCTTCTGATTTCCAGATCTACACATCTAACTATCTATTGGAAATCTTTATTTTAATGCAGTAACACTATTTGAAACATTCTATCTTCACTACCTCTCGTGAACAGACCTGTCTTTATTCCTGTGAGAGTTCAGTGAATAGTACCATTATCTATTCTATGTCTGCTTAGATTCTATTTGTTTATTTGGCATCCAGTCAGCACAGGATCAATTATATTAACTATATTTTCTTTTCTGTATTCTTGATGGTGTATAGAATTTCGGTGGCTTACAGACCAGGGAAGAAACTGCCCCTCCCAGGGCTAGCTAATTCCTAAAGATAATAACAACTTATCTATGAGCCTTTCATATGCAAACCAACCAATCTTGAATCACCCCAACCACCCTCTTATCTAACTTGCACACACCAAGCCAATATTTCCCCTGCCGTAAATCATCCCAAGGTCAGATGCCAGGCAGCTGGAAGCCTGCTGGAATTATTCAAAGAAGCCAATCCTAAACTGTTTACTCTGCCTTGCTTTGCCTTTCTGTGGAAACCCCAACAAAACCTCCAGCCCAGGCTTTCTCCTCACTTCTGCCCTGACCAAAATCTGGTGCTTTCCCATGTGGCTCTGCATGGCACAGTAAGCTCCTTCTTCTCAGGAAATGTAGTAATAAAAATCTTCCTTTAATGGCATGAGCCTCTCCTTGTCATCTTCTTGTTACCTCCATAAATTAAAATCCTATGGGCACAAATGAAACACCACCTACCAAATTATCCAATATAGAAACTTGAGCTTTCTCCATATTCTTTTTTGCTGTCTTGGCTTCCACTTTCTCCATGTCCCCTGCAACTACCTTATCTCAGGCCACTATCATCTCTTGATGGAATTTTAACAAGAACCAAATTGTTGACATCTTTGCCAATATCCCTTTCTAATCCATTCTTCAAAGTGAAGGCAGAATAATATCTTTAAAACCAAAAAAGATCATAATATGTTGAAACCTTTCAATAGCTCTCTCTATCCCCAAAGATAAAATCTAAACTCCTAAACATAGCCAACAAGAACCTCTATTACCTAGATTTTTCACTTCTTTAGCCTCACCACTGGCCAAGCCCCCATTGTTACCCCCACAGCCATACTGGAAATCATGCAATGTTCTGGAAGCACAGTGTTCTTTTCACTTTCAAGCCTTTTATACATGCTTATCCTTTGCCTGGAATAACCTCCCTCTACTCACCTAGTCAACTTTGAATATCTCTGAGACCTCAGAGAGTTTTTCTGACTCCTTACGATGTTGATTGGTCTTATAATTCCTTATAACTATCTTAGCACTTAAGTTTCTTTATTGAAATAACCTCTTTACCTCTCTGTATTCTCTGTGGTCAGGGATTGTGTCTTAAGAACATGGAACACTAGTGGCTACCTAGCACAGTGCACAGCACATACTTGACATTCCAAAATGTTCCGGAAAATTGATGAATTTAATATTCACTCCTTGAATTGACAATCTTATACTTAAACAACATTTTTTATGGAAATATATTTTGTTCCCTTTTGTAAAAAAATGCTATCATGTATCTAAGAATATATCAGCCCATTTTTGTTTGTTTTATTATATGTGGGAGGAGTTGGGGTGGTTGTGGCAAATAATGATAAGAATTTGTTTTCCCTTTATTATTATTTGCTAATAGCCAATATAATTCCAGTAAAAATTGCGTTTCTAAGGATTCTTACTGCATGAGGGACCTGTTAATAATCAACAGCATTGTTAAGGATTAAAAAAAATTATCTGTGAAAGGATTTAGTTAGTAACACAGTACTGATTAAGCATAACAAATATCATATTTGTTTACATATTAATAGGTGCCTCTTAACTCATCTGCCATACTTCCTAATCCTTGATTTCTCCTTACTCCTCCTGTTCTCAAATTTTTGTGGGAAAAGGCTCAGTTTGTGTTTAATTAATTCAAGCTGCTCATTTACATTGTTTTTGCAGACAGTGGATTTTTTTAAGCATGGGTTAACTTTCCTCAAATAATTCATTTTTAAAACAAAGAATCAATAAGTATTTTAAAGGCCATTTTCAAAAGTTTAAATTTCAATGAAAACAGAGATTTGTTTTCACTTATAATACATGGATTGTTTATCATGAGTATCTATATAAACATTAGGAACTTTTCAGCCTGGTACTACTTGAAGTACATGACTGCCTGCATTGATTTCAAAAATATTTTGTGCATTCCAAACTCTGAGGCAGGCAAAGGGGATGCTAATTTTCATATCCCAAAGGTTCACAATCTTGTGAGGAGACAGATGTGTAAAAGAAAATTTAAAATACAGCATAGTGGTACTACTGTGCTGATAAGCATAAAGACTTTCCTAACACAAGGAAAGAACTACCTAACTTGGCCAATGGGGATTTTATTGATGTATGAAACAGTGGTCATTATCCCTTATTTATAGAATTTTTTTTTTTCAGGTTGTTTCAGAGTTGGAGTTAGAGACGTTTCCTGAACGTTGTAATCAGTAGTCAGTGTCTCTTCTTTCCTGCACAGTCTGCTTGGTTCTTTGTTCTCACTATGTACTTGCTTGAGAAAGCATATTAGTTTCTCCTAAAAGTCAATTAGCTTTACTGGTATCACTAAAAACAAATTTACCAACTCCAATACTATCTTAAATATAATAAGTGATATAGAAACATGAGGTACAAAATATTTTTAAAAGACATTTATCAATATTCTCCCATTTTTTAGAAAGTTGTAGCCTAAGTAGCAAAACTAAAGCTTTTATTCATTTTAAAATGCATTGTGCAAAGTTTTACTTTAAATAATGCATTTCCAAAACTATATTTTACTCTCCTGGTGGCATTTACTAAAGTCCTTGTATGTCAGCCTTCTCTTAAACAGTAGGCTTTAGAAACAATATTCTGTAAAGATCTCATTATTTAGAATTTTCCAAGATGAAGAAGGCTGTTGAATGCTTCAGTTCATATATAAATAGCATAATGTGCCTGTTTGTATGAGAGACCTGTTACTTGTTTGTAAGTTTTCTGCTTACCAATATGGACTATCAAGACCCAGAGGAGTTGCTAAATAGAAAGGATTTGAGAACACAGAACTTCATTTAAAGTGCTTTAACTAATCTTGCAATGCCCACTAGAGCCAATTAATCTACAAAGTTTAAGTGCCCAAATCTAGGGTGGTGCATTAACAGTCCTGGGTATAAAATAAAAAAAAAAGCAGTAAGTCCTTGGTAATTCTTAATATGTGCATGATAATAGAATATTTCTAGAACATTGCTTTTACTCTGCTCAGCTATGATATTACTTTTTTATGTACCAAAAAAACTATAAGTATTGTCTAGCTATAGAAATTGATAAGTGACACGCAATTTGGTAATAGTAAGAGAATTTAAAGTCTTCAAGCATGTTGTGCAAGCAAATAAGAATGGATAAGTTGTACTCTAGTACAGAATTAACTATACTGTTTTATATTATATCTAAAATATTATGACATTGTGTGTTATTTGATAATTGCTCTACCCTTCATTTTTAGAAGAATTATGATTTATTAACAAATCATTTTTATCTGAAAATATGCAGCTTTAGTATCACCAATAACTACTACACTTCTATTAAATTTTATTTTATTTTAATTTTTAAACTCTTAGTCAAAAGTGCTTTATTTGAAATGAATTAGTATCTCTTTTAATTTTCCCTTATCCACATATAATACTGAGACTTTTTAAAATACTTCTCAGTTTGACAAATTTGGTAATATTTTCTTTTGGTAATATTTTCTTTCACTTTAATCAAAAAATAATGCCAAAAAATACTTTCTCATGAAAACAAAACTGACAAATTAGATCAGATTTTGTGTGTGTGTGTGTGTGTGTCTGTATCAACATTCACATTTTCCCTCTTTTATTTGATGGCCTAGAGGAGTAGAATGAAGTGAATTATCTCTAAAGATGCAGACAAGAGCTATTTGATACATCTTCTACTTACTAGATTTCCTCATAGAAAGATATCCATAAAATTCAATAAAGTCAGAAATCTTTGTGGTAAGAAGATAACTGTCTGTTTTTATGAGTTAAGACAAAAATGCCTGTAGAACATTTTCTAGAATAATTTATATAATTATTTTACTTCTGTTATAGGTTGAATTGTGTCCCCATCCCCAAAGTCATATTTTGAAATCCTAAGCTCCAGCATATCAGAATGTGACCTTATTTGGAAATATAGTGTTTGTCATTAGGGTGGGCCCTAATCCAATGTGACTGGTGCTCATATGGAAAGGAGAAATTTGGAGACATGCACACACAGAGGAGTTTGCCATGTGAAGAGACACAGGAAGGAAACAGCCATCTACATGGCAAAGAGAGAAGCCTAGATCCTTCCTCATAGCCCTTAGAAAGAACGAGCCAACACCTTGATGTCAGATTTCTATCCTCCAGAACATTGAGACAGTAGATTTCTGTTGTTTAAGCCATCTGGTTTGTGGCACTTTGTTATGGCAACTCTAGCAAATGAATACTTGCCCCTAAAATACATATATGTTTAAAAAGAAGAAAATATTTTTAGTGCTTTGGGGTAGTGGTAATGCACAAAATCATCCTTCATATCCTTTCAGAACTTTGGGCCCAAAATTTCAGCAGAAATAAAATTCTTTTAAGAAGAGTTTAAAGAAGCAATATTTTATTTTAAAATCTCATGAAATTGATCACTTCAAAAAGTGTAATGGAGGAGTGTGGTTCAAGATGCTGGCATAGGAAGATCCCGAACTCACCTCCTCCCACAGACACAACAAATATACAGCTACATATGGAGCAAATCCCTCTGAAAAGAACCTGAGAACTGGCTGAACACCTGCTCCTCAACAAAGGATAAAAGGGCCACATCAAGACAGGTAGGAAAGGCAGAGATAAGCTCTCACCAAAAAAACCCCAACCCTGACATGGTAAGCCACAATCAGGAGGGATTCCAAATAAATAAATTAATTAACTAATGGAGCTTTTCCCTGAGGACCAAGGGGTTTGCACCCCACACCAGGCACCCCAACCCTTGGATCCTGCACCAGAGAGATGAGCCTCCAAAATAGCTGGCTTTGAAACCCAACAGGGCTCACACTCAGGAAAAACATAGAACTGTAGGGGACAAAGGTTTCACTCTTAAGGACTTATACATAGAAGCCAGCCTCGTGGCATAGCAGTTAAGTGCATGCACTCTGCTTCGGCAGCCCAGGGTTCACATGTTCGGATCCTGGGAACAGACCTACACACTGTTCATCAAGCCATGCTGTGGCAGCATCCTGCATACAAAATAGAGGAAAATTGACAAGATGTTAGCTCAGCAACAATCTTCCTCAAGAAAAAAGAGTAAGATTGGCAACAGATGTTAGCTCAGGGCCAATCTTCCTCACCAAAAAATAAAAAAAGAAGAAGAAGAAGAAGAAAAAGGGCTCATATGTAGACCTGCTTGCCCTGGGATCCAGTGCAATAAGCGGTAATTTGAAAAGAGCCTAGACCATATGTGAAGGAGACTCACTTGCTAATCTTAAAGCATCTGCCAGAGGGACAGAAGTCTACTGGGAGTCTCTCCAGGGATGGAACACTGACAGACACCATTTTCACAGGCTCGCTCTAACTTACTGGTGGGCACCATTTTTGCACTCTCCCTCAAACCTGCTGACAGTGACGGGTGAGCAGCCCTGCCCTCTGGCCCCATTGTTAGTGTGTGGCACAGATAGACACAGAATACAAGCAGTCCCATCCCCACATACCACTTGCACAACCCTGCCAGAGCCAATGGGCATGCACAGCCCACACAGTGGACACCTCTTGAGTGTCCAGCTCTGATGATTGGGGGATTATGTTTCTGGGCCCCAAGTGACATCTTCTACACAAGGCTGCTCCTTCAAAACTGGAAGAGGTAGTTGATTTGTCTAATACATAGAAACAAACACAGAGAGTTGGGCAAAATGAGGAGATAGAGAAATATGTTCCAAACAAAAGAACAAGACAAAACGTCAGAAAAACACATTAATGAAATGAAGATAAGCAATCTACCTGATAAAGAGTTCAAAGTAATGGTAATAAAGATGCTCACTGAACTCAGGAGAATGGATGAACACAGTGAGATCTTCAACAAAGAGACAAAACAATAAGAAAGTTCCAGACAGAAGTTACAGAGCTGAAGAATACAATAACTCAACTAAAAAATACACTAGAGGGATTCAACAGCAGACTGGATGAAGGAGAAGAACAGATCAGCAAGCTAGAAGACAAAGCAATGGAATTCACCCAGAGCAGCAACAGGAAAAAAAAATTCTTACGTGAAGATACCTTAAGGGACCTTTCAGACAACAACAAGCAGCATAACATTCATATTATAGGTGTCCCAGAAAAAGAAGAGAGAGAGAAAGGGCTGGAAAACATATTTAAAGAAATAATGGTTGAAAACTTCCCTAATCTGGGGAAGGAAAGAGACATACAGGTCCTGGAAGCCCAGAGAGTTCCAAATAAGATGAACCAAAGAGACCCACACCAAGATGCATTATAATTAAAATGGTAAAAGTTAAAGATGAAGAGAATCTTAAAAGCAGCAAGAGAAAGACAACTTATTACATATAAGAGAAACCCCATAAGGCTATTAGCAGATTTTTCAGTAGAAACTTTGCAACTAGAAGAGACTTGCATGACATATTCAAAGTGCTGAAAGGAAAATCTTCCAATCAAGAATTTTCTCCTGGCAACATTATCATTCAGAACTGAAGAAGAGATTAAGAGTTTCCCAGATAAGCAAAAGCTAAAGGAGTTAATCACCTCTCAACTGGTGTTATAATAACTATAAAAGGAACTTATCTAAACTGAAAAGTAATGGCACTAATTAACAACAAGAAAACATATGAAAGCAAAAAATCTTGCTGTAAAAGGTTAATATATAGTAAAGGTAGTGGATCAATCACTTATAAAGCAAGTATGAAGGTTAAAAGACAAAAATAGTAAAATTAACTAAAACTACAATTATTAGTAAGGGATACATAAAATTAAAAAATGTAAAATATGACATCAAAAATATAAAATCTGAGAGGGGATAAAAAATGTAGATTTGGAATGTATTCAAATTTAAGTTGCTACTAACTTAAAAGAGACTATTATATACATAGGAAGTTATAAATGAACCTTGCAGTAACCACAAAGCAAAAACATAAAGTAAATACACAAAAGAAAATGAGAAACAAATTTTAACATAAAACTAACAAAGGCCTTCTAACCATAAGGAAAGAGAAAAAGAGAAGAAAAAAGGAATTGAGAGGAACTATGTGAAAACAATCAGAAAACAAGTAACAAAATGGCAATAAGTACATACTATCAAAAATTACTTTAAATGAAAATGGACTAAACTCTCCACTCAAAAAATATAGAGGGGTCCAGCTGTGGCCGAGTGGTTCAAGTTCCATGCTCTCTGCTTCAGCAGCCCGGGTTTGTGGGTTTGGATCCTGGGCACAGACCTAATCCACTCATCAGCCATGCCATGGAGGTATCCCACATACGAAATGGAGGAATATTGGCACGAATGTTAGCTCAGGGTTAATCTTCCTCAAACAATAAGAGGAAGATTGGCAACAGATGTTAGCTTAGGGTGAATCTTACTCATCATAAAAATAAAAAAGATATAGAGTGTCTGAATGGATACAAAAACAAGAGCCATCTATATGCTGTCTACAAGAGGAGTATTTCAGAGCTAAGGACACACACAGCCTGAAAGTGAAGGGATGGAGAAAGATATTCCATGCAAATGAAAATGAAAAGAAAGCTGGTGTAGCTATATTTATAAGAGATAATACGGACTTTAAAACAAAGAATGTAATAAAAGACAAAGAAAGGCATTACATAAAAATAAAGTGGCCATTCTGGCAAGAGGATACAACGTTTATAGATTTATAGATATATTTGCACCCAACATAGGGGCACGAAGATATATAAAGCAAATATTAAAGGATCTAAAGGGAGAAACTGACAGCAATACAATAATAGTGGGGAATTTAACACCACTCTTACATCAACGGATAGATTATCCAGACAGAAAGTTAATAAGGAAACACTGGCCTTAAATGACACTTAGACCATATGGACTTAATAGATGTATACAGAACATTTCATTCAAAAGCAACACAAGACCCCTTCTTCTCAAGTACACATGGAAATTCTCCAGGATAGATCACATGTTAGACCACAAAATGTCTCAATAAATTCAAGAAGATTGAAATCATATCAAACATCTTCTGTGACCATAATGGTATAAAATCAGAAATCAATAACAAGAATACTGGAAAATCATAAAAATGTGGAGATTAAACAATATGCTACTGAACAACCAATGGGTCATCAAAGAAATCAAAAAATACCTAGAGACAAATAAAAACAGATATAAAATACCAAAATCTTTGGGATGCAGCAAAGCAGTTCTAAGAGCGAAGTTCATAGCAATAAAGGCTTATCTCAAGAAACAAGACAAATCTCAAATAAACAATCTAATTATACACCTAAAGGAGCTATAAAAAGAAAACAAAATGAAGCCCAATGTCATTGGAAGGAAGGAAATAATAAAGATCAGTGGAAACAAACAAAATAGAGACTAAAAAGATAATAGAAAAGATAAATGAAACTAAGAGCTAGTTATTTGAAAAAATAAACAAAATTGACAGACCTTGAGCTAGACTAACCAAGAAAAAATGATAAAGAGCTCTAATAAACAGAATCAGAAATGAAAGAGGAGAAGTTACAACAGATACTACAGAAATACAAAGGATTATAAGAGACTACTATGAACAATTATACACCAACAAATTGGACACCCTGGAAGAAATGGATAAATTCCTAGAAACATACAATTTTCTAAGACTGAATCTTGAAGAAATAGAAAATCTGAATAGACTGATCACTAGTAAGGAAATTGAATCAGTAATCAAAAAACTCCCAAAAAACCAAAGTCCAGGACTGAACAACTACATTGGTAAATTCTACCAAACATTCAAAGAAGATTTAACACTTATCCTTCACAATCTTCTAAAAAATTGAAGAAGAGGGAACACTTCCAAACTCGTTTTATGAGACCAGCAATACCCTGATACCAAAACCAGACAAGGACACTGCAAAAAGAGAAAATTATAGGCCAATATCATTGATGAACATAGATGCAAAAATTCTCAACAAAATATAAGCAAAAGGAATTCAACAATACATTAAAAACATTATATACCATGATCAAGTGGGATTAGTCCAGACATGCAAGGATGGTTGAACATCCACAAATCAACCAACGTGATACACCACATTAACAAAATGAAGAATAAAAGTCATATGACTATCTCAATAGATGCAGAAAAAGCATTTGACAAAATTCAACATCAATTTATGATAAAAACTCTCAATAAAGTGGGCATAGAGGGAACAAACATAAACATAAAAATGGCCATATATGAGAAACCCACAGCTAACATCATACTCAATGGTGAAAAGCTGAAAGATTTTCCTCTAAGATCAAGAACAAGACAAGGATGCCCACTCTTGCCACTTTGATTCAATGTAGTATTAGAACTCCTAGCCACAGCAATTAGGCAAGAAAAAGAAATAACAGACATCCAAATCAAAAAGGAGGAAGTAAAACTGTCACTATTTGCAGATGATATGATAGTATAAATAGAAAACCCAAAAGACTCCACCAAAAAACTGTTAGAACTAATGAATGAATTCAGTAAAGTAGCAGGATAAAAAATCAATATACAGAAATATGTGGCATTTCTAAACATTAATAATGAACTATCAGACAGAGAAATTAAGAAAACAATCCTATGTGCTATTGCATCAAAAAGAATAAAATACCTAGAAATAAATTTAACCCAGGAGGTGAAAGACTTGTACACTGAAAACTATAAGATGCTGATGAAAGAAACTGAAGAAGACACAAATAAATAGAAAGATAGTCCATGATCATGGATTGGAAGAATTAACATTGTTAAAATGGCCATACTGGCAAAGCAATCTACAGATTCACTGCAATCCCTATCAAAAATCCAATGGCATTTTTCATAGAACTAGAATGAATAATTCTAAAATTTTTATGGAATCACAACAGATTCCAAATAGTCAAAGCAATCTTGAGAAAGAACAAAGCTGGAGGTATCATGCTCCCTGATTTCAAACTATACTACAAAGATATAGTAATCAAAACCATATAGTATTGGCACAAAAACAGACACACCAATCTATGGAACTGAATTGAGAGCCCAGAATTAACCCAAACATATATGGACAGTTAATTTATGCCAAAGGAACCAAGAACATAAAATGAAGAAAAGACAATCTGTTCAATAAATTGTGTCGGAAAATTGGACAGCCACATGTAAAAGAATGAAACTAAACCACTATCTTACACTATACACAAAAATTAACTCAAAACGGATTAAAGACTTTAATATAAGACCTGAAACCATAAAATTCTTAGAAGAAAACAGTTGTTAAGCTCCTTTACATCAGTTTTAGTGACATCTTTGTGGATCTTACTCCAGAGGCAAGGGAAACAAAAGCAAAGATAAACAAATGGGACGATATCAAACTAAAAAGCTTCTGCACAGTGAGGGAAACCATCATCAAAATGAAAAGGCAAACTTCTGAATGAGAGAAGATATTTGCAAATCATATATCTGACAAGGGGTTAATATCCAAACTATATAAAGAACTCATACAACTCAAAAACGAAAAAACAACCCAATTAAAAAATGAGCAGGGAACCTGAATAGATATTTTTCCAAAGAAGATATACAGATGCCCAACAGGCACATGAAAAGATGTTCAACATCACTAATTATTAGGGAAATGCAAATCAAAACCACAATAAGACATCAGCTCACATCTGTTAGAATGGCTATTATCAAAAAGTCAAGAAATAACAAGCATTGGAAAAGACATGGAAAAAAGAGAACACTTGTACACTGTTGGTGGGATTGTAAATTGATGTAGCCACTATGGAAAACAGTGTGGAGATTCCTCAAAACATTAAGAATAGAACTACCATGTGATCTAACTATTCTACTTCTGGGTATTTATCCAAAAACACAAAAAACTTGAAAAGATATATGCACCTCTATGTTCATTGCAGCAGTATTTACAATAGCCAAGATATGGAAACAACCCAAGTGTCCATTGATGGATGAATGGATAAAGAATGTCTGGTATATATACACAATGGAATACTACTCAGCTATAAAAAGAAATGAAATCTTGCCATTTGCAACAACATGGATGAATCTTGAGGGTATTATGCTAACTGAAGTAAGTCAGCTGGAGAAAGACAAATACCATATGATTTCACTCATATGAGGAATATGGTAAAATAAAACAAATGAACAAACAAAACAAAAACAAAGTCACAGATATAGAGAACAGATTGGAGGCTACCAGAGGGGAAGGATGTTGGGGGTAGGTGAAATGGGTGAAGGGGGTCAATTGTATAGTGATGGATGGTAACTAGACTTTTGGTGGTGATCGCTTTGTAGTGTACACAGATGTTGAATTACAATGCTGTACACCTGAAACTTATATAACGTTGTATACCAATTTTACCTCATTAAAAGAAAGAATTATCATGAAATAAAAACAAAATATGAAATAACTAAAGAAAACTAAAAGAAACGTAATCAGGACTAAAATTTCCAAACTTTAATTTTTAAATCAATTATCAGATTTCTTTAAGAAATCAAACACTCGAAGAGTGGAAATACATGCCTGCTTTCTCTAGATTCTCAAAAGGATCATTTCAGAAGGCGTATGACAAGTTAACCTGACCCATGAATTTCAGCTGTTTAGTTTCACAACTTATGGAGAAAGCAGTGCTATTTTAGTAGCAGAAGTAACTGGAAAGCTGTTTCCATAACATTTTTCTCAGCATTATGTATACTAGACTGAATTAAGAAATCCTATTTTAATCAGATGTTAGACACCAACAAAATGAAACACTTAATATACAATATTTAATGTTCAGATCAAATAATAAAATAAGCATCGATAATTTTGTATTGTATAGTGCACGATAAGACAGATTTTATTTTTATCAATGTTTTTCCTAAGTCAATGCAAAACTCTGTCCGTTTTTTCTGGTCTGATATACAGTAAGCCTATTTCACATTTGGTACTACTTGAGAAATGCTAGTATGGATGAAGAAAAGAAGAAAAATCTAGTTGACTATTTAATAGTTTGAGGTGATTTGTAGTTAAATGTTACATCTGTCCTGGTATTTTCTCCAGTTGACCTCTTTGGGCTGACAGTGGGAAAGGGAAGACAGCTGAGTTTGAAAATAACTGGCTCCCATGCACTTGTTTCTTATCTATGGCAAGTAACAAATCTATCAGAAAGAGACAAACAGTGACCCAGACTAAACTGGGATCATGTTCCAAGTGTGGGATTGGGTGAAACTAGTACTTTCGTGTTCCATTATGAAATGTTATAAGAATCACACTTAAGATCATCTATATTTTAAACATTAATTCAAAGATATTAAAGTTATGTATCACAATGCTTATAATCTACTAAACTTTAAAATTAAACATTCATCATCTAAATATTAAATGATTTAGAACATGGGAGAAATCATGTCACAGTCAAAACATAACAAAAATACAAGTATAAATAGAAACACATTTCTTATGTTTAATATTGAAAATTATCATAAAAAGTATGACATCAATTCTTGGTTTCCCTGTGTAAAAACTATTGTGATTAAAATGCTTTAAAAGTGATTATTTTTGGTTATTCTAAATGTTAAAGTCATAGAATTCTACCTTATAGCATATGTAATCAACCCTCCAAATATATATACAAGCCTGAGGTTTAATTTTTTTCTAATTCGAGGCAAATGTGTCTCTGTATTTTTTCAAACAGTCTCTTCAAATAATTTTTTAAAATACGTTTTTAAGCAAGAGGATTCTGGGAAGATGACCGAGTAGAAAACACCAGGAATATCTCCTTATCTGGACAATAATGTCAATGGCAGAATCTGCCTGACGTAACTATTTTAACTCTGGAGTCTGTTGAGGTGCATATACATATATATACAACCATTTTCATTAAGAAGCTATGTCTTCTGGGGCTGGCCTGGTCGTGTAGTGGTTAAGTTCATGCCCTCTGCTTTGGCAGCCTGGGGTTCACAGGTTCGGATCCCAGGCACGGACATATGCACCACGCATCAAGCCATGCTGTGGTGGCATCCCACATATTAAAAAAAGTGGAGGAAGATGGGCATGGATGTTAGCCCAGGGCCAATCTTCCTCAGCAAAAAGAGGAAGATTGGCAACAGACATTAGCTCAGGGCTAATCTTCCTCACCAAAAAAAACAAAACAAAAAAAGAAGCTATGTCTTCTTTAACCTTAGTTTTTATCTTCAACAAAGTAATACATGCACATGATTACAGAGTCAAATTATTCACCAAGACCTAGTTTATTAGTTTTTCGTCTCTTTGTCATGATATTACCACAAACTTGGTGGTTTAAAACAAAGCACATGTATTATGTCATAGTTTCTGTGAGTCAGGAGTCAGGCCACGGTGTTTCTGGGTGCTCTACTTAAGAGTCTCACGATGCTCCAGCAAAGATATTGGTTGGGATTCTGGTCTCATCTCAAGGCTCGACTGGGCAATGATTCTCTTCCAATCTCACACGATTATTGGCAGCATTCACTTTCTTGTGGGCTGTCAGACTAAAGCCCTCACTGTTTTGCTAGCTATTAGTCAGGGAGTGCCCTTAGATTCTTGCCACATGGTCCTTCCAACATGGGCACTTCCTTTCTCAAAGATAGCAGAGAGAGAATGTCTCCTACCAAGACAGGTTTAGTCTTAAGTAACATTATTATGAAAGTGTCATCCCATCACATTTGCTGTATTGGTTATACTCAAGTCACAGTCCTTGTCCACAGTCAGGGAAGATTACTCAAGGTGTGAGTACAAGGAGATGGGCCACCTTAGAGGAGGGACTCCACACACGCTATATAAACAGCCCTCTGGCCCCTACATCACTCTATTTTTGATGCCTCAGAGCCAATCATTTTCCACTCTTATCTGTCATTTTTTTCTTCTGTTCTAACTTCCATATATCTAAATAATATTATCATATGACTACTTTTTAAAACCATCAGTTTTAGAAATGTTTTAATTTCCTGCGATTGAAGATACGCATTTATCTGTCTGATACATTGCACTGCATCAGCAAATCTATCACACACACACTCATACTCATCTGCACTCATATAGTATCCATAGTCTATAGGTTGAAAATAGTTACTTTCTTATTTTGTTTATAATATTATTCATTGTTTACATTTTTAAGACTACATAAATGTCATTTGCAACCCAGCCTCACAGAATTCAATTATATTATCCTTTCTTGAGCAAATTGTTTTCCTTGAAATTAATAGTTGTCTTATTTTGCATTTGCTTAGTCTTTTATGTATTTATCATAAATTCATCTGCAAATACTCCTTCCATCAAATTATCTAAATCTCCTTTCCATAGGTTGAAATAAGAAAATTTCTCAATGCCATTTTCTTGGAGACACGTGGTACCATCTGAAATACTCATTCTGGAGAGATATTTACTATTGTTGCACAGCTATCATTCACGTTCTTTTCCTTAACCCTCCTCCCAGGGAACTCTTTAACATCTCTCTTGTATTCTGAATCCTATGTCTTCCTCTCTTTGTTTACCTACTAAATTTTGATGGAGAATCTCCAAAATAAGCTTTCTGAGAAAGGATTTATTGAGGCAAAACTTTTGAGATCTTACATGTAAGAAAATATCTGTATTCTACCCAAAATTAAATTGGTAATACGCTGTACATGGAATTCTAGGTTGAAAATCACTTTGGTGTAGGTCTAGTTTTAATTACTGTGCTGGGTACTCCACAAAGACTTTCAATCTGGAAACTTACATTTCTCAATTCTGTGACATATATTGAATTATTTATTCAATGATATTCTCTCTGCTTTTCTGCTCTTCTTTTCTGGGATCTCTGGTATTTGGATGTTAGACTCCATGCTTAAATCTCTAATTTTCCTGTGGGTTTTTTTTTTCCTATATTTTTTCTCTCATTTTCCATTCTCTGTGTGTGTGTGTTTCTCTACCTTAAGAAAGATTTTTCTCAACATTATTTTTCAATTCTATAAACTAATATTCAGTATTCATTTTTACTAACAGAATTTTAATTACTGAAAATCTTTTCTTATTCTATATTTATTTCCTTTTTATTAATTGTATAATATTTTTAATACTTATAATATGATTTTTATCTTTCTTAGGATATTGATAATAAAGATGCATATTTTCATTCTCTCTGTGTAGTTTTATTTCATCTGCAAGTTGCTTATTTTCCTATGGTGTTGTTTTGATTTTGATCTTTCACACTAAATGCTTTCCTCAGTGTCTAGTTATCTTTAGAGGTCATCTCACATTAAAGAAAGGAACATTGGAAGCTGAATGA
The DNA here is from genome assembly GCF_057802395.1 of Ceratotherium simum simum. NCBI lineage: Eukaryota > Metazoa > Chordata > Mammalia > Perissodactyla > Rhinocerotidae > Ceratotherium > Ceratotherium simum. The sequence goes on along the minus strand of NC_141901.1, from coordinate 60,914,884 downwards.
AAACCCTGTGTATAGAGAGGATTTGTTTATGACTATGGGTTTCACTGTGAGGTGAACTGGTTGGGCTCTTCTGATGGGGAAACACTGACATCAGTATCTTTGGATCTTTATTCTTTGATTGGTCTGAGTCCACAGAGATGAATTTTCCAGCCTCTTTCTAGAGAGTATTAGTCACCTTGCTGAGACCCAAGAGCAGAAGAAGCAGAGATTTCAACATTTAGTTAGTACGTTTTTCCTCAACTTCTCTGTTTCAGTACACTATCTCTCCCTTCCAAAAGGCCTAGGTATCTCTAGTAAAGACAACTTTTGTTTTTCCTCCTTCAGAGAATAGCTCTCATCTTCTACTAGAGTGCGTGTGTGCATTCGAGAGAAGGGACAATTATTTACCTCTCCAGAAAAGGGCAGAGGATCTGGGCCAGGGGCAGGCAGGCAGTGAGGATTGTATTAGATTTGTAAACAGATTTTCTACAAATCTGTTTTGATCATTTCATTCTACTATGAGATTCAGGCTATCTCTGAACTTTTCTCACTGTTGGTTTAGGATTCAACTTTCTCTGGCCTACTGAGTCAGTGATGACTTATTTTTGTTGTGCTTTTCAATTTCCAAATGTGTTCACTGTCATCTTCTCCCCCGTTTTCTTAGTCCTTGTGGGAAGAAATAAATAAAACACTTTGCTATCATTATAGTAGGAGTTCAGAGGGACTGGAATAAAAAGTATATATTTAATCTGCCATCTTTAATCTAAACCTAAGAAAATCTTTATATAAAATTTTTCAGTTAGTCAAAAGGACCAGATATTAGGTTCAGCAAATTGATTTGAAAAAATGACAAACCGAGCAATAGTTGGTAAGTTTTAAAATTACTTAAAAATGGTAGCTATATTAGATTCCTGTGGCTGCTGTAATAAATCACCATAAACTAGGGGCCTTAAAACAACAGAAGTTTATTGTCTCACTGTTCTAGAGGCCAGAATCCCAAAATCAAGTTGTTGGCAGGGATGTGCTCCCTCCAGAGGCTCAGGGGAAGAATCCATTCCATGCCTCTCTCCTAGCTTCTGGTGGCTGGTGGCAATCCTTGGCATCTCTTAGCTTTCAGCTGCATCACTCCAATCTCTGCCTCCATCTTTACACTGCCTTCTTCTCTGTGTCTCTGTGTTTTCTCCTTTTCTGTCTGCTCTCAATTCCTTTCTCCAAATAAGGTAACATTCATAGACTCCAAGGATTAGTGTGGGAACATATCTTTAGGAGAGGCCACCATTCAACCCACTACAGCAACATTCTATTGAAAATAGTGTGTTTTCCCTCCAATTTTGGTATCTTTTTTTAAATAAAGAACACAACATTGGATGCATTTAAAAAATATATGCTTAGCATATATGATATGACTATATTATACAAAATTTTGTCTAACAGAAATTTCAGTTGCAATAGAGATAAACAAGAATGGGTGAACAAACTAAGCGACCAAACTGAATTACCTATTTACTAACGCATAACAAAATAGGAGTGTTACTAGACCAAACACCTTAGGACACATGATATGCATTGTGTGTGCAATATAGCAAAACATAAGACAAAGTGTGGAACTGACACAGTGCTGTACTTATCAAAAATGGTTCACAGAGCACATACCACTAAGACTTGACATCATATCTAAAATCTGAAAATTATTTCTCTGAAAATGTGAAAAATAACCTCAAGAACTATGTGGTTTGTTGTTTCAATAATCTCAACTCCTCAACTCCTCCTCATTAGAAAATAATTTGGTTTAACCAGCAACTGTGTAACTTTGCTTATTTTTAAAATATGCAACAATCCACAGTAAAACAGCAAATAGAAAACTTTAGACTGTTGTAATGTAGAGAGGATCGTGAATCAAGAACAATATATAGGGATTTGATACCTTGATTAACCTCAAAGAAATATTGTTAGCTTTTATTTTAAACTTAGCTCTCAAAGATCATTTACTTCTTTTAGTATTATCAATGTTTTCTAATATTATGCAATTTATGGGATATTTTACATGAGAATAGAATTTCTTTTTAAAGTTAGACCTAAAACTCAATATACATATGAGACAAATTTAAAATGCTAATATTTCCTTATGGCATGTAAGATTTGCTGATTCAAAAAGCAATTACAATTCTAATTAAATTTATTACCATATTATTCTACCAGCAAAATCTATTTTCTTATAATACTGACATTTATATTGATGTCTGACTGTTGGCTTAATTACAGTTAAGCTGTTAATAAAACATCAACTCTGCATTGTCTTTCTAGATAACTTGACTTGTCCGGTTTGTATGGTTGTCAGTTCAACTGGTTAAAGCATGTGTGCCACCAGTGAATAAGATTGCTGAATGGATAATCTAATTCAGTCATTAAAATGAAACCCATCTTGCAATCAACATAGATTTTTCCCTTTCATAATGACCGAGTCAGCTTTACTTTGATGAAGCATATTGGTTAGGAATTTGTCCTAAAGCTATTAAGAGAAATCTAATAAAATAACTTAAATAAATGAAGTTATTTTTCTTTTACATAGAAGAAGTTCAGATGTAGGCAGCCTAGAGACTGCACGGTGATCCCCTCCAGCCTTCTCTTTTGCAGCACTTGCTTACATGCTCTCAGGCAGCTACCAGAGCTTTAGCTTATGTTGGTCATGTTTCAGGCAGTAGGATGGTGCAGGATCAAGCAAAGGGCCCATGATACCACAGAGTCTGTTTTTCTGTTACGGAACTTTCTCAGAAGGATTATGCATTAACTCCTTTTATATTCTGTTGACTGAAAACATGCCATATGACCAACCCATCTTGTAAGACTGCTTGTGGTAGGCAGAATAATGGCTCCCCAAGGATATCGATGTCTTAATCCCAAGAACCTGTGAATATGTTTCCTTATCTGGCAAAGATTCTTTGCAGAAGTGATTAAGATTAGAGACTTTGAGATGAGATTAAACTAGACTATTAGGGTGGGCTCAATCTAATCACAAGTCCCTAAGAACTGAGAACCCTATCCAGCTGGGTCAGAGAGAGAAAGAGATGTGACAATGAAAGACAGGTCAGAGAGATGTGACATGAGAAAGACTCAACTTGTAGTTGCTGGCTTTAAAGATGGAGGAAGGTGGTCATGTGCCAAGGAATGTGGGAGACATCTAGAAGATGGAAAATTCAAGGAAATGGATCTTCCCCTAGAGCTTCCAGAAAGGAATGCAGGGTACCAACACTTTGAGTTTAGCCTGTCGAAACCAATACCAGAATTTTGACCTACACGACTATAAGATAAAGTGTGCTGTTTTAAAAGCCAATAAGTTTGTGGTAATGTGTTTCGACAGAAATAGAAAACTGAGAGATAGACTTTTTAAGTGTGGAGGGTCAGTGCCCCAACAAAATAAGATTTCCTTTGATAAGAAGAAGTAGAGAGTGGGTATTTGATAGGCAGTACTTTAATATTATCAACCTCTATCAACCTTTCTCCCCTCACCCCACCTCCAGTGAAAAGCAAAATAATTAGAATAAACTAGTATCCCAACCAATTTAGGATGTTACTAATCTAGTAGTAAAAATTCCAAACTCTAGATAACATTAGTCAATAATATTCAATATTCTAAGATTTTTAATATTTATCTCAGTGTTGTGAAGAAGTAAAAATCTGCACTAAAATTACTAAGAGATAGTAGTTGTTTCAGATTCTTATGATTGGTGCTGTCTTATCCTGGAAACTTTTATGTCTTATCTTTCACATCTTTCAAGTCCCAGCTCAAATATTTTTATTTGCCGAGAAGCCTTCCTTGACTACCCTGGATCAAGTAACTTACCATGTCCCCTCCCATTTCTCTCTCTACAGTATTACTCTATGTTATTCTTGTCACAGCACTAGTACTTATTATTATCTGAAATTATCTTGTTACTTAAACTTTTTACTTGCTTATTTTCCTACTGCCCCTTTAAGAATAAGAGTTTTGTCAGGTTGGACTCATTATCTGTCTTGTACTTTCCTATACCTCAAATGCCTAGAACAGTGCCTGGCACATGATATGCACTCAGTATGGTTTCTTTGAATTAATAAGAGCCCAAAGTGCTTTAAACTCACATAATGACTGAATTTTTATTATTTAATGTATGTAAAAATCATATAGTTGATGTTATAGTAGTCAACAAAAATATATTAAGTGCTGTAACAGATGTAAGAGCTAAAAATATCATAAAAGTCAAGCAACATTTGGTAATGATGTATTTTGCATTGCATTTAAAAATTGGCAGGAGCAGAATGGGCTAAGTTCATTCTGGGCAGAAGAAAAGTATGTGAAAAAGCAGAAAATCCTGAAATGGTCTAAAGGAATAGCCCTCAAGTTTTAGAGCTTATGTGGATGACATGAAGTGTTTCATAAAATGAATATTTCTGATGCCTAATCACAGAGGTTTTAAGAAATCAGAACCCACTGAGAAACTGATTTAACAAGTTAAAAAAAAATGGTGAGCAGTAACTAAAAGGTCAATAGATAATTATAAATATTATGGAGTTTTTACGTAAATGGAAATAGAAATAGATGTAGAATTGTTTCAAGAAAAATTATTGGACTGACATAAAATCATGGAACAGGGCAGAATTCACAAACATTTCTGAGGTACAATCAATAGTATTAATAGCTAATGGGATGGGAGAGAAATGTATAATTTCGAGGCTATTGCCAAATTTTCCTCTGAGAACAAACATTACATATAGTTGGAAAGGAAAGGGCAAATCTACTTTTTAAAATAAACTTGGTTATTTGGAGTTACCTAAAAGTTGCTTTTGGCATGGTTACCCCCAAAAATCTACATCTCGTAATTTTATAACCTTGAGTAACTGTCTCCAGTATTAAACTTGGGGTAGTTCATGTGAATTGCTTTGGGCAATGGGACATTAACAAGTTTATGCAAGTGAAGGCGTGAGAAGCGCTTGACATAGGGCCTTGCTCTCTTGGAATGTACTCTGTAGTCTCCCTCTTCGAACTCAGCTACCATGCTGTGAGAAACCTGACTCAGCCATGTGGAAAGGCCACATGGAGGAGAACCAAGACTCCAACGAAGGACTGAGCTTCCAGTCAACAGTGAACGCCTACTTACCAGACAACAACTGAGCCATCTTGGAATTGTATTTCTAAGCAGGAACCATGAGCAAATAAATGATCCTGTTGTTTTAAGCCTCTAAGTTTTGGAATAGTTGGTTATGCAGCAATAGATAACTAAAGTAGAAATTGGTATCTAGAAATTGGGTGATGCTGAAAACAAAACAAAACTTATGATATCGGCTTTGGACCATAGAAGGTGGATGGGTCGTATGGATATAAGCTATAAAGACATTGGGAAAGGCTGGAAGTTCAATGAGGAAATTTTTATTGCAAATTGGAGAAAGTTCAGTTTGTGATATGTAGAGGTAGAAAGTGTGACAATTGTCATCTGCGGTAATACAGAAGACAGTAAATGTGCACAGTAAACTTGCATATCTGGCTAAGAAGATTAACAGGCAGAATTTTTAAAGGTTTCTTTTACTGAGAATGATAAAGTAAGTTTAGAAGGAGATGAATCAAAGAAGAAACTGCTCAATTTTCAAGCAGAATCTGGAGGAAAATTTTTCAAACCAGAATTTGCTGGGCTGGGGAGTAATACTGTTTTTCATTGCCCCCTTCTGCAGCTAACAAAATAGTCCCAAAGGATCTGAGGATCTCAAAGATCAAACCCAGGGTGATCCCAGTAAAAATTGAACCAGACTCAAGATCAAGTCCAATATATAGCCGTAAGGTCCTTTGTTACAATCTCAGAAATATTTAAGGGCACTGTCCTACAGCACCGTGACTCACAACCTGAAGTGGAGGGGGGCTTATCTCTAAGTGATTTGTGGGTATGGCTTTTGTTTAATAGAGTAAACCCCAAAATGAGTCACTCGAGTGTTTTCAAACACAAAGTCTTCATGGAATCATCATAGCTTGGATTAAAAAGGATGGAGACAGTTGAAAGTGATAAGGTACCTCTGAGTCCCCAATTATTCCAGTTATTTACAAACAGGAAACAAACTGAGAAAGCTACTCACCCACAAACATGGACTATTTCTAATGGAAGAGGAAGTATAACTCAGAAGGTGGAGTCAGAAATCCAAATGACAGAATGAAGTACCTAGGAAATACACTCCCAGGGAGCAAACCTCAGCACTAATTAATGTGCATTCCCTGCCCCCAGAATAAAAGGAATATTGATGACTTGCAAATGCTATTGAGCAGTGATTTCTAGGTGCCACCTATTCACTTACTCCTCTAGAATTCAATTGCCTATTAAGATTATCCTATCTTGGTTTCACTATTATTAAGTTGCCTGTGTCTCATCAGTTTATAGGTAGGCAAGGATTAAAAAGATAGATAAGAACTTCAGGTAGAAAAGAAGTGTACTTGGAAAGCTGTACCTGAGCAATTGCACCCAAAGAACTTCATCTGTATCTAGACCTGGTTCAGATGAAGAGATTCTGTATCTTAAATCTGAGCCTGATTTTGTAATCAAAAAGATAAGTGTATTTTGGATGTGAGAGAAATACCACCAGAGGTACTAAAGGTAGCCTGTGGTAGTCTTTCACGTTACTAGCTCCCAATGAACCATACCTTCTAGTATTCACACTGTTGTATATAAACCCTTACCCTTGAATCAGGACATACCCTGTGATTGTTTTGATCAAGAGAATAACATAGAAAAATGTAGAGAATAACATGAAAATATCATGTCAGTTCAATGTCTAAGCCTTTAGAAGATAGCATCTTCAGATTTTGTGCTCTTAGGAACTCTGAATCATGATGTGATAAATCCAGGTACCTGCTGAAGATACCACATGAAAAAGTCATGTGGAAAGGAAGGGTCTCTGGGCCTACATAGGAAGAGAAAGGTCCAGTCATCCCAGAGTCCAAACTTACTCCAACTCTCAGCTAACCAATCAGTTAAATGAAGAGGAATGGACCCTGGCAAGACCAGCAAAACTGAGATCAGCCCTGATTGCCAGATTATGAGCAAATAAAATGTTTCTTGACTCAAGCCACTCAATTTTGCAGTGGTTTGTTACTCAGTAATACATCACTAGGCCAGAGCTACAGATTTGGGACCAGCAATGACACCAGTATTTACAGAAGAGCTGATGCCTTTTAGGAGTATAAAATGACCCAGGAAAATACACAGAGGAAGAGATAAATTCTAATGGCAGAATGATAAACAACCTCAACATTTAAGATGTATACATGGAAGATCCATCAAAAGAGATTGACAATTGTCAATAATTAGAAAAGAGTCATGGAAGCCAAGAGAAAAATTGTTTCTAGTGAATATTGAAGAGAAGCCAATCATAATTTCTCTTTGCAGGTCTACTGATTTGGCAGTGAAGAGGTTATCAGTGCCCTCCGTGTTAGCAACTTCACTTAAGTGTTATGAGTAGCAAGTGTGTTGTGCTAGGTTGAGAAGGAAATGGAGAAGTACAGTGGAAGTAAAATGTGTGTGTCTGTGTGTTTTGGATAGGAGTTGATCGTATATTTTAGATTGGCATTGGAAAGGTAGAAGAAAAAAACCAGAAATTTCAGGAGAGAGAAGGTGAGGAGTCAAAATAAATAATTAATTAGTCATGATCATAGAGTTGCTGGGATCTGTTTTTTCTTGAAGAGAAGGAAAGGAGCATATTTGTCTTTCTGAGAGACATGAAAATGTTCTGAGAAGTGATGACTACATATGGTACTACTTTAAAAGAAATATGAGGAAATTAGTATGCTAGTAGATATACAAAGATGTGCTTAATTTTTTCAGCAAAACTAGTCCTTAAATTTATTACTCAATTGAATTATCCACAGACCAAAGTAGTGTCATTAAGAAAAAAATGGCAGAAAAAAAGAGAAATATATATTTACAAAATTATTTGATACCACGTGACTTTTTGATCCATAACAGGCAGGTTAACTCTTCTATATTATTTTATATATTAAACCTCATTATCTTTTATGTAGAACAAAATATTTTAGAGTGCTAATCTTTTTTGTGACTAAGATGATATTATGAGCCATGTTACTTATCACTCATTATTAAAACTTTGTTTCCTTTTAAATAAAAGCAAAACTTTTAGCATTTGTTAGAAAAATTTGTTTTTCAGGTACTCAGATCTGATTAGAACATTTTTAATATCCTCATCTAAAAATAGTAATTCACTTAAGATCTACATGTTTTTTGCATTAAAACAAATAAATTGAAAGATGACAGAATATTTCAGTAAGTTACATTAATTTATCCAGAAGCATTTGAAGAAAACTTAAGAAAATAAAATATTATACAATATCTACTTATTCTTTCTCAATTTCATATTAGAAGAATAAACCTCTAATATTGTTACCAATGGATATATTCTAAATAACAGCAAGGATTTCCAACTACAGATTGATAAAGGCAAAAATGTATGTTTCTTTTACTGACGTTCTTACTAATTTATATTTATTAAGCAGAAGAATTTCAAAATAATGTCATGTCCTAAATTTTAGTTCAATAAAACAGCAGAATTATGCTACAGAGAGAAAAATGTATTGATTACTTTCCTGGAAAGCACATGAATATCACATTTGCTGTAGAAGAGTAGGTAGCAAGAAGTTATTCAATGTAAACTGGAATCTAAACCAGTAGGAAAAATACCATGCACTGGAGGAACGGATAAGACCTTGCAGTATAGTTTCAATATAGATGTACATACTCTATAACATGCCAAATCTATAACTTGGAGAAATGTTTACATATGTGCATAAAGAGACAGGCCCACCAATGTTGAATGCAGCGTTGCTTGTATAAGTAAAAGAAGGAAACTCTTTAATGTCGATAAACAGAAGAATCAAAATACAAATTGTGGTAGAGTCAGCTACAATAAATAAATAATATACCACTATATTGAACAACATGAATGCACCTCAGATCAGCCTGACTGGACAAAAATTGCAGAAGGATGTATGAAGTATGATATCGTTTATATAAAGTTTAAAACTTAAAAAATTATAGAATATATGGATCCATATACAGAATAGTAAAAAATAGAAAATCTACCCAGGAATAAGAAACACTAATTTCTGAAAATTAAAAGCATTTGGCAGGTGCAGAGGGGGTTGGAAGAGAGAAGAAAGAGAGAGAATGTGATAAGGAGAAAGCACACAAAATAAATATACTGGCTTATTTGCTTCATATCATACATATATATATATTGCAAGGCAAATACAGCAAATTATTAAGGCTTGAAAAACTTGGTTGGTAAATGGGTATCTGTTTTCTCCATATGACTTTATGTGCTTAAACTAGTTCAAAATAAAAAGAAACCATTAGTAAAATAATGATAATAATAAATAATGGAAAAGAGCAGGGAAAATTTGCTGCAGACCTGGTCACTTCTTGCATATGCAAGGACTTCTGCTGTGAGACTCAGACAATAGCACATGTCTCTTGGATAGTTTCTTTCTTGAATAGTTCTATAAATAAAAGCAATTTGACAACTTTTATATTGAATATATACTTTCTAGTTATGTAGTAAGTTGCTCCACTACAGCATTTTATATGTATTCAACTCAGTCTAATACCGATATAAAGAAAAATGTCCTGCTATGTAATAATCTATAAAATGTTCACTTTAAAGTTATGATATTCTGAGAGGATTGTGATACCTCAAAGAGAAAAGTGATCTCCCTTAAAGTAAAGGCCAAGGGTAAAACCTAAACCAAACCTGAAAGATTGAATTTTGAGAAAACTGTGAATTAACCCTCTTAACACTTCAATGAAAACTATGCATAAACGTATTGGTATGTCACAGACAATGCCATGGCCCCAAAGTAGCCCGTCTCAAAAATTACCGGCGTCTATTTTGTGCCAACCATTCTCCTGAGAACTCACACTATAAAGAAAACACACAGCCCTTACTGTTCAAGTGTTGACAGTAACTTACAGTAATGGGAGACAAACCTGAAAACAAATTACAATAGTGTGATAGACAATATAATATAATAAAAAGTATAGAGTGAGATAGACATAGATACAGATGTAGATATAGATATAGATCCAGATGTAGATAGATATCGATGTACATATAGGTATGGCTGTCTTGGTTGAAGCCCTGGGTTTATTCATGTACGAGGTTGTTTGTTTTGAGCAGTATATCTATGGGAACATTAACTGTGAAAAGGAAAAATTTTTTAGTTGTCAAATTGGTCAACCAAAATATTAACTTATTGGAAAGACAGATTTTTTTCAAGCGGGAGCAGTATGGCACCTCCATATGAACATTTTAGGAGATTTCAAATACATTTTAGTATAAAAAGTTAGTATTAATAGATTAAAGCATATTATTCTTGAGAAAACTACAAACAATGGAAAGTGATGAGTAATTTCAAAAGGTCAAGAATGCTTTGTTCATTGGTCCTTTATTGAAAATATCTTATATGTTTTAAACTTAGTTTTACTAATCATAAAATAATAATATGTCATTTATGTCATCTTTGAAATAAATTAGTATATGACAAGATTTACCTGAGCATATGTCTCTGGATTTTTAGTCAGTTGTTCTTGGAGAAGTCTTCCTGCTTGAATAGCTCTGAAAGACTACCCTAAATTGAAAGTCAGCCGCATTCAAGATATTAATATGATCTTCACTCTCCTAAGATCGGCCCTTCCCCAACCTCAGTAGTGACCGGCTTTTCTAGAACTTGAGTTTCTGTGAAAAGATAATTTTTTACAAAAAGAAAAATAATGACTCGTATAAATATAAAATGAATATATGCCAAATATTTTATTTAACTAATTCATAAGTTAAGGTATCATGAAGCTGGTTAAAAAAAATAATCTCAAAAAACAATAACGCATATATATGCAATTAGGAATGCTGAAATGAATTTAATACATGCAAAACTGACATTTTTTCACAGGAGAGGGGGAGAATAAATTGAACAAAATTAATTTTTACTTCTCTGGAGGGGAATTATTTGTATTACTCTCAATTTTCCACAGTTTAAAATTATAATATAGCTCTATCTTGAAAGATGTGGACCTCCATAGAATCAGATAACTTGATTATATTTTGTCATTTCAAACCCTTTCAAAAAATTTTTCTTGACCAAAGCTAGAAAAGATGCAGAAAAATACGTGTAGCAGTAACTTAGAAAGTTCTTTTACTTTTCTGAAACAGAGAGAAAGCAAGAGAAAAATCTCAAAATTGCCTCAGTAGAATACAATTTGTCCTTTCTCCCATAAAGGACATCAGAAAAGAAGGCAGAAGAGAGGTTTTTGATATATCTCTCTTCTTGGATCTTCTGTTCTCCTGAACTTCCAGCCAACCACTCAGGATCCACCATGTTTGGTGCTGTCAAGTGGAATCAAGGCCTTTCTTATTTTGCATTTTCAATCAAGACTTTATTGTCATTTATTGTATCATTGGTGTCTGATTGACTATGAGAAGCCTATGAGCAGGAAAAGTGGGGGGGTGGTACTGGAGTTACCACCCCCACACCAAGAATGCCTGTGACAAGGGAAGAAACAAACAAGAGCAAAAATTATTTCAGGCAATTTTCAAGCGATTCTGTCTTAATATTTGCAAATCATTCTGCCTTAAAGTTATGTGAAATCCTTAACAAAGAATGGAAGAGAAGGAATTCTAAATTCTTCAAATTTTGTCCGAAAAAGATGCTCAATGCTCTTTTAATAGCAAGCCATTAAAAACATAATACTTGTTAACATTTGTTATTTTAACAAAATCTGAAAGCTATGAATTAAAGTTTATATATGTAAACTTTTATATAAGTATATAAATATAATAAACATACATTATACAAAAATTTATATAAAAGTCTGCACATATATATAAAACTTCAATTATATACATACAATAAAACTTTACTAAATATATACCCATTTCCCCAGTTTTGTCCAGCTTCTTTAGGGCTTGATCTTTACATTCGCAGAACTTTTTTTTTTGTAAACAAAAATCTCTGGCAGTCAAATTATTATCTTAGAAACTGAAATTATTTTGAAAGGTAATGATGAAATATTAGCATTCCTTTCTCTTTGCATCTCTTCATTAACAATGCAAATCCTTCTAGGAGCAAAAGTTTGTTTTAATAAGGGGAAAGATACTTACAAGGAAGTTTATTACATATTTATTAATATGTTGATGTATTATTTCCCATTATACTTTATGTAGTATCTAGGCACTGTTGAGAAAACCATGTGTTCTGGTCTTCCCTTTGTGTGAAAAGTTCTCCTTTTTTCTCCTCTTTCTCTCCTCTCCCTCCTCCTCCACCTCTGCCTCCTCCTTTTCCTTTTCCTTCTGCTTCTACTTCTCTCTTCTCTCCTCTCCTGCTGATTTCTATACTTAACCTCTTCATAACCACCAGTTTTGCAGGTGCCACCATCTGGTCCACCAAAACTCTTAGTTCAGAACTAGGCTTAGATGCGTCAGAGCCTCTATTACATGCCATTGGTGTATTGCAATTCCCGTCATTGATCTTATGCTGACTTGGCTCAGGTGCTGGTACGAGTACAACCACGTTATGTAGTAGCTTTATATGAACTACGACTCCAATTAGCACATTTTTTAAAGGCCCCTATCGAAAGTGGGGGAGTCTTACACCTTCTAAACCTTTAATGCATGTAACTCACACATGTGTAAACATACATAATTTAAACTTGGCTTGACCACAATGTATTCAGAAGTTGGGGGAAGTTTGACTAAGTTAATAACAGTGTCCTTTAGATCTAGTCATTGACTATGTAAATCTATACATCATATAAATACTTATATTTATATATGTGTGTGTATGTACTTATGCAACAATATTCTTTCTATATAACTACATAAATATAACCATGATATATGCTTATCTGTATAATGCAAAATAGAGCTACAGAGTTTTCAAGTAATAAAATACACTTACTACGTGAATCTATTTTGTTCTAAGTTTTGGCTAACAAACAGCAGAAGCTGGGACAGCAATAAATATACGCTTATCTCAAAAATTTTACACCAATCTACTACATATCTGAAGTCAAGGAACAAGAGTTCAGATAGCCAGAGAGAAACCTATGTCTTGAATGGGTCTTAAATGTGGACTTTGGCTGATTGGTGGGATTAGGTAACTCTGCCCCCTTGTGGTGCTCCGTGAACTCATAGCAAACCTATCTCTTGCAGATCCTAACAAGTTTAGACAAAAATTCTTAAGTTTCATTGGCTGTACCTAAGCATTAAAATCAAATGGCCAGAAAATATTGTTATTTTTATGCAGCCCAGGAGTACTTGGAGGAAAAATATAAATAACTTCCGATTAAGGTAAGAGAACTTCTGAAACAAACAAATTCTCAGTGTCTTTACACATTGTCTGTTTCTCACTCTCTGTGGGTGTTTGGTAGGCAGCCTTCCATACGGGATACAGCAACTCAGGCTTCTCTGTCTTGTGATCATATCATCTTCTAGGTCCCTTGAGTTCTCTACTAGATGCCTAATCTGGCCAGCAGTAGGGGAATAAAGAAAATAGAGAATTGTGTGGGAGGCTTTTTAAGGCCCAAACTTCTAACTGGCGTATGTCATTTCCACCCACATTCCGCTGTCAAAAACCTAGTCACACAGTCATACCTGTCTGCAGTGGTGGCTGAAAATTGAGTCTAATTTGCCCAAAAGAAAGAGAAATGAGTTTGGTCAACAACTAGCCAGCTTCTGCTTCTTTTTCTAAAATTAGGTCTCAGATATATACAGATCCCACTCATTAATTCATGACCCCAAAAGAAACTACACTGGAGGTAAAAACAATGTACCCCCTTGGAGAAATCACCATCAGTGATGTAAAAGGCCAGCAGAATAGGCTAGACTAAGTGGCATTATCCAGATATCAGAAATGGCAGTGATAGGCTTCCACCAAACACAGTCCCCTTCTCAGGTTATGCATCGCTACTCCCTTCCCCAAAAGCTCATCATTCTGGCAAGTGAGGCAAATCACTAAAATCCCAAGAGCTCTCAATTAGGAATTTCTCAGAAGAGCTGGTCAAATACGTAGAAGGTGCTAGGAGCAAAATATTGAAGTGTTATATTTTCCATAAAATATATCAATATATTGAAATGCAACTAGTACTATGGGGGGGAAACATAAGATGTACCATCTGAGGCAAAACATGCTTGCTCTAACAACAAAAGCAAAAGTTTAAGAGTGGATAGGTCAGTTTGACACCAAATCTGCTGTCTACAAAATAGTCTATCACTGAGTAAAACCTTGTCCCATTCATTTTGAAATGAGAAACTCGAAACTAAAATCCTTCTCAGTGCCACTTATATTAGACCTATGGTTAAACTTGCAGCTTCAGCATCCTGAAGGAAGATCCTGAGCACCATACAGTCCCTCAGACCATTAGTATCTTTTCTAGTGCTGGGGCAGAGGGGAGGGAGAGGGAAAATACCCTTTTTCCTAGTATTGCTCATTGTGATTAGCTGTCTGCTCTTTGTTTGGTTTATCTTAAGTTATCTTCTGTGAACAGCATGGTATACTTGGGGTGTTTTTGCTGTCCTCTTTTTGTTGGTGTTTGCTGCTTTTCTGTCTAACCCGTGATGCCTATCATTTTCCTCTATGTGGCAGGCATCTGAACCCTGACTCACTTGTGAGGGTACATTTGTTAGTTCTTTGGGGAGCCATGTCCTACCCAATCTTCTAATTTGAGGGATTTGTATCAGGCTTAACTTCTTTTTTTCCACTTCTCCTATGTGGTCCACCCCACAGTCTCTTACTTCTGGAGCCGTTATCTCCAGAAAATGGCTTTCTTGAGCTGAAATTGTGGGCAGCTATAGGAAGACAGTTTACAACCCAATCATGTTCAGCAATGACCATTCAACTTTTAGGAAACTCATGCAAAGTTGTCACATTAGCCACAGCAATGTAAATATGCTCTCACCCCTACTCCCATCCATATGACCTCTCTCAAGTCCATTATGTTTCTTTTAGGCCATCTTCCTAATGCCCCACCTCTGTGGTTTCAGAGGATGAGCACATTTCAGACAAAATATTATCACTAGTCCTTGACTTATCTGGAGATGAGAGATTCGCTTACCTCCCATATGTTACAGAAAATGAGGTAAAGGGTTCCTATCAAATGCTTTACCATCACCAAAAGGAAGTAAAGGGCAAATGGACAGGCAGTCCTCCTCTTATTCCACTCTATTCTCAAGGAAGATCTTTGGTCCATTTTATATAATTTGCACATTCATGGGCCAAGTTCCTTGCTATGGATGTGTACTATGATTTAACAATCTTGTGTAACGTGTTCAGCCCCATGGCCGTAATAGCAGGGTACACCAATTGCTGCTCCAAAATCATCATGGAAAATAGGAGGAGAAGTTTCACAAAGGAAGTACTCTTACCAGAGGGAAGAGAAATACTGTGATGATAAAAATAAATAAATATGTGTTAACATGTAAGTAGAAATAAAATACATCTATAGACTTGCACACAGCTTTCTATATATTTTATATAGTTATATAATGATAGAGAAGAATAAAAGTATAACAGAAATAGGACTCAACTTGAAGTTAGTAGAATTATTTCATGTCTTTTCTTGGTCCTGCTGTTAATTCATTCTATGGCCTTAGGAAAATCTTATTCTCTTCTGTGATCATTTCTCTCTCCCTAAAATCAAGGTTTGAGCTAGATCAGAAGTCAAACTCAATTGCCTATGGGTGCCAAGAATATAGCACAGAAGTATGACATCAGCGAGGTAGATGTTTCCATCTAGTGTTTCCTTACTTGCATATTAAACAAAAGAACATAAAAGAAAAACGTTCTTTCTTGTTTTCTTAAACTATGCAGTCCTTTACGTACATATTCTATTTCATAAATTTTGATAGTTTGGCCAAGACAAGTTGTCCAGTAAATACTCTTATTCTCTCCTCCATACTGTAGAATTGAAGGAGCTGCCAGCAGGGATTTTAGTTCCCAGCCACCCTTGCCCCTAAGTGAGATCTGAGACTTATCATCACCAAGGGAATGTCGAGAAAAATGATGTGCATCACTTCCAGGTCATGGAATCACATAGTCGCAGAATTATGAAACGCATATACTATGTAGACCCTTTCTTTTCCCTTCCACTAAGTAGTCACAGATGATTTTGAAATCTCAGGGAATCTAAAAGTCACAAGATGAAAGGAAAACGAGTTCCCAAATCACCACTTGGAAGAACACACTCACTGAACTATAACATAAAAGAAAAATCAAATTATTTTGGGTTAAGCCACTTAACATTTTGTTGTTTCTTTCTCATAGAAACTAGCCCTGCTCTAACTAATATAAAAATAAAAAGGGAAGAGAGAAATTGTCTTTACTTTAAAAAGTATAGATATGCAAGTATGGTGATAAGTGACAGGAAGACACTTGGCTGTAGTGTCTTGTAGACCACGGTGACTGACAGGGACAATCTTGAACCAAAGAGCACATATGTACTATTTTCTGTTTTTCCCACAAGTGTTCGAGTTCCAATAGTTGTGGGATTTTTGTCTATTTTGTTTATTTTAATTTCTGGAGCAACTAGAGAATATTATGCAGAATAGGCTATAAATAAATATTGGTTTGAATAGACAAATGAAGGAATAAATACACAAAGTAGGCAGTCACTAACAGCTCTAGTACATTACTGTTATTCAATAATGCAGATTCTCTTTTGTCAGATTTTTCTCTTTTCAAGAGAAGCTATAAATATGAATATTTTATGTTGATTCAAAACATTTGAGAACATTTCATAGGCCAAGGAAATCATTTCTGTGAGTTAGATTCAGCCCACTGGCAGGCAGTTTGTGACCTCTAAATCATATTATTGATCCTCAAACCTGGATGAACCAAGTGCTCTTGAGAATCCCTTTGGGAGCTTTATGTTAAAATTTTAAAAAATGTTGGCTCTCCTCTCAACCTGTTAATTGGAATTTCTAGGAGTAGGGCATGCTAAAATATATTTTTATAAAGTTCCTTAGGTGATTTTTGTATAACCAGCCTAGAATTAATCCAGGAATTACCGTAGTAGATGACTCCAATTTTTATGTTAAAATTTATATTTTCTGATATAAAACCTAATAAGAAATCAGACTAAATTGTGATAGAATTTTGGAACCCCAATAATTTAGACAAAGTATTTCTTTATATTATTTCATTAACATCTTATCTTTTTGCATTTCATTAGAATTTTTTTCATATCATCAAGAGTTAACACACATCTAGCCTTCAGAATATTACTATGTATTACAAGAGATAAGTTGTAAAGATATTGAATAAACTTTTAATATAGTCAAGTAAGTATCTAAAAAAATGAATGAAGCCTTATCTAAATTGAAGGATGAACACTGGTGTTATCCACTATCTAAAGTAATAGTTACCAGATTTCATCAACCCACTTTCTTTGACTATGGAACAATTTTCGTCCTAATAAAATTAGAGCAAATAAGTGACTAGCGTATTAAAAGAAATATTTGAATATTGATGTGAAAATAACACACACTGTCAACTATCAAATATTGATTTGAAATTTCAGTAAGCAATTTTTACAAAATTTAATTAGACTAAGGTAAAGAATAATCAATTACACTTTGTCTCACATTAGGGATCTTCCAGTAATAAATTATATAATATCAACTTATTACCCATTTATTTAGTTAAATAGTAAAATTGATCATTTTTGTTATATATGTTGACTGCATTGTGATCAATTTGTACATATTTCAAAACTGCAGTAGATCTGATCTAGTTGTATATAACTCTAAATACGAAACATTCAGTCATTTAATAATTGTTTATTGAGCTTCTTGGTGTAGCTGATCAGTATTCCAAGGACAGGAGATACAAATAATGACAAACAATTACATTTCCTGCCCTATTTGAGTTTACAATATATCAGAGAAGATGGGCATTAAGCCAATAATTACATAAATAATGATTGAATTGCAGTTGTGATGACTGCAAGAAGATCAAGTCCAGTGGTCTGAGCACACATATTTTGTACGGGGATAGCATATAGATTGTGAGGTCAGGAAAGATATACATAAGGAAATATCAGACTTAAAGGCTGAGTTATCCAGGTGAAAAGGGAGCAGAGTAGAGCAGAAATGTGCCAAGAAGAGATAACAAAGATGATGAGTGAAAGAATGTAGTTAGTTGAGGTAATGTGTTCTGAAATGAAGATATGTAGATTCTTGATTTTCATAATGAGATTGAAGAAAGTGCTCTACTAGGTTTTAAGTTATTAGGATATAACATTTTGTATATTTGGGGATTTTTATTGTTTTTATAAGATTATTTTCTGATAAAAAATTGGAATGTAGGGAGACCAGAGGGGATAATAGAAAGAACATTTAGAATCCAATAGAAAAATCCAAAAGAAGCTAGAGACTTGCCCAATGAGTATGGAAAAATGTGAGTGATTAAAAAAGTTAGGAAATAAAGGTAATGGCTCTTCCTCAGAGATGTCTATGCTGCCTCTTTCTAATCTAAATTCGGTCACCTTATAATAGTATTTTAAAAGGCACAGCATATCCCATTTATATAAAAATTTTTAAATATATTTTTATTTATGTGATTATCTTTTTAACAAATTGTTCTTTACTAGTTGGTAAAATCCGTGAGCACAGGTTCTATGTTCTGTTTATTTGTCACTGAAGTCACCATTCATGGCATAGAGTTTGGCAAAGAACATTTTTTGAATAAGTAATTTTGATGGAATTGGGAGGATGGTCTGGAAAACAGAGAAATAAAAGATAACTTCTACATTTCTGACATAAATAGCTAGAAATATGATGATTTATTTTATGTGAAAGGAAGATCATTAGGTCTCTTTTGAACGTATTGATGTTGAGGACAATGAGGAGACAGTTGGAGATATGAGTCTGTGATTCAAAATGGATGTCTGAGGGATATACATTTGAGATCTGTCAGCATATAAACTGCATAAGAAGGTTGGAGACTATATCTTTTAAGCAAAGAGTATAAGGAAAAAAAACCCTGGGACAGAATCTTGTGAAATTCCAAAATGTAGAGCTCTTAGAAACAAAGAGAACTGTCAAAGAAAACCAATAATCAGCAACTGACAGGTAGGAAGAAAAACAAAGAACAGTCTGCCATTTCTGAGAATCTAAAGGAGGAATGTGTTTGAAAGACAGAGTCATTAACTGGATCAAATAACTGTGAGGTCAAGTGAAAAGGGAAACCCTGCAAATATTCATTAGATTTATTTGTTTGAGGACATTTGTCAAAATTCTTGACTTCTTTTCTCCCCAGCCCCCATATTCACATGTCACCTGAATTGTCACCATCTATTTGTCATCATATACTCACCCATCATACACCCAAATCTGGTGTACTCATTGATCCTACCTTTCTCTGCTTCCTAAGTCCTTGTCTTTTAACAAATCCTGACCCTGCCACTTCCAAAATTTATCTGCATCTCTCCCTTTCTCTGACTTAGCCTACCACTGTCCTAGTTCAAGCTACCATTATCGCTTGCCTAGACCACTCCAGCTGTCTCTGTTCCTACCCTTGCCCGCTGTGCCTCTTCCTTCCTTTCAATATCTTAAAAGATAAAATCACATGGTGTCTCTTCCCTACTTAAAAATTTTCAGTGACTTTTCTTTACAATTCTACCAGAGCCCTATCTTCCTACCAGGGATTATAAGGTGTTCACGATCTAGAGCCTGACTGACATTGCAGCCTCTTCCTTTGCACTCTCCTCCCTACTCACCAGACTAGGTTCCTATTGACCCTTATTTTAATTTCCAAGAACACAACACACTCTTTGTCACCTTATGGTTTTGGTCATGCGTCTGCCTTTTCCAGGAATGTTTTTTCCTCAGATATGATTAGCTTTAGATCTCAGTTTGTCCTCTATTACAAAAAAAATACAAACTTCTCTCACGACTTAGGTAGGTAACCCCACTCTATGCCAAATCACTTTTCTTTAAATTTATCACTATTTGTAAATATTAGCATTTGTTTACTTATTTTCTGTCCTTTACTAGAGGAGCAGTGGCCTTTGCTGTCCTGTTCACAGTTGCATTCCCCAACCCTGTCACAGTGTCTGCCAGAGAGTAAGCATTTAATATATATTTGTTGAAATGAATTGAATTAGTTAGAGCTGTGTCATTGAAGTGATAGGAACAGACTCTGTGTTGGAGTCACTGGGGTAAAGAATGAGAGGTAGAGAGAGGACCTATGAAAATTGTTGTGATGGGGAAGGAGAGAATAGGACAGTAGCTTTAAAGAGCTGTGTTTTGGAAAGAAAATTTTAAGTGCTCTTTTAACGGATATTATAGAGAGGAGAAGTCAGAATATACATATAGCAGAAATAGGTACTATTTGATAGTGAGAGATTACTGAGAAGACAAAAGTGGCTATGATACAGAAACCTGTGAAGGGATTCATCATTGATACAAGGACAAATTCTTCTCTCATTAAAACAGGAGCATAAAAATTGGAAAGGGGATGGTTGGTATGCAGTTTTTGTGAACAGTTCCATAAATTTTCAGTTAGTTAATGCTTTCACTTTTACATCTGATGATCCTTTCTTTCCTTGTTTTTTTTTTTTTTTTTTAATTAAAAGCCTATGGTAACTCTGTCATTAGAAAATCTCAAAATGATAATTCTAGTTCGGTAGGTTAATGGAAAATCTTCCTTATATCATATTGTAGCTAGTTGCATACACTCCTGATATTAAATTAATACAAAACTGTCCTACTAATTCAAATAAAATATATCTTCTTTTTTCCTATACATTGGCCTCAAAATTCTGGAGCATATTAATAATACATTAAAGAGAGGCATTATGTTCAGGCTAAATTTGGAAATGCTATTAATTCTCTACCTATAATTTCTACCGCCTGTCAAAACACTTTAGTCAGTAAGTTTTATAAACTGGTTTTCTGAACTAATAAATGCATTTCTCCTTATTTTTAAGATATTACATATAATTTGTGATGGCTTCTGGTCATATTTTCTCATGCATATATAATCTCATGCTTTAAAAACCTCATGAAATCCTCATGTGAGAGGCTGTCAACTCTGATAATTAGCAGTAATGCCCTAAATTTCCACTACTGAATGGGTTATTCAAAAATAGAGAAAAAAATTATTTTTAAAATGTCCTTTATTTATTTAGGCAATTTGACATCACAGAACTTCATTTTTCATAGGGAGGTCAGCAGATTCACAAATAGATGGAGCTGGAGTCATTATTTAGGCACCTTCATGTCTGCCTTGATGAGCTGAAAAGAGCAGATACACTCAGAGGTCAGAAACAGCTTTTTATCGATAAGTCCTGCATCTTGTTCTAGATCAGAATTGAAGAAAGTGTGTAATTATGCAAGGGAAAAATGGATGTAATAGATATACTGTATATGGTTTGCTGGGAAGTTTGTGTCTTTTGTGTCCATATGCCTCTTCTTAGTGAGGGCTCACAGAAGAGCAAGTAGCAATATATCAGAAAAAAATCTCACCTAAGAATAGCACTGACCTTAATATACCAAAGAATAAGTGAGCCAGCTGTATGAACAGACTTTCTTCCCACTTCAAAAGCCATGGCGTTTGACCTCCAGGAACAAATAGGAAGTTTAGTTGGTGTGTAGAGCTCAAATCTTTCCTCCACAGAACACTCTCCTTCCTGTCTCTTTAAGTCTACTCTGACTCACTCTTCAATGTGGTATTTACCTCTCATCTCTAAAAATGAATAATATGGAGGTTAGTGAAACAAGCTATTGTGACCACTGCTTTAGCTTGTCCCAAGGTGATAATTCATTATCTGTCTCCTTAACCACTCTTTCTAAATTTCCCTCAACCTTGGTGAACACTTCAGCAGGGCCATGTGACTTGCCTGGTGGTACAACACAAACCTTAATTACGGACTGGTCTCAGCCCTTTCTCTTCTTCTCCTTGTCAGGCTAGAGTTGGGGCAATTTTATATTCACTGTCATCACCAAGAATCGAAGCACCAAAAGAAGACTTATTGCTCCTTGATAATATTCTGTACCAGCAACCTATCTCCTCAACATGATCAGAATCCATTACACCTGCCAGTATATTAATTCATTTCTGTGTCTATAGTCTACTAACATGAGAAGCCCAAAACACCCTCGCCACAGCAGTATTCCGTTCAGTAATTCTTACCTTACCCACTGATGGGAGCATCCTGCTCCTGACACCTAACACCAATAATCCTGCATCCCTAACATAATGAGAATAGGAAGGACAAATTCCGCAGGAGAATTACTACAAGTAAAGTAAGTTTCTATTTTCTAGAGCCATCTATCCTAGCATTTGGGGATATAGCAACGTATGCTCATTTTTGTTCAGAAAATATAACATATACCATCCTGGAGGAAAGCATACCAACCCAAGCTGACACCAACCCTTCTACAGGAAATTCCAAATTTCCATCAAGTTATCTGCTTCTAGATGATGCAGTATATTGTGGTGGATTTCATGGCCGTGTGTTCTTTGTCACACATCCTTCACTGTAAAATGTGTTTCTTTGTCTAAGGCAATATTATGTGTTATTTCATGGCAGTAAATAAAACAGATTGTAAAGCCCTAGGATTGTGGTGCTGCCAAAGGCACTGCATGCAGAAAAGGCACAGCACCATCTGGAATAGGTGTAATTCTAGTAAGCATGAATTGCTGATACCTAGAGTGGAAAGGTTTTGATCAATTGGCTTGCTATCAAGTGCTGATGGTCTCCTTGAAGGAGGGCTCAATTATGGTCTTTGCTGTTGACAAGTTGGTCGTCAGCAACAGCAGTCTAGTGAGGAGTCCCTGATGTTGAACCAGTTCATAGCTTCTAATCTGCCACTTTGTGTACTCATTCCTGGGTGCGTTGCATAATCAGTCTCTATCTTAGGTAGATTTTTGTCAGGTTGAAGATGGTAGGGTTTGAAAATACTTCTCCTTAAAGGAAAAGAATAAATTGGTCGGTGAAAACAGTTCAGTTGAAAACAGTGTGGTGAAAACAGTTAGGGAATGTGGTAGTCAAGGTCGTAGCTTGCCCAGATTAAACATAATTTCAAGGTGTTTCTGTTTGGGTGTCTCTGGATGAGATTAGCATTTGAATCAGTGGACTCAGTAAAATAAATTGCCCTCCCCAATGTGGGTGGGCCTCATCCAGTCCCTTGAGGGCTGAACAGAACAAAGGAAGAGGAAGGAAGATTTTGCGCCCCCCCCCGCCCCCGGCTTCACTGACTGGGCTGGGGTCTCTTATGATGTTTGGCCCTTGGACTGGGATTTTCCCCATCAGCTATGCTGATTCTTAGGCCTTCAGAAAGATTAAATTACACCACCAGCTTCCCTGGGTCTCCAGTTTACAGATGGGACTTCTTGGCCTCCATAATCACATGAGCCAATTCCTCATAATAATGTCTCCTTTAATATCTATATCTAAATTTCTATATATCTATATCTGTATAGCTATTTTTCCATCCTACTGGGTCTGTTTCTCTGGAGAACCCTGACTAATACAGGGGTAGAAGGTTAGGATGTCCACAGATTCTACCTAGATAGTCTTTCAGAAAATCATACCTTCAATTGAACATAGCCCCTGGATCAAAAGAATGGGAGCAACAAGGAGAAGTGAATTTCCTATTCAGAAGCCAAATCTACACTCAGAAAATATATTGGATGAAAATATAAAACTGGAAATGAATATAGATAAGACAACTAACATTTATTGAGCAAACAGTATTATTTAACTTTTACCATAGTTGCAATGATGCACTACATTTTTCATGTGTTTTCTTATGTTCAAATTGCCTTTCAAAATTAGTATTAATATCATCATTTTACAGGGAAGGTAATTTAAGCCCATAAATATTTACTAGCATACTTTAGGTTACACATTAATGAGAGACCTGGCTACTTTTCAGCTTAGGACCATTTCATTCCAATGTTGATGTTCTTGCTGAGTGCAAGAAACTGGACAGAAAAGAGTTCAAACTGTATGATTCCATTTACAGTAATTTTTTATGAAATGCAAACTAATGTATAATGAAATAAAACAGATCTGGGAGCCAGGGGTAGAAAGAGGAATTGACTTCAAGGGGCACAAGGTAGTTCTGGGGTTGATGACAATGTTTTTATCCTGCTTATGGTGGTGGTTTCCTGGGTGTATATATTCGTCAAAACTCATCAAATTATTCACTTTAATTGCACATAATTATCTACCAAATGGTATAAAGTATGCCTTAATAAAAATAGCAGTTTTTATAAAATAAGATAATCATTGTGCATGTATTGAAAACACAAAATAGTATAAAGAAAATAATAAAAATTCTCCAGAAGTATACTCTGTTTTACTTTTCCTTTGTGCTTTTCTGCTACTCATGAATATGTGTGTGTATTTGTATAAAGTGAAACTTTTACTAAATATACACTCAATCTAATAATAGATGGCATGTTGCAGAAAATTTTGCTTATATACGCACTTTTAACAGAAAAGATGCAAGTACTGTAAAGTTCCCAGAAATGAAAATATTTGCAGGAAAACAAATCCAAAAATACATGTTACAAATACAAAGATATTCCCTCAATTGAAATGAGTAATCTAAGCAGTAGGGTAATACTTTCCTATCATCAAAATATGAAATGATTTTATTGATGAAGTTATAGTGAGACAGACAATGCATATGCTGATATTATAAACTGTGAAAAACAAAAACATCTAACCAAAAAAAGAGCTTTTTAATGATAATCTGTCTATACTTACCAAAAGCCATAACATAATTCATATTACCCATTTAGTTGTTTTACTAGGAATTATTCATGAGAAAAGTAATCAGTAATTCAGCCAAAATCTAGGTAAAAGGATGTTGATATAGTAGTTTTTAAAATAGCTAAAAATTTACCTAACTTAATTGTCCAACAATGCAAGAGTAATTATGGTGAAAAAATCTGTCTCCACGATAAACTTCAATTTACATTAAAATCTCGATTAATGCAAAGATTTTAATATTTGCCTGCCTATTTAAACACTATAAACCAGTTATAGATCTGAAGTATTTACTGCACAAATCACGTGACTTATGTTACTAACACCGCATTTAAGTAGCTTTTAATTACTACAAATCCATCTCTCCCTTTCCTAGTTGAAAATAGGCTGTCTTACACCTCCTACCTGTGGTCACAGGGCTCTTGCTCCCCTCCCGACCTCAAGACAAATCTCAAAGGGGATTGTTGATTATATTTGTTTATACAAAAAGTCAATCATTTTAATCTGGGAAGGTACTGGGATAAACTGTCAACTAGTGAGTGCTTCTCTCCTTCCTTCTCACAATTCAGTTCTTATGAAGGACAAGGTCCTTTTTTTTTTTTTTTTTTTTTTGTGAAGAGATCAGCCCTGTGCTAACATCTGCCAGTCCTCCTCTTTTTGCTGAGGAAGACTGGTCCTGGGCTAACATCCGTGCCCATCTTCCTCCACTTTATATGGGACGCCGCCACAGCATGGCTTGACAAGTGGTGCGTCAGTGCGCGCCCAGGATCCCAACCGGCGAGGCCCAGGCAGCCGCGGTGGAGCGCATGCATTCAACTGCTTGCGCCACCAGGCCGCCCCGACAACGTCCTATTTTTAATTACTTAATCTATGGTATTATTTTTCCCATCATTTGTGTAAATTGTTTTACAAAAATATGATATTATGGTTAATCATAATTTCCAATAACTATTTAAAGAATTATGAATATCTTTGACATACTAAGTTAAAATGGCAGCATACAATTCTGGATCCAGCCTGAAGAGGGGAAATAAAGACTAATTCAAGTTTGAATTAAAAAGCAAATACAATAATGAGGGGTTTTTAAAAGAAGTATATAGTTATAATTGTACTTCTGAATTGATTATATTTGTAATTGTGTTTCTGAATTGCTTATGTGTTTTTTTCCTATTTTTTTTTTTATAGCATACAGCAAGGGTTGGGTAATGTTTAATTTCTTCTTCAAGTACCATCTCCCAACCCCTATTCCAAGATCTAGATTCTATTAGTCCTTACCGTTGATTTGTACCTTCCAGAATAAATTGCTTTTACCAATAGGTTTGTCTCGTACTCCACAGGTTTTCCAGGGTGCAGGAAAGCACACAATTTAAATAATTGCATCATTCCTAACAAACGTTTGTAAGGACCTACTATGTTCAGAGTCCTACAGTGGTAGATTCTGAAAGTTCTAAGATAAAATACAGAATAACTATGAGATAGCTCACAAACAATGTTGAGAAACAAATACACAATTTCAATGCAATGTAAAAATACTTTGAACACGCAAAAACACATTGATATTTGGGTCATAGAACACATAACATATAGATGGTGATGGGGAAATTAGTAGCGTATTTTAGATAACTGAGTTTTGAAGGATGAATAGAATTTTCTTGTTAAAAATTAGTATAACAGGCGGATTAAGTATAACGTGCAAAGACATTCTCATAGGGAGAATGAGAATATGTTTAAGGAGACACAAATTGTTTCATAAAGCTAAAACATAAAGTTCAAGATGACAACTGCAAATAGATGAGTCTAAAGAGACAGGAAGCTATCAACTCACAGAAGAATGTAAATGTAAAAATAATTTTGACCTCCTCTTGAGGAAGATGGAGAAAATAGAAGAATTCTAATCAGAGGAACGGTATAACCAGTTCTGCATTTGGTAAGGTCATGATGGCAATAGTGTGTATGAACTTGAGGTAGGTGAAGATTAGAGGAAAATACTAGATAGGAGTCTGTCATAGTAACTTAATGGAAGATGATGGAGATCTAACTGAGGCAGTGCCGATAAAAGAAACAGAACAGAATAAATTAAAAAGACTGTAGTGATGGTAGATAATATGTACAAATATTGAAATCTTTATATTTCAATGAATATAATTGAAATATAAATATGATTAAATATAAATATAAATATGAATATAATTGAAATAAATATGAATAACTATGTGCCAGAGTTTATTCTAAGTGCATATAACTTATTTAATGCTCATACAATATATGCATTAGGTACTATTGCTCTTCTCAATGTACAGATGAGAAAACTAAAGCATGGGGACATTAATTAATTTGCTCAGGGTTACATGCCTATAACGTTCTGGAGTCAAGATTTGAAGCCAGACATTTTTTCTCCAGAGTACTTGCTCAGAACCATCATGTCATACTGACTTGCTTAATAGAAGAAATACAAGACAAAGAACAAAAGACACAGTTTATTCACTAATAAGAATGAGTGGTAAAGATAAGGGGCAATTTATCACAAGCATTTAGCTTACAGAACGAATTAGGCCATTACTTTAAGGTAAACATGTATGTGAAGGAAAAGTCTATCAATTTAAGGGCCACAAGGCCATAACTAGGATCTGAACCCTTCTATCGGTGACTTATTTCAACTCCTCAAAGAGTATGTATGAAAAAAAAGAAATATTCACAGAGTTGCTTTACAAATTAAAGCCTATAAAGAACAGTAAATACCATCACTGCCTGGTGAGTGCACTTGCTAAATTTTCATTATTTTTCATCAAGATTATAAAAATACCCTACTCCTTTAGATTTTGTATTTTCCATTGACTCCTAGAGAAATAACTCAAAAATGCAAAAACATATCATTTTTGTCACCTTGCTCATTGACTAGTAACAAGCTAATGGCTAGCGAATAGCATGTAGTTAATTTTTTCTCTAAATTAATTCACGTGTACAAACAGGGTACAGATACACTTCAAATTAGTGTTCTGACAGCCAATGTTCTTACACATCTTTTTATAGCCTCATGTGCTAATGTTAGACATCCCCAACACCTACCATCAGGAAGGAGGCCAGCAAATACCATGAACTTCACAAAAGTATATTTCTTGTAGTAAAATAACCCTGTAGAGAAACTTAAAAGAATGTCCAAATCCTTAAAATAATTTGAGCACAAACTGGGCTATATTTGTACAACTGTCATCTATGCTATAAACAATGATATCATAACCTGT
This sequence comes from Ceratotherium simum simum, assembly GCF_057802395.1. Taxonomy (NCBI): domain Eukaryota; kingdom Metazoa; phylum Chordata; class Mammalia; order Perissodactyla; family Rhinocerotidae; genus Ceratotherium; species Ceratotherium simum. Next base: position 60,886,866 of record NC_141901.1, on the reverse strand, counting down.
TTCCAGAGGCCCTCTGATTCTAAATTCTATCTCTGGGCTGACCTAGATTTCCTGAGAACACCTTCTGTGTGCTGGTTTGCCTTACTGCTCTTTCCCAGAGTTTCAAAGCTGTTGGTTCATCACACTTGCCTACCTGCTTACAATGAATTTTTCTCTCCCAGTTCATGCCTTTTCAGAACACCAGATAGGAGGTAGATGTGTTATCAACACTCTGTGCAGAAAGCTGTAGAGAACATCACTTTCATACTGGTAGTAACTGTTTGCCATTTAATTTTAAATCTACCTTCTGGCCTCTGGGACCTGTCTAAATCTGTCTGCCACAAAGAACACGGCACATTATCACCTCTTCACAGCCTTCATCACAGTTAGGAGCTGGAGGCTATTGGATGTCTACTCTCACAGCCTGTCTCCTAAAAACCTAGTCTGCCTTTCTTTCATTTTTTCTACTTATTTATCTATCAGAGCAGTGATGTACAGGATGTGGTTTATGAGAGATTCAAGCCTGGGGCTCCAATTAGAAAGGGATGAATGAAACTAAAAGCCAGGATAACTGCAATCTGTCTACCATTAACGTCCAAGTGTGTTCAGTGTGGAATAGATGAGAGGCCTAAAGAGAAAGAGATAAGAATATTTGTTTAATCGTTGTTGATATGTAATTCAGACAAATTTAACTATTCCCCTTGCCTGCTTCACAAACAAGCTTATGTATAGATCCTCCCTCATCACTACCGTACTACAAATGAGGCATATTTTATTACACTTATTTCTTCTTCTTACTAATTTTAATTTTTTAATCTCCTGAAATAATGAAAATAATGGCACTTATTGGATGATGCAACACCTCTAAAATAATGGGAAACTTTTATAAATATGAACACAAATGAACCCTATTTGAATGGTTTTCAATTATAATTCTCATACTGCACATTAAGACACATAAACTAGAGTAAAATATTTACTTTTATTTTTATTTTTAATTATTTTTTGCTTGCCTGACTTTCATTTCATATCTTTAGATAAGGCTTTAGTATAAGATGTATTTTCATAGCCAACACTTCCTATTTGTTAAAAATCAATGAAAAAATATAAGCACTGTGTATTAGTCGGGGTGCTCCAGAGAAACAGAATCATTATGAGATGTATCTATATCTATATCTATATCTATATCTAATCTATATCTGTATCTATATCTATATCCATATATGTGCATGTGGGTATAGATATAGATAAAGAGATAGAGATAGAGATGATAGAGATAGAGATTGAGAGAGAGAGAGAGAGACAGATTTCTTTTGAGGAATCTGCTCATGTGATCCTGGAGGCTTGGTAGATCCAAAATCTGCAAGGTAGGTTAGCAGGCTGGAGACCCAGGGAAGAGTAGCAGTTGGAGCCCAAAGGCATTCTGCTGAGAGAATTCCTTCTTGCTGAGAGGAGGTCAGTCTTTGTTCTCTTAAGGGCTTCAACTGATTGGAAGAAACCCATTCACATTATGGAGGGTCGTATGCTTTACTTAAAGTAAATGTTAATCTCATACAAAAAAATGCCTTTACAGAAACATCCAAAATAATATTTGACCAAATATCTGGGCACTGGCCCAGATATTTGTCACAAAATTAACCATCACAAGCACCATGTACATTTTAAAAAATAATAATAGTAAATTAATAATAGAACACATTCATCAGGATTCTTAATTATAATATTTATTAAAAGATATGGTGTAGTTAGTTTCCCCCTTAACTTCTAGCATTTTTTTCCTTATGGAAACATTTTTGGTTGCTTTATATTCTGTAATGGTTTCAGTTCAATTCAACTAAATTAAACACATGCCCACAAGCAATATAGGGTAAAGTCAGAGCTAATATTTTTCATTATTAAGAAGGGAAACGATGTCTCTCTCACTCTTCTCATAATTTTCAACAATTTTACAAATTGCAAAATGCATTAAAAATATTCTTAGATATTGCCAAAAATCCCTAACTCACCTAGACCTACTAACTTCAGCTGGCTCTCAACAAATTAAACAAGCTGGGGAACATATCAATTTCCCTTGTGAGATGGTTTTTGAATAATGTATCCCTTGTTCATTTTCTTGATAAATAATGTGTAGTGTTGTCTATAGATTTTTACCATAACTTCATGAATTTATAAATAAATGAATACTAAACACCAAAATTTAGCATATATTCTTTTAAGTGAACTTTTTTGTTCTAAATTTATTTTCTGCTGAAATGGAGAATTTGAAATGATTATTTCTAAGGTCCCTTATGCTCCCAATGTTCTATGCTTCACTATCTTAAACATCATACCCCACACCAAGTCAGAGAGTAAACCTACAGTTAAGCCTGAGGTGTATGGTAATAACAGCTGCTGTTTGTTAAGGACGTTAGTGAGTGCTTTCCACGCATGTCTCTGATAATCTATTCAGCAGATCTATGAAGTACAGTCATGCCTTGTGTAACAACGTTTCGATCAATGATGGACAGCGGATATGACAGTTGTCCCATAAAATTAATACCATATAGCTTAGGTGTGTAGCAGGCTATACCATCTAGGTGTGTGTAAGTACATTCTATGATGTCACACAATGTCAAAATCGCCTAATGATACATTGCTCAGAATGTATCCCTGTCATGAAGTGACACGTGACTGTAGACATTATTCCCACTGTACAGTTGAGGACACTAGGGTATTATAAATTACCATTGTCACATGGCTAACACTTTACATGATAAAGTCGTAATAGTTATCATAATCAGACTAAGTAAATTCTATCTCTGAGGTTATAAAAACTACAAAAGACTTAATTACTTTGAAAGTTTTGGGTTACTTTATTTATATATAAGCACTATTGCTAGAGTTGCCAGGTAAAATACGAGATTTCTGGTTAAATTTAATTTCAGATAACAATGAATAATAATAATAATGTATGGGATATACATTCACTTAAAAAGTATTTTTTATCTGATGTTCAAATTTAACTGATCACCTTGTATTTTATTTGCTAAAGCTGACAATCATTATAATGAATTAAAAATTATTTATGATGTAGAATCAGTCAATATATACTCTGGAAACAAATTTCAAATCTCAGGAGATAAATTAACAAAGATTTTATTTTTCCTGTTTTTTCGGTACCATAAGACCACACAATCACAATTTTTTGAATCTTTGACATCTCTCTTGTGCTTATAACTTCTACATCTCATTGTTTCTTTCCATATTTTTTGGTCTCATTTCCTATCAATTTGTTTCAGTTGACTCCTCTCAGATTTTTCATGGAGTGGCTTGAATATTTTAAATATTGCCCATCAAAATGATTGTTCCTTTCTCTCTGGTTGCTAAACAGATCAATCATATTGTGTGAAAAATTATTCTCAGCATTTCTCAAATAGATTAATTACTGCTGAATATTAAGTTTTTTTTCTTTATAACATTTCAATTTGGCACTTTTCCATACGCCCAATGTGTTCAGAAGGCTGATCTCTGAAGAACTGAGGAATATTAGGATCACTATTTGTAAATGAATTTATGGTTATAAAATACATAACAATTAACTTTTACTTGAAAGTTCAGATCACTCAGAAGCCAAAAGGGGAAATTAATTATAAAGTAAATGATTTTTTAGCTCAAATATTTCTTAACAGTAGAAAAGAGTTCTGCAACAAGTTGAACATTCACATGTAATCAGATCAACAAATTTTGGTTTGGGTCAAGGCACTTTGGAAAATGACAGTATTTGTTTGTATGGATGCTTGGTTGGTAGAGTATCCTCTATAAGGAAATGGTCATTAAAGTGTTTTACATTTAATCCAAAACTATATATAATAAGATATATATGTTAGTTTCCTTCTATATTCAGTCAATCCATCATGAGCATGTTCATAAAGGGACTTTAGATTTAGATTTCCTTATAAATAAAAAAGTACTAGATATTTCCTAGGATCTAGGAATTGGAAATCAGAGTATGTCTTTAAAATTATTTATGGAAATACATATCATCTCAAGAAAAAAAATTTTAATCTATCCTAAATCATCCTTCCAGTACCAAAGCACTTCTATTGGCTCACTATTACTAACGGTTTTCCTGAATTAGGCACCCACATAATTCACATGCTCCTGGAAACCCTACCCTCACTTCCTTGGACAACACTCACAGACCCCATCTTACACACATTCCAATTGCCTAAATGATCATTGAAACTATTTCAATAACCCCAGATTTACAGAAAACCTAAGATTCCCAGGTCATCATTCATTCTCATGCCTCATCACTTAGACACTAATCTCCTTTGGGCTTTACATAGATTTAATCTCACACCCCTTTCCCACCTTTAAATCCTTCCATTTTGAAACTCATAATCTCCAGCCACCAAGATCCCCCTCTCAGTAACATCCTCGCTGCTATTCCATTCACCTTCTTGCTTTAAGTGATAACAACCTATCTCTTCTAGGTTTGGTTGATTCCTCTTCAACACTCTTGATTAGTAGGTTTTTTAATCTTTCCTACTCCCCAGGCTAACCTTGTTCCTCGAGATAGATTGTATGTTCACCTTGTTTCTCATTTCTACTTCCTGATAATTATTTTCCAACTTCTTTAAAACTCTTCCCTTTATTTGAAGTTCATAGTAACAATATCACCCATTGCTTTTCGCAGCTCTTTACAAACTACCACCTCATTTCTCATTTCTTCAGTACTTTAGCAACTAACCTAGTTAGTGTTACTAAACAGTAAAAACAAAAACATTATTATTGTTTTATTTCTTGGCGATTCTGATATCCTGGTAGAAGTTACCTCTAATACCACCTGCCTTTTCAACAGTTTCACTCTAGTACTACAACTCTAAAAAAATTAAATCCATCAACTTATTTGCTCCATTGATTTTACCAACTTCTTAATGACCCTTATTTCCCCTATGACCTCAGTTCACTCTTTATCTGATTTATATTGGACCAAACATCTCTTTAATAACTCCTTATAAACACTTTTATCTCTTTGGAGACTCACACTTTCTATTGTACATGAGTGAAAAAACCCTAAGTCTAACTCTGTATTTCATATCTTCATCTAAATAACTAATTGCATGTGTATAAATATAAAACTACATTGTCTAGAGTCAATTTAAATCAATGAACACTAACATCAAGTTGACCCTTGGTGTTGGTTACCAAAACTATTGCTTTTACCTAGTTAGTTCACTCTCCTAATCTCCTCAATGACTAACTTTACACCTCTTACCTCCTCAGACCTCATGTCTTTCTCCTTATTTCTCACTTTCAAGTGATGAAAATAAAAGCTATCAAAAGAGAATACCCACCATTCCCATCAACAAAACTATCAACTGTCCTGGACTTCATTTCCCCTACTTTTCAAAGGCTAAGCAGTTAGTGGTCGTACCTAGGAATAGATCCTCCATTTGTGCGCTGGATTCCCTTATTTCTCAGCTATTCATATGCTTCTCTTGTAATTGTCTGCTCTTTCTCCCTAATCATTAATTATTCCCTCCCTACTCCCATCAAGCATACACCAGAGATTCTCAAAATTCCTCATTTCATGCTGCCCTCCATGCCTCACTAATATTTTCAGAGCTCCCAAATCAAAACAAATATTTCACCATTTCTTTTACCAAGTAGTTCAGTGTAAATAAGTTAGTCAGTATTTATGTCCTAAAAATTTAATACCTCATAAATGACAGCTCCATTTTCCCTGTTGCTCAGGCCCAAAAGGCTGATTTCTCTGTCACACTCCACATCCAAACCTTCTGGCTCTAACTTCACAAAAACTATTGTGTCTGACTTGACAAATCTAAAATCTAACAATTTCTCACCAGTTCTACCACTACCACTCAACTTCAAACCATCAATATTTCTCATCTAGATTATTGCAATAACCTCCTGCTTCCACTATTGCTCTCTACAATCCATACAATAACAAAAATGACTCTTTACAACCTGAGTTAGATTATGACATTCTTCTCTTTGAAACAATCCAATGGCTTCTCATCTCACTCAGATTACAATTCAAAACTCTATGTGATCTCCCCTATACTTCTTTATCTTTTTGACCTCATCTGCTAGCAGTCTCCACTTCCAGCCACACCAGCCTTCGTTGTGTTCCTCAAACTTATGAGCATGATTCGTCTCAGAGCTGTTGTGTTGTTCTGCCTGCCTGAACTGCTCTTCCCTTATGTAGGAGTTTGACTCACCTCCTCACTTTCTTCTAAAGAAGAAAACTTTACTAAAACTCCCTTTTACCAAAGATGGCTTCAGTTACGACCCCATCTAAAATAGTACCCTACTTATTGCTCACCATCTCCTTATCCTTGTTTTTCTTCACTTATGTCCATTAATTACCACACAGAAGGGTCTATGCTCATTTATTTATATACTTTCTATCAGTCTCCGGCACCCCATTAAGAATGTAAATCTTTTGAAAACAGAAGATTTTTGGTTTTTACCACCGTATCCTGGTTCATGTTAAATTTTCAATAGATACTTTGATGGATGAATCAATATACAAATGAATTAATTTGTTGAAAAACATTCTGAGGCCACGGTGATTTGGTAGAAAAGGTTGTGGTGATTGATTAGAAATATTTAGCAGCACAATGTCAGTTGTACCTTATAAATATTTTACAGGAATAGGAACAGACCTTGTTTTGACTATATTAACTATTCCGAAAATGAGCAGTTCTTCAAAGTAAACCAAGAGGTCGATTCAGTTGTGTTATTTCCTATGGTATATGCAAGGCATTGCACTTAGATTTATATTACTAGAACTAGAGTCAAAGATGAATAATGACAGAATTGAGAGAGAACAAGTGAGGCCAATTCATGAATGACTTCATACTTGTACTTATTCTTTGTTCTTCAATGTCAGTGCCCCTCAGAAGTCTAACTCCAGACCACGACAAGTGGTGCAGGAGCCAGTTTTATAGTGTCAACTCCTTTTACTACTCAGGCTGAATTGAGAGTTAGTTATCTACTTGTCAAAATAAACAATGCATTTTAATGTTTTTTCGTGTGAATATACATTTTCCATTCAAATGCCAATGAACTTTTCAGGAAATCTTATTTCCTATTATTTTATAGGGCAAAACTACATATAACAAGCTTATCAATTATTTTTGATGAGCATGATTAAGCTTTCCGTTCCAATAATTAACAATGCATAGCATTCTTGGTAATGTGTTTTCACGATCATGGCTAATTGTATCCATCTGCTAATTTTTAATGAATTTGATGGCATGGATAAAGAAATTAATTAACAATAAAACCTGTAAATTTCTTAGCTGAATTCAATTCAACACTATTAGTTAAATGAGTTTTACTATGCAAATATATTTAAAACACTTTAATGATTACTATTTTACCTACAGGTAGGCTCATTCACCTTAATATTTCAAAGCAATATTACCAAAGAAATATTGAATTAATTGCCAATAACTGTAGCTTAAAAAGCACGTATTGACAAAAGGGTAGTGAATATTTAAAAAGATGGTCAATCTTAGTAACGGTAAGGAAATGCATATTAAGATAATGATAAGATATACTCATACATTATCAGCAGGAGAGTATATCACACAATTTGGGGAGTGCAATATGTAGGGCCACCATATACAAATGTGCAAGTTGTTTATTTGATCGATTATTTCAGGCCAAGGAGAGAAATAGAGGCAGCCTGTACTCCATTTGACAAGCCTCCTGTTCTGGGACAGGGCTGCATCTACCTATAAGAATTAGTGTGTTTTTTAAATGCACATAAAGTTTCTACATAGGCTAGTGGAAGTACCTACCAATATTTTCAAAATTTCACACCCTAAGACCTGGCACTTCCACTTACAGAAATCTATGCAACGACATTCATGTTACGCATTGTTTGTTGAAGAAATATTTTTAATAGAGAATCTAAGCAGCAATTGAATTGCCCATCAAGAGTGGAATAATTAAATAAGATATGCTATACACTTGTAGTGTGGACGATTATGCTGCTTTTAAAAATAAATAACAAGATAAATCTGGAAGTATTAGTTATTACTTAGAAGATATTAATGCTATTACCATTAAATGATCAAATTATATACAAAATATTAAAAACCACCAGTTTCACATACATTTTACTACAGTCACCTGTACACAAAGATACACGTGATCTGCGGATCTCTTCAGTTCTAAAGAATCTTGTATTCTAGGGGCCTGCCTGGTGGCGCAATTGGTTAAGTGCGCGCGCTCCGCTGTGGCTGCCCGGGGTTGGCTGGTTCAGATCCCGGGCGTGCACTGACGCACCGCTTGGCAAGCCATGCTATGGTGGCATTCCATATAAAGTGGAGGAAGATGGGCATGGATGTTAGCCCAGGGCCAGTCTTCCTCAGCAAAAAAAGAGGACGATTGGCAGATGTTAGCATAGGGCTGATCTTCGTCCCTCCCAAAAAAAAGAATCCTCTATTCCAAATTATGCAGTTTAAGGTATTTTTAGAAAAAAAGGAGCACAGGGCACTACATTAAAATTTTTTAGGCAAATATTTACTTGTAGGCAGTTTTTATGTAATTTAAAATATGAAAAATAGGTGAAAGAATATGTAATTTCTGTATTATGAGAAGCATACATGAGAAGATACAAACTTTAATGCTAAGAGTAATTACACTTGGATCATGGAAACAAGCAGATATGTGGTTAATATTAATACATTTTGATACACTTATATATTGGCTAAGTTTTCTACATTAGTCATGTGTAGCTTTTTAAATCATTTTATGTTAACATACAAAAATAATGCAGATTGCTTAATTGTTTAGGGAGATTTCAATACATTATAATCAGCTTATAACAAAGCATGGAAATAAAAGTAATAATCAGGGTATTCTGAAACATATGATACTTAAGTTTAAAGTAATCGTTATAGGTTAATATTAGTACTGTATCACACAATCTAGTAAATAATATTTATTTAGGGCTCATTATGTGCTTAGCACTCTTCTAAGTAATGTAACTCAATAGTGGATAAGATTTACACTCCTCTTCTTCCACTCAGGAAAGTTATTTTAGAAATATTTCTTACATGATTATAAATGTAGTAGAATTTTATTTTAAGACTATTTGACTTACTACAAAGATAGGTGCTATATTAGGCAATTATGAAATCTTCAATGAATTCCCAAGAGTAGCAGATGTTGAAATAAAATGAACAATACATTTATAACCAATGTAAAAATTAAAATCTCTGTCTCTATGGCTAAAAATTCTCTGTAAAATAAGTTTATAAATATGTGTTGCATTAAAGAGGAAATAATGCGTGTAAAAGTAGTTTGCATAGAAAATAAGAAAACAGGAATCTTAATAATAAAGGGGAACAAAGCTGTAATCTGAAGAAACTATTTGCCACTAAATGATTCATTAAATAAGAAAGAATGAAGAAAAGTTAAGTCAGAAAATACAAAAGTTAGAAAGACAAAACAAAAGAAATTTCCACCATCAGAAAATCAAGGATAAAAAGTAGTACAGGGTAAAAAGAAAAAAAGTAGTCAAGAAAGAAAGAAAAAGGGAGGGAGGGAGAGAGAGAGAACAAAAGGAAAGAATGAAAGAGGAAGGGAGGAGAGAGAGAGAGAAGAAGAGGAAGAAAGTGAGAGAGGAAGGAAGGAAGGAGAGAAGGAAGAAAGGAAGGAAGGATAAATCCTGGATACAGAAGGAAGTAATAGCATTTTTAAATAAATTTAAACTAATTTCTTAAAATAACAAAAGATTATCTAACATATTGTGAACGTTATATTCTAACTTTGTGCAGAAATGAAATAGATATATAACAAGAGATAAAAGAGAGATTTTTTTAAATAAGAGAAAAATGTGGAAGAAATAAAAAGATGTGAAAAACCAACACCAAATATAAATGCAAGTATCATCCATATTTTTATGTGTAATTTGAGTTAAATAAATATTAGAATTAAAATGTAAATAAATAAACAGACCAACCAACCTTGGAGAGAAAGGAAACAAGAATTTCAAATTAAATAATGCAATTAATCCTAATGATAGACCAAGGTGAATATCAATGGGTATCTTTATAAAGATTAGTAGTTCATTTGAAATAATTCAGTATTTGTTTGTGATTAAAATAAAATCTTTGGAAATTAATGTAGTTCCCATAGTGATCTAAAAGTCTCTTTCAAACCAATGGAGAACATCTTTTTTAATGGCAAACCGTTAAGGAAACCACATTAAAACCCGAGTCAAGTCAAAAATAACCCTTCTCACAATTATCACGACCTTTTTTCTAGAAGTTATACCTAAATGCAATACATGAGAAAATGTTATAACACGGGTGTTTTTCCTCCATACACACACATGACATATTGTGTTTCCTACACACACACACACACACACACACACACACACACGAGGAGGGGTGTGTGTGTGTGCACATGTGTGTGTATAGAGGAAGCAAAATTATGATTTGCAATTGATTTCACACTTATCCCAGAAAAAAGTCTAATAGGAAAATAATATTTTAAAGCAGTGAAAGAGCTCAAGATGATGTCTAGTTCCTTTGTATCTGGAAGACATTTTAAAATCCAAAGTAAGAGTGAAGGAAGCACATCTAATTTATTTCATATGTCAAAGACTCTTCAAGAACTGTTGTGATGTTCCCCCATGGAGTATTTCTCCAATAATAAGGATTAAAGAAGTGACAACTTATTTTTTATAGTTCTCTACAATTTATAACACATAATAATATCCGCACATTTTAAGGTTTAGGAACTGAAGCTTCGAGAATAACTTGCTGAAGGGGATACAATTAGTATCCCCACTGACCAAAGTCAGTGCCCTACTCATTAGAGCATGTTTAGAAAGTCAATTGAAGTCTATTTTGGCTCTTTAGATTTTAACATGCAATAAGTAATTTAATGCTTGTGCCAATGCTATAACAATGCTTCTGTGTTATAAATTTATTACCTCTTGTACCCAAAACCACCCTTTTTGATTATTCTGTGATAATGGAGGTAGATATGTAAACCGTCTCCTTTGACACCTGGCACTATGTTAAGCCATGTTAGTAGAGTGTGCTGGAGAGACACAGGAGGAGGAAGGGGCTTTCTCTTCTTGGTAGCTGTTTGTCTCACTTGCCAGATTTCTACAGTGTGCTTTTACCAGCACTCAGCTCTTCCAGCTCTAGGGTACTGCAAAGCACACCTTCTCCCGCCCCTGGCTCAAGAAAGTGCATGGTTTTCTCCCCTGTGAGTTTCTTGAAGGGCACAGCTTTCTCCAGCACTTGACTTCAGCACAGTATATTTTCTCTAGCGTTCAGCTGCTGCTGCTATGTCCTTGCTATCTGGTTCCTTTATACAGCAGCAGGAAGCAGCACTCATCAGCCAGCAAATCCCTCTGGCATTTCCCTTGGCAGCTTTCAAGTGGAATGCCACAGATCCTGCACTTTCCCATGGACAGAATCGCTAGCATCTCTACAGGTGAGTTTACAGTGAGGTTTTGTTTTTTTGTTTTTTTTTTTTGAGTTTATTTTTTAGAGCAGTTTTAAGTTCACAGCAAAATTGAGAGGAAGGTACAGAAATTTTGCATATTGCTACCCCCACACATGCATAGTCTCCCCCATTAGCAACACCCCCCACCAGATTTGTACACTTGTTACCGTTGATGAACCTATATTGGCATATCATAATTACCCAAAGTCCATAGTTGACATTAGGTTTCACTCTTGGTGTTGTACATTCTGTGGGTTAGGACAACTGTGTAATGACATGTAGCCATTGTTGTTGTATCATATAGAGTATTTTCACTGCCCTAAAAATCCTCTGTGCTCTGCCTTTCCATCCTTCCACTCCTCCTCACCACCCCTGGCAACCACTGATCTTTTTATTGTCTCCATAATTTTGCCTTTTCTAGAATGTCAAATACATGGAATCACATAGTGTGTAGCCTTTTCAGTTTGGCTTCTTTCACTTAATAATATACATTTAAGGGTCTTCCGTGTCTTTTCGTGTCTTGATAGCTCATTTCTTTTTAGTGCTGAATAATATTCCATTCTGGATGCAGCACAGTTTATTTATCCATTCAACTACTGAAGGGCATCTTGGTTGCTTCCAAGTTTTGGCAATTGTGAATAAAGTTGCTATAAACATCCACGTCCAGGTTTTTCTGTGGACATAAGTTTTCAACTCCTTTGGGTAAATACCAAGGAGTGTGATGTTAAGAGTATGTTTAGCTTTGTAAGAAACCTCCAAATTGTCTTCCAAAGTGGTTGTACATTCTTCATTCCCACCAGCAATGTATATGGGTTCCTGTGTCTCTACTCCCTTGCCAGCTTTGGTGTCAGTGTTCTGGAATTTGGTCATTCTAATAGATGTATAGTAGTATCTCACTGTTGTTTTAATTTGCATTTCCCTAATGACATGCGATGTGGAGCATCTTTTCATATGCTATTTGCCATCTGTATATCTTCTTTGGTGAGGTGTCTGTTAAGGTCTTTGGGTTTTTTTTTTGCTTTTTTGTTTTTGTTGAGGAAGATTGGCCCTGAGCTAACATCTGTGCCAGTCTTCCTCCATATTATATGTAGGACACCACCGCAGCATGGTTTGATGTGCAGTGTGTAGGTCCATGCCCAAGGTCTGAACCCACAAAGCCTGGGCCACTGAAGCGGAGCACATGAACTTAATCATTATGCCACGGGACCAGCCCCTCTTTGGTCCATTTTTTTTTGGGGGGGGGTGAGGAAGATTAGCCCTGAGCTAACATCCCTTGCCAATCCTCCTCTTTTTGCTGAGGAAGAGTGGCCCTGGGCTGACATCTGTGCCCATCTTCCTTTACTTTACATGTGGGATGCCTGCCACAGCATGGCTTGATAAGTGGTGCATAGGTCCACACCCCGGATCTGAACCTGCAAACCCTGGGCCTCCAAAGCAGAGCACACAAATTTAACCACTATGCCACCAGGCTGGCCCTCTTTGGTCCATTTTTTAATTGGATATTTTTTTGTATTGTTGTTGAGTTTTATGTGTTCTTTGTATATCTTGGATAACAGTCCTTTATTAGATATATCTTTTGCAAATATTTTCTCCCAGTCTGTGGCTTATCTTCTCATTCTCTTTACATTGTCTATTGCTTAGCAGAAGTTTTTAATTTTGATAAAGTCCAGCTTATCAGCTATTTCTTTCATGGATCATGCCTTTGGTGTTGTATCTAAAAAGTCATCAACTTACCCAATGTCATCTAGGTTTAATCTTATGTTATCTTCTGGGAGTTTTACAGTTTCGCATTTTACACTTAGGTCTATAACCAATTTTGAGTTAATTTTTGTGAAGCATGTAAGATCTGTGTCTAGATTCATTTTTTTGCATGTGGATGTCCGATTGTTCCAGCACTATTTATTGAAAAGACTATCTTTGCTCCATTGTATTGCCTTTGTTCCTTTGTCAAAGATCAGTTGACAGTTTGATGTGGCTCTATTTCTGAGCTCTCTTTTCTGTTCTATTCAAGGCAAATAGGAATCCTGTATGGAGCCTCTGGCAAGTACAAAATGGAGAATCACAACACAGGTCTTTAGGATTTGGTAGCAAATCTATGCCTTCTTCTGCAGATAACTATTATCCTCTTGAGTTTCTTGCCTGCTACTGGGCCTGGGTAGATAACATAAACATGAGATATCAAGTGACCATGCAGCTAGAGCTCTCCTGCAATCTGTTATTAAATGTAAATGTTATATAACAAACTGAGGCAGATCTGGAAGAAGCAGATATGTTGCATGAACATATGACTCAGACTCTTTTGACACTGATTCGTCTTCCATTACCTCTTCTTAAAATTCTATACTGCTATGGCCCCATGAGGCATTTCTTGTGACCAGTTGACTGAGGAAGAAAACAAAACAAAATAAAACTCAAGTCTAGGTTACAGATGTATCTGTGTAATATGCTGGTATTAACCAAACGTAGACAGTGGCAGCACTACAACCCTGAGTGTCCTTGAGGGACATTGGTAAAATAATTCCTCCTTATGGTTTTGCTGCTTTAACAAGGATTGGAAGGAAGAGCATTGGAAGATTGAGGGACAAAAAGTCTGAGGAAAAGGTCTATGGATGGAACTGTCAGTAAATGTACAGACTGTGGAGATATTTCTGTCCATGAGAACACCCACCAAGAAGCATACACTACAAAGTAGGCTATACAAGTGGAAAAATGAACAGAGCGGCCATACTGCTGGGGATGGAGGTTAGGCGTGGGCTCAACAAGTTGGTATTCCACTTATCAATGCTGTCCTGGCCAGCACTACTGCTGGGTATGTAATTTGTCAAAGTAGAAACTGACACTGAGCCAAAGTGGCATTATTATCCAGGCAGAACAGACAGCCACCTTGTGGCAGGTTACTTACATTGCACCTCTTCAGTTATTTAGGGAACAGAGATTTGTGCTCCCTGGAATAGACACATATTCTGGATATGGATTTGCCTTCCTTGCCTAGCATCACCATCAGTCGACTGCTAGCACCACTATTTATGGACTCATAGAGTGCTTACCCACAGTCATGTTATTCTGCCCAATATTGTGTCTAATCAATGAATTAATTTCATAGAAAAGGAAATGCACCTATAAGCTCTGGCTCATGATATTAATTTTTCTTGCTACATTGCACATCAGCCATAAGTGTTTGGGCTAATTGAGAGGTGGAATGGCTTACTAAAGTCTCAGTTAGATCATCATTTGGGAGACAATACCGTGAAAGGATGTAGTTCTGTCTTATAGGATGTAGCATATATTTTGAATCATCATATGATTCAAAATCATGATATGATTCTATCATCATATGATTCTATCACTCTAAAGCCAGAATACCTGGGTCTGAGAAACAAGAGGTGGCAATGGGAATGGCTTCTCTCACTATTATACACAATAACACACTTGGGTAAACTTTCTATTAAGGCAACTTGAGCTCTTCTGGTTTAGAAGACTCTGTCCCTAAGTGGGTAGTATTTCAAGCAGGGTTCCAACAGTGGTTTCATTGAATTGGAAAATGAGGATATTTCACCTGGATATTTCAGCTCCTTATGCCACTGAACCAACAGACAGAAAGGAGTTTCTCTACAGGCTGGAGTCATTGATTCCAACTACCAAGGAAAGATGGTGTTGCTGTTGCCCATTAGTGTCAAGGAATACTATGTTTGGATCCCAGACTATTCTCTGCAGCACCTCTTAGCACTTCCATGCCCAACAGTAAAACTTAATGGAAAATCTTCAGCGCCCAAAAAATAGCAGGAGGACTCAGACCTTTAAGAATAAAGAATTGGGTCACCCCACTAGGTGAAGAACCCTAAGCAGCTGAATTCTGGCTGAGGATAGGAGAAATATGAAACAGGTAGTAGAAGAAGGAACTCACAGTTATCTATTATGACTTTGAGACCAAATGTAGCAGCAGTGAGAGCTGTAGTTAACCTGCATATTTATATTTATTTATATTTATTTGTGTTTGCTACCTATTTTCTTCTTTGCTCTCCTTCCTATTTTTATTTTATATACAAGTTGTTGGAGAGCAACATTACATTTCTTCTTTATGTAACAGTATTCAGTGATACTGTGATAAATTTGAGGAGTAATTAATCTATCAATAGCCTTGAATACAATGAGGTTGGTGTCGTGTGTCTCATCTTGTTGGGAAAAGCATAAGAACTTCTTCACTTGCATAAAGAATAACCATGTCTTGTTAGTTGGGAAAATATAGTGGTTTTAACGCTGTTTGGAAGTTCAAATGTGTGTAGAATGGTGTGCGTGGAAGTGCGCCAGTTTCTACAGCACTTGCAGTCAACCACACCCAGGGCCCAGCAGACTCCCCTGGTAAGTTTTCCAGCAGCTTTGCAATGAACCGCCATAGGTGAGACCTGTCCTGTAAGTGCCCTCCCTCAGCATCCCCTCAGGTGACTTTACAGGGAGTTCTAAGTTGAACCGGTTTCTCTGACACCCCAGAGCATGATTTTTCAGGAATTCCTAGTGAGGCACCTCAGCAAATTGTCCACCATCTAGTAAGCCATGTCTGTGCCTTCTCCAACAACTTCTGAATTCCAACCCTGACTAGTGGAGCGGCAGTCCTTCTGTAGGCACTCTATCTCAACCCTAGAGGTAGTGGTTATTCCCTGTATCTGCAATTACTGTATTTTTATACAGATGGTGTTGCTGTTGCCCATTAGTGTCAAGGAATACTATGTTTGGATCCCAGACTATTCTCTGCAGCGCCTTTAGCAACTCTGCAGTTGTCTTTAACTATTATTAGCAATTTCCCCTTGGTTAATAATTGGTCATCATAAACTTTCTCTGTTCAACTTATTGTGTGGTTTCTCTCTCCACATTGAACCCTGACTCATACCATGCTAATTCTATTCTCATGAATAAAACATTACACCTCACTCAAGGTATCATGCGTGTGTGCATGTGTGTTTAATTTGTTTTGTATATTTTTATTAAAGAACTGAATTTAAAAACATTGACTATTAGAGCATGAAATATTTTAAATGATACACATAGTATTATAAAACTAAATACAGAATTATCTAACAAGAAAAGAGAGGAAAAATAATAAAATGTTAAGATGTGTCAAAAAAAGAGCAAATAATAGCATAAGACACACAGACTACGCTGAAGACTCTGATGCCACTAAAGAAAAGTTCAGGGCATTTTTAAAGGGCAATTGCACAATTGTATAAGTCATTAATTTCACAATCCTTTCTGTAATCTAATTAAGCATTGTAGTTGCTGCTTTTTGTATCAATTCATATCACCACTTTTGAGCACCTAAGTAGCAGAAAGTGGCAGTTAGCTCCCAGTGTCACTTCTCCCCTTATTCCATAGTAATAGAATTCTTACATTTCAGTATGGGAATTTTCTCTTTTTTTTTTCTTTTTCTTTTTTAAAGTTTATTTATTTTTTATTGAGGTAACATTGGTTTATAATGTTATATAAATTTCAGGTGTACATTGTTATATTTCAGTTTCTGTGTAGACTACATCATGTTCACCACCGTCACTGTACACATGTGGCCTTTTACTCCTTTACCCCTCCTCCCTCCGCCTCTGATAACCACCAATTTAATCTCTATATCTATGTGTTTGTGGCTGTTGTTGTTTTTTCTTCCACTTATGAGTGAAATCATAGGCAAGGGAAACAAAAGAAAAAATAAACAAATGGGACTACATCAAACTAGAAATCTTCTGCACAGTAAAGGAAACGATCAACAAAATGAAAAGACAACTAACAATTGGGAGAAGATATTTGCAAATCATATATCTGATAAGGGGTTAATAACCAAAATTTATAAAGAACTCACACAACTCAATAACAAAAAAACAAACAATCCAATTAAAAAATGGGCAAAGGACCTGAATAGACATTTTTCCAAAGAAGATATACAGATGGCCAACAGGCACATGAAAAGATGTTCAACATCACTAATTATTAGGGAAATGCAAATCAAAACCATAATGAGATATCACCTCGCGCCAGTCAGAATGGCTATAATTAATAAGACAAGAAATATCAAGTGTTGGAAAGGATATGGAGAAGAGGGAACCCTCATACACTGCTCGTGGGACTGCAAACTGGTGCAGCCACTATGGAAAACAGTATGGAGTTTCCTCGAAACATTAAGAATAGAACTACCATAGGACCCAGCTATTCCACTGCTGGGTATTTATACAAAGAACATGAAAACACTAATTCAAAAAGATATTTGAGGGCCCGTCCAGTGGCTTAGTGGTTGGGTTCATGCGCTCTCCTTTGGCAGCCTGGGCTTTGTGGGTTCAGATTCCGGTTGCGGACCTGCACACCTCTCATCAAGTCATGCTGCAGTGGTGTCCCATATATAAAGTAGAGGAAGATTGGCAACAGATGTTAGCTCAGAGCCAATCTTCCTCTCCAAAAAAAAAAAAAAAAGATATTTGACCCCTACGTTCACTGCAGCATTATTCACAATTGCCAGCCTAAGTGCCCATCAATGGACGAATGCATCAAGAAGATGTGGTATATATATATATACAATGGAATACTGCTCAGCCACAATAGAGATGAAATCTTGACATTTGCGACAACATGAATGGACCTTGAGGGTATTATGCTAAGTGATATAAGTCAGGTGGAGAAAGCCAAATTTGGCATGAGAATTTTCTATTGATCTACCCTCAAGCTCACTGATTCTTTCCTTGGTTGTGTCCAGTCTACTGATAAGCCCGTCAAACGAATTCTTCATTTCTATTACAGTGTTTTTGATTTCTAGCATTTCCTTATGATTTGTTTTTAGAGTTTCTGTCTCTCAACTTACATTATTCATTGGTTCTTGTATATTATTTACTTTTTGCATTAGAGCTTTTAATATATTAATCATAGTTATTTTAAATTTTTGTCTGAAAATTTCAAAATCTGTGTCATATCTGAGTCTGGTATTGATGCTTGCTTTGTCTCATTCTTCAACTTTGTTTTTTCTTTGCCTTTTAGCATGTCTTTTAATTTTTTGTTGTAAGCCGGCTATGATATATTAGGTAACAGGAACTGAGATAATAGGGTTTAGTGTGAGGTTTTGTATCAGTCTGGCTAGGAGTTAGTCTGTGTTTAATGTTTGTTGTAGCAAACAAACTCTGTGGCTGCCAGAGCCTTGAAATTTCTCTGATGTCCTTGTTTTTATCTCTACTTTTGACTTTGGGCTTCCATAAAAATTCTTCCTCAGATAGATCCTGCATCTTGCAGCTCTCTCAGCTGTAATCCAACTTTATTATACTGGAGCTCCGTTGGTAAGGTGTGGGGGAGGGTTAGATTCTATAATTTTGTTACTAAATCTCACTCTTTAATGGGCTTTCTCCTTGGGCTGTGATTGTTACAAGTGTTTCTTAGTCCATCTTCCCTTAGACGAGACAGGAAAGCTAGAGGAGCCAGACTGAGAGATTTGCCCCTCCTCCGGGATGGATAGGACTCTAGTAATGTCTTTTCTCTCCAGAGTAGGTCTTTGTGATGGATAATTCTGTGAGTGTATTTCACAATGATTAATCTTCTACTCCTGCTAGAGCCACGAGAGGATCTCTCTTGGCTCTTCACCGTGAGAACTTGGTGGGGTTCCTGGAGATAAAACCCATAAAATATGGAGCCTCCTAAGACTATGGCCCTGGAGACTCTCACTCACAAGCTAGTCCACACTCAAACTCCAGCCATTTGTCAAATTACCATTTAATTGTTCTTACCCGTTTATGGCTGTGGTGGCTTCTGCTCCAGGTAAGCAGATCTTGACTGTAACTCTGGATTTACCTGTCTGTGCATATTTCAGGGTGGCAGTTTGTCCTGTTTTCTGATGGGTTCAAGGAAAGTCATTTTCAATTTGTTCAGATTTTTCTTCTGTGAGGACGTGAGTGATGACTTGCAAGCTCTTCACATGTTGATGCTGGAACCAGAAGTCAAAAACCTGTGTTGAATTCCTAGAGATATGGTCAGTTCTCCAAGGAAAGTTAAGTGGTGAGTTTTACTGGAAGAACACTTGTTTAGGAGACAAAACCACCTAAATTCTAGTCTTTTTTCTCCACTTAAAACTGTATGTCTTTTTCTAAATCATAAGCTTTACAATTGCATTTTCCTAATTAGGAAAATGAACATAAGAATACTGATCAAAATATCTGGCAGTTTGAACCCTGGTGCGACGAAGGAGTAGACAATAAGATCGCTAGGTATCTGACTAGCTCTTTGTCTGCCTTGCTAGTTGGAGCTTCAGCAGAATTTGAAATGGCTGGTGATGAGGTTGGGAAGGACTCCAGAAAGGCCAAGACAAAGGTGGTTTCCTGCTCACAGAGAACCAGCTTGCAGTTCCCAGTTGGCAATATTCATGACACCTGACATATAGGGCGGCCAGCCATTGATGTATGGGCATCACACATCACTGTGTACAGTGTAGCCATCCTGGAGTACCTTACTGCCCAGCCACTTGAACTGGCAGGAAATGCATGAAAAGACTTAAAGGTAAAGAGTATTACTCCTAGTCAATTGCATGTGGAGATGAAGAGTTGGACTCTCTCATCAAAGCTACAGTTGCTGTCATTCCACATACCCACACATCTCTGATTGGGAAAAAGGACAACAGAAGACTGTCTAAAGGATATCTGGGTTCTGTATTCTCTCAGCATTCTAAATACTCTAGTAGCTGCCCAGTGTTGGTGATTCCAGTGGACTGTATCTCTGTGAAAAACACAGGTTGGAAGTTGAATTAGCTTTCCACTCAACCAAATTTTTGCATTTGAGTCTTAATCATTTTTAAGTATTACTATGGCTTCAAAGAAGCTATTGATTCTGAAGTAGTCGGTTTTGATTGAGTTGACTATTAAAAAAAACAGTACTTTAATTATGATTCAGAAGTTACAGTAACAAACATTTGGTTTTGTACAGATGCTATTTCTACTCTGATGGATAAGCAGAATAAAGATCATACCCCTCCCCCCAAAAAAATATCTGTCAGAGTTCTTATAGAGGTAATAGGAGAAAATTAAAATGAAAGTGCTTTTAAACTGTAAAAGTCTTATTAAGCATGTGAAATATATTCTTAGATAAACACAATAGTCTTGGGAAAGATGCACAACCTTTTAATAAATATTTTAAAATTATAGTAAAGGGACTAAAATATCCACAAAGTAAATAGGACATTGTAGGCTCTGTTAAACAATGCATTTGTCACAATGTCTAAGTAACAGGTCATGGATCACAGGCAGTATACCAGATTTAAACACGGCTCATCGCAAGTATTATAACAGTGTGAAAGGACAGAATGAATACTAAAATAGAAGGTAGGTCCTGTACTGTTGCAAAAGTGGATCTGTAAATCTTGATCTCAGAAATTGCTCTCTGAATCATCCTCCAACACTTGTTTCTGTGGAATGAATTATTAAAGCTGGTTATAATTATTTACCTAGTAAAGGAAAGAAAAATAGCAGCAA
The DNA here is from genome assembly GCF_057802395.1 of Ceratotherium simum simum. Lineage (NCBI taxonomy): Eukaryota > Metazoa > Chordata > Mammalia > Perissodactyla > Rhinocerotidae > Ceratotherium > Ceratotherium simum. The sequence continues at coordinate 60,865,918 of NC_141901.1, read as the reverse complement.
TCTTTTGGTTTTGTTATCATATTTTTGCCCCAATGTATAGAGTGATATAATTATAGTTAAACTGCAAATGTCTGGGGAATATTTTATATCTTTGTTTCTATTAGCTACATGAGATCTCACTTCATTCAACCTATTTAATTATAGTCATAAAATGTGATTACAATGATTAAAATTAGCAGTACTCCTAAAAATGTAATCACCTCCTGCTGGTGATATAACATTTGAACTGGAATCCGAATTGGTGCTTCCCACAATATAGCAGGTAAGGTGAACAACCAAAATGAAGAGATAGTATAAAGATTGAACTTAATTAGGTCAGGTATGAATCATTTGAATATCTACTAGACCAAAAGTCAGCAAACTTTTTCTTTAATGGGGCAAGTAATAAACATTTCACGCTTTGTGAGCCGTTTACTTTTGGTTGCAACTTGTTAACTCTGGTGTTTTAGGATGAAAAAAAGGCAATGTATAAACAAACATGGCTGTGTTTCAATAAAACTTTACTTATGCATACTAAAATTAGAATTTCATATAATTTTTACTTGGCAAAACGTATTACCTTTCTTTTGAATTATTTTAACCATTAAAACATTTAAAAAACATTCTTAGAGGCCAGCCCGGTGGCATAGTGGTTAAGTTAATCTGCTCCGCTTTGGCAGCCCAGGGTTCGCAGGTTTGGATCCCGGGTGCGGACCTAAGCATCGCTTATCAAGCCATGCTGTGGTGTATCCACATAAACAGGAAGATTGGCACAGCTGTTAGCTTAGCGACAGTCTTCCTCAAGCAAAAAGGGGAAGATTGGCAACATACGTTATCTCAGGGCCAATCTTCCTCACGAAAAAACAGAACAAAAAAAACCATTCTTAGCTCTCAGGTCATACTAGTACAATCCAAGGGCCAAGGTTTGCCAACCCCTGTTCTAGATTTTAAATAATCTCTCCAGTATTTTGTCAATAAATTATTTTATTTTCCATGTCTTTCAATGTATAAAATATTGTATTACACATTGGATTATGAGAGATCTAGGGATATGCGGTAACTGAACATGCGATTTTCAGTGTATTTCCTGACTCATTAGTATAAGAACATATTCATCCCTTCAAAAATTATTTATGACGCACTAATACACGTCAGGCACTGTTCTGATATTGCAGCTATGAACAAAGCAAATAAGCTGTTGCTCACCGAGGAGGTTACATTATAGAGGTGGGAGATAGACCATAAACAAGCTAATAGATATATAATAGGTCACCAGATGATAACCATGAAAAGTTATAAAGCAAATTAAACAATGTAATGAGGAGAGAGTTAATGAGTAGTTTGTTAATCAAATGAGATTATTAAGGAAGGCCCTAAGAAGGTAGACATGTGTGTAAAAAAAACAAAGAAGGGGAGAGTATGTCATAAGCTATTTGGAAAAAAGCATTTAGGCAGAAGAACAGCCAAAGATGGTCCTATTTTCCATGTAGTAGGAAAATAGCAAATGAGGGATAAATTGATAGGGGACAAGGTAAGCAAATTATCAGGGGCTAGACTATGTAAAATATTTTGGGCCAGATTGAAGACTTCAGATTTTATTCTTGGTGGATTAGGAAGCCATTGGGCAGTTTTGAGCAGAAGAGTAATATTATTTCTGTTTAAAAGGATGACTTTCTTTGTTTTTTCATTTCTGGTGGTAAACACGATGCAGTCTATACAGAAACTGATATATAATAATGTACACCTGAAATTTACACAATATTATAAACCAATATGACTTCAATAAAATAATTTTTAAAAAAAGGAGGACTGTGGTTGTTCTCTGAAGAGGGGTAAGAAGCAGGGAGATTAGATAGGACGCTTTTACTCTAATCCAGGTGAGAGACTGAGAGTGGTTTGTACTAGTGGATTAGTAGTGGGGATGGTGAGCGAGTACTTAGAATCAAAAAATTTTTTGTTATTTTTCCCAAATTATTATATTTAAAAATTCCAAGTGAGCATATATAAAACTGTTAACTATGAGTATCCTGCACATTGCTTTTAACCTCTCTGTGTGTGTGTATGTGTATATATATATATTTCATAGTTTTTTTATGATTTCCTTGGTGTTTCCATCAGATCTGATTTAAGCCACCAATGTGAAAACACCTAAAGTACGATTATAAAGAGTTGCACACAATCCACTCTCTCAAGCTGATACGAGCATCTCCTGCACACCACTGATTCCACTCCAACAACACATGTCTAGACTCTCGCCGAGTTTATCTGAACAGTACAGTTTTTGGGTATTTTGTATAAGTATGTGCTAAGCTCCAAGTAGATATGCACAGCCATATGAAGTTTTGGGAACTATGAGGAAATGAAGAAGAACACTCAATATAAATTTTTAAAAATTAACTAAAATAAATGTATATGGACCTTGGATAAAACACCAAGACTGTACATGAACTAATTGCGTGGTATCTGACCAGAATCCTTAGATGTTTTGATCTGTTTTAGTTTACATTCTAACCAGAATGCTTGATCTCACTTCAAGCCACAGGTCAGACAGATATATGAACGGATGCTGGCATTTGTAAAAAGTGTCTTGATGTTAAACAGAAGAGAATATAATGTGAATGAAGACGTAGACAGCTAGAATCACTCAAATCTGTAAAAGTGTATCATTTAAGTGCTGGAATTTATATTTCTTAGTTCATACCCTATGTGAGGCAGTTTGAACAGTGCCCTCTCTGTTTTAATTACCATCAATTTTGATAACATATAATTCAATCTCAGTTCAGTCTACAAAGGGCTATTTTAGTTTTTGCCTAACGTATATTTCTTAGTTTTGCATACTAAAAAAATTATACACCAAACCAAGTCTATCTAAAATTTCCTTAACAAATAGAGGAAAGTATGCATTATTTAGAAATAAAGAGAAACTAAAAGGCTCACTATAAACAAAAACATAGATATATCAAAGAATGGAAAATAATGTTTTTCATAAGGCAATCCGGAAGATGTACAAAAGTTAATAACGGTAATGTCACATCTTTGTGCAACTTGTGCTTTTGAATAAATAGAAATTATCCAGCAGTCATAAAATCAAATATGTACTCAAATTTAATCACCCTTTACAAGAATACTTGTGTACTTCCAAGAAAGATTTTCCAGAGACATGCAAACTAATATCTGCAAATTAATGTTGCATGAGTTCTGATCTCTCTCTCTTTGTCACAAGATTATAAAAGCTTGATTTCATAACCAATAAGGGATTATGTAGAGGATGAATTTAATCTCAGAGCTATAAGAGAGAATACAATCTTTTTTGAGTATGTCTTCTAATAATTTGAAATGTCCTCAAAGAGCTATATTTTCTTGGTATATTTTCAAATACCAGGAGAACTCCAAAATGAATTTACCAGGGACTTTTAGGAAAAAGAATAAGAGAAAGAGAAATTCTGAAACTCATATAACAAAGGGAATTGTGAATGGAGAGCAGCGTGACCTTTTGCCTTGGCTCTAATGCCTCCAAAGGCTGCACTTTGAACAGCATTCTTCAGGGCCATTGCAAGTGCTCCATTTAAAGTGGAACAGGTCTAAATCACTGGCACGTGAAGTTTCTTCTATAAGTGAATTTTCTGGTCACTAAGCAGGTGACCTTTAAGACCAGTCTAAGTAGGTTGCTTTCTTCAATATGCAGCACACGTTGGAAATGTGAAACATGAGGAAGGCAAAGTTAGGGTTTGTTTACTCACAGTGAAAAAAGCAGAATTCACAACAGAATTGATTCTTCCTATTTATTATCTGTTCTCTTCACTGACCACGTTTCAAATACAGGAGGCTACCATTTTATTCCTAAAATCACCTTCTCTAATGTATCTCTTCCTCTCTTCTATTGTAGAGGTCCCTGTGTTACCTTTCCTCTCTTAAATAGTTATCATGCGAATGTACCCTGGTCCTTTCTGCTTTTTGTCTAATCCGTAGGGTTTTACTGAATGCTTTATTTTTAGAGATCATTAATGAATAAAAAGATTAATGAGTCAATTAACTGATTTTATAACTATAAGCCAAATTCATGCCTGGGACTTGCTGAAATAATGACAAAAAGAGAAGCATAACCTATAAGAGTCATCCTAGAGTTTAGAGTCTAGAGAAGACTGATTTTAATCAAATAGCATTCAAGTAAATGTAACATTGCAAAGGTAGCTAGTGTCATGAATGAGAGATACTTGGTACCACGCAAGCATCTATTAGGGTATTGATGTACTCAGGGAGGACAAGGACGTTTCTCTTTGGAAATGATGATTGGACTTGGGTATGGATATGAAGATGTTAATTTGAAGAAGATGGGAGGTAAGAGGCAGAAGTAGTCACAAGTGCAAGGTTTCTATAGTTAGAACGACTTGGAGTGAAAAGAAAGATGAGGCTTGAGAAATGAGTAAATGTAAACTTTTGCAGAAATATTTGAGTCATGTTGAAAGAAAGATTTTTTTGTCCTAAAAGTACATTGGAAGTTATGACAGTCTTTTAAGCAGGAAATACTATATGATCATGTGTGTTTCATAAAGATTTTTCTAGCTGCAGGATGAAAAAAATGAAAGCAGGCAAGAATTGATGCCATGATCACTTATAAAACTGTGGAGTAATCTCAGAAAAGTTGATCATAGCTTGAATTACATTGGGTTATGGAGATGGAGAGACATATATGGATTTGAAGAATACCTTCTTTGTGTAACCACAATATTGGCATTTTGTTGATGTGTGGCTTAAATTCACCTTCTTATACTATTTTAATATATGGGTAATATTTGTATTCTTTTTATGTGTGTAATTTATATCCCAAACTAGGTTATACATAATTTAATGTCAAGAAAAAAACATTTTATTTCATGATTTATAAGTAAAGAGGGAGCCACAGAGATCCACATGTCACAAGATAAGTCTATTCTCACTATATCCACATCAATACTGAAGATACTATCAGGACAATTCCCATCAAGACTGTCCCATCACTAAAAAGACTGTCATCTCTAGACCTGTGCATCTGCTAATCTTTCTCCAATTCTCACCTCTTTCCAGCCCCCCAATTTTTCCACTGTGCCCTCTGGATCTCACAGTCTGTCATCAGTCTGTCATCCCCTATATCCTCAACCTCTTCTCTGAAATTTCCCAACTTCTCATCTAAATGAAATCTAGATTTCCATTGAGCAAACTGCCCTTCAGCCATATAGGTACCCTTTCCATTGGTCCTGACATCAGGGTAGATGTTCTCTTTGTTCCTCCAGATAATTGTTCTTTCCTTCTCTCTAAAATCCATGAGGTTTAAAGATCATAGTTTCAAGTTAATTCAATATTAATTTTATTATAATCTTTGAAGTATGCAATACTGTGTAAAATAACTTTTAAATAATCTGGCCTCTTAGAAACTGGACATCCCATCTTTTGGTCTTGCCCTCTATCTTCCCACTCTCTGGTTTTAACTTAGGCTTCTTTCTTAAACTAAAAGCATTCCCTCCAAAAAATAATCTCTAAGGATTCCATTAAAAACTCTTTGGCATACTCTCTTACTCCTCGCCATACCTACCCCACTTGCAATTTTCACCTATTTGTCAGCTTTCCAGGGTTCTACAGCCCCTTCATATCCACACTTCTTTCCTTATCCAGCCTACACGAATTTTTATTATAATCAATTCTTTGCACGCATCCTTATTCCTTTTTACTTCTGTTATTCTGGCATGGGAAAACACCAATCCATTAAGATAATTTGAAGCTGAGTCTCAGGTTGTGATGGTCAATTTATTTCCAGTTATCGTTACTCTTAGAATATATTTCTCCTTTGTCCCAAACAAGCATGGTAACCAGGGTTCCTCTCCTAGTATTTAGGCTCTGATTTCCTTTGCCTTATCAGTCAGTCAAGAGTTCTCCCCAACTGCTCAGCCTCTTAATTACCTCTTCTTCAATCAGAATAGTCCAAATCAGACACCTACAGAGTAAAAGGAGTCCCAAAAGCCAGGTTCATGATTTTAGGTTTCTTTCTTCTCTAAGACTTTGGCCCAATAATTCTTTATGTTTACATTAGTTCTCCAATGCCTTCAAACAGGCATTTTTCCTCTTTTTTCTATCTAATTCAAGTTTTCTGGTCACTCCCTGTGGGAGACTTTGCCCATTACTGGAAGGAAATCATCTATATTAGTCTTAATAGTTGTATTGCCATGAGTAATTAGTTAACTTTTAAAAGACTGAGCTAGCTTATATTTAAAATAAGAATACGTATATCTCATGGTCATTATCAGAATCATAACAAATAATACTTTAAATACTGAGCCACAGGTTTTATGCCTGCCATGACATAAAGGCCAAATAAAAGTAAGTAATCATTATTAGTAGTATTAATTTTATGTAATTTGCCAAATTCTTTTCCAAACTCTACATTATATGCTTTTTCAAACTTTATTTATTTATTTATTTATTTATTTATTTATTTTATTGATGTTTTAATGGTTTTTAACATTGTGAAATTTTGGGTTGTGCATTTTTGTTTGTCCATCACCATATATATGACTCCCTTCACCCCTTGTGCCCACCCCCCACCCCCACTGCCCCTGGTAACCACAGTACAGTTTTCTCTGTCCATGTGTTGGTTTATATTCCACATATGAGTGAGATCATACAGTGTTTGTCTTTCTCTTTCTGGCTTATTTCACTTAACATAATACGCTCCAGGCCCATCCATGTTGTTGCAAATGGGACGATTTTGTCTTTTTTTATGGCTGAGTAGTATTCCATTGTATATATATACCTCATTTTCTTAATCCAGTCGTCAGACGAGGGACCCTTAGGTTGCTTCCACTTCTTGGCTATGGTGAATAATGCTGCAATGAACATAGGGGTGCATAAGCCTCTTTGGATTGTTGATTTCGGGTTCGTTGGATAGATTCCCAGTAGTGGGATGGCTGGGTCATAGGGCATCTCTATTTTTAAGTCTTTGAGGAATCTCCATACCGTTTTCCATAGAGGCTGCACCAGTTTGCATTCCCACCAGCTGTGTATGAGGGTTCCTGTTTCTCCACATCCCCTCCAACACTTGTTGTTTTTCGTCTTGGTGATTATAGCCATTCTAACGGGCGTGAGGTGGTATCTTAGTGTTGTTTTGATTTGCCTTTCCCTGATGATTAGTGATGTTGAACATCTTTTCATGTGCCTATTGGCCATCTGTATATCTTCCTTGGAGAAGTGTCTGTTCATTTCCTCTGCCCATTTTTTGATCAGGTTGTTTGTTTTTTTGTTGTTCAGTTGTGTGAGTTCTTTATATATTATGGAGATCAACTCCTTGTCAGATGTATATGTTTTGCCAATATTCTCTCCCAGCTGGTTGGTTGTCTGTTCATCTTGATTCTGGTTTCATTTGTCTTATAAAAGCTCTTTAATCTGATAAAGTCCCACTTGTTTATTTTTTCTTTAGTTTCCCTAGTCTGGGTAGGCATGCCATCCGAAAAGATTCCTTTAAAACCAATGTCAACTAGTATGTTGCCTATATTTTCTTCTATGAGTTTTATAGTTTCAGGTCTCACCTTCAGGTCTTTGATCCATTTTGAGTTAATTTTTGTGAATGGCGATAGCACATGGTCCACTTTCATTCTTTTGCATGTGGCTGTCCAGTTTTCCCAGGACCATTTATTGAAGAGACTTTCCTTTCTCCATTGTATGTTCTTAGCACCTTTGTTGAAAATTAGCTGCCCGTATATGTGTGGTTTTATTTCTGGGCTTTCAATTCTGTTCCATTGATCTGTGTGTCTGTTTTTGTACCAGTAACATGCTGTTTTGATTACTATTGCTTTGTAGTATGTTTTGAAGTCAGGGATTGTGATGCCTCCTGCTTTGTTCTTTTCTCTTAGGATTTCTTTAACTATTCGGGGTCTTTTGTTGCCCCATATAAATTTTAGTATTCTTTTTTCTATTTCTGTGAAGAATGTCATTGGGATTCTGATTGGGATTGCATTGAATCTGTAGATTGCTTTAGGTAATATAGACATTTTAACTATGTTTATTCTTCCAATCCATGTGCATGGGATATCTTTCCATTTCTTTATGTCATCATGGATTTCTTTCACTAGTGTCTTGTAGTTCTCATTGTATAGGTCCTTCACCTCCTTGGTAAGATTTATTTCTAGGTATTTCATTCTTTTTGATGCAATTGTAAATGGCATTATCTTTTTGAGCTCTCTTTCTGTTAGTTCATTATTAGCATACAGAAATGCAACTGAATTTTGTAGATTGATTTTGTACCCTGCAACTTTGCTGTAGATAGTTTTCCAACAGATTCTTTAGGGTTTTCTATATATACAATCATGTCATCTGCAAATAGTGAGAGTTTCACTTCTTCGTTACCTATTTGGATTCCTTTTATTCCTTTTTCTTGCCTAATTGCTCTGGCCAAAACCTCCAGTACTATGTTGAACAGGAGTGGTGAGAGTGGGCAGCCCTGCCTCGGTCCTGTCTCAGAGGAATGGTTTTCAGTCTTTCTCCATTGAGTATGATGTTGGCTATGGGTTTGTCATAAATAGCCTTTATTATGTTGAGGTACTTTCCTTCTATTCCCATTTTGTTGAGAGATTTTATCATAAATGGATGTTGTATCTTGTCAAATGCCTTCTCTGCATCTATTGAGATGATCATGTGGTTTTTATTCTTTGTTTTGTTGATGTGATGTATCACATTGATTGATTTGCAGATGTTGAACCATCCCTGCATCCCTGGTATAAATCCCACTTGATCGTGGTGTATGATCTTTTTAATGTATTGTTGTATTCGGTTTGCCAATATTTTGTTGAGGATTTTTGCATCAATGTTCATCAGCGATATTGGCCTGTAATTTTCTTTCTTTGTATTGTCTTTGTCTGGCTTTGGTATCAGGGTGATGTTGGCCTCGTAGAATGATTTAGGAAGTGTTCCATCTTCCCCTATTTTTTGGAATAGTTTGAGAAGGATGGGTATTACATCTTCTTTGAATGTTCAGTAAAATTCACCTGAGAAGCCATCTGGTCCTGGACCTTTATTTTTTGAGAGGTTTTTGATTACTATTTCAATCTCTTTACTTGTTATTGGTCTATTCAGATTCTCCATTTCTTCTTGGTTCAGTTTTGGGAGGTTGTATAAGTCTAAGAATTTATCCATTTCTTCTAGATTGTCCAATTTGTTAGCATATAATTTCTCATAGTATTCTCTTATAATCCTCTGTATTTCTGTGGTATCTGTTGTAATTTCTCCTCTTTCATTTCTAATTTTATTTACTTGAGCCTTTTCTCTTTTTTTCTTAGTAAGCCTGGCTAAGGGTTTGTTGGTTTTGTTTATCTTCTCGAAGAAACAACTCTTTGTTTCATTAATCCTTTCTACTGTTTTTTTGGTCTCAATTTCATTTATTTCTGCTCTGATTTTTATTATTTCTCTCCTTCTGCTGGCTTTGGGCTTTGTTCTTCTTTTTCTAGTTCTGTTAGGTGTAATTTAAGGTTGCTTATTTGGGCTTTTTCTTGTTTGTTAAGGTGGGCTTGTATTGCTATGAGTTTCCCTCTCAGGACCGCTTTTGCTGCATCCCATATGGTTTGCTATGGGATATTTTCATTTTCGTTTGTTTCCAGATAATTTTTGATTTCTCCTTTAATTTCATCAATGATCCATTGGTTGTTCAGTAGCATGTTGTTTAATCTCCACATTTTTGTCACTTTCCCAGTTTTTTTTTCATGGTTCATTTCCAGTTTCATAGCCTTATGGTCTGAAAAGATTCTTGTTATGATTTCAATCTTCTTAAATTTATTGAGGCTTGCTTTGTTTCCTAACATATGGTCTATCCTAGAGAATGTTCCATGTGCGCTTGAGAAGAATGTGTAGTCAGCTGTTTTTGGATGGAGTGCTCTGTATATGTCTACGAGGTCCATCTCGGCCAGTTTTTCATTTAAGTCTACTATTTCTTTATTGACTTTTTGTCTGGATGATCTATCCATTGATGTAAGTGGGGTGTTAAGATCCCCTACTATTCTTGTGTTGTTGTTGATGTCCCCTTTTAGGTTTATTAATAGTTGTTTTATGTACATTGGTGCTCCTATGTTGGGTGCATATATATTTATAAGTGATATGTCTTCTTGATGGAGTGTCCCTTTTATCATTATATAGTTCCTTCTTTGTCTTTCTTAACCTGTTTTATCTTGAAGTCTACTTTTTCTGATATGAGTATGGCAACACCTGCTTTCTTTTGTTTGCCATTAGCTTGGAGTATTGTCTTCCATCCTTTCACTCTGAGCCTGTGCTTGTCTTTAGTGCTAAGATGTGTTTCCTGAAGGCAGCATATTGTTGGGTCTTGCTTTTTAATCCATCCTGCCACTCTGTATCTTTTGATTGGAGAGTTCAATCCATTTACATTTAGGGTAATTATTGATATATGAAGGCTTAATGTTGCTGTTTTGTCACTTATTTTCTGGTTCTTTTGCATTTCCTTTGTTTCTTGTCCCATTTGTTTCGGACTGCCAATTCAGTTTGGTTGTTCTGTCTTATGACTCTTCTAGTTTTCTCTTTGTTTATCATATGTGGTTTTGTTTTGATTTTTTGTTTAGTGGTTACCTTGAGGTTTGTATAAAAAATATTGTGTATGAGATAGTCCATTATCTGATGGCCTCCTATTTCCTTATAATAAGTCAATTCAATCACTTTCCTCTTCCCCTTCTAAGTTGTTCTTGTTATACCTTATTCTATCTTGTGTTGTGGCTGTGTGTTTACAGTGATGAGGTTAAATTTATTTTTGATGAGTTTCTTCCTTTGATCTTTGAATTTGGTATTTAAGTGGTTGCTAACCTATTCCGGTAAAGATCTACTATTTTTCTGAGTTTATCTACCTATTTTTCTCCTTGCTCCAAGCTTTGTATTCCCTTTCTCTTCTTTTTTTCAGGCCTGAGGGCCTTCTTGAGTATTTCTTGTAGTGGGGGTCTCGTGGCCATGAATTCCCTTAGCTTTTGTTTATCTGGGAGAGTTACTATTTCTCCACCATATTTGAAGGATATTTTTGCTGGATAGAGTATTCTTGGCTGAAAGTTTTTGTCTTTCAGTATTTTGAATATATCATTCCAGTCTCTCCTAGCCTGTAAAGTTTCTGTTGAGAAACTCGCTGAGAGCCTGATGGGAGTTCCTTTGTATGTTATTTTTTGTTTTTGTCTAGCTGCCCTTAATATTGTTTCTTTGTCATTGACCCTGGCTAGCCTTACCACTAGGTGTCGTGGAGAGGGCCTTTGTCTGTTAATATATTTTGGTGACCTGTTGGCTTCGCTTACTGGTATTTCCTGCTCCTTCCCCAGATTTTGGAAGTTCTCAGCTATTATTTCCTTGAATAGGCTCTCTGTTCCTCTTTCCCTCTCTTCTCCCTCAGGAATACCTATAATTTTTATGTTACATTTTCTAATAGAGTCAGATATTTCTCGGAGTCTTTCTTCATTTCTTTCTAGTCTTAGTTCTCTCTCCTCTTCCATCTGGAGCATATCTGTATTCCTATCCTCTAAAGTGCTAATTCTTTCCTCCATATTGTCAGCTCTGTTCTTTAAAGATTCCAGATTCTCCTTTATCTCCTCCATTGTGTTCTTCATCTCCATCAGCACTGATTGGTTTTTCTTTATGATTTCAATCTCTTTTGTGAAGAAACTCCTAATCTCATTGAATTGTTTGTCTGTGTTGTCTCGTATTTCATTGAGTGTTTTTATGATAGCTATTTTGAAATCTCTGTCATTTAGATTATGGATTTCTGTGTCTTTGAGGTTGATTTCTGGGTGCTTGTCATTTTGTTTCTGGTCTGGTGATTTCATATATCTTTGCATCGTGGTTCCTGTGTTGGTTTTGTTTTTCCTCATCCTGGAAATCTCTGGTTGCAATTTCCACCCGCCACCACTGTGTGGTGGTAAAGGGCTGTGTAGTCTAAGCCCCCTGCGCTCTGCCCCGGTTTTTCTGCTGCAATCCGCAGCCCCTGCCCCCCCCCCCACAATCCATGGGTCGGGTCATTTGGTCTGGTCTGCCGCGGATCACTTGGTGTGGTCTGCCGTGGATCCCTTGGTCTGGTCTGGTCGGTTGAGCTGCAGGATCTGGTTTGTGGGGAGGGGTGAGCTCTCTCTTTCGCCCTCTGGGTCCCTGACGTGGGGGGCTTCTCATTCACCCCTCTTTGTCCGCTCTCTGGGGTGCTCAGATGTTGATGGTAGCCCTGTGGCTCTTCTGAGTCCTCCGTGCTGGAGTTTCCCACTGGCTGAGAGCCCTAAAAGCTACGATTTCCCCACTGAGGGCCGCCCCTCCCCCCTCTCTGGGAGCCTCACGGACCGGGATCTGATGGGGAGGGAGAGGAGTTCTCCTTACCTCTCCCCACTTCCTCCGGGGGCCTAGCACAGTTCCACTCTCACAAGTGCAGGCAGTATGGATCTTTCTGATCTAGCTTTTCACTGTCTGGGATTCCGTGTTGGTCTGTGACTATTCCTTTTGTTGTATCTTGTCAGGGGAAGAGTTCACGGGAAAGCTCACTCCGCCATGATGCTGACGTCACCTCAAACTTTTATTTGTTTTTTAAAGCGTATAGTATACATGCAAAGTTGCATTCCCCAAAACAAATTTCTCATATTATCATCTTATTTGATCTAGGAATATAAAATAGTAAAAGATAAATCTAAGTTTGTTGGTTTGAAAAATAAGATGGATGAAGTGGCCACTGAGTGGATTGGGAAAATTGCAGTTAAAGGAGGTGTGGTACCAAACTCCAAGATGTTTCCCAGTGATCTCTGACTCTTGATATTCATGTAATGTATAAACTTCTCCTATGTCAGGAAGAGCTGGCTTGTATAACTAATAGGATATTGTGGAAATGACAGTGTGTGTCTTCCAAAGCTGGTTCATAAAAGAAATTATGGACATCTGTCTTGTTCTCTCTGGAAACACTCACTCTGCAGGAAGCTAAATCCATGTCATGAGGGCACAAGTGAAACCCTATGAAGAAGTAAACATGGGGAGGAACTGCGGCCACACCACCAGAGATAACTTGCAAGATGTGGGAGTGGGCCTTCTCATAAATGGATCTTCCAGCTCTAGTCAAGCCTTCAGATGAATGCAGCCCCAGGTGAGATCTTGACTGCAAACTCATGAGAAAACCTGTACTACAAACAGTAGGCAGAGCCATTCCTATATGAGACAATAAATGTATATTGCTTTAAGCCACTAAATTTTGGGGTAATTTCTTTCACATCAATAAATAACTAAAACATCAAGTTTCAGAGAAAGAAACAAGAGTTTGGTTTTGGATGATGTAGCAGATGTTTGCCGTCCAACTCTGCTTGGCCCCATTTATTTCACTGCAGCTGTAGTGAACAGTTTCATAGATTGCTAGTGTCCCATCCAAGAATGTACCAGAGCATCTCTCTGCTTTTCTCCCTCAGTGCTTTTCCTGACGCTTCAGAAGTCTACTTAACCAGGGATATGCACAACTCCTAAGAGCAAGGGAGATGAAAACCAAGATTTTGCTTTAGATCATGTTTTCAAAAGTATAGAAATTTAAAATATTATGTTTGAAGTGCTTAATAGATATCTAAGTTGTAATGTTGATAGGCAGTTGGATATAATGTCTGAAATTAAAGAGAGGTCTGGGCTAAAGACATAAATTTGATAGTTGTCAGAAAATATATTCAGATATAAGTCTGGATGATCTCCCAAAGAAGTAAGTGTAGATAAAAAAGATCCAAGGACAGGCATTGAGTTATGAGGCATTCAAACAATGTAGATTATTCCATTTTTGCTTCTAAATGAATTAGAAACTCTGAAACACACCTATTCTGCATTGTCAATATTTTTTCATTATACTGCTGTATAAAATATATATGCATGTGTACTGGTCAGGATTCTCCAAAGAAACAAAACCAATAGGATGTATGTGTGTGCATATACAATATAGATGATTTCCTTCCAATAATGGGCAAAATCTCCTATAAGGAATGACCAGAAAACTTGGATTAAATAGAAAAAAATAAAGATCTGTTTGAAGGCACTGGAGAGTTAATGATAAGATAAAGAATTATTGGGGGCCAGCCCCGTGGCTTAGCAGTTAAGTGCTCGCGCTACGCTGCTGGCGGCCCGGGTTCGGATCCCGGACACGCACCAACACACTGCTTCTCCAGCCATGCTGAGGCCGCGTCCCACATACAGCAACTAGAAGGATGTGCAACTATGACATACAACTATCTACTGGGGCTTTGGGGGGAAAATAAATAAATAAATAAAATCTTAAAAAAAAAAAGAAAAAAAGAATTATCGGGTCAAGATCTGGAGATGAAAGAAACCCAAAACTACAAAACTATCTTTTGGGGCTACTTTCTATTCTATAGATGTCTGGTTGGGATTCTTCTTTCTTCCACTCGAAGAATTGAGAATCCCAGCTAACACCAACATCAGCACACTTATTCATTTGATTAATCCTATATTTCATAAAAATTGGTTTCAGAATTGATTCTCCACTTACCACTACCATAGACATATCTACTAAAGAGATATCAGGATTTCTTTGCACTTTGTTGCTTAATCCCCACAGCCCACCAAGCTTCAGACTCAGAGTACACAGTCAAATAGTATATATGTGTTCCTAAGTTATCTGCATAAGTTCTTTCTTTCCTTCTTACTTTCTTTCCTCCTTCCCTCCCTCCCTCCCTCCCTTCCTTCTTTCCTTTCTTTCGGTGTGATTAGGGTATTCATCTGAAATATATTTAGGTTCATTTGTTTCAGTTTTCTTTTAGTTTGAGATTTTTTTCCTCTTTCCCAATCTTATTGACTTAATTTCTTTTTATAGGAGTGATCTTAATATTCCTTTAAAAGTGAAAGTTGTATAAAAAGGTATACTTTGAGAAATATCTTCTCACTCCCTCTTGTGTTCCTTTACCTCATATCTACCCCATCCCTTGTATGTACAAAATTCATTGTTTTATGATTTGTCTTTCTAGTGTTCCTTTTTGTAATGATAAGAAGATATATGTCCATTTTCTTATTTTCACCTCTTTCTTGCAGAAAATGTAGGATACAATGTACGTTCTTTTATACTTTTTTTTTCACTAGATAACATCACCTGAAAATCACTCTAAGTCTTTTTCGTATAGCTCTTTCTCATAATTTTTGTAAAGTTGTATTAAAATGCACTTCAATCACTAAGACATACCTCTTTTATGTAATTTCCATTCGATACCCAATAGTCAGTTCAAACTTTCCAACTTAATGTCTGCACCGGAGATAATCCTTTTGTTCTGCAAAATAACACCCAAGGACAAATTCAATTTTCATGTGATATCTTTGTAAATCTTTAGGCTTCTCAATAATCACTCTTTTTCTTCACTGTTTTACATTTCATTGTGCCCAAAGTCATACAATTTTGTTCTTTGAAATATTTTTATTCTTGGCATACTTTCTTTATCTTATTATTACCACCTCAGTCCTCAACATTTCTACCTTGTATTATTTTCCTTGAAATTTCATTGACTTTGCTATTCCCCTTCCATTTTAGTCTAATTTACATTTGTTTGTCAATCTAAGACTTCTAGAATATCACTTTCCTAACATTCATTGTGTTCACAACCTACAATAGCTCTCCACTATTTATTTCAATATGTTAAAATACCACTTCCTAGATGCTAACAATCTTCCTATTTGGGCTTTTCCCTAATTATGCCAACTGTTGTCCTTAATTTCTCATATCTTGATCACATATCGTGTGTTTGCTTTGGCTTCTCCACATTTGATCAAACTGTTCCTTTAAACTAGAATGCTCTCCTCATCTGATGATCTAAATGTCTCGTGTTTCATGATTCTCCTGCAACTGCTCTTGACAACATTCCTTTGAAGCTCAATTACATTCCTTATAATCCCTGAGGTATCAAGTAATCGCATGACAATATTATCGTCTCTATAACTTTATGAGATGGATTATCTGAAATATTTATTTTTCATATACTTCACAAAACAAAGCAGTCATCAACATTTATTAAATATTCTATGAATATTTAAAAAATATCTTTTAAAAATATTTTGAGTTTTAAGAGTTATATTTCATTATAAAATTTTAAATTTATTTTACTTATACATTTTCTTTATATTATTATATTAATAAGATATGATTTATATTAAAGTCATTGGGCTATTTCCAAGCAACTTTGGCATTTAAGATTTTATTTTACAAATTGCACTGAATTAATAATTACTGTTATAAATATGAAAATAACTATTTTGCAAGACTGATGGGCTTTTTCATCTTTCTTTAGTCAAGAGTATGTTAAATATTATGACTGAGAAACAAAGGAAGAAGAACATAGCTATAAATTGGACCATTCTATTTTAATCCTTAAAATAGTTGATAGACCTGCTGTGCATATTATATTTTAAAGTATTTATTTATTTCAGCTTGGTGTTTTCATTATGCTCAGGAACCATGTTTCTCTGGGTTACTTTTAAAGTGTTTATGTTAACTATTGGACTAACAGGGACAGAAATCTTCATCAAGGATATAAATCTAATATTTTTGTTGAATAGCTGTCTATACACTCTTCTTTAGTAAACAGTAGTGATTTGTTTGAATTAAGTTCTTCTAGCTTCATTAACAGCTGTCATTATGTGATGTTATTATTCTGAAAAATATTAAAATATCAGCTTCAAGTTTAAGCAAGAGACAAAGAGCATTAAATACCATTTATTCTACTGCATAGTGCTTTTTAATATCTTGGTTTATTTTCCCTACTAGTATCATTAACAACAGATTTGGAATTACCAACAAGTGTATACAGCCTTTGCTGCAAACTAAGAATTTAAGGATGTATAAAATAAATGCTAATGCCAAAAGATTGATCAGGGTGAGAAATAATATTGGAGTTCAGTGTGGTTTGGGGTCACCAGTAAAGAATTGTAGAGGATAGGATGAACTTAAGCTGAATTTTGAAGGAAGAGTAATAGTTAAGTAACTAAAGAAGGATGGGTATGATATTTTCAGTGAGCCAAATGACAGAGTAGGTGACTTTGTGAAGAACACAGGAGAAAAGTTTAGAGACTTTGAGAAACAGATTTTTATCCATGAATGCCAGGTGCAGGAATCTGGGCCCCAATGCAAGCTTTCAAATCTGATCTTCCAGATGCATAGTCGTAATCTCAAATAATTAATACGTCTATGTGATTTACAATGAATTTTATCGGCAATAAAGCAGTTAAGAATCAGTTGAAACAGGTGTGAAATTTGGAATGCCTGAATTAGGGTATGTGCTAAATTCTCATTACAGTTGCAAACTCAGACTCCATCTTTAGCTCTTACATTTACAGTAAAAGCACAATCTTATCACATTTGTAAAAGAGTATTAATCAAAACTCCTTTTCCTTTCAGTGCAGTTACTTGTATCAGATGAACACTAAGACCTTAGTTCTATTACTTTAAAAAGGTCTTGACCACCAGATAAAAGCCATTACGGAAAATTCCACTTGTACTGGATACCATGTTACCTCTTCAAGACCAGTAAAGTGCAATAAATCTAAAATTCTCACTACAGTAATTACAACTTCAGAGAAATTCTCAGATTGGATAAAGTAACAAAGTAACTTCTTATCATTTCTGGACTTTGAACAAAGGACAAAAAGTTAATTGACTAAAATGATAGAGTTTACCTTTGGAATGAAATCACATTAACCTGTAAAGTCAGCCTATCTCATTGAAAATAAATGATTTTACCTCTATATTTTCACTGCAGAAATCTCCATGGGAAAGAAACATCATTAAACCGTAAGCTGTGAGGCTTAACAAAATTCATTAATAATAGTTGAATAAATTCACTTTCATGGCATCTAACCAAATATGGCAGGCACAGAAACATGTTGTTATTAGCTTAGAACCTTTGGGACATCATTAGAAGCATACACTCCTATATTTTTATGATCTGCTCTAATCTGAGGATCACAGAAATATAAGACAATGTATGATAAAGCAGTAAGGGAACATGGGTTGAGAAACTGAGTCAATGTTTGCGGCATATTAAGGACCGTAGAAATATGTAGAAGATGTTTCAAACTGCATATTTAAGCATATTTCTTTGAATAAGGAGTGGTTTTACTGAGAAGTGTATTTCAATCTACCTAATGCATATTGGCAAGTGAAAAAATCCCTTGGTTATAAACTCCCTGTAGCTTTAACTTTTAAAAAAAATTATCAACACTACAGAGCTTTTCCTAATTCATATATAGCCTACATTCCAAGACTGTAGTTGACATAAGGTTTGATGTAAATATTGCATATAAATTATCTGAAAGTTACCGTTAACTCAAAGTATATGGTTAAAAAAAATTGTTTACTAAACACATCATGTCAGTCCACTACTTCTGTCACTGCCTAGCACCTAGTAAGCACCCTGTACTTTTTAAAGTGCTAAACAAATGTAAGTTATTATTATTATTATATCTAGCTCCATACAGCTACAAAACATGTTGAATAAATATAAACAATAGAATTACAAACTTCTCTGGTTTAAGAGACAAATGAAGAAATAATTTGCATTGAAAGTGAAACTGGAACTTCTGAGCAACTGTTGAGTAAGTTTTGAGTAGTTCTTGGATAGGAGAGAAAAAACTGTAAACAAAATAGCAGCACTATAACTTTTAATGAATAGCTTCCCATCTCCAGTGAACTCAATCGGAGTGTGAAAAACTTCAGTGACCAAGTGGTTCTTTCTCTTTATTTTACTGGTGAAGCAGCTGAGACCACTAGAGAACTTGTGGAGTTTTCCACTACTGCACATAAGAAGCTTGGAAGTCACCACTCTGCTGTCCTAACAACAAGGAAAAATCTGAACGAACTGAAATATCGACGAGTCTTCTTAGATCCTTAAGAGGAGTGAGGTCACAGGGCAAACTGCTGGCCCCAGAATTGGAGCAAATACAGAGAATCACAACTTAGCAGAGCAGAGACTCAATGAGCTGCAACCTTGGCGGGAACCACCGCTGGGGCAGGGAGAGGTGAACTGCAACTGAATTGAAAGAAGGTCAATGTGGACAAGTCTGAGAGTTAAAAATTCCCAGGGGAACCGCTGTAAGGTGGGGGAGACCCCCCCCACATGCTTTTGTGAGTTTTACCTCCAGGAGCTCAACCAAGTCCTCACAATGAATATCAGAGAAAAATCCCCTCTGCTTCTGGCAGGCAATGGGGAAAAAGAACCGTTTTAAAATACACCATAGCACTCTATTCCTCTTAACAAGGGCTGTCCTCAGAAGGAGCCACTTCATCAGAGCCCAGTCTGCTGGGGTTTTATCAGAGCGTAACTGACATGGCGAGAGGGCAATACCCAACACCAGCTGCATCTAGCCTTCCCTAAGCTTAGAGAAAGAGAAACACCCAACTCCAGACCCCTCTAGCCATCCGATCCCACCTAAGGGGGCAAAGAAGGGAACAGAGAAGCACATGTGAAGTTCACAGTCCAGAGGCACAGGCTGACGAAAAGTCTGACACCTACTCAAAGGACAATAGAATGCTTCCCCTCCCCCAAACCTCACCATCACATTACTACAAGTCTATTTACAGCAGTTCCTTTTCAGTACGTTGTGGCCAGCTATAAAGAAAAAATTACCAGACATATTAATAGGCAAAAAACACATTTGGAAGAGACGGAGCAACCATCAGAACCAGACTCAGACGTGGCAAGGATGTTGGAATTATCAGACCAGGAATTTAAAACAACTATGATTACTATACTAAGGGCTCTAATGGATAAACCAGAGTGCATGCAAGACCAGACAAGCAGTGTAAGCAGAGAGATGGAAATTCTAAGAAAGAACCAAAAAGAAATGCTAGAGAAGATCAAATAAACTGTAACAGAAATGAAGAATGTCTTAGACAGGCTAATTAGTAAACTGGACCTGGCTGAGGAAAGAATCTCTGAGCTGGAGGATACCTCAGTAGAAACCTCCCAAAATGAAAGCAATCAGAAAAAAAGACTGAAAAAACAGAGCAGAATATCTAAGAACTGTGGGGCAACTAAAATAGGTGTAACATAAGTGTAATAGGAATACTGGAAACAGGCTATTCAAGCTGAATCAATGGTAAAACCAGGACTAGAATTTAGGCCTCTTAATGCCAGTTCTGTTTTTTATTTCTACCCCACGCTCCCGCAACACATAGGGCGGTTTCCCAATTGCCTAGTTGCCTCAAATTGCTGGTGTTCCTTAGCCCCTCTTGGATTGTCTCCTTGCAAATGCCTTTGTCCTTCAATTTGCCAATATACACCCATCCATAACCAAAAGAACATCACACTGATAAAACTTCATGGAGTACCACAAAGCTGTATTCCATGACGGTTAACAGGTTAACAAACTATATACATACACAAGGATATATATATATATATTTTTTTATTTTCTAAAGCATGAAAGTAGAAATCAATCTATATGTTTTCTTAGTTGCATATAAAGAGAAGGCAATCAAAATGAACAAAAAGAGGTTTTTCCTTTACATACTCAGGATTTCCTTGCTAACCTTCCACTGGAAATTAAGATAGCAGCTAATTCCCTGTTAGTAGAGATTAAAAAATGAAATGTCTGTTACTTATACTTCCTGGAAAGCAATATTTTCACTACCTCAAAGCAGTTCAGTCATTCCCAGATATGATTTTTGATTGTGTCAACATTATAATGGCAGTGAAAATAAAACAAAACTTTCCAAATTTGAATTATCAAATAGTCGCTGGTTCCTATGGTATCCAGAAAGACAAAGTAAAATATTTACATCACTTTTGACTTTGGAATGAATTAATTATTTGAAAAATATTTTACCTAAACTTTGGGAAACATATAATATATTAGAGAAACATATTATGAGATTAGAGAAAAGGGATAGTAGTGATTAATGTTTCTTCTTATTTCCAAAGTATTGTTTATCTTTGTGTTCATGAAGGTGGTTTTATTTTCCATGAGGGAGCACTACCTTGAAAAAAGCAGTTTTCTAAAAGGGCTGTGAATTTTGGAAGTCACCTTCTAAAACATGTAGTCCCTTAACTTGTACTTCTTATAAGGTTACACTGGCCTAAATATTTGTAAAAATACCTCTCATACCACTGCCTCCTCAAGTCTCCTCTAAGCAGAGCCATCTTAGGGGAGAAATGTTTTCCTAATTATGTCTTGGTGGATCTTGGAGAAGTGGCAGTCTTGCAGTCAACAAGTATTTTGACTTCTGTCCATGAGTTTCCTATCCAATGCAGGTGCTTTTAGTTCACAAGGAAAATTTTGACCTCCAATGCAACAGATATTTAATGCACCCATCCTTTTACTTTCCCACAACAATTACTAATAGTCTTTCCTGAGAACCTTGCACTAGGCCTCTTACATGTCATGTGTACAGGTCTTACAACAGCCCTGCTAGATAGATAGCATTAAATCTACTTGTAGAGAAGGAAATTAGAGCTGAAGATATTAACTAACTTGATCAATCACAGGCCCTGAGTATTTTACTAAGGTCCTTAGGACAAGACCAAGGAAATATACTTCTAAATAGAATCAGCTCGCTAAGGTGAATGACAAGATATATTATGATTTGTTTTCTCCGTGGCACTTGATTTACCCTTTTAGGTTAAGACATTGGAAATATTTTTTCAAAATAATGTACCAGTAGGGAGAAACCATTAACCCTTGAGTTCAAATATATATTTTTAGATCTCCCAAGAGAAAATCAGAGTCTGAGAGAAATGGGGTATAGATGGATCTTTTGTGGAACAAGTAAGGAGGATCTTGGCAGTTCTGGAGCAGCATGTTTCAGTCTGCAGTGCCCCGGCGATGTCCCGGAGGTACCCAGGAGCAGGGGAGCAGAGAAATAAACAGTTAACACTATGGGCTAGTTGTTCCTCATTTACTTTATTGAGAATGCTTATTAAATATTCTGAGGAAAGATTTAGTCAGGAAAAAAATCATTTGAAAACCATGAATTTAGGGACTGAGATGTGGACAGCATGTGAATCCTCAGGCAATCAGTGGACTCAAGCAGGTACCACGAGGGGGAAGGGGAACAGTTTGCTTGCGTCGAAATTTTCCTTGACCTAGGCTGATAGGAAACCATTATCCTATTCAGAGGCGGGAACTGAACAAAGGCAACAGCAAGGAGGTTTCCCAAAGCTAACAGTGTAGAGCGACAGTTCTGCCATCGCTGCTCACACTCCTCTTTGCAGTGTTTCCATCACTACCCGTACCCGTAGTTTGAACATTGTATCCCCTGATTTGCTAGATAGCACAGTGGCAAAAATATTTAATGCTATCACCAAACAAAACTGAGTTACAGTCCCTAACCTGGGGCTACAAAGCTCTCTTGTACTTCGTATGTGTTATACAAAGACCCTGACCAATGGGACAGATAGGAGGTGAAATCTCGTTGGCACTCAACTCGCCACGCCTCACTCCCTGGCTCAGGAATCTGTCTGCATGGAAGAAGAGGTACCCTTTCCTCACTTACACAAGGGCACCATATAGGCTAGTGACAACTCTGCCCTGTGCAACAGTCCCCTCCATACCCCCATCCCCTATAACCTGCGTTTACCTCTCTCCTGGCATTTTACACATAGTAGTGTAACTCCCTGTAAGTCTGGAACATTATTCCTTGCCATGTAATAGCATAAGAATAATGGTTTTCCGTTATATCTCCTACATCTTAGTACTATCCCTGACCCATAATATATACTCCCTAATTATCTTTGGATTGTTATGGAATGAATATTCCATGTGGTAAAATTAATTTATGTAATTCTCAATATAGAACTTTAAAAAATTTGTGTGTGCCAATGGACTTTAGGACTTTTCTTATGTTAACCACAACAAAATATTTGATGCATTCTATGAATTAGATAAATCATATAAAATGTATTTAATTCACTCTAAATCTCAGCATCAAATTAGGTTGTTTTCTATTATGTATTGCTTATCTGGACTCTTTAAACACTGTGATGCTTTCCCCTGACACAGACAGTAAGACATAAAAGCCATAGGAATGTGATTTAATCAAATCATACATTTGACAAAGGGGCTCTGGACTGGAGGATGGAAGGGGGAGTTCCTACTCTGTGGTAGATTCCATGTCCATTTGAAATCATTCTATTTCATTTTAAACTTATAATCACTCTTTGAATTAGATATTTCACTTTAAAAGTGAGGTAACTGAAGATCAGAGAACTTAACTTAGTAAAAGTCACTTATATTGTAAGAGCCAGAATCAGAAAGTCCAGCGTTCATATGAGAACTAATTTGTCCAGTTGATATTTTCCTTACACTGATGATGCTTTCACAATGATGAAGTATTTTGTTTACTTGGGAATTTCAGCTAATTATCTCAGTACTTTTTCTACATGATGAAAAATGACCAATTTGAGTGATGATATTTTTCTTCAGTTAGGTGATTTTTTTTCCATTTAACTTAATGTATTGACATCATTTTTACATAGTCTGGAGCCAACCTCCAATTTCCCATTGAATCCAGGTACATAAAGTAAAATACTAAGATATATTCAAACATTGGCCAAAGACGATTTTCATTATCAGTGCCCACCAAGCATATATATACTTCCTTTAATGAAAGTGATTATCTTTTCCCAGCTTTGTTCATACAGAATACCTGACTTCTCATTGTTTAAAAAGTCCTCCCTGCTTCAAACTCTTTTCGTCTATTGCTATTTTCCTTGGATAGGTTTTTTCTTTTTAATTCAACTGAGTGTTTTTTAGCAATCTTACATAATATGCACTTTCTCAAAAAAATAGATTAATATTTAACCATCCCCAGAATATATATTTAAAAAAATCAAAATTATTTAAGCATGCCAGAGGATAAAATATAGCAATCAGTTACATATATATATTGTATATATGTTTTGTAATATAGAAAGATAATAGAGAATTTAGACCTCTCTGCAGAAATGTGTGTGAAAAATCATATATGTATGTGTGTGTGTTTTGTTTTTGTTTTGATAAAGCCAGAGTTAAATTGCAACTTTGCTTAGAGGTGAGAACTTTTCTTCTTCAAAGACAATACGCAGAATGTTGGCTATCTGGGCAATATTCGATTATCAAAGGCAATTATTCGATTATCTGAGCAGATATTTTAACTCTGAGCAAATACTGATTTCATGAAGAACTAGCAAAATAGGTTTAACTAATAATTCAGTTAAATATCAAACCACTCCAATAATTTGTGTCATGTTCTACTTGACACTTCACTTAACACTAAACTTAACAATTAAATTAGTTCTGCAATTATATATGACTTGAGGAAGTAATTCTTAGCCATGCTTTTCAATGGTTTTTAGCATGTTTGTGGAAAAAGGGGCACTTTATTCTATTATTTTTTAAAAGATAGCTATTTGTAGGTATAGATATAGATATAGATATAGATATAGATGTAGATATAGACACAGATATCATCAGTGAGTCCCATTTCAGTTACCTGAAATCTTTGGTTATGACTTCATGACCTGAAGATATTTTCATACATATTTTTCTCATTGTAAAGAGCAGTACAAAAGATGAATGAGACATATTCTCTACAAATAAAGAGATGATAACCTATTAGAAGAAAACTATAAATATACAAATACAATAAATCAAGGAAGCATAGAATAACCACCATAATAAAGGTGTGAAGTATTCTAGTGTACCAAAATGAAATAAATCAGCATATAACTTTATAAAACTTCTCCATATTTTAAGGTAGGCTGTCTATTGTAGCCCCAGGTTTGCCATCAAGTAAAGAATGAGTGTGTCAAATCATTGAACAATTTGGTACTCAGTTTTCTTGTATGAAAAAAAATAGTGAGTTCATCCTAGGTTTGTCTCAGCTTCCACTTTTGATGACAAAAGCATCATGGCAACTAGATAGTACTTCCAAGGAGAGCATACCCTCAGATGAGACAAGAAAGAAATTCCAAAGAAAGGAAAGTATATAACATACACATGGAATTTCTAGAGATGAAGTTAAAAAAAAAAACCCAAATCAAACAAAATATAATTAAGCAAAGCAGCATCAAGCAAATAATGAGACACTTCCTCCAAAAAAGATGTTCTTTAAGAAAAGTACATTGTTTTGGTTCAGTTGGTGCAGAGTTTTATGTAATTTTGTGATAAGCCATAGGGATAAGGTTGGAGATAGCTACTGAAATCTTGAATTCCAGAATATTATTCTGTTTATAGTTAATTTGGTAGACAGAGGGATCAGAAATTCATCTGATGACTGGAGATGTTCTGGCAGATTTAGGAGAAGGATGATTTGAAGAGGAAGAACCTAGAAGGGAGTATAGTTTTGAAGCTATGCCAGGAATTCAAGATTTCAGTTAATGAGGATCCAAACTGACATGACAAAAATGAGAAAAGAATGGAGAAGGGAACAGATGTTAAAAAAAATAAAATATGTAACACATTTTTTTGTGAAGGAGTAAGGATAAAGAAAAGGATACGCTATGAAAATTTAGATGCGAATACCTGAATAAATGGTGGCGTCATTTCAAGAAGAAAATCAAAAAGAGAGCTTGTCTTTGGGGAGACCAGACTGAAACAAAACAAAAATTCATGTAATTTAAGGGCTAGGAGAAAGATTAGTTATCAACTAGGATAATTTATTTATTTCACATATTAAGAAACCGAGGTTCAGAGAAGTGATCTGATTAAATCAGATGACTAACAGAGAATGAAATTTTGAAACATGCTAAGCTTGAGAGACCAGCAAAGGAGCAGGTGGAGATATGCAATAAGGCAGTAGAAAACAGCTGATGTCCACAATAAAAACACAGTTTATTGTTAGAATAAAATGATCACCTCACTATAATAATAACTTTGAAAGAAAACTGCAGAAGAGCAACTTGCCACAAAAGTGCCAGGAATGGCAAGAATATTGCTTTATAATTTTAGGAAAACTAATTTTCTTATGACATCTCCAGATTACATATAGTAAAAAAAATTGGGAAAAGAAAACAATCTTAAACCTCAGACATATTTCCCGCTGTTCTGTTACACTGAGATTAATTGCAAGTCAAATAAGTTAAACAGTACAAAATGTTTTACAAAACACATGGAAGGTTTCACATGACCTAAAATAAAGGGCTATAAATGTGACACAATATACTCTACTAGGAGAATGTCTGAATATTTCTATTACAAAATAATTTTCTCCTACTGCAGCTTCCCTAGGAAAGAGACAAGATAACATTGATTTCTTAAGCCATCATTTCAGAGAATGATATAATTCTTTCATTTTAAAAATATATAAAGCAGTGATGCTCTTAGTGGCTTTTATGTTTCAGAAAAGGTTCTATAAATTTGCATACTACAATTAATTAAGAAATTGCTAAAAGGGGCAAACGGGATGAATCTATAAATAGTAAAATTTGTCTCCATCTTAATCAAATAGAGAGTTTTAATCTTCACAATTATATTTTTGAGAATGCTTGTCATGTCTTATAAATATATAAATAATGGTTTTAATAAATATAACCATTATATAAATAATTAAATGTCGCTTGATTTCCATCCATTTGCAATATATTTCATATAAGTTAGTTCCCAAATATATATTTAAAAATATTTCTTTGACGAAAATTTTAACATACTTGGAATCTACAATATAACACTAAATTTTAAATAAATAGATCATCTGCCACTTATACTGATGAAAACAAAAATTGAACATTTTACTTAGAAAATATTCAGAAAAATATACGTTTCACAGTTGACTCCTACCTTCCATAAACTTGCAATATCTTAAGTAGATGATCCTATATGGAGGTATCTAGATATACATCTGTTGAGTAGAATCAACCACTTGGCCATCCAGTCATCTTTCAGTATTGATGAATCATGAAAAAAATTTTAAAATAATAAAATGGGAGAGAGGGGGGCCGGCCTGGTGGTATAGTGGTTGGGTTCATGTGCTCCACGTCAGCGGCCCAGGGTTCGAGGGTTCAGATCCTGGGCTCAGACCTACATATCACTTATCAAGCCATGCTGTTGAGGCATCCCACATACAAAATAGAGGAAGATTGGCACAGATGTTAGCTCAGGGACAATCTTTGCCCAGCAAAAAGAGGAAGATTGGCAACAGATGTTAAAACAGTGGGAGAGAGAGCGAGGAAGAAGAAGAAGAAAGAAGAGAAGTAGGAGGAAGGAAAGAAGTAAGGAAGGAAGGGAGGGGGGAAAGGAGGGAAGGAGGAAGGAAAGAAGTCACAAAATCTGATTACTTTGCATATTGGTAGACAAAGTGAGGAAAAGGTCAGTCAATACTCAACCTATATTTTCAAATATACTAAGAGCTTCACTCTGCCCGTAGTCTGTGCCTGGAATTAGAAACGTGACTCTCTTAAACATAATGGACACCGGAGGAGGAAAACAGATTTGGGGAATGAATATACGCATTGTCTCTGTTGCAGAACCTTCTTGATTCTCCAGATTAATAATCTTTGCACTCTCTGGGCATTGCCTTCCTCTTCCACACACCTAACCTGTATCTACCTTCTTTAGGCCTTGATCATGGCTAGCTAACAAGAAATTCTGCTATAAAGTTATCTGCTAAATGGATCATCTCCAGGGTATATACTTTTTATTACACAAGGAACAATTTCTGATTTGAATGATAATGTATATGGAATGACAGATGATGGGATCCAGTGAACTCCTGAACAGATTATTAAATTGACGCCCACCTAATTTGTCCTCTGACAAGGTCAGTTAAGGTATCAAAAATTATATTAGATAATTGCTCCAATATACCATGAAAAGAATAAAATATGTGCATGCATAGAATCATCATGTAAAGCAAATAAAAATAATCAGATTGCACAGTGTTCAACAGTTTTTATCTAGAAAATCATCATGGATGAGTGCATCAATTTGTTTATTTTAATTCTTTAGAATTGTTTATAGTTCTGTAAGTTTTAGCTTTATGCTATTTGCTACTTAAATTGTAAACTCATTTTCTCTAAAATTACTTTTCGCTGTTGATTGTTGATACCTCTTTTCATTCTTTATAATTTACATTTAGCTAGATAAAATCATAAAACTGGCACAATTTTACGAATTTTTTGTACAAACATTGGATCCATCAAAGATTGTTATCAAAATATATTGATTCTGAAGGCACTTCCCCTTAGGGAATGTTTTAAATCAAAATCCTCTTGGAAAATATAAAGTAAATTATAACTATAAAATATTATGACCAGTGATTCTGCTATGTATCAAATACAAGTAACCATACTTAGCTCTTATTGAGATGGTTTACATATTTCAACATTTCACATGGCAAATATATGTCACACTATATTGACTAAAATATAATACTTACTGGGGGCTGGCCCAGTGGTGTAGTGGTTAAGTTCTTATGCTCCACTTCGGTGGCCTGGGATTTGCGGGTTCGTATCCCAGGCGTGGACCAATACCACTCATCAAGCCATGCTGTGGCAGCGACCGACGTACAAAATAGAGGAAGATTGGCAACAGGTGTTATCTCAGGGCCAATCTTCCTCATCAAAACAATTAATAAAAATAAATAAATAATAAATTTAAAAAAATATATAATACTTACTAAATATTTGTGCTTTCATAGACAAATTGTAGAAATCCCATGCAGAATTAGTAAAGAAACAAATGTGGTCCTTTGTGCTATGTCTGTTTGCTTTACTCTAAATTTAAAAATAATAATAATAGTAGTAGACTATGTCCATTTCTCAGGGCTAAGGATAAACTTTAAATTATATTTTTTGGCATCTGAAACATAATATTAACAAAAGAATACTCAACAATAAAAAATACTTAATCATTGTCTAGAGAAAATAAGGATACTTTCCTCAATCTTTGCATGAGATTTAAGTTTGGTTAGATGTTGAGACTCCATTCTGTGAACAATTTTTCATCATATGTCCAGATTTTATATTTAATCAAATCAAGCCTTTTGATTTCTGTACAAAAAAATTGTATATATTACGTAAATTAGGATAATTCATAAGTATCTAATGTCAACACTTCATTAAAATTTAACAGCTTCTCTAATATTACTTTCATAAATACTATGTGCTATTGAAAATCTATGGTATAAATATGAGCTGCTGGGTTGAAATTTTTGCAGCTTGCTAATGAAAGGCTGCAACTTCTGCAGCCTTGTAAACTGTCATATAGTCATCTGCATAACGCACTTATTTCATTTAAAAAATATTTACTTAGCACTATGTGAACATACTATGCTAAGGGACATAAAAGTCAAACAGAAAAGTTATAGGTTATTGATTCAATAATATCTTTTTCATTTTCTATTTTTCGTTTCTAGAATATACTTAATGTTCTCTGAATAAATACACATGACCCTTTGAAAAGAAGGTCTCATGGTCTGTAGTTAAAATTATTTTTTCATGTTAGTTTCACTTATTTATCATTTATTTATTTTTGTGTGTGTTTCTTTTCTATTTTTTTTTACTTTTTGTTTATTGCAGTAACATTGGTTTATAACATTGTATAAATTTCAGGTGTACATCATTATACTTTTATTTCTGCATAGATTACATCATGTTCACCACCCAAATACTAATTACAACCCATCACCACACACATGTGCTGAATTATCCTTTTCGCCCTCCTCCCTCCCCCCATCCCCTCTGGTAACCACCAATCCGATCTCTGTCTCCATGTGTTTGTTTATTGTTGTTATTATCTACTACTTAATGAAGGAACTCATACGGTATTTGACCTTCTCCCTCTGACTTAGTTCACTTTGCATAATATTCCAACCCATATTGAATAATTGCAATATACCAAACATTCTTCTATTTTTATGAGATTAAAAAATGATAAAAATGACAACATCCCAGTTCTCAAGTTGCTCACTGTCTAGAAAGGGAGACATTAAAATATGTATATAATAATGGCAATATCATCATAATTATGTAATATGTAAATCTATGATTACTGTGTAGTAAGTTAAGTGAATATACATGTAACTCATAGATAAAGTAGAGACTGATTAACTCTATTTGGGAAAGGTCACAGAAGGTTTCAGAAAAAATAATGAAACTCAGCAAACTGTTGTAGTTTAAATACAAGCTATCTAGTCTTCAAGGTAGCAGAATATTTTGAAAAGAGAAAGAAGCATTTCAGTATTTCCAAAGTACGTCTTCAGTTGTGGATAGTAATTAGAGGTGACTATGAACATTTAGATTGAAACAAAATCATAAAGCATCACTTGTGTCATGCTAATAACTTGAGAGCTGAGGAAGGATTCTGAGCAAATGACTGATGTAACCAAGTTTCATTTCAGAAAGCTCTGTTAATATCTGAATGCAGAGGATGAATATAGGGAAGTGATACAATTATCCTTCTGCTTGTAATAATGCATTGAATTCCATCCACCCTAATCCACTGCTAAATTTCCTTTTTCTGTGACAATTATCACTTTCTCACATGCGTTGTAATTTATTAGTTATTATATCTATTGATTCCAAGCTCTCAAATGCAAGACGCAAGGAGGTTGGGATCTTTGTATATTTTGTTCACTGATGTTTTGCAAGTACCTGGAAAATTACCTGGCCTCGTATGGACCGTTGCTTAATATTTTCTCTATAAATAAAATATATGAGTTTTATTTTGAAAGATACACAATTGTGCCAGTTTGAAAGATACACTATTAATTTTTTAACATTTATTTTGTATGCTTTCCCTTGACAAATTCTCTTAATAAACATAGCATTCTTAATCTGTTTTCAAGTTTTCCAGGTATGCAAGCACATGTTCATCAAAAGGAGACAATTTTCTTTGATGTGCCAATATTTTTACAAATTATTTCTTGTTTTTGTTTGATTGTGTTCAGTAGTATATCCTAAACAGAATTAAACAACAGTTACAATGGTCAATATCCTATTAATGTTCTTGATGTTAAAGAAAAAAAAGTAGCTAACATTCCAAGTTTTAAATTGTGGTGAAGAATCTGGTGATTTTCAAGAAAAGCAAGGAAGTTAGTGTGGCAGGAGCAGAATAAATCATGAGTATGAGATAGATATTTTTGAATGTTTCATATTTGGTTCTCATGTACTCTTCCGTATTTTCTCTCTATTCAGTTTGGATATCTTCTATTAACCTTCTATTTATATTTGCATCCCCTTGTGTCTCTAATTTTATCTCTTCATTTTCACATGACATTCAAAATATCTGCTTGTTTCTCTGTCTCCCAGAAATGACCCTCTGCTACAGCTCTTTGCTCATACCAAAAATGAATGAAGTTTTACTGACATGACGATTTCACTTCTCTGGAATAGTAGATCATCTAGTCTTCCTTACTTCAAGATATTTTTAACGTCTCTAAATTATTTTATTTTGTATTTTTTCTGTTTTTTCTAGTTGATGACATAGGTGCATTTGTCTGACCCCAAATATCCCACGTTCTAGGAAGTGAAAATTCTAAAATATTTGATTTATCTGATCAATTTACCTGCTCTGCTATGAGCCAGCAAGAATAGAAGCAAGAAGACCAGTTAGAAGATCATTGCAGTATTCGAGCGAGAGGTTATGATGATATCAACATATTCCAGGCTTGCAGAAGTGAAGATATTGACAAATCATTGGGTTTTGAAGGTAGGACCAACAAGATTTGCTGATAGATTTGCAGAGGTGAAAGAAAAAAATGATGGATGCTTCTAAAATTTTGATTCAGTCAAAACCTGAACAAATAGACAACAATGTCAATCACTGGCCCTGGGAAGATTGCTGAAAAACAAAGTTTGAGAAAAACGTAGAGTTTGATTTGGGAATTATATGCTTATTAGAAATCCAAGGGGAGTTATTGGATAAGCTGTTGTATATACAAGTCTTGAATTTAAAGAAATTTAAATCTAGAGTAATCCTATATAGATAGTATTTAAAGCTATGAGACTGGACGAAATTATCCAAGGAGTGCATATAGATAGAAAACATAGCAGGACATAGAACTACAAAGAAAAACACTGCAAAATAAGTAAAAGAAGGATCCGGCAAAGAAGATTAAGTTGGAATATCCAGTGGCTATAAGGAAAATCAGGAAAGAATGAAAATCCAAAAGCCAAATTAAGAAAGTGTTTTAAAATGCAAAGAGTTATCTACTGTATCAAATGCTGCTGAAAATTTAATTAAAATGAGGACTCAAATTTGGTCACCAGATTAAGCAATGCTGAGACCATAGGTGACTCACTAGTGTTTTAGTAGTGACTGAAGGTTGACTCTAGAGCTTGACTGAGTTGGCTCTAGGGAAAGTCAGGAGAGGAAGTGTAGACCCATTAAGGGGAGTGTTGCTCTAGAGGAGAAAAGAGAAATCTAAATAATACCAATTGGGTTAAAGAGAGGATTTGTTTTGTTAGTTGAAAAATAATAATAGTGTTTTTTCTTGCTGTTGGAACTGGTCCTATAGAGAAGTAAAACGTGATGATGTCAGACAATAATATTGTAATTGAAAGAACATAGTCTTCAAGGCAATGGAGTTGTTGCCCTTAGGTAGAAATATGTTCAGTTCACACATTGTAATGGGAAAAGAGTGCAGCACGCATGGCACAGTTGCACATAGTCAAGGGATTGCTGGCAAAGGTTGAGAATGTTCGCTTCTCGTGTATTTTCTCAATGAAATAAACAGCAAGATTATTGATATTTGAAGTGAAAGAAAGTGTTGGAGGTTTTTGAAGAGAGTACAAACTATAAAATAGTTATCTAAGAGAGCTGAGAGTGAACGGTTTGGTAATATATAGTAAGATTGCTTTTGGCACTAAGGGCCCACATGAGATGCTTGGTCATGAAGTCAACATGGCTTGTGTTTTCTCTAGTCACAGTTTGAGGGTGTAATGAATTATTTTAATAAATTTTTAAACCTCTCTTGCATTCCTGGAATAAAATCTACTCAGTTTTCATATCAGAAAATAATTTTCACAGTATCTAGTATTTACTCCTTTCTTTTTGGTAATAGAATCCACAGTTTAAGTTGTGAAATTGGACATCCGACCAGGCACTTCAATTTTTTATGCCTTCCTCAGCTAACTGCATTTTTATGGCAGAATTCAGGCTAATGGACTATAAACAGAACGACATGTTTAACTTTTAGTTGATCTTATTAAAAACCAGGATCCCTGTCCTCGATTTTCTCTTTGTTCCATTGGCTGCAAATAGCAATAGCTGGTAAACCCTGAAAGCCTTGTATTATGGAGGGTATAACTGTCCTGCTAGGCTGTGTCGCTAGAGGACCCATTTGTACTGCGCCATTTAATACAAGAGAAATCGACATTTATTATTTTTGAGCAACTATATTTTGGGGTCTTATCTTAGCATCTTATCTTAATACAATAATAGAATATTGTTTTTGTAAGTTATTTGCTAATATTTAATTAAAATATTTATATTTATAGTCATAAGCAAAATATAATTATTTTTTTGCTTGTTTAGTATTATCAGTTGTGCTTTTAAAGTTATGTTTTCTAATATTGAATGGAGAGCTTTGCATATGTTTCTGTTATGGATCACTGAAATACGTAATGTTGAATTATCTGTTCTTTACCAGATAGTTGGAACTGAGTTTTGGAAATATCTGTTCCAAATGCTTATTTCAAAAGATTAATTTTGAATATTTTTATTTTCTAATGTAATTAGCCTTAATTAAATGCACTATTATGTCTTGGGTCAAATTTGATTATTTATATTTACTAAACTATCAACTCTTTCCTTCAGGTTTTTTAATTTATTTACTATAATATTTAACCTCTTTGTTATTATAATGACCCTTTTTATATTTCTAAAATATATTGTTTGCTCTCTCTCTTTAAGCTTGTTGATGTATTCATTCAAAAAATCAGATTTTGAATTTAGGATTTTTTTGTTTCCCATTTCATTAATATCAAATGTTTACCTCTTGTTTCCTTGAAAAAAATTATTCCATGTCTTTTCTATTTTCTAAGCACATAATTTTAATTTAATCTCATATTTTTCTAAATTTTAAAGAAAATTAATTTGTTTAGAAATTTATCATGTGACTCCTCAAATACCACCTCTTCGGTGTCTTACGTTGATTCTTCATCTTTCCTGTATCTGGGAACCTTTAGGTATTCTGTTGTTAGTATAACATATGTTAGTAACAACTGTTATCATTTAGCTATTTAGCTCCTCTGTAGCACTCAGTTGCCAAGAATAATAACCAGTGATTAATGGAGCTCATCTCTGTGTGTTCATCTCATTTTTCCAAGTGTCCAGGATTTCTACAAGCCTAGTTTTCCCCAGATTCCAAAAGAGTTATTTTGATCCTCAACTGATTAGTTTCTCATCATTTGCAAAGGAGAAAATATGCCTGATCCAAGTTTCATTGTTGAGATGGAGCAGCACCATTGAGACTATAGAAGCTCTTGGCTTGACAGAGGTAGAACTGTTGGATTAGGCTTTGGGGGCAAAAGAAGCAAGAATGGATGTAGAAATGTTTGCCTGGATTGGTAATCATTCCCGTATACCTAACCTACCACCATTGTTCACTAGGTCTACAACTATCTAAAATCACCTAAGTGGTTAAAAGATATTTTGCTACAAAAGACCTACAAGGACATTCAGACCTCCTCTGTGAATCACTAATTTTTAAAAATATATTTTAAAACATTTTAAAGACCAGTTAATCTAGTCCTAGGGCCAGAATAGCTAATACTTTTGAAATTGGCAATCTGGGTCTATTTTTGTAGGTGGATTTAGACACAATTAGGTAGATCATAATTAAATATTTCTATTATTCCATCAGATAGTGTTTCCATTAAGAAACAAGAAAATTGAAATTCAATAAAATTATACAGTTATATTGAAGATACATGTAAATTTGTGGATAAGAAGCATGTACGTATTCCATTCAAGAAAACAAAAGGTTTTCTTGCATAGCAACAAAATTTATTTTAAATTATTGTTAAAAAATGTATGAAAAACAGATTTTAAAAATTGGTAAGAATGCTGCATTTTATTGAATTAAAATGTAAACACTACTAAAACTTCAATGTAAATAAAAGATAATTTTAAAACCCTATTCCCACCCTAAAATGAATTACTAAAGTGAAATTTTTTCTGATTTCAATGTATATTTAAATGTATAAAACATTGTTTTAAAAATCTTCAGCAAGCATATGACAACATTGATAACTACAAACTCAAGGGCTCCTAGCAAAATCTTGAAGCCTGTCTTCTAACTTGCAATTTTAATCCTTCCATATTTTGGAAGGATATGTATGCAGGGAAACACATATATAGGCATGTTTAAAAAATCGTTTTCTATTGATCTATAATAATCATAGAGCTGTAGATAGATGTCTTGATTATCACTGCATATATCTGTTGCAGTAAAAAGGTAAGTGCTTTTTTCTTGGAAGGTCAGTAAAGATTTTCTAAGTAAATCTTTTATGATCACTGGTTTGTCAGCAGTTAAATTAATATTACTAATCTACCTTTACTAATATTATGAAACAATGTTTCTTTTCCTGTTTTGCTCACTGAAGAATAAAACACAAGTGTTTCCTTTGGGATTCTCTTTATAGGCTTGTCTCCAAGATTACTTGGTAAAATCATTCATCTGTGAGCCTAATATATTCTACAAATGCTTAATAAGATTTTACAATAAGTTTTTCCTAGAGTGTTAAAAATGAAAGTTATAATACCCCTTGGATGTGATAGGAAACTGAGAATTTCTTTTTGGATTGATGTTATGGGAATATTACAGCCATATTATGCTTTTAGGAGATGATGTGTTGAATATTTTTTAATTGCTGTTGTTTAAGAAATAAAGTTTAAATCTATATATTGAGTCTTTAAATCGTTATTTTAAACTGCTATATTCCACCTAATTTCCTGAAACCTAAAGAAGTTTAAAATGACAAAATAGACTATGCTAATTTAACATTTTCTTTTCCATTTTGAAAGTTCAAATCCAAAATTATGTTTTACAAGTATATACCATACAGGAGTAGGGTGACTCTTGAAGTATAACTTTTCTAATCAAGCACACTCATTTGTAAACACAAGTGCTATAACATAAAAATGCACTAACAGAGAACTGAAAAAATTTATAGATCTTGAGAAACCGTAGTAGAAGCCTTTTAGATAGATTAAATCAAATAGAAGAAAATAATTTGGGTCAGGTTGTGATGGAAATATAATATTTGAAATAATTTTTTAAAAATCCATTAACGATAAAAATTTAAGTATTAATTGGATCTACGTATGCATATGATGAAACTAAATATTCTAATCAATATGCAAATTGACTTCTCTAAATTATGCCAGAATACTCTTCACTTGGTTGATGTGTAAGTCTATATCATTTCTATAGATTTTTGTTTAACAGCTGTCTTCTTCCCTTATTTCCTATGGATCTAGTGTCCCAAGAGTGTCTAGAAACTAGGTACTAAATTTAATTATCATAGGTGCTTGTGGTAATCAGCTTCAAAGTGACTCCCAATAATTCTTGCTTCCTGGTATTCATGCCCTTGTGTAAGCCTCTCTCCTTGTGTGTGGGCCAGATCTAGTGACTTTTTTAAAAATAAAATATGGCAAATGTGTCACTTCTGTGATACAACTATAAAATACTGTGACTTCTGTCTTGCTAACACTTTCTCTTTGGCTCTTCTTGAATGCTTTCTCTGATGAAGCAAGTGTCCATATTGTGAGTTGTCCTATGTAGAGACCCCCAGGACAAGGAATGGAGGGTGGCCTTGGGCCAACAATTAGTAAAGAAGTGTGTCCCTTAGTACAACAACCTCCAAGGAACAACAATCACATAGTGAGACTGTTGTGCCATCATAGGCCAACCAACACTTGATTTGTAGCCTGTGACACCCTGATCCAGAGCACCAAGCTAAGCCATGTCTGAATTCCAGACTAACAGAAACTGGAAGACAGTAAATGTTTTTTTAAGCCCCTAAATTTTGAGTAAATTTGTTATGCAACAATAGATAACTAATACAAGGCTCCTTTAATTTTAGTTTCTTAGTTAAACCCAGTAAAAATCCATAACAAAAGCTTAGGTGTGAAGCTGAGGCTAAGAAATTTCAGCAGATCCCATTTCTCTCTTTTGCTATAATTCCACATCGTTCATCCTTAGCCTGAAGCTTGAAGCAAGATTGAGTTATGTTACTATCAGAGTTGAGTGGTCTTGGATACACAACTTGGATACAGAAGCAATTGCCTGAGAGACTCATTCTTGGCACACTTTTCCTATGTGCTTTAGCCTAATAAGAGGCTATTAGCTTTTAACACACCATGATGATCCATTTGCTCCCTGTGTTGAAAGAAACAGGTTATTTCTAAAGAGCCTTTTAACTATATACTGTACACGGAATGCAAACCACTTTAATTATTCTCCTATTTTAAAAATAATAATTTTTGTGTGTGTGTGTGTGAGGAAGATCAGCCCTGAGCTAACATCCGATGCCAATCCTCCTCCTTTTATGCTGAGGAAGATTGGCCCTGGGCTAGCATCCGTGCCCATCTTCCTCTACTTTATATGGGACGCTGCCACAGCATGGCTTGACACGCGATGCATCGTGGGCTCCCAGGGTCCAAACCTGTGAACCCTGGGCCGCCAAAGCAGAGCACGCGCACTTTACTGATGCGCCACCCAGCCAGCCCTAAAAATAATAATTTTATGTAATGAACTACATGCTTGAATTTCTAATGCTGAACAATCAATCTTTCCATTCTGGAAAATCCCAGTTCTATCATAAAATGTTAATCTACTAAACTCAATTAACTCACAAATATACATTTATATATCAGCATTTCTATGCTCACTATAAGAGAAGTCATTTGATACACAAAAGGAGTACAATTTCAGCCAAGTAAAATATTTTGAAATTATGTACTCTTTATCTCTTATTTTTACCATAACATTTAAGTTGATAGAAGTTTTAAATGGATTTAAGATTTAAATGTTTAATGAGATTTTTCTGTGCTTTTCAATAACTGATGTTTTGACTATTCATGTAGTTGAAAGTATTCCAATAGTTATGGGACCTGCTGAAGGTTTTACTGGAGAGTGTGGAAAGAGATCTGACAAAGTATGTTCAAAGCTAGCCGTAGGAGAAAAATATAGCATTCTTGAAATTACTCTATTGAATTTAATAAGTGATACAGATGGATGAGTGGATGGATGAAAGGATACAGATAAATAAATGGATATAAAAAAACGGGGAGAAAGAGAGACAGGAGGTATTCTACGTCATTTCTTGTATCATTTGTCTTCCTTTCTCATGAAATATTTCCTGACTCAATTTTTATTTGATGGGAGTACATCTTTGAAAATTTTTCTGAAAGAGATTATGCATGGTTATATTCTGAGTCCTTGTATGTCTGAATGGTCTTTCCTTTCGATTGTATGTTGTCTTTTTTTTTTTCACACACTTTGGGGTATAATTTTCATATCATAAAATTTACTTATAAGTATAAAAATCAACGATTTTTAGTAAACTTATACAGTTATGAAACCATCTCCACTATTCAGCTTTAGAAGATTTCCATCACCCCAAACAGTTCACTCCTGCCTTTTTGCAGTCAATTCCTAGTTCTATCCTCAACCTGCGTCAATCACTAGTCTGCTTTCTGTTTATGTAGATCTTTCTATTCTGAACATTTCATATATTGAATTATACAATAAACAGTCTTTTGTACCTGGCTTCTTTCACTTAGCATAATGTTTCTGAGATCCATTCATATAGTATGATGAATGCAGTGTGTTCCTTTTTATTGCTGAATAACATTCCATCATTTCCATATATCACTTTTTTTTTTTTTGTGAGGAAGATCAGCCCTGAGCTAACATCCATGCTAATCCTCCTCTTTTTGCTGAGGAAGACCAGCCCTGAGCTAACATCTATTGCCAATCCTCCTCGTTTTTTTCCCCAAAGCCCCAGTAGATAGCTGTATGTCATAGTTGCACACATTTTGTCTTTTCATTCACCAGCTGATGGACATTTGGATATTTCCAGTTTGGGGCTATAACAAATTATGCCATTATGAATATTCATATATAAGAATGTTATGTGGACATATGTTTTCGTTTCTCTTATGTAAATACCCAACGGTGGAATGACTAGGTTATATGGTAAATTTATGGTTAACTTTTTTAACAAATGCTAAACTGTTTTCTAAGATGGCTGTAACATGTAATATTCCTAACAACAATAGATGAGGTTATAATTTCTCCACATCTTCCCAAAACTTGTTATGTTTATCTTTTTTACTATAGTCGTTCTTGTGGGTATATAAAGATATTTAATTTATAGTTTTAATTTGCATTTTCTTAACAACCAATAATGTTGAGCATCTTTTCTTGTGCTTATTAAAATTGAGATCTCTTCTCTAGTGGTCTGTTCATATCTTTTGGCCAATTTTAAAATTAGGTTCTTTGTCTCATAGGTCTGTGAAACATTTTATTTTTCTTTATTTTTTTTCTTACTGTTCTTCAGATTTGACAATTTCTATTTCTGTCTTGAAGTACATTGGTTCTTTCCTCTGCCATTTCAAATCTCCTATTGAGATCCTCTAGCAAATTTTGTATTTTTTACTTTTCAACTCCAAAATTTTCATCTGTTTCTTTTATTAATTTCTTTATAGAGATTCTGTATGTGTGGAGTCATTATCATCATACTTTCCTTTAATTCTTTGAAGATGGTTTCCACTAGTTTTTTTTAACATATTTATAATAGCTGCTTTGAAAACTTTGCCTGCTAATTTCAATATAAAAACTTGATTGCCCTCACTTGAGTGTGTGCCAGACATTTTGATGTCTTTATATGCGTCTTAATGTTTTGTCAAAAAGTTAAAATTGTAGGTACTATATTTTAGCAACTTTGGGTTTTCATTTTTCTCCTAAAAGTTGTTTTTGTTGCTGTTGTTATTGCTGTTGTTATTGTTTAATAACCTGGCTCAACGAAATCTCTGGAATCTCACCGTATTTTGCCACATATGTCTCTAGCCAGTTTTTTTTCAATTTGAATTTCAATTTAGGTAGTCATTGGGCAGAGGCTGTGCTAAAACACTTCTAGTCTGAAAGGCTTATACCCTCTGCTGATGGATATCTATGAATGCATGTGTGGGGAGGGAGTATTCAAGGCACTTTGCAAATGTGTCCCGCTTTCACTTTTGACTGGTCATCTTTTTTCTTCTCTGAGATTATGCACATTCTCGCAGTTAGTCAGAAATTTATGCATAGGTAGGGCCCTCTCCATTCTATCCTGAAAGTGCACAGTCTTTCAGTCAACCACTGGATGTGTGGTGATCTTATGATGCGCCTTAGAACTATTTCTTTTCCTGGGTCTTCCTTTTAAATTAGTTCATTCTGCTAATTCATTGCTTGCTTCAAGCAAAATCACAATCTCTGCCTCATGGATTTTTGACCTTTTCCATTTCTTTGCTCTGGGATGATGAATGTTACTAACATCATAGTGCCCACTCCTCTCCAAATGAATTGGGCTCCCTCTGGTGGTGAAGCTGTTGTTTCACATGGCTGGTCTTGCTTTGGTAGAACTGCCACAAAGGCTGAGACTGAGTTGGGAGGATGAAGGCAGTCTCTGGCAAGAAGACCACATTCTCACACTGTTTTTACCAGAGGTTTAATAGTATTCTTGCATAAACATTTTTCAATTTTTTGTATACCTTTATCAACTATCAGAACGCTGATATATATTTATACTCCATAATTTTATCCAGTTTTATCACTGCTTTTAGAGAGATTTGCTGAGCAATACATTCCTTCAAGTCAAATATCCTACAGAAATGTCTTTCTTTGCTCTTCCCAACAGATGTATGCTATTTATGATGACTGTAAGAATCTGGCATCACAGTCTTCTTTTTTTTCTTAATAGTCTATATATAGATGATATTTCACAATTTCTTACATTGCAGTATTATTGATAGATTCAATGTTGGTATGAATCTCTTTTCTTTTTAAAATTCTATTTTTTCCCTCTGGAAACTTATAGTAGATCTTCTTTTTTCCTGGAGTTTAGCAGCTTCACCAGAGTTTAACTCATAGAGTCCCCTTTTATATATATTTCAAACTCAAGAGAATTTGCCTCCTCCTCCAAGGACCACATGCAGCACATGTTCTCTTTGAGCTTCTTTTGAAGGGCTTCAGTGATATCTGCCTTCTCCCAGCTTCAAGGAGAAAAGGCAAACCATATGCCATTTATTCTAGCTGCTGCCATGGGGTACAAAGGCATCCACTCTCTCACAAGGGAATCTCAGAAAAGTCACTGTTTCAGACATAGAATTGTGGCTTCATCAATATGGTGACATTTACTTTCTCCAAGGAGGAAGTTGGGAAAGAGAGTTAAAATTACATACTCAAGTCACAAATTTTTTGCTCACCCATATGATTTAAAGTAACTCTTTGACTACTTTAACTATTTGATATAGTGTTATCAAAAGTCCAAATGATTCAAGACACTAGATTTGAAAGGCAACGATAACATGTTATACTGCACAGAATACTCCATTTGAAATGTTAACTTTTGAGGTCAGAAATTTATTCCAAATTATCTCTTTTGTTCTTCATGAGATTTGTAAGCTAGTCTATATATATACGTTTTTCAAGAGGTCTGCCATCAGAAGATTTCAAATTCTGACCTAGGTGACTCATTTAGTGTTTCTCACAACCCTTCCCTACCCCCAAATTATTACACAGGTATTTACAGACTTTTATAATATCCATATATATAACTTACCAAGAATTCAAGATTAAAATCTAAACACAGTGTTTTAAATACTATTGCTCAAAACATTTAAATATTTGCTTTCTGTTTGTGGAGAACAAATTAAGGCAGGCTTGTTAGTTTCTCTGCCGGCAGGAGAATTGTATTTCCTCATGCTCTTGAACCTAGGAGTGGACAGATAACTTTTTTTGCCATTTCAGAGTTGATGCTTTAAGAAGCAATGATTGGTTTGCCATATGTCTTTTTCCACAAGATCTACAATTTTCCAGATACCGACTGCTCTGCTCATCACAGATATGGAATGAAGGTGATGTGGAGCAGAGCAAAAGCTGACCCACAATGAACGCTTAATACAAATGACAAACATTGCGTTTTGTAAGCTGATGAGAACTGGGAGTAGTTTATTACCATGGCAAAATGTAGCTTATCTTGATCAATGTATCTTTTTTAAAAATAATTTTTTCAGACTTCCTCTTTAAAAGACAAAATAAAAGTTAGCAATGAAATGTTTTAAGTTTCATTATATTCTCTGAAAAACTAATGAAAAGAGAAAGTAGATATGGTAAAGAAAGTAAGCTCCCTCTCTTATGTACATTTCCCTTACCATTAAAATATTCCACCACCATGTTACTGATTTTTTTTTCAGTTCTCGTGCACCGCATTCTCAGGAAAACCACAAATCACCCACCAAGGATTTTATTTGCGTTTGCCTACTTAGTAGACCTATCATTACTCAGCTTTAATGAGACCTAGTCAGGTCAACAACTCTGCTGATTTTCATAAATATAAGGAAATCCAAAGCCCTAGACACTGGCTACTCAATTACGAATTATGAACCCAGACAATAAAGACACAGTGTGAATTGGTTGCGCAAATGAAATAAATGTTAATCAACTCAGGAGCTGCCAAGTAAATTATTTGGCCAAAAATTGCTCTAGATTGGAGATCAGCAAACATTTTCTGTAAAGAGCCAGATAGAAAATATTTTAGGCTTTGCAGGCCATATGATATTTGCTGTTATAGTGTGAAATCAGTGTTAGACAATACAACGGTCGTAAGTGAACGAGCGAGGCTGCGTTCCAATAAAGTATGTACAAAAATAGGCAGCTGGTCATATGTAGCCCCCTGGGTTTTACTTTGCCCATCTTCATTCTAGATAGGTGTCCTCTCTATATTGGCTTCAAAAGCATTAGATGCTTAAGGATCTTTACTTCTAAATGAATTTGAGCATCACAGATTTGCACTTCTTATTCTGAGTAGTTGCTATAATGTTTTCTTGAATTTATTGGTGTCAATCTATTTGCTGAGATGCAATCTAATCTATTTACACCATTTTCAACACCTATACATTTGTTGATGTGAAGGAAGCTTACATATTAATTTGAGATCCATTTGGTTTGAAGAATTTTCTTAATAATTAGCCACAAAAATATGAATATATAGCAATTGTTTTATTTATTCAGAATTAAAATGGCAATTTTCTGATAGGCAATTAAGATGAAAAATAAAATTTAAACTAAACTTGAAAAATAGCTTTCACTGCTAAAGAAGGACTATTCATCTGTGAAGCTGCTCTGATTTAACATTATAAATATGTGTAGAGCTTATAGAAATTTGAATAATACCTAAAAATCTTTCTGATTATGGAATTAGTTATCAGCCATTAACACTAATAGCATTTATTGCATTTAATGGCATACCTTTGTCATAACCATAATCTAATTAAAATTATATCACAATAAAAGGTATAGCAGCATAAAATAAATACAATGTTAAGCAAGCATTAATTTTACTTAACTGATTAATCTCTTCATTTGCATATTTTCTTCTTAATACTAACTATAAATTACTTTAAATTGTGTGTAATTCATTTGTATTAAAGATGCAAATAATCATTTTCCTGTCTACAACAAATTTTTATTTTAGGCCCTTATTTGTTTTGTCTCTAAATGTTTTATTGTCATTTGAAAAAAATCCGATAATAATTCACAAATGATAATCATTGTAAGAAATTTTATGTGAAACTTAGAATTAATATTAAGTTTTTAGGCTATTTAAATACTTAAGTTACAGTTACCTATCATACATTCAAGGTAGTTAGCATCTAATAATCTTAAAGCAACATTATCTTTTTTTGATAAATGTTACAGCATCTTCCTTAAAGACTCTGTTGATATATAACCAAACATTACCAAAAGAATCTGAGAACTTGTAATTAATCATTCAAGTAGAACTCCTACTTAAAAAATAAGATTTTTTAACAAGATAGAGCAAAGCAAACTAAGTATGCATTTCCATGCCACCTGCTTCTGCTAAATTTATATACATACTGTTTCTTCTTCTGCAAATATTTAAGAGAAAAGCATCCCTTAAAAATATTTAAAACAAACCAGTGAGAACTGGATTTTGACCAGGCAAATATAATTTGACTTTATTTATTCACTTGCATTTTTTAAAAAACTGATTTGAATCTGCTTGGCACACCTAACTTATTCAGAACAAGTCATTTGTGGTTTTCTTCCTTATCACTGTACATATAAATGTTTGCTATAATTAAAGTCATTGAGTGGCTGGAAAGGCCAACAATAATTATACAACAAATTGAAAAGCCAGGGCAAAAAAATGAAATTATGTGTCTTATCCTTTAAAATATTTAGGTCTATTTATCCAAAATATTAGACTCATATAATAAATATTGCCCATGAATTTGTTTTTATGTTTTAGTGGTATTTATGATAATATTCTTTTGTTCATTTCACGAGTATTTGTTGAAAATCCATCATGTGCTAATTGATGAAACTACAAAGGCAAGATATCACCCTTAACATCACTGAACTCAGTCTAGTGTCGTAAACAAACTTCAGAGAACTAAATTCTATTATAGAACTCTAGAGATAAAGTCCAGCAGGTCACAAAGAATGGAACAACTAAGTAAAAATTGGTAA
This sequence comes from Ceratotherium simum simum, assembly GCF_057802395.1. Taxonomy (NCBI): domain Eukaryota; kingdom Metazoa; phylum Chordata; class Mammalia; order Perissodactyla; family Rhinocerotidae; genus Ceratotherium; species Ceratotherium simum. Next base: position 60,821,265 of record NC_141901.1, on the reverse strand, counting down.
GTGGGAGATGACTGCCTGCGTCAGTTTACAGTTGAATATTCAGTGGTTCTAGTGTTTTTAATAACGTTACTAAATATGGTTCACATTTAAAGTAGGGTAGTTTTTGTTTGTTTGTATGCTTGTTTTTAGGGCAACAGAAACTTTATTCTGGAAATGAGTTGTCCTTTTATCAGTCAAGATGAAGTAACAGGGACTAGATTTACCCTTCTGCCCTTAAACAACTAAGAAAAAAAGGGCAAAATATATGAAACAACTGTTTTCAGGAGACTGGACATCAGACAACAAAGAATAGTGATTCCTGAGATATGGGAAGTAAATGAGGTGAACTCTATGATGCCACAGACTACTGCTTTGAGAGAATTTACAGGTCATGGGAATAATACCCATTGCTTATACAAGACTAGGAATAGTGCATTTCCCACTAGACAGACTGGTAACATCATCATTCACAGGGCATTGAGTAGGATATTACAAAGAATCTTGCCTCAGTAATGAGGAATAATCACCCAAGTCTAAATGCTGCTCTGGTCTTACCTGTCACATCTTAAAAGAATGACCTAAAAGGATCAAACTGTTTCAAAGCAACCTAACTGTGTCTCATAACAAAGATCAGGAATATTTTTAGAAATACAAAAATATCTGGATCCAACAAGGTAAAATTCACAATGTGCGGCAACCAATCAAATATTATGAGGCATGCGAAGAAACAGAAAAATATAAGCCATAATCAGGGGGGAAAAGCAATGAAACGTAACAACAATTGTCAGAGATGTTATAATAATCACAAAAGGATATTAAAGCACTTATTTTCTGTGAACAAAAAGCTAGGGGAAAGGCTGAATTTGTTACGGCATAGAGGATATAAAAAATAGACAAATTGAATTTTGAAGATGAAAACTATAATATCTGAAATGATAAATGCATTGCATGAGATTAATGGCAGATTATACATTGCAAAAACATGATCTGTGAAACTTAGGACACAGCAATAGAAACCAACCAAAATAAAATTCAAAGAAAAACTAAATTTTAAATGATCAGTGCATCAGTGAACTTTAGGACAACATCAAAAGACCTAATAAACATGTAATTAGAGTCCCCAAAGGAAAAAGGGGGGGGATAAAAAATATTTGAAGATATAATGACCAAAATTTCCAAATGAATAAAACTACACAAACACATACCAAAATAAAATTGCTTAAACTAGTGATAAAGAGAAATTTTAAAAGCAGATAGAGAGAAATGAGACATCAGGTACAGAGGAACAAAATAAAGATGGCAGATTATTTTTTGTTGAAAAAAAATGAGAAGAGAGTGGAGTTACATATTTAAAGTGCTGGAAAGGAAAAAGAAAAAAGACCTATCAACCTGGAATTGGTATTTAGCAAAAATATCTTTCAAAACTTAAGGTTAAATGAAGTTGATTTTGTTTGTTTTTTTGTTTTGTGAGGAACCTTAGCCCTGACCTAACATCTGTTGCCAGTCCTCCTTTTTGGCTGTGGAAGCTTGGCCCTGGGCTAACATCCGTGTCCATATTCCTCTACTTTATGTGGGACGCCGCCACAGCATGGCTTGACAAGCGGTGCATTGGCGCGCGCCCGGGGTTCCCAACATGTGAACCCCCAGGCTGCCGCAGTGAAGCAGATGCACTTAACCACTGCACCACCAGGCTGGCCCTGAAATAAAGCATTTTTCAGATTAAAAAAAGTTGAAATATTTCATCGCCAGCAGACCTGCAGTACAACAAATGTTAAAGAAAATCTTTCACGTGGCAAGAAAAGGATACTAGGCAGAAATATGGATCTACATGATGGAATGGAGAGCTCCCAGAATGGCAGATATGTTGGTATACATGAAACACCTTTTTATATTTTATAAATCTAACTAAAGATGATTGAAGTTTTCCACAAAAGTACTGCCAGTGTCATGTGGGGTTTATAATATATGTATAAGTAAAAGATAGGAAAACAATAGTACAGAGGCCAACAGGTGAAAACTGGAATTTTCCTCTCACAAGGGTCTTATACTAAGCATGAAGTAATTTACCGTCACTTCCAGGTAAACTATGATATGTTAAACCCTAAAACAAACATTAAAAAAAATAGCTAATAAGAAAATTGAACTATGAAAAATAATCTACATAAAGGCAAAATCATTGAAAGAGGAAAGATATGTCAGGGTTCTCCAGAGAAAGAGAAGCAATATATATATATTGCTTATATATATCTCTTTTAGATTAGGGAGGGACAAGAGATTTATGTTAAGGATTTGGCTCACGTGATTGTGGGGTCTGGCAATTTTGAAGTCTGTAGAGCAGGCCACAGCAGGCTGGAAATTCTGGCAGCAGTGGATGTTGCAGTCTTGAATCTGAAAGCCCTCTGAAGGAAGGATTACTTCCTCTTCTGGGGAATTGCAGTCTTTTCTCTTAAGAATTTCACCTGATTGGATGAGGCCTACCCACAACATGGAGGATAATCTTGTTTCAAAGTCTACTAATTTAAATGTTAGTCACGTCTAAAAAATGCCTTCACAACAACATTCAAACTGATGTTTTACCAGACAACTGGGTACCATACCTAGCCAAGTTGACACAGAAAATTAACCATCACAGGGAACAAAGAATAGATGTGACAAATAGAAAACAAACAGCAACATACTAGATCTAAAATTAACCATATTAATAATCACATAAATTTAAAATGGTATAGATACCCTGATTAAAAGGCAGAGATTGTCACAGTGGAAAAAACAGCAAGTTTCAACTATATGCTGCCTATAAAAAAAATTTTCATTATAAAGGTGCACATAGGTTGAAAGTAAAAGGATGGAAAAGATATACCAAATCACAAAAAAGCTGGAGGAGCTATATTATTATCAGACAAAGTATTTCTCAGAGTAAGGAATATTACCAGGAATTAAGAAAATGATGTCATAGTGATAGGTGATGATAGAGGTATAAAATTACCAAGAAATCTTAGCCATTTTAGATGTTTATGCATATAATATAACAGAGCTTCAAAAATACATGAAGCAGTATTTGATAAAAATACAAGGAGAAATGGGAAAATCTACAATTGTAGTCTTTCTCTCTAATTGACAGAATAAAGAGAAAATAACGATGTAATAGACAAAAGGAGTTGACTTAAAACCACTTGACTTAGTTGATATTTATAGAACACTCCACCCAACAAAGTGGAATACACATTTTCCTTAAGTGTGTGCATAATATTTATGAAGATAGACCATAATCTGGGCAATAAACTAGTTTCAATTAATTTTGAAGATTCAAATCTTATAAAATATTTTCCATGAATATAATTGAGTTAACTTAGAAATCAACAGCAAAAAGATCTCTGGAAAATCCCCAAATGTTTGGAAATTGAATAGCAAACACATAGCCTACGGATCAACGAAGAAAGCAAAAGCCATCCGCGGGATGCCACTAAAGCAGTATTTACAGAGAAATTTATAACACTAAATCCCTACCTTAGAAAAGAAGGTCTGTTTTAAATCAGTGATCTCAGCTTCCATCTAACGAACGTAGAAAAGGAGAAGCAAACTAAACCCAAAATAAGTATGTATAAGAAAATAACTACTAAAGATCAGCACAGAAATGAGATTGAAAAAAAAAAAACAAAAAAAACAGTAGAAAATCAATGGTTCTTTGTGAAAAAAAAAAGCTGGTTCTTGGTGAAAATCAACAAAGTTCAAAGTTGACAACACTCTAGAGAGACCAGTAAAGAAAATAAAGAGAGAAAACACAAATGATCAATATTAGGAATGAGATAGTGACATGACTACAGTTTCTACATATACTAAAAGGATAATAAGGAAATACTGAATAATTTTTGCCAATATATAAAACAAAATAGATGAAATGGAAAAAATCCTGGAAAGACACACACTACCAAAGCTCATTCAAAAAGAAACAGGTAATATGAATGTTCTTATATCTATGAGACATTGATTTTATAGTTAAAAATTATATGACACAGAAAACCTTAAGCCCAAATCTTTCACTGGTGAATTTTGCCAAACATTTAAAGAAGAAATAATACCAATTTTACACAAACTCTTCAGAAAATTCAAGGAAGTGATACTTCCTAACATATTCCATGAGGCCAATATTACATTGATACCAATACCAAAGATGTGATAAGTAATTAAAACCTCACACCAATATCAGACACAAACGTGGACACAAAAATTTGTAACAAAAATTTAGCAAATTGAATCCAATAATACTTAAAAGAATAATATATCATGACCAAGTGGGGTTAATACCAGGAATGCAAAGTTAGTTTAACATTACAAAAATCAATCAATGTAATTTATCATATGTATAAATCTGTGACCAATCCAGAGAGAGAAACCATACATAATTTGGACAGAATTGTATTAAGAATGATATACTACAATGGGAGTTGAAATAATGATAAGTTGGCTAGTAAGAGGGAAACATAACTCTCAAGAATTTTCTAACAGATATAGGAGAAGTCACTTCCCTTAGGATTGAGATAGGGAAGAGTCTCTGCCTACAATTTGAAATTCCGCAGTGTGGTGGAGAGGGCAAAACTATGGTTTACTGAATGGTAAAGCAGTCACTGTTGGGCTGTTGGGCTGCACTGATAGAATTCCCTGGAAATCCATCCTCTGGAACTTGCCAGAAACCTGTCCTATAGGGTGTTTGGGAAAGTTTTTCATGGGGAGGTTTCTAACGGAGATGCTCTGCTGTTGTATATAAAATAAAAATGGGAAAAAGAGAGAACACAATGGCTAGTATATACAAATAAGTACATACATATGCAAGAAAATGAAAAAGAGGCAAAGCTACTATAGGCTTCATTTTTAAAATTGTTCAAGAGGTCCTAATTGACATCTATGTCTTCCTTCTTCAACTACCTTTTCAATATTTCCTCTAACCCCAGGCAGAATATCTGGTGGTCAGAGTTCTTTATATAGTATAGTGACCTAAACCTTAATTCTAAAAAGGTCTGAGCCCTCAATGTTCTGACTTTTTTGAGTGCTGTAGTTTTCCACGAACCTAGACATGGATGTACTAGGAAGTGCCCCAGAGAATCCCCTGGAATCCAGATGTAGTCTACTTTGACTTTATTGTGCAAAAACAACATATTTTCATTTAGCAGTCAGGGTCCATCACACCAGCCAGTAGATTAATCTCCCTTTTTTCCTGTTACTTTAGTTGTATAAGGAGCCTCAAATGTCCAGGAGGTAGTCTCCTCTTTCAGTTTAGTGGAACCATTGTTGTCTGCTCTGGCTGGAATCATCCTGTCTTGATAATTAATCTCCAAAGGAACAGAGCTCAAAGTTACCTGATAGAAAACAAATATTCTATAAGTGGGTTTTTAGGTGCAGTATGACAGGAGCCCCTCCCTCTTCCACATCTTGTTTCCCAGACCTAAGGATTCTGGGTAGGGGAGGGATGGCATTATATAAGAATTCTGATTAAAAGCATATACTGCATCCTATAGACAGAATCTCATTTTTTTAGTTGATTCTCTCAACTGGTAACAAAGTGAGTCTTCAATATGCCGTCATACCTTTCAATTAGGCCAGCTTCTTCAGCTGATGGAGTATATGATAAAGTCAACTAATTACATGAATATGAGCCCATTGCTGTACTTTCTTTGCTCTGAAATGAGTTCCTTGATCATACCCAGTGCTACGTGAAATGACGTGAAGCTTAGTTGTCTTGGTCTCCTGAGGTTCCATGGTTAAGCTTTCAGTCTCTGTCAAGACTAGCAGCAAGTCAGAATCTGTTTCTCGAAAGGAAACTAGTTATCTACTGAAAATAGCATAGATTTTATTCAAAATCCTAGAGGTCTTCTCTGTGATTTTCCTATTTTTGCTTGCCTGAAGCCTATTCAGCATACCTTTAGGCCACGTACACTGCAAGTATTATTAGATCTGTTAAATTATGAGGCCTAAGTGGTAGAATGGCTTATACTGAAGCCTGAATGCGCTGTGGAGTCTTCTCTTGTTCTGGTATCTACTCATAACTGGAAATCTTATGCGTAACTCTGTAGATGAGTCAAAATAACACACTGAATTGTAGTATATGTTGCCTCAAAAATCCAAAATGGCCTACCAAGTATTGTGCCTCTTTTCTCACAGTAGACGTTGAGAGGTGTGGCAACTTGTTGCTCACTTTAGAGAGGATATCTTGACATCTTCCAGACTATTGAAATACCAGAAACTACGCTGGAGAGACAGGCTTATAAAATTTGGGGTTATATCTTCTATCTTCTCCTTTGTATAATGTACTTTCTAGTTCCTGTTCATCAGATCAATCAACATAACGTCATTAGGGTAGTGGACAACTTAGATGATTGTGGAGTGTCAAGTTGACCAAGATCTATAGACTATATTATGGAAAAGAGAAGAAGAATTAGTATAGCCCTGAAACAACATTCTAGAACTACATTGTTGGCCCTGCCAAGTAAAAGCCAACTGCTTCTGATAATCCTTACGATGTGGTACAGAAAAAAAGGGATTGGTCAGGTCAATAGCTGCCAACCTAGTGTCAGGCATTGTGGTAAATTGAATAACGGGCCCTTAAAGATGTCCAAGTCTTAATCCTGGAATCTATGCATAGCAAAAGGGACATTGTAAGTGTGATTAAGTTAAGGATCTTGAGATAGGAAGATTATCCTAAATTATTCATATAGGCCCAACAGTAATCACAAGGGTCCTTATAAGAGTGAAAGAAGGATCAGAATCAGTGAGAGAAGATATGACAACAGAAGCAGAAGTTCAATTAGGAAAAAAGATGCAACACACTTGGCTTTGAAGATGGAGAAAGTGGCCACAAGTCAAGGAATATAGATGACCTCTAGAAGCTAGAAGAAAAGAAGCAAATTATCCCCCAGAGCCTCCAGAAAGACTGTAGCCCTACAGACTCTGGTTTTACCCTCGAGACTGATTTATGACATCTGATCCCAAGAACTATAATACATTTATGTTGTTTTTATTCACTAAATTTTTGGCAATTTTTAAAACAAAACAAAGAAACTAAAACAATGCTTGTTTTGATTTGTTCCAATAAAGATATCACGTCCACAATTGAATATTAGGTGATAAATCCAGTTCAAAGTCGTACCTCCCTAGGCCTTTGCATTTCTTCCTCCACCCTGTACCACAGCTGCTCTGGCAATTCAGTCTCAATAACTGTAGTCTCCTTCTGAGTCCAGGTTTCAGTCAAGTTAGCTGATAGAGTCACATTCAACTGCACAAGCAGACATATTTACTCCCGAATCTCTAGTAAGTTCACTGACTATAGAAATAACAGATAAAAGAACAGATAGTACCCCCAAGGCTGAGACAGAGCACCCAAGAAATAGTACCCCCCCTTCCAAAGCACACACGGGGGCCTTCGATCAAGATCTTGTAAAGGGAGCGGAGTTCTGACTCACTGAAGGGCAGAGAAGTCGCTGTGGTGAACTTGCCAGAAATCTCTCCAGAGTGCTGGTGAAAGCTATTCATGGGGAAGAGTCTCACTAGGGGCATTTTTCTACAAAACATTTGGAAAGGGCGTCAGGAGAAAACTGCTGGTTGCTAGATGCTGTTGGCCTCCACGGGTATCAAGAGCCAGGCAGTGGAGAAGCTGTGAGCATTTCAGGAGCCTGGTGCTAGAGACAGCCCAGGGCACTGCAGGAGCGTGCCAAATGAGCACAACAGGAAACCAAACTCTCCATTCTGCAGTGTCTCACCACTTCCCTCTACTGACAAAGCTTCAGTGTCAGGTGTTAATGGAAAAATATTTAGGGCGGTCAGATTCATTTTCACAGAGCAGGCAAAAAGGCTGAATGTATAGCTAAGAGATAATAAATCAATAACTGTCACACCATACTAAAAAACTAAAAATAAACTATAGGATCATCTCAATATACGTACTTCAGCCAATCTCAGTTTCCAATATTTTTCAATATAAACTCTTGAGTGCTGAGTGAAAAATTTTTAGAATGATATATTCCAGATATATATCAGTTTTATTTAATAAACACATTCTGTCCACTCTCAGTATAATATTAAAATAAAATATTGCCAAAGTATTCTCATTCATTTTCTTAGCCGTGCTATTGAATTCACAGCATTTACAAATTCATAATGATATTTCTTCCATTTGTTCTGCTATTTCTAGCTGTAAGCTTTATTTTAAATTGGAAAATAAATGCTTATATAAGTGTTATGAAATTGCACTTGCAGATCTTCTGGCACATTTTTCATAAATAAAAATAAGCATATTTCAGGCAGAATTCCAAAACACAGAAAAATGATTGAATTTGATCATGGAGGAAATCTCCTTTGGCTAGAAAGGAACTAATAACACATTCAAAGAAGAAATTTACATATTTTAGATACTTATTTATAAAGAAGCATGGTACATCCTAAAATAATATGGAAGAAAACAGCTATAGAAGACATACAATGTGTATAGGGTATAACCTGGCCTACAAAATGTACATAATTTCTGGTAATAATTTTTTATTTGAGAATGCACTAAAGGTGGCACAATGCAGAGATTATTTTTTCCTAGTGATAGAAGATTTTTTATAGTAAATAATCTAATCAATCTGATTTGGTTGCTTTTAATTTGAACACAAAAATCTTGCCAAGCTATATATACATGCCCCAGAATATAATTTTAAATATTATTCTACTATTGCATACACAATTGTTGGATATGAATAACCTAATGAACTTGCTAAAATAAAGGACTTAAAGAAGACTAGCTGGGAGGATGGTCTGCTGTTTAAACAGATACTGTTTTATCATATTGTAATGTTAAAAACATTGGATCAGTAAATTGGAGAACTTCATTCTCCTCAAAACCAGTAAACAAAATGTGTGACTCAGACTATTAACATTATTGACTCAAAATTAGAATCTGGTAATAATTTAAGCAAACTATTTTTTGACAAATGCAATGAGTTTAAATAAGCTAAAAGTCTAAAATCTGGAGACTATTATGCCACAGAGTAGATTCATGTATATTGTTATACATGTTCTAGCATCAGAAATTATAGTTTGCAAGTTTTCTCTTAAACGTCTTTCAGATTTGAAAAGAAAAAAACTATAAATATATTATTCTGAGAGATACATGTTTCATCTGCAAAAGAAAATAAGCAGAATTGAGGTAACAAATGGATAAAATGTTTATATAAAAAGCTGTTTTTTACATAGTTAATACGTCTTTCAACTTTACAATCTCGTTGGCAAATCACTAAAAGAGCGTGAATAAGAACATTCTTTTCTATTTTAATTAGCTGTCTTGATATATTTTCCAGAAATCAACCTCTTTATGAATACACCCTGTGTACATTTCTATTATTTTATTTGTAAAGAGTATGGAGGCCAGAAATTTCATACTAATAAGGAATGAAACAAATACTATGAATGCTGATGGGGTTAGAGACGGTGGGAACTATGAGTACAACTGCCTTTACTTTATTCTTACAAAAAGAAATTATGAGTCAGAGCACTAGGTAGCCCACAATATGATGAAAAAAGTATGTGAGCTGAATACCTACTTCACATTAACCAGTCAAGGCTGAGTCACCACCACCACTCAGGCAAAGACTCAGTTTTACTTGATGTTTGCTGTTCCATAATTACAGCAATAGAAAGAAGACGTGGGCATCGATCGATGAAACCTCAGAGCTTCCGTTAGCTTTTTGTTTGAATCTGTTAGTTTCCAATTGCTGCCTCAAAGGTAACATGTGATTCAACATCTACATCATCTTCCTTTAAATGGCAGCAATATCATTATAATTCTATCTAGCTTCTAAAGTTTGGAAATAAATTTAACCCTATGAGAAAAAATGTCATTATCTTCCTTAATAGTCACTACATAAGAGAAATGTTTGCAACTATGATGAAACCAATTTAAGTTTCTGCTAAAAAATCTTGATTAACTATGATTTTATATCCCCCCCTCACATTTTAAAACAAAATACAAGCACTTTATAGAATAGTTTCTAAAAGTTTTCATTTTAGAAGCAGTTTTGAAATGATATATCCCTAAATCCTAGACAAATCTTATGTCTTATCCAAGATACCTTTCAGTATTATACATTTTGAGATAGAATTTATATGCAGAATCAAAGTTCACAGTAATTGGAGTATAAATACCTAAGAAAAGTCAAGAAAGTTGTCAAAATATTTACTTTAAGTTATGCATAATTATTATTGTGCTTTGCCCTGTATATCTCTTCTTGTTTATTTTCTTCTACATATAGAGTCAAAACAAACAAACAAACAAACTATAAACTCTAGAATAAGGAAGTTGAATGAATAAACCAAGGTTGTCTCTGTAATAGCCTCAAACCACATTAAGAAGTTATATGTACACCTGAAATTTTTACAATGTTATAAACCAATGTTACTGCAATAAACAAAAAATTAAAAAAAATAAATAAATTAAAAAAAATAAAATCAAAAAAAAAAAAAAAAAAAGAAGTTATATGAAACATTTGGCCAAAGAAAGAGAATGGACATAATGTAATGCCAACAGAAGTTCTACCTCCACCTCAGTTCCAATGTAAATTTTAGCTACTGAAAAAGCCTAGTGCTTCAAAACACCAAAAATGTCTGAGCTTTTAACTCAAAAATAAGGATGAGTTACTAGAGGAAAAGTAATTAAAATATATTTTTCAAATTCTTGGGGCCAGTCTAGTGGTGTAGTGGTTGGGTTCGAGCACTCTGCTTTGTCGGCCTGGGGTTTGCGGGTTCATATCTCTGGCACAGAGCTACACACCACTCATCAAGCCACGCCGTGTCAGCATCCCACATTCAAAATAGAGGAAGATGGGCACAGATGTTAGCTCAGGGCCAATCTTCCTCACACACAAACAAAATATATATATACATATATATATTTTTTCAAATTCTTTCCAAGATGTCAATATTACAGTCTATAGACTCCTTCACTTATATTAATTACTTTAAAATTTGCTTAAGAGAAAAATATGCTTTATATTTATATCTTTAATATGAATATAAATATCTTTATAAAAGTATATTTTCTAACTTAAGTCTTAAGAAAAGTTTGAGAATCACTATTCAGAACAGTTGGCCACATCATCCTATCTTAATAACTATTGATTATATATACATATTCTCCTATATTCTCAATAAATATAAAATTATGTTATAAAATTAAAATTACATATGTTTTTAATGTATAAAATTATATATTTTATATAACATATATAACTACTAATTATATATTCTCCTATATTCTTTATATATATAAAATTATAACGTATAAAATTATATACATGTTATATATTGATTAGAGATAGGGTATCTGAGAATGTAATATTTCAGTAGAAACTTGAATGATAAGTGAGTAGAAACTCACCAATTTAGTGAGCCTTTGAATAACTGGGAAAAGAGAATGCCAGGTAGAGCAATTGGCTGGGCCGAGAGGCAGAAGTCAGCTTGGTAGCAATCAAGGAAAAAGAAAGGAGGCCAGTGTGACGAAAGCAGAATTTGTGAAATGAAAGAAGTAGGAAATCAGGATATAAAGATAGTGAGAATTTAGATGTTTAGGACCTTATAGGTGATAATAAGGACTTTGGACTTTATTTTACATGTGATGGAAGTCTTTATAGGATTTTAAGAATGGAAATGATGGAATGATATATTTGACATATTTTTAAAGGATCACAGTGATTATAAATATGCTGCAAGTATTTAAGATTGAATGCAGGGAGAACGGTAAGAAAGCTATTTCAGCAGTGATTTTAACTAAAGCAGTAATAGAGGAGAAATTAGATCACAGTCAGCATGTTTTCATTTGGATGTTTCATTCAGATGATATAGTCAATATATTTTGTTGATGTAATAGGCGATAGAGGTTTAAGAGTCAAGATGGCACCAAGTTCATTTGAGCAAATGTTTCAATGATGATTTTAATTTTTTTTACTGATTTAGGGAGAACTCAAGGAGGAACAGATTTTAGTTTTGGATCTACTAGGCTTGCAAAACCAGGTTGATAGCTGAGCAGAGATATTAAGGAAAGAGGCATCATGAAAAAGACTCTCTCCTTGACCAAACTTTAGTCAGGCTCCTTGAACCTTTTCTTGACTAGGTCCTGTTCTTGCCAGACCTGCACAGCCCAGTTTCAGCCAGAATCCTGTTAAGGCTATTTGGAGACAACCCTCACTCTTGATATTGGATCACCTTGGATATCTAATTCCTCAACCCCCAGGTGATATCAGATCATCTTGGCCTGCCTTCAACAAGAATCTTGTCAAGTTGGTTTTGCCAGAATCTACTCTTACCCCTGAGGTTTCCTCTTGGTGATTTTCCATCCACTGACCCCCACCACACCTTGGCTATAAATCCTCACTGCTCCAAGCTGTATTTGGAATTGAGCCCAATTCTATATGAAGGTCTCTTTTTCCCTATTGCAATAGTTCCTGAACAAAACCTGTTTTTACTGCTTTAACCACTGTCAGGCTCTGGCTTTTCTTTAACTATCATCATATATATCACTTGCTAGACATCACCCATTTGCCCCTCAAGAATGACACCTACCCTCTTCACTTTGATCTGTGCCCCGAGCTCCCGTTCCCTCTATGTTTCTTTGGGTTTATCCAATGGTTAGACCTGGCAAGAGAAGGGCAGGGAGGAAGTAGAGCAATTATAGGTATTTATTATTTCTTCTCCTACCCACTGTCATATCAGACTTTCAGTGGCCCTTGCATGAAAGTCACTACTTTTATCAGGACAACCTCCTATATTACTCTCTTCTTTGAGGGTTTGGATACTGTCCCCTGTCCTAAATTCTCTGGGTGTAGGGATGTTTGTAGCTCTATGGTTTCTAACCTTGAAGTGTTACATTATCCTCTGTGAATTCCCTATTCTCTATCCATATTTTATCAAATTTTCAAATCATCCAAATTTGAGGGAGCACCATCTGAATTATGGTTGATTTATTTGATACAGTAAATGATACTGAATATAGCCCCAGGAAGCAAACTCTCCAAATAGAATTGTATTGGGATGTTCATATATTAAAGGAGCTCAGATAACTACCTGGCTGGGGAAATGGAACATAGGATATCCATGGCATGCAATATAATCACGATCAATCAAATGATCAACATTGGTAGCATGGTATATACAAGTTGAGGTCAATGTATGGTGAGAGCAAGTGACTCTGGTACTTATGTAACAACTTACTTAAGTTATGTTAAAAAATATTGTTTATAAAGTTTGTAGAATCACTTGGCTTCTTAGGAAGGTGCTAAAGTATGTACCTAGGGAAGAGGGAAAGTAAAAGTCGTTGATAAACAATTAGGCACCTCCATGGAAATCTTAAAGGAGTTCATCTCCTCTAATAGCCAGGAATGTCAGACTGAATCCGAGAATGAGAGAGAGAGAGATTGACAATTAAATGCTCCACACTCCACATTCCAAATCTCCAACTCTAAAATAAATGCCACAGTAGGGAAGGAACAGAATCCTAAATCATGGGATGAGGAAATTTAGGCAGACATGGATAAGGCCAAGAATATCAAACTTACAAATTTCCTTAAACCTGCCTTGCCACTGGAGGCAGATATCCCTCCTCTTTTTGAAGGAGTCAGTTCCTCTTCTGCATAAAAGCCTTTCTACAACTTCATCTGGAGAAGTTGCCCAAAAGTTGAGGCTTATTTTCCTTGGAATCTACCGTCACCATTCTTATGGCCCCAAGCTTCTGATGGTGTTCATCCCAGCACAGCCTAGCATGAAAGGCCTATATGTGGAGACAGCTGATATGAGGGAAGATAGAGTTCCACAAATCTATTTTGGCAGGAGTCTGAGGCATGTAAGTGGAGAGTATAAGGGTGATAGAGCAAGTTGGACAAAATATAAGGCTCAATTGGCTGCATTCCTTGCCAGAGGTGTATCTTATCCAGGATTTTGGATTTAATGGGTTGGCTTGAACACCTAGGACAGAAGTAATTAGTTAACTATGTTAGTTAATTAAGGCCTGGACTCAATATGACCTACAGTTAATGAGGTAAAAATTTGGAACTTTCCTGACACATGGTAGAAGAAAGTCCTAAGGCTCAGGACATGGGCTCTACTACCTCTTAACTGTTACCATGCCCCCCAGGTGATGGAGGGACTGTTTACAAAACTATTTTTAGGGTGGAAGAAAGCTATAGGGAATTTTGCAATATCCTGCTGGTGGTAACAAAGGAGCTGTTAACACCTCTAGGGCCACAGGGAAATGTGTTTGTATGAAACAAGAGTTAAATAATGTGATGAAAAACACCAAATGGAGATTTTTTTTTTAAGTGAGCTGAGTTACAGCGAGCTAGACAAGCTAATAACGAGATATTTTGAAATGAATTATTTGATCGTGGAAATTGTAATTGCATTAGAATATATAACCTCTGCATTCAGGACTTGCCTTCTAAAAGCATGGCGTCTCTTTTGCTCCAGACGTCTCCCCAACCCCGACTTACACATGATACTTGGTTTATGAACTTTAATATTTTATTTTCCATTTTGATTTCAGTTTTTTAAAATCTATATCTAAATTTATATCTAAAATGGGGATAATAATACTCCCTACTGCATAAAGTGCTTGTAAGGATTAAAAGACATAATACCTGCAGAGCACTTACAACAGTACACTCAATAAATCTTAACTCTTCTTAGCACTAATAGGATTATGTCCAATATAAAAGCTGCATGATCAGCTAGATCAGTTCCTTTAGGTTCTCTTGAATATATCATTTCACCTTTATCTCAACATTTATATTTATGTTTCAATCTATGTCTTAAATAAAATCATATTTAGCTTTCTAGATCTAACTAAATTAGCTTGAATTCAACTAATTATCGCTTATTTTTATATTACTCATTAGGTATTTTAATTAACTTTTTTTATTGCTAAAGTGATTTAGGTATCTACAGCTGATAACTATTAAAGAAAACCAGAGCTCAACGGTAGGTAAAGTGGTAAAAACAGATTTTATTCAGGAACTATTACAATAAGAGAGAGAGACCTCAGTATAGAACTAGGCTCAATTCTAAATACAGCATGGACAAGAAGAAATAGAGCCAAGCAGGGTGGGGATCAGTGGATGGAAAATTAAGAGGAAATATCAAGAGAAGGGGAGATTCTGGTTAAACAGACCTAAGAAGTTCTTGCTGAAGGCAGGCTAGGGTGATCAGATATCACTTGGGGGATGGTGGGCCCTGAGGAATTTAATTAGATATTGAGGTTGATCAGACATGATGGGTGGGGGAATCTGGCTAAACTTACATAGCGGGATTCTTGCTAAAACAGGGCCATGCAGACCTCACAAGGATGAATGTTAAGGTCGAGGTTTAGAGGGCTTAGAGGAGTCTGACAAAAGGTGGGTCAAGGAGGGAATCTTGTCAGTTCCTTCCTCTTGTTCAAGTAAAGGAGTGGCATTTTTCTTTCCTTAGAATGATATATATAAGTCTATTTCTCATTCAGTTATCTTTTATTTATTAAGGATCAGCTGAACTATCTACTGGGTCTTGGTAGTAGAGGTTTTTTGCTGAATGGTGCAAAGAGTCAGGCATTTAATGAAGGAAGTTTCTATGAAAATAAAGGAAAAACAAAGATTAATAGTTGGATATCCAGTTTCTGAGTCTCGAAGCCAATCAGTTAGGAAGATATCTAGATGTTGGGCTGGAAGCATCTTTAGATGTTAGAGTGAGGATTGCAGAGGCAATCTGAGAGACTTCCTGGTTTGAATGTATTTGATGATGGCATTGCGTGTTCCAGTGAAATTCCTGAGTGTCCCATGCAGCAGCAGGCATAAATGTTGTTCCTACATTGTCTGTTGTGATGATTTTTTGAAATTATATCAAGTCATCCAGTTTAAGCTTGCAGAGCTTCAGGAAAAGGGCAGTTTTTGTTCTCAGAGATGCCAAGTCAGAGGGTGGGAGAAAAATTGAAAATGTTCATTACTAACAAAGTGCATAAGAGACAGGATCTAGACAAGTTCACAGGTAGATTAAAAAGTAGAAAGTAAAATAGAGTTTACCTAGAGGTGAAAAGTACCTCAAAGACAATGAACAAGATTATAATCTAGTAATCCACACGGGTGCACTATAGTTTCCCATTGAATCACAAATTTCTCTCTATAGTCAACCCTCTTTTGATTCTCATCTACAAAATAAGTGTGGTCTCATTAGATTTGGCCTGATTATTACATATGTGCAGCAAGAATGGTAATTGACCACATGAGTTTTTTGAGTTTGCTTTGCTGGAACTTTTCATAAAGAATCTAAGATTAAACTTTTAAAAGCTCTTTGAGCCTAAGATACCACTCCAAGAACTCACTATCAGACTTCTTCTGCGTTACCTACAGATTTGGGTGAATTCCTTTCTTCTCAAGGTCCTCAAAATATCCTAACCTTTCTGGACCTGCCAGGAAGTGACCTTCCTTATTCACCTCTAAGGCTAGGAATTCTGTAAGCCAGGTACCAAGCCAGTTTTTCCAAGAGGGCTTTGCAATCGTTGGTACCATATAGTCAACCTTAGTTCTCTAAAGATATCTGGTCATATCTGAACCTATGTGTTACTGTCAAATATGACATTCCAGGAAAACCTTGGTAATATTCAACTATGTCCTGTTACAACGAGGACAGATTTTTATTGAAGTTCCACAAATAATTATATTTCAATGAAAATAAGAATACTCCATAATAGTTTCCAAGTTCTAGAAGGACCAGGTAGGGAGAAAGATAAATGTTTCCTTTTTTTTGACAAAAGTATAATCTACTAGATCATTATGACTTACAGATGGCTTAAGAGAAAAGCGAATAGAGTTCCTTATTTATAAAAAATAGAACATTAAAGTACTAGCGATGTCCCAAACAAAAACTGTAATCATCCTTTTTCAGTGCATTCAGTCCCATGTAATTTACTCTTGTTCCACATGATCTTGGGTTAGCAGTTTTATGAATCCACCAGCTTCTCCACTAGGGTTCTGAAAGTCCTTACTTAGTCCACTGGTAAGCTCTTAAAATTATTTAAACAATGTTGTCAGCAGCTTGTACCCCAGACTATCTGTCATATCCTTTACATGGGTCTTGGAGATAGTAACTTTTTGTTGAAGATGAAACATTCTGGCCTACAGCTGATTGCAAACACATTCGCGGAAGAATCAGAGTGAAATAGAATATATCTGTGGGTGACAAAAGACTAAAAATGGCCATGGCGAAAGTTCTGAGAGTTCACTTGACAAGAAAATCTGTTTATTTCTGTGGCATAAAGCATTTTAAAATAATATCTGTAATTATGACTGATAACATCATGTTCAACCTATTATGGACACTGAAGGTATTGACAAATTTCTACAAAATTCATATAATTTCTGAAATACTTACATGAATAATATGTGCCCATCCTAGTATAACCTGGGGAATGTTAAGGCATCTCTTCTTATTTGACAATTCTTTTTTATGTAATTCAATGTATCAAATAAACTGAATTAGTTTAACATCTCTTTTTTACACTGTAACACTGTAAGAGAATGAATTCTTTGAGATTTTCCAGGAGCCCCCTGGAAAACCTCCAAGTCAGTTTGAGAACAAAAATAGTTAATTTCGAATTTGATTCTGGGAAGTTATCAAAAATGTCAAAAGGTTTGAACACTTGATTAAATAGGATC
Organism: Ceratotherium simum simum; assembly: GCF_057802395.1. Classification (NCBI taxonomy): domain Eukaryota; kingdom Metazoa; phylum Chordata; class Mammalia; order Perissodactyla; family Rhinocerotidae; genus Ceratotherium; species Ceratotherium simum. Next base: position 60,803,587 of record NC_141901.1, on the reverse strand, counting down.
ACAGATCACTATGAAACAATACTTAAGTTCTCTTAAATAATTGAGGACATGATGAAGATTAACATAAAGCACATGAACTTATTCTGATAATACACAAAATCTTGGATTCCTAGGCAGATTACTTAAAAGGTAAAGAAAAATCTTTTATAATCTCTTATTGAAAGCAGACCAATAATCCAAGAAAAATTTGTTGTACATAAATCCATCCAATCTTAGCCAGCTTTGGCCACATAAGATAAGATTCCTTTTCCAAGCTTCCTTTCCCACAAACTTACTACAAATATTTTTTACATTCATTTAGTTGTGTGTTTTTTTTTCTTTTCCTCTATTTTCCTCTTTCTCTTTCCTTCTTCTTTCTCATTCTGAACAAACCACTAATACCTGTCTTTTACAGAGAGCTCTAGGAAGTAGACAATTGTGAAGTGTCTTTCACATACTAGGGTTCTGTAGCAGACTAGCAAATTTTATGAATATAACATCTCACAATTTTTATAGGATTATGCTTCTGCATGCTACAATTTTTCAAGGTGGCAAAAGGAACATATTTATTAATGGAACCAAATATATTTAGCTTCTCTATATCATATAAATTAAAAAACCAAAAGTATGTAAACTTAAAGTTATGCTTAGCAATGAGTGTTTCAGTAGTTTCCTTACTTAAAAAAGTATGTAAATACTTAGTGAATATTTATAGTTCAATTTAATTTAGCATAGATCTGATGTTTTAAGTTATCAAAAAAGACTTTGGAAACTGTTTTCGCACACATATAACATTAAACAAAGCTAGCTATCATCTCAAGTTATTTCCTTGTTAAGTATTTTTACAGAACATGTGTATTAGGCAAGTATCACAAAAGAAAAAAACCTAAAAACTTAATTACAAAATGTGTGTTCTTGTCACCCACTAGGTACCTTGAGAAACTCAAAGGTGGGTTTGGAAGCAATTAACTGTTTTCCCAAGTTGTTTCTTTTCCTTTTGTATGTTAAGGAGATGTAACCACCAGTCATCCTGAAACTGACCAAGCCTCACCACAAGAGCTATGCCCATGACCTTTGCCTTATTTTTAATGCAAAGATCTCTCCAGGAGGAGCTTAGGCATCATTATGTGGAGGCATGTTCTCCAACTGAGCCTGTGCAAGTGAATACCCACCTCTCCCTTTTGAATATTCATTTCCCAACTGAAATAAAAGTTCATGCTTCCCTTTGTTCAGGGATGCCATGACTTTGGAAATGATTCCTCCTGGCCTCCAATTTGCTGCAAATACACTTTATTTTGAGAGACAACTTCCACTGGTGTAGAGTCTTATTTAACTCACCAGGAGGCGAGCCCACTTGGTTCGGTAACATTCTTACTATACTTAATGCTGATAACTCAGAAGACATAGTTGTTTTTATTAAACCAACGTATTAAGCTAATCTTATTTGCCAAAGATTTACCCAATTCATGTGAGCTTGAAAAGCATTTGGGTTAGTTTCTATATTTCTGAGAGTTTTAATAATATTTAATTAATATCAGTGCTTATTTACCTCTAAGCCAATTTGAGTAGAACTCCTTTAAAGAATTTTATAAATTAATTTGGTAATACCATCCAGAGGTAGAAAAATGTCAGGTAAACATAACATATGTACATAACCATGCATAAACATACATTCAGACAGCCACAGAGATCCTACTCCTTTTACTGTAAAGTTTTAGCCACATGTCAGACAAAGTAATATGCTCTCTTCTTTTCTCTACTTTATATTTGTATCTGAATTGTGTTTATAGCAGATTGAACAAGTTAAGATTACTTGTTCAATATGAATGCTACAGCTTTTTACTAATATTTATGAAGGAGAATTTTAAGATTTTCTTTTGCCCTAATATATAATCTTATGGAGGCTGTGAACTACTGTGAATTTTATTTTTTGTGTGTGTGAGGAAGATTAGCCCTGAGCTAACATGTGATCCCAATCTTCCTCTTTTTGCTGAGGAATATTGGCCCTGGGCTAACATCCATGCCCATCTTCCTCTTCTTTATATGGGATATTGCCACAGCAAGGCTTTACAAGTGGTGCCTCAGTCCACACCTGGATCCGAACCTGAGAACCCCAGGCCACTGAAGTGGAGCAAGCAAACTTAATCCCTACACCACAGGGCCAGCCCCTGTGAACTACATTTTAGGTGAGAGACTGAGGGGACATCAAACAGTTGTCTGGACATTTCCAAAGCTCGTATGAATGGATAAAATATTCAATATGTTTCTAATCACTCTTTTTTTCCATTCAGCCTCAGGCAGTTGCTTTTGGAGGTTCCTGAGTCCCTTGAGAGACCTGTGGGGGCAGGGACCCCAAAGTCCAAGCATCTGAGGGGCTGGAGTCAGAGGAGAAAAGTCCAGCAGGAGTGGACAGAGGGATGGGAGAGGTAGGGATCTGAAGGGCGACATATGAAAGGATTCAAGGGAGCTGAAGAGAAGATTGAAGGTGGTAAAAGGAAGAAGGAGGAGTAGAAAAATGGGAAAGGAGAGGTCTTAGAGGAGCCAGTTTGGGGATATCTTAATTTTCCCAAAGAGACCATTGAAGTTCCATATTATTATTCATAAAGTTATGCTAATAAGAAAGGAAGAAGACAGAGTTGATAGAGCATATAGTCAGCATGGTTTCAAGAATGGAGGTTTCAATTACTTGAGAAGTTCCCAAGGAAAAAGCAGGATCACATATAGAGAACAGAGAGACCTCACAAAGAGCTAGGGGAGATTTTTTAGAACAGGAGTTGGAAAGTGAACTTTCACATGAGACAATGAGTCAAGAATTTTCTAACCCAAGGAGTTAGGAAGTGAATTCCAACTTGAAGCAATGAGCCAGGAAAAATTTTTCCAGCCCAGGACGCCAGGAGAGAATCCCCACATGAAACAAAGAGCCAGGAAGAAAGACTTCCAGCCCAGTAAGCACCTTTCAAACAAAGAAGCTGGGCCTCTAATCCATCCTCAGAGAGTATACTCAGAATCTTAAGAATCAAAGTCTGTCCTTACTGTGCTTCAATGGACTATCATGCAGAACACTGGCTTAGGAGTCGGACTCACCAATGGATCCCTGATCAATCAGGCAGGAGTGAAGACAAAGGCTTCAAAGTTGCACACTTGGGGTCCTGAGTGAGAGGTCCAGGGATCCAATGACAAATCTGATCCTGTCTGAGTCATGGCACCGTAACTGTTTGAGAAAACTAGAGCTGGACAGCAAAGTGGCAAAAACAGTTATTATTCAGAAACTATTGAAATAGGGCAAAAGAGACCTCAGTATATAACTTGGTTCAATTACAAATACAACATGGATAGGAAAGAATTTATAGATAAGGAGCAGGGTGTGAGTCAGTGGACAGAAAATTACTAACAGAAAACATCATGGTTGGTGGTGAGGATGCTGTTTAAATAGGATTCTCGCTAAAGGTAGCCCAGGGTTATCAGATATCACCTGGGGATGGAATGGATGAGGAATTTGATCAAATAAGATATCAAGGGTGGGGGATTGTGGCTAAGTTGGAGTGACATCAGCATCACTGCAGAGTGAGCTTCCCTCATTGAACTCTCCCCCTCTAAGACACAACAAAAAGGACATTCATATTCCAACAGAAGCTATTCACACAACACAGGGGACGTCTGAGCCACCCAGGCAGCTGTACACCCGAGGACTGAGGTGTTGGAATCTCCAGAGTAAGTGGAAGGAGGTAAGAGGAACTTCCTTCCTTGCCCAAGGACTGTGACCAAGAGACTGAGACCATGCGGCTCTCAGAGGAGGGGGAGGGGCAGCTCACCACGTGAAAAACGGTGCTTTCCAAGACCCCTCACAGCCCGACGGCATCCCCCTATGGAGGGAGCAGAACTGTTGCAAGGGTAGTTTCAACAAGCTAGACCCTCAAGAGAGCAGAAAGCAACAGGGAGGTGAGAAACCTCTGAGATCAGGGAGGCAAAAGTAAGCGCACCTCCCCCACTCAGCCTGCCCGACTGGTGCTTCAGCACAGCGGCACTTCAGCTCAGCCCCATCCCCAGAGGCAGCGGCCCCCAGGTGCCCAGCCTGACCAGCATCGATGCGAGCCTGCACCCCTGCACCAGAGGCAGCGACAGCTTAGTCCCCACCACGCCACAGCCCCAGCTGCTCCAGGTGGACCAAGCCATGGCCCCAGCTTCCCTGGCTCCAACATGCCACAGCCCCAGCTCTTTTGGCTGGAACGTGACCTGCCCCCAGCTCCTTCACCTTGACCGCCCCCGCCCCCCAGCTCCAGCTGCTTTGGCTTGGCCTGTGCGCAGGCTCCAGCTGACTTGGCATGAGCAACTTTGGCCTGACGCACTCCAGTTCCAGCTTCTTTGGCCCAGCACGCTACAGTTCCAGCTTCTTCAGCCCAGCAGCACTCTAGCTCCTCCTTCTTCGGCCCAGTGCACTCCAGTTGCAGCTTCTTTGGCCTAGTGGAACTTCAGCTGCAGCTGCCTCAACCCACCCGCACCCGAGGCCCAGCTGCTTTGGCTTAGCTGTGCACCAGCTCCAGCTGTTTCCACGCTACCCCCACAGCAGCCTCCACTCAGCCACACCACAGATCAACCAGGGGCCGACAAGAGTGCCCACAGATTGAGGCAGGCCCGAATACACAGCCCTTGACCCCCACCCAGCAGCAGCAAGAGGAGGCTGTGACCATATATTTTCACTATGCGGAAAGGTAAGCTAACACCAACAGGCACCATGCAAAAATATATTAAATCTCCAGACCAAAAGGAAAATGACAAGCACCCAGAAGTCAATCTGGAAAGCACAGAAATGTATAACCTTAACGACAGAGAATTCAAAATAGCCATCATAAAAAAGCTTAATGAAATACAAGAAAACACAGACAGACAACTCAGTGAAATCAGGAGTTTCTTCACAAAAGAGATTGAAACTGTAAAAAAAAAAACCAATCAGAAATCTTAGAGATGAAAAACACAATACAGGAGACAAAGACAAATCTGGAAGCCTTAAGCACCAGAGCTGACAATAAGGAGGAAAGAATTAGCAATATTGAGGACAGCAATGCAGAAATGCTCTATATGGAGGAGGAAAGAGAACTAAGACTAAAAAGAAATGAAGAAACTCTCCGAGAAATATCCAACTCAATTAGGAAATCCAGCATAAGGATTATAGGTATTCCAGAGGGAGAAGAGAGGGAAAAAGGAGCAGAGAACTTGTTCAAAGAAATAATATCTGAGAACTTCCCAAACCTGGGGAAGGAGCTGGAAATACCAGTGAATGAAATCAATAGATCTCCTAAATATATCAACATGAAAAGACCCTCTCCAAGGCATGTAGTAGTAAAGCTGGCAAAAGTCAATGACAAAGAAAAAATATTAAGGGCAGCTAGACCAAAAAACAATAACATACAAAGGATTTCCTATCAGACTCTCAGCCGATTTCTCGACAGAAACTTTACAGGCTAGGAGAGAGAGGAATGATATATTCAAAGTTCTAAAGGATAAAAACTTTTAGCCAAGAATACTCTATCCAGCAAAAATATCCTTCAGATATGATGGAGAAATAATAACTATCCCAGATAAACAAAAGCTAAGGGAGTTCATTGCCACAAGATCCCCACTACAAGAAATGCTCAAGAAGGCCCTCATCCCTGAAGAAAAAAAAGAAAGGGGATTCAAAATTTTGAATGAGGAGGAAAACAGGTCGACAAAACCAGAAAAAATTGCAGTCCTCTATCAAAATAGATTAGCAAACACTTAATTATAAAGCCAAAGATCAAGGGAAGGTAAGCACCAAGCATAAATATAACCTCATCATGTTAAATACGAACTCACAGCACAAGAAGAAATAAGATGTGACAGCAATAACATAGAAGGGGAATAGGAAAGGGATCAAATTGACTTAGTCTAAGGGAATAAGAGCCCATCAAAAAATGGACTATCACATCCATGAGATTTTTTTATACAAACCTCATGGTAACCACTAAGGAAATAATCAGAACAGAATCACACATGATAAAGAAAGAGAAAACCAAGAGAACCCCCATACAGAACTACAAAACTTCATTGGTAGTCTGAAACACATGGGATGAGAAACAAAAGAAATGCAAAAGAACTGGAAAAAGAGCAATAAAATAACAACAACAAGCCCCCATATATCAATAATTACCCTAAATGTAAATGGACTGAACTCTCCAATCAAAAGGCACAGAGTAGTGGGATGGATTAAAAAACAAGACCCAACAATATGCTGCCTCCAGGAAACACATCTCAGCTCTAAAGACAAACACAGGCTCAGAGTGAAAGGATGGAAGACAATATTCCAAGCTAATGGCAACCAAAAGAAAGCAGGTGTTGCCATACTTATATCAGACAAAGCAGACTCCAAGATAAAACAGGTAATGAGAGACAAAGAGGGGCATTATATAATGATAAAAGGGACACTCCACCAAGAAGACATATCACTTTTAAATATATATGCACCCAATACAGGAGCACCAAGGTACATAAAGCAACTATTAACAAATCTAAAAGGAGATATTAACAACACAATAATAGTAGGAGATCTTAACACCCCACTCTCATCAATGAGCAGATGATCCAGACAGAAAATAAATAAGGAAATAAGGGACCTAAAGGAAAAACTAAATGAGATGGACTTAATAGACATATACAGAGCACTCCATCCAAACACAGCAGATTACACATTCTTCTCAAGCACGCATGGAACCTTCTCAAGAATAGACCATAAGTTGGGAAACAAGGCATGCTTATATAAATTTAAGAAGATTGAAATCATAACAAGCATCTTTTCAGATCATAAGGCCATGAAGTTAGAAATCAACTACAAGGAAAAAACTGGGAAAGTGACAAATCTGTGGAGACTCAACAACATGCTACTAAACCACCAATGGATCATTGATGAAATTAAAGGAGAAATCAAAGCATATCTGGAGACAAATGAAAATGAAAATACACCATAGCAACTTATACAGGATGCAGCAAAAGTGGTCCTGAGAGGGAAACTGATAGCAATACAGGCCCACCTTAACAAACAAGAAAAAGCCCAAATAAGCAACCTCAAACTACACCTAACAGAATTAGAAAAAGAGGAACAAACAAAGCCTAAAGTCAGCAGAAGGAAGGAAATAATGAAAATCAGAGCAGAAATAAATGAAATTGAAATTTAAAAAAAGTAGAAAGGATCAATGAAACAAAGAGCTGGTTCTTTGAGAAGATAAACAAAATTGACACACCCTTAGCCAGACTCACTAAGAAAAAAAGAGAGAAGACTCAAATAAATAAAATCAGAAATGAATGAGGAGAAATTACAACAGATACCACAGAAATACAAAGCATTATAAGACAGTACTAAGAAAAACCATACGCCAACAAATTGGATAACCTAGGTGAAATGGATAAATTCTTAGAATCATTCAACCTCCCAAAACTGAATCAAGAAGAAATAGAGAACCTGAATAGACCAATGACAAGTAAAGAGATTGAAACAGTAATCAAAAACCTCCCAAAAAATAAAAGTCCAGGACCAGATGGCTTCTCTGGAGAATTTTACCAAACATTCAAAGAAGACTTAATACCTATCCTTCTCAAACTATTCCAAAAAATAGAGGAAGATGGAACACTTCCCAACACATTCTACGAAGCCAACATCACCCTGATACCAAAACCAGGCAAAGACAATACTAAGAAGAAAACTACAAACCAATATCCCTGATGAACATAGATGCAAAAATCCTCAACAAAATATTGGCAAACCGAATACAGCAATACATTAAAAAGATCATACACCATGATCAACTGGGATTTATACCAGGGACACAGGGATGGTTCAACATACACAAATCAATCAATATGATACACCACATTAACAAAACGAGGCATAAAAACCATATGATCATCTCAATAGATGCAGAGAAGGCTTTTGACAAGATCTAACATCCATTTATGATAAAAACTCTCAATAAAATGGGTATAGAAGGAAAGTACCTTACCATAATAAAGGCCATATATGACAAGCCCACAGCCAACATCATACTCAATGGCGAAAAACTGAAAGCCATCCCTCTGAAAACAGAGACAAGACAAGGGTACCCACTCTCACCACTCTTACTGAACACAATACTGGAGGTTCTGGCTAGAGCAATTAGGAAAGTAAAAGGAATAAAAGGAATCCAAACAGACAACGAAGAAGTGAAACTGTCATTGTTTGTAGATGACATGATCTTATATATAGTAAACCCTAAAGAATCCATTGGAAAACTATTAGAAAGAATCAACGACTACAGCCAAGTGTCAGGGTACAAAATCAACTTACAGAAATCAGTTGCATTTCTATATACGAGCAACGAACTAACAGAGAGAGACCTCAAGAAGACAATCTATTTACAATTACAACAAAAACAATAAAATATCTAGGAGTAATTTAACCAGGGAAGTGAAAGACCTATACAATGAAAACTATAAGACATTATTGAGCGAAATCAATGATGACATAAAGAAATGGAAAAATATTCCATGCACTTGGATTGGAAGAATAAACATAGTTAAAATGTCCATACTACCTAAAGCAATCTACAGATTCAATGCAATCCCAATCAGAATCCCAAGGACATTCTTCACAGAACTAGAACAAAGACTAACATTCATATGGGGCAACAAAAGACATCGTATAGCTAAAGCAATCCTGAAAAAGAAGAACAAGGCTGAAGGCATCACAATCCCTGACTTCAAAATATACTACAAAGCGATAGTAATTAAAACAGCATGGTACTGGTACAAAAACAGACACACAGATCAATGAAACAGAATTGAAAGCCCAGAAATAAAACCTCATATATATGGGCAGCTAATCTTTGACAAAGGAGCTAACGACATACAGTGGAGAAAGGAAAGTCTCTTCAATAAATGGTGCTGGGAAAACTGGACAGCCACTTGCAAAAGAATGAAAGTAGACCATCTTCTTTCCCCATACACAAAAATTAACTCAAAATGGATCAAAGACCTGAAGGTGAGACCTAAAACTATAAAACTCCTGAAGGAAAATATAGGTAGTACACTACTCACCATCAGCCATAAAGGGATCTTCTTGAATTTCATGTCTACTCAGACAAGGAAAACAAAAGAAAAAATAAACAAGTGGGACTTCATCAGATTCAAGAGCTTCTACAAGGCAAATGAAACCAGGATCAAAATGAATAGGGAACCCACCAGCTGGGAAAAAATATATGCAAACCGTATATCTAACAAGGGATTAATATCCATAATATATAAAGAACACACACAACTGAATAACAAAAAAAAACAAACAACCCAATCAAAAAATGTGCAGAAGAAATGAACAGACACTTCTCCAAAGAAGATATACAGATGGCCAATAGGCACATGACAAGATGCTCAGCATCACTAGTCATCAGGGAAATGCAAATCAAAACCACACTAAGATATCACCTTACACCCGTTAGAATGGCTATAATCACCAAGACAAAAAGCAACGAATGCTGGAGAGGCTGTGGAGAAATAGGAACCCTAATCCACTGCTGGTGGGAATGCAAACTGGTGCAGCCTCTATGGAAAACAGTATGGAGATTCCTCAAAAAATTGAAAATAGAAATACCTTATGATCCAGCTATCCCACTACTGGGTATCTACCCAACGAACCTGAAATCAACAATCCAAAGAGGCTTATGCACCCCTGTGTTCATCGCAGCATTATTCACTATAGCCAAGACATGGAAGCAACCCAAGTGTCCCTTGACTGATGAATGGATAAAGAAGATGTGGTATATATATACCATGGAATACTAGTCAGCCATAAAGAAAGACAAAATTATCCCATTTGCAACAACATGGATGGACCTGGAGGGTATTATGTTAAGTGAAATAAGCCAGAAAGAGAAAGACAAACAGTGCATGATTTCACTCATAAGTGGAAGATAAACCAACACACACACAGATAGAACAGTTTGGTGGTTACCAGGGGCTAGGGGGTGGGGCTGGGCACAGGGGTGTAGGGATGCACTTATACGGTGACTGATAAATAATAATGTACAACAAAAATTTCACAATATATAAAAAGAAGAGGAAAAACAACAAAAAACAAAACAAAACTAAACAAAAAGATATCGAGGGTGGGGGATTGTGGCTAAGCTGTTTTAGCAGGATTCTTGCTAAAACTGGGCAATGTAGGTCTGACAAGGACAGATATCAAGGTCGAGGTCTAGAGGGCTTAGGGGAGCCCGATTAAAGTTAAGTCATAAAGCGGTCTTGTTATATCTCTAACTAGGTAAAAAACCATTTTTAAAAATGTCTTGTTCTCAATAAATACTTTAATTAATCAAATAATAGTATAGGCATGCATAGGAGGGGTTAGCAAAGATCTATCAACAACCCTCAACATTTACCATGTCCTTATTCCTGTTGCCATCACAACAACTTTCCATAACGCCAACCCAATGAGGAAAGGAGTGTGGAAGATCAAAATTGGCCACCCTGAAATATATCTCTTTACCTTGATTATTTTCTCTGGCGGATATTTGACCTCCCCCACTAATTGCCTAAAGGAATTTAACTCTGGGTATGGACAGACTGGCAGGGTCCTCACTAAGCCCATTCTTAACAAAGTTCTGTTTACCAAACATTTACATTTGTAAAGGTATCTCCCTCTCTGCACTGGGGAGAGGGGTGATGGCCTTATCTTTGGAAACTCTTATCAGTATGGAAGGAGAGGACTTAAATCTACACACCCTTGATTGCTGTGCTTTCTAGTAATCCCCCATAGCTGTCTCCTCCCCCACCCCAACATCCTCCTTTGTCTACCTGAATATGCTATTTAAGGTGAAAACCTTCACCGTTTGTAGAAAAGCTCAGTGTCCCTGGTTTCTCCCATGTATACACTTTATTAAACTTGGTATTTTTTTCTCCTGCTAACCTGTCTTTTAATTATTTGGCCAGCCGTAAGAACCTTAAGGGAAAGGGCAGAGGGGGATTCTCCCTCTTCCCCAACAGGAGCATACAGAGAAGAGGAAAATATGGTGACTGATATAACAAAACATTTATGAGGTGCAATCATTTCAACCTAGAACTATCAAGCTTGAAAAAGAACTAACTTAGAACACTTACAGTGCCAGATGTCGACTCATTATAAAACCCCGGTATTTTAGACCTGTGGTATTGGTGCAGATTTAAATGAATAGATCAAAGACAAAGGAAAACAAAAACCAAACAACAAAATGCACACACAGCCCAGAAACAGACCCTCCTATATATGGTCAACTGATTAGTGACAAAACTATCACTGCAATGTACTGAGTGAGGGAAAGGACGGTCTTTTCAATACATGGTGACGGGTCATTCAAATACCCACATAGGGAAAAAATAAGCATGTTCAATTCCCAACGGATTATAGATCTAAATGTAAAACAGTCAAGTGTCTGGGAGCATATCACAAATTTCGGATAAGTAAAAATTTTTGAAATAGGGTGCTAATAGTGTTCTATATTTTAACCTGGTGACATAGGCATATTAACATTAAAATAATATGCATAGTGTACCGTGTCCTGTAGATATTTTATACTTTGAAATAAATTTACAAAAAAATTAACGGGAGTAGAACTTTTCAGTGAAGGACTTCTGGTATTGAAATCTCACTTAAAGAATTTGCTTATATTTAGAACCCTAGGGCAATAATTATTGCCATAATAATTACATACTTTCAAGAACATTGTACTTGAGAGGTAATTATTTTTGTTTTTAATCTATTGTTACAATAGCCGTATCATTGTAACTTAAACATCGAAATAATATGGCTCTAACTCCTATTTTTTCTCCAAAGCCAACTTAGCTGCATCCATCTCCTGTGTCTACTTCCGAATTTCCTCTGATATTTCTGAGTGATAGTCCAAATGATTCAAGTGCATGTGGATACTGTAAGGACAAATACAAATTAAAAATAAGAGGCTTAATTCTTCCTGTTGAAAATAATGGAGGAGACTTCCTTTCCTCCCTTTTCTTAGAGAATTTATTTTAGAAAACTTATAAATGTAAGTGCTTTATCTCTTTAAATTGTATAGGAATCCCTTTAAATAAGGCTTTTGCCAGCTTTATAACCCAGGAATGTCTTTCTCAAAGACCTGAGGAAGATATCTTTGAAAGGTAATCAAAGATATTGCCTCTAGTTTTTCTGTTTCTATCAGAGGGTAGGAAACTAAATTTATGTGCACCTCACTCCAAAACTATCTCCTGTCATAAAGATATGAGTTTATTTTTCCTTTGGATAAAGCCAATAGTAGTAATACAGATGGTCACCCAATTGCCAGGTGAATTGAGGATGAACTATGTATGACAAGTGATGCTGGCAAGTCCTCTTACTTACAGACTAGTTACTGTTTATCTTGAAAACATGTACGTAATGGGTTGTATATACTTGGCTACTTAAAAGGTGAGATATCTTTCTGTCTTTGCAATCTCTTGGCAGATTGCCTGTGACGTGCATCACATTCCGGTTTAACGCTTATTCAAGAATAAAACTGTTTCTTTCTCTTTTAACTTTGTGGAGGTTGTCAAGGATGGGAGGAAATTTAGTTTTTAATTATATTTCCCCAACAACACGTTTCAATCAAATCACTCCTTTGATAACTATTTGTCCTTTATTTTATACCATCAACCAATGTGAAATCACTTTTGAGAGACTTTTTGTGGAAAAAAGGCAAATATTAGTCTAATGTCTGTGATCAAATAGTATACATACGTTGGAAGTTATATCATATTATTTTTTAGTACATCATTTTGAAGGATACAGGGAATGTTATATTCATAACTGTTGTTTTCATTATATTCTATGAGATTTCAAATATTGTTTGACCTTATGAGGTCTTGAATTACAAAACACTATGGTATTGCTATCAAGAACATCATAACATGATATTTGGGTGGAAAAAGGCAAATTTTGCTTTCAGATAGAAATAATTATGTTATTTGAAAAGAAATATTGTTTTCAGGATTATGTTATGAATTACTTTTTCAAATAAACATTTATTTTAGAATAGCTTGGCTTACAGAAAGATTTTGAAGATAACAGAGTACCCATGTACCACATACCCAGTTTCCTCTATTATTGTATTATTATATGATACATTTGTCATAATTAATGTACCAACACTGATATATTATTTTAACTAAAGTCCAATTTATTCAGAAATTTTTAGATTTTACCTAATGTTTTTCTGATCCAAGATACCACATAAACTTCAATTGACATGTCTCCTTAGGCAACTCTTGAATATGAAAATGAATTAGTTTTTGTTGCTTTTTATGCATTTTTGAAATTACATTTTTGAATAAAATTATAGAATCACTTTCATTTTGTTCTTATAAAGAAAAAGGAAAGTCAAATCCCATATTGTTGCATCATTGTTATGGACTGAAAGTTTGAGTTCCCCCAAAATTCATCTGTTGGAGCCTAATCCCCAGTGTGATGCTATTTGGAAGTGGGACCTTTGGGAGGTAATTAAGTTTGGATGAGGTCATGGGGGTGGAGCCTCCTTGATGGTATTGGCGCCCTTTAAGGGGATTAAGAGCCCAGAGATCTCTCTCTCCACCATGTGAGGACACAGTGAAAAGACAGCCATCTACAAACAAGGAAGAGAGCTCTCACCAAACACTAAATCAGCTGGCACCTTGATCTTGGACTTCTTAGCCTCCAGAACTGTGATAAATAAATGCTTGTTGTTTAAGCCACACAGTCTATAGTATTTTTGTTATAGCAGCCCTAACTGTTGGAGACAATCACCCATTCTCTTTTTACAGGGGATCCTAGATTGTCTTTACTCCATTGAACAAATTGTTAATTTTTAAAAATGGCATCTGCTAATAACATCAAAGAAATTTATAATATTTGATTTTTAAGACATACATTGTAGCTACTCAATATATATTAAATAGCCACAGAAATATAAAAATTGAGATAAACTTTTTTTTGGCACAAATATCATTTTAGTAAGGCATGACAATTTTGTACTCTTTCATGTGGTAATAATTAAATTCACAGGATTATTATTTGATGTGCAAATTCCAAGCCAAGTTGACTTATAATGACTGTTGTTTAATTGTAAGTACTGTTTCATTGCAAATTTCCAATTACTTCTAACTGGAAATGTCGTTACTGAAGTGTATACATTTCATTCACTATCCAGATCTTTATACTATTATCCCTGATAGTTAAAATCCGTGTTGAACTAAGGATAATCTCTAGCTAGAAAAGCATTGAGATTGATTTTTACCTGAAATATTTTTCTAATAAATGATTTAAAAAATATTTTAGAATAATACTTTGAAGATTTTATGCCTAGTGAAATACAATTAGAGTCAATGTTTGTTTCATATAATTTCCTGTGACAATACAACACTCTGGCTGTTAGAACTGTTAGAGACAGGTAGAGCTCACCATCACATATTTGATGTACTTGTTTATATTTCACTTGCAGGTAGGTAGGAGTCATGTCACTAATTTTGGCCAAGAGACTGAGTAGAAAGGATGGAAACACATAATACTGTTCACTAATTAATTTGTCTGTTTGCCTGTGGCTCTATTCGACAGGCATTACGTAGATTTTAGAAATAATTACATATTTTCAAAAACTATAATCTGTGCTATTATGTGGCTCTCATAGATAGACATAACAGATTTTAGAAAATAATTGCATATTCTCTGAAACTATAATTTACCAGCGTTACTAGAATAGACTAGACCATGTTGTGGTTTTGTGGTAACAAATTAATCAAGAGATCACAGTCATAAAACAAAATGTAGGTTCATTTCTTGCTAGTGTAAAGTCAGATGTGGTTTTGTAGCTTTCCTCCTTCTTGAAGCTATTCCATCTGGAGCACATGGTCTCAAATGCCCCCTCTATGTGCATCACTTCCACTCACAGACATGTTTCATATTTAAGGGCATTTTCTTAGGACACTAATGCCAATCATAAAAGCAAGTTACAAAGGGAAATGTTGATAGTGAATATTTACACTGAAGAGAAAGTCAAGTGGGGTCACCTAGACCATTAGCCAAAAGTTAGACTGAATGCATTAAAATAGCGTCGACTCTGCTTACTTGCCTGTGGTTTCTTGGACAATACTTTACCTCTTTCAGACTAAGTTTTTTCACCTACAATAATATTTAATAAGTATTATTATTCTAAGAAATAAGTGATTGATACTGACCATAGCACTGTGCATAGAAGTAACAACCATTTAATAATTAGACATAAAATTGTTATTTCTAGAGTACTATTAAACAGAGAACATGTTAACTCAAAGGTTCAATTTTTGAATTAAGTTTATGGATTGTGAAATGTGAAAAGTTGTGTAGAAGCCTAAAGTTTTAAGAACAGATTTCAACTTACTTTGCATATCCACTCAGTTATTCAGCAGCTACGTACAAAGAGCCTCCTCTTTGCCAGGTGCTCTTATAGACACAAGGGATTTTGTGGAATAAAATAAACAAGGTCTCTGCCTTTAATAAGCTTTAAACACTAGAGAGGGGGAGATAGACTAGAATCATGGAAACAAGTATTTGACTGAGAAATATTCAATTATTTTGTTAAGAACATTAAAGTATTTTATGCAGAAGAATGAAATAGAAAGTGACTACACTGGAGAAGTCTACTTCGATTATATAAACCAAGGATCTCCCTGCAGATTAGACGTTTTAGTGAGATCTTGGGATGGTTTTTTCTTTTTGTTTAAGTGGTACCAACACTTTCAAGCTCAAATTATCCCACTGCCCTCAAACTGTGACAAATTAAATGACCCAAACAAGTGGTCACGGTGCAAGTCAAAGGGGACTGACCTGACGCACGTTCCCCTCAAAACCAGCTCTCAGGCAAGGCTCACACTGCCCTGGCATCAGAGAATCTGGCGAGCTTGGAAAAGAGACCCTAGCACTAGGCTTCCCACTTTTCAATCCTGGGGAATGGTCAGGATTGAAAATGCCATCTCCCATGGGCCTCGCTTGAAAGGAGACAGAGATTTGCAGGAACTCTTGCCCCAGGTCTTGCAGCCTCCTGCCAGGACAGAGTTCAGCCGACAGCTCTCTGAAAGTGGTGCCCTCGCGCAGGCCTCCTTGTGTCTGTGGTGGAGGCCGTGCTTCCCCTGCTGCAGTAGTCCAGGGTACAGTACTCCATGGGCCAGAAGTCCTCCAGGATGGGGAAGAGGCCATTTTCTGCACCACCACCCTGCTGAAGCTGGGGAGGCCTCTGAAGCCAGCGGTCTTGAGCTTCTGCTCCCAAAGTTGACTTTGGGTCCATAGTCTTGCTTCCTCTGTCCAGACTGTGAGAGCTTCCAGGGCTCATGGTCCATCAGCTGCACCATCTCGGCTTTCTGCCAGGTCACACCTGGGAAAGGGAAGGCCTAGCCTTCAAAGTCCGGCTCCTTGGCTGCCACGGCCCAGCCAGTGTCGGAGTAGTACATGAACCCGCGTGTTTTCTGTGGGAGTGCTCCTACGGCAGGTCACCTCCTTGCTGCCGCTCACACATCAGACACATCCCGGATGCCCTTGCATCTGCATCGCAGTCCGGAAGGACCTCTTGGGCTGTCACCGCCGCAGCCAGGACAACATTGCAAGGACAACATTGCAGCCAGAGGAAAGAGGAAGTACAAAAACCCTAAGAAGAGAATGAGATTGGTGTGTGCAGGTACAGAAAGAAGACCAGTGTGGCCAGAGTTTAGGAATTAAAGAGAATGGTAGAAAAGAACAGAGAATTAGGCAGGGACCAGATTATGTAATATTTTATAGACCACAGGAAGGAATTTGGATTTTCTTTTGGTTGGTTTGGGAAGCTTGTTGGAGAGTTTAAATCAGGGGAGGCCTATGCCTTGAGTGGCTCTCTTCCTGGGTGGAGAATGTGCTGTAGGGGGGCAAGTGTAGAGGATAGTACACATCTGTAAAATGGAATCAAGGTAGTACCTACCTCAGAAAATTGTTACAGGTATTTAGCGAGTGGATATACATAAAACTCTTAGAATAGTACCTGGTATATAGTAAGTACTACAAAAGTGTGTTTTAAATAAATAAAAATAATGGCTTATTCAAAGTTGTTTTCAGAATTACAGATACAAAGGTGCTTTTGCTTGTATAAAAATATATATTTCAAACAGAACATCAAAGGGATAGGTTATCTTTAGGGTGGGGGATGATGAGCACATCCCATCTGTAATTATTCAACTCTTGTTCTTTCTTCAGTTCCAGTTCAGTGATTTTCTGTTCTAGAAGGATTTCTAAGCCCATACCTTGAATATAAGGGTTAGTACACCCAGATTTGAATTAAAATAACTGATTACAAATTCAGGGCAGTTTTATCATTTTTTAAGTCTCCCGTAGTAACTAGTAAGTTTCCTTATACGTAGATGGCCATCCCAAACGGGCTGGCATTAGAAGGAGGGCATTGAAATTGAACAGTATTGAAGAGAGTAAATATTTGAGGACTGTGAGCACTAAGTGGAAGATTAGAAAAAAAATCACAAGAACAGAAGTAAGTCATTTATGTAAAAGACATTTAGCAATTAGTCGTATAGATACTCTCTCTGAGGATACTCTGTTTTACATTGAAATACTAAGAGTTTTGTGGTCAGGTCAATTTTAAGCACTCTTATAAACCAATTAAGCAATAAAGTCAATAGACATATAGAAAAATTGAGCTATACACATATTCTGATAAATCTTCTAAAAGCTTCTGAAAATCATCTCTTCACAGAGCCCATGGATGAATTCCATTAATTCAAATGGAAATTTTGCATATATTGTACATCAACTGGAGATGAAGTTCTTTTTATGTTCAACTCTATAATTCAGCATTGTACATTAATTGTTTTGATGTGTAATACAAAGTACGGGTTATGTTTGGTGCACAAAGCTTTAAAAGATGAAAAGAGAATAACAGAAGCTTAATACTTATGTTCTCTTAAACAAAAAGGTGCATGCAATGGAGAGAAAGAAATACGTGCATTTTACACCTAGTTAAGGAGAACGTATGTGAAGTTTTTATATAGTGAAAGAGTTAGGGCAATGATGAAAGGCACAGCCTAGGGCTTTCTTCCAGGGAAATTTTTTTCAGCTACTTCATACTCACTAAAAGCTTTCTGTCCTATTCACTGTTCTCCATATATGTAGTAATGAGAAAGTTTTATTTCCCCATTTCTCAATTCTTATGGATTGAGGATGGATTGAGAATAGTTTGCAGCTTAAAACTATTAACTGTTCTCCTTGCTTTTGGCCTTGTGTCCCCACCTGAGGCTAGAGTGATGCAGAGAAGCAAAAGTCAGGACGTGATATTCGTCTCTCAAAATGCTCACATCCGTTCTATCACGCTCAGGGTAAAGGCCAAAGACCTCACATTGGCCTGGGAAAGCCCTCAATTATTCAGCTCCTATTTCCTTTCTACCAAAGCACCTGCTTCGCTACCCCGTCTCACTCTGCTCTTTCAAACACAGTAGGCACAACCACTTCAGTTACTACTGTCTAGCCTGCTTTTCCCACAGACGGAGTGTGGTTCAACGAATGTCACCCCAAAGAAGACTTTCTCTAACCATTCTATTTAACTATTTAAAATTACAACTGCTCATTTTCCACTGTCCTGCCGTTCTCTACTGTCTTGCCTGCTTTATTGCCTGCATAGACTTATCACCATTAGATTACATATTTTATTGATTCATCTGTGAGTGTGTATGCACACGTGTATATGTTGTGTATGTATCTATATTCTCCAGTTATAATTTAGGCTTCATGAAAACAAGATCTTTGTTTTGTTCTCTGAATCCTACAACCCCTATAATAGTTCCTGGCACATTTTAAGTCCTCAGTATATATGTGCTGAATGAATATTTGATGAATAAATGAATGATCCCAGAAAGAAATCAGTTTGACTCATTAGGTGGAAAAGTTTTACTTTAAACAAGTCTCATCCTTATAATTCATATTTTTAGAGTTTTGACCAAAAAAATACTTTACATTTTCTATTTCTAAAAGTTCTATTTCTTTTTCTGTTTTCTTGAATTATAATAAAATATCGACTAAGAAAGAAATCTGAAAATGGAGTGACTTTATAGGTTTATAATATCTATGGTTTTCTTTCTGTCTTTGTAAAATATGCTCATATAAAAAGGCAAGAATAAGAGAAATTTTTTCTCTTTCTTTTTGTGGTCTGGCTTGTGATTTCTATTTCCTGTAGTTTTGTTAAATTGGTGTGGCTGATGAATCATATGAAGAATGTGGAATGAGACATAAGAAAGGGTACAGTTTCAGGTCTTATGTTCAAGCCTTTAACCCACTTTGAGTTGATTTTTCCATATGATGTAAGATAGGGGTCCAGTTTCCTTTTTTTGGGATGTGACAATCCAGTTTTCCCAACACCATTTGTTGAAGAGACTATCCTTTCCCCGTTGTATATTCTTGACTCCTTTGTCGAAAATCAATAGATCATATATGCATGGGTGTACTTCCGGGCTCTCTTTTCTGTTGCATTGATCTATGTGTCTGTTTTTATGCCAGTATCATTTTGTTTTGATTACTATATCTTTGTAGTACAGTTTGAAATCAAGAAGTGTTATTCTTCTAGCTTTCTTTTCTCTCAAGATTGCTTTGGCTATTCAGGGTCTTTTGTGGTTTCATATAATTCTTAGGATTTTTTCTTCTATTTCTGTGAAAAATGCCTTTGGAATTTGTATAGAGATTGCATTGAATATATAGATCACTTTGGGTACTATAGACATTTTATCAATATTCATTCCTCTAATCCAGGAACATGGAATATCTTTCCATTTATTTGAGTATTCTCTAATTTCTTTCATCAATGTCTTATACTGTTCAGTGTATAGATCTTTCACCTCCTTGGTTAAATTTATTCCTAAGTATTTTATTCTTTTTGATCCTATTGTACATGGAATTGTTTTATTAATTTCTCTTTCTGATAGTTCATTGTTAGTGCATAAAAATGCAAGTGATTTTTGTTTATTGATTTTGTAGCCTTCCACTTTGAATTTGTTTATTAGTTCTAACAGTTTTTTGATTGAATCTTTAGGATTTTCTATGTATAATATCATGTCATCTGCAAATACAGACAATTTTATTCTTTTCTTTCCAATTTGGATGCCTTTTATTTCTTTTTCTTGCCTAATTGCTCTGACTAGGACTTCTAGTATTATGTTGAATAAAAATGGCAAAAGTGGGTATCCTTGTCTTATTCTTGATCTCAGAGAAAAAGCTTTCAGCATTTCACTATTGAGTATGATGTTAGGATGATATTAGTGGGTTTGTCATATATATCCTTTATTAGGTTGAGGTATTTTTTCTCTATAGCCAGATTGTTGAGAGTTTTTATTATGAAACAATGTTGAATTTTGTCAAATGCTTTTTCTGCATCTATTGAGATAATCATATGCTTTTTACCCTTCATTTTGTTAAAGTGGTATATCACATTGATTGATTTGTGGCAGTTGAACCATCTTTGCTTCCTGGAATAAATCCCACTTGCTCATGATGTATGATCCTTTTAATGTACTATTGAATTTGGTTTACTAATATTTTGTTGAGGATTTTTGCATCTATGTTCATCAGAGATATTGTCCTGTAATTTTCTTTTTTTTGTAGTGTTCTTGTCTGGTTTTGGTATCAGGGTAGTGATGGACTGTAAAATGAGTTTGGAAGTATTCCCTTCTTTCCTATTTATTGGAAGAATTTGAGAACGTTACCCTTAGTTCGTTTTTAAATATTTGGTAGAATTCACCAGTGAAGCCATCTGGTCCTGTGTTTTTCTTTATTGGGAGGTTTTTTATTACTGATTCAATTTCATTACTAGTATTGGTCTGTTCAGATTTTCTGTTTCTTCCTGATTCAGTCTCAGTAGGTTGTATGTTTCTAGTAATTTATCCATTTCTTCTAGGTTGTCTAATATGCTGGCTTATAATTGTTCGTAGTAGTCTCCTATGATCCTTTATATATGTGTGACATCAGTTGTAATGTCTTCTCTTTCTTCTCTTTCTTATTTTAATGTCTTAAAATAAAATTTATACTTTTATTTATTTGAGTCTTTCCTCTTTTTTTTCTTGGTAAGTCTAGCCAAAGTTTTGTCTATTTCATTTATCTTTTAAAACACCAGCTCTTAGTTTCATTGATCTAGTTTATTAAGATTCTAAGTTTATTAGGCTCTAGTTTATTAAGAGTTATTTTGTGGCCTGACATATGATCTATCCTGGAAGATATTCCATGTGCTCTTGAGAACAATGTGTATTCTGCTGCTTTTGGATGGAATAGTGTGTAAATGTCTGTTAGGTCCGTCTGGTCTAATGTGTAGTTTAAGTCCAATGTTTCTTATTGATTTTCTGCCTGAATGATCTACCCATTGTTGAAAGTGGGGTATTGAAGTTGCCTACTTTTATTATATTAATGTCTATTTCTCCCTTCAGATAGGTTAATATTTGCTTTATATATTTACGTGCTCCTGTGTTGGGTGCATCAATATTTACTGATGTTACATACTCTTCATGAATTGTCCCTTTTCTCATTATATAATGACCTTCTTTGCCTCTTGTTATAGTCTTTGGCTTCAAGTCTATTTTGTCTGATATAATTATAGCTAACCCTGCTTTCTTTTGGTTTCCATTTGCATGGAATATCTTTTCCATCTCTTCACTTTTAGTCTGTGTATATCTTTAAAGCTGAAATGAGTCTCTTGTAGGCAGCATATAGTTGAGTCTCTTTTTTTTTTTTTTTAATCCATTCAGCAACCCTACGTGTTTTGAATGGAGAATTTACATTTAAAGTAATTATTGATAGATAGGGACTTGCTATTGCCTTTCTTCTGATTGGTCTAGTCTGCTGTTGAACCCTCTATTCAATTTTCAGTTCAGTTATTGCATTCTTCAGCTCTGTGATTTCTGTTTGGTACTTTTTTATGTTTTCTATCTTTTTCTTGAAATTCTCACATTGTTCATGCATTGCTTTCCTGAACTTGGTGAGCATATTTGTGACTATTATTTTGAACTCTCTACCAGATAAATGATTTTCTCTGTTCCATTAACATCTGTTTCTGGAGATACATCTTGTTCTTTTTTTTTTTTAAACATATTCCTTATGTCTTTATTTTTCTTGACTCTCTGTTAGTTTCTGAGGATTAGATAAAACAGACAACTCTCTCAGTCTTGACAGAGTGGTCTTGTGTAGAAGAACCTCATCAATCAGCTCAGCCCGAGCTCCTGGTTGTCTCTCAAACCTTTATAATTGTTCAAGCTGAAGTCTTTGTTCTTAGTGGCACCCAGTAGTTGAGGATGTGACAAGACCCATCAGTTCCCAAATGATTGGATTACATTCAGTGCCTAGATGCAGGCTGATTGGAAACCAGACCCTCTGGCAACAGCTGGGAAAATATGTAGTTAAGTGCCTTCTAGGGAGAAACTGGGAAGTGGGCCTTTTTCCTTGCTCCTTCTGCCCTGGGTCTGAGTGTACAGCGGGGGCATCCATGAATCTCTTCTAAGTCAGACAGGGAAGGGTGGTTCTGTTCAGTAAGCCATTTCCTAGAACACAAGATTGTGGGAGAATTTCTTAACATTTGCTGTTTTCTAGCCTTATAGAGCTTGGATAAAGTTCAATATGGCCATTGGAAAAACTGGAGAGACAGTCTAAATTAGGACAGAGGAGTCTAGCTTGGTCCATTACTAGTAAATCATCTTAATGAATATGTACTGTGGATGGTTGGTGAAATGAAGCTCAGTTGAGAGGAGAGGGCTAAACATATCTGAAGCCATTACCCAGTGCCTAAAATAATTTGCACATTTTTTCTTGAATGAGTGAATGAATGAATAAACAAAAATGGATAACATCATCAATAGTGGGAAAAACAAGGCTAGTAATCACCTTATTGACTGTAGTCTAGAAAGAAAATCTTTTGTTTTGTTTTTTTTGTCCATTTGACATTTTTACTTGGATACTTAATAGATATCTCAAAAGGAATTCCCAATTCTAGTCATTCTACACACTACCTCCTCCCACTTAAAAGAAAAAAATATAAAACTGGTTCTCCTCAGTATTCTCCAATCAGTAAAGGGGTCAACTCTTCACCAGTTTTTTTAATGCTCAGAGCTGAACATTGTCCTTGCTTCCTTTCTTTTCTGCCCCATATTCATTCTATCGACAAGTACTTTGGAGGCTATCTTCAAATATATCCTGAATTTGATTAGTTCCATTCACTTTTTCTGTTTCCACCTTAGTTCTCACCGTCATCTATTGCCAGCACTACCGTAATAACTAACTGGGTTTCTTGCTTCCAGTTGGTTCCCTTACACTCTATTTTCCATTCAGCAGCCAGAATGATCTTTTTAAAAGTTTAATCACATCACCCCCTCTAATTTATGACTTCCCACTGCCCTCAGAATAAAATTAAACCTCTTATGGCCTAAGAAGCTTTACATAATCTCTCACTATATAACTGTGAGAACTATTCTCTTACATTCTTATTCCTGCTCACTGGACTATATACAGTTTGACCTCCTAACTATTCTTCAAAATCCCATACTTATTGCAGGTGTATAGCCTTTAATCTTGCTCATCTCTCTGTCTAATAAATCTCTCTCAAGATCTTCTTCTGTCCTTTTATGCATTTTTTCCTCTTTCACACAAGCATACATCAATGGTTATTCCAGCCTTCACTGAAAATTCCCTCACTCTGTTTATTGTTTTATAGATTACATCAGTGCCTCATTTTTCTCATCTGTAAAATGGAACACATGGTACCTACATCAAAATGGTAACTAAATGCAATAACAACAAAAAGTGCTTACCATCTTTCTGACAACACAATAATAGTTATTGTCATTGTCATCTTCAACATCACACCTATAGAAAAATATTTTACTAATTTATATGTATTCTTGAATATTGTCTTTCTCCTAGAATAGAATGAAGTCCTATGAGGGCAAAGACTTTGTGTTGTTTACCCTTTATCACAAGAGCCAAATATGATGTCAGGCACGCAGTGAGGAGTCAATAAATAACCATTGGATGAATGATTTGTATAAGAATTGTAGTCTAGATCATATCTCTTTTCTGTAATAGTGCTTTTAGTTTTCAAGAGGCATGGGTATTCTCATGTCATTCAGGTGGTGGTATTTATGTTGAGAGAACATAGGGAAGTCAGGGAGAAAGAAAACCAACACTCTATCAAAAGAGCAAGATATCAAAGAGTGCTGGAAAATCATTTATCGCCATTCAAAACGTAAACGTACCTCCAGCGACCCATAAGCAATTCTAATGACCCAGAGAGTCAGTAATTTTGTTATTGCCTTTGAATCAGACATCTGTTGCTTTTTGGTCTAGTAATCTGCCACACTCATGACTCTTTCTTCCCTTGTCCACCATTGTTTCTACTTTTAGCACTTCTAACTACTTTTCTCCTCCCACTGTGTTATCTATTTAGCCTTGCCTTTAAACTCTCCAACATAGATTTGGTTGCATAATGACCATCTGTGGCAGATGATATCTTTATCTACTTGGTAGCCATCACCCATATTTCATGCAAACAGAAGCTCTGTTTTGTTTAGACAACAATGGTCAGCTCTGGTGATTGTTCATGATTGCTTTAGTTAAGTCATGCATGTCTGATTATCAACGAAATCGACTGTGAGTGAGAAATTAGGGGTTGCCTATTGGAGAGCTTCTGAGAAAGGTTTTGTTTCCTAATAAAAAATGAGAGTGTCATGGGGAGAAAACACTTTTGCTTCTTTTCTCTTCCATTTTGTACTGCATGCTGTCTTGGAACCACCTTAGAAACTGTGACAGCCTGAAACTGTGACAGCCACCTTAGAACTATGAAGTCTCAAGCCTGAGATTTGAAGACAATATGCTGAGGGAGGTGTGGCGTTGTGATAGATATAGCTGTGTCCTCAATGCTATTCTTGAGTGGCTGCACTAGTCGTGGAATCACCTCCATCCAGATATCTGGTTAAGTAAACAATACATTTCCTTGGGGTTCGAGTTACTTTTAGACAATTTTTGTTACTTCCAGCTGAACAAATCCTGCTTACCACCCAGTATATAATAATCCTAAGGGACTGATTTTTCTATACAGGATACCAAAGCATCACAGAATGTCCTTAATTTCTAGGGGAAATGCTTGATCTAACATTTTGTGACCATGGCAGCAGAGTCACAAGATTCAAAACATGGCCAAAAATGTATAAAGGACTGTCTATAATCTCTATCCTCAGAAGGTGGCTGTGGGAAGAACAGGGACATTCAGTTATAAGGCATTCTGACACATCCTTTTTAAAAAGTTGAAGAACCAACATTTTATATAACACCCATAACTGATCACAAAACACCACAATGTCTAAGTTACCCCAGACTAAATCTTTGTCCTGCGTTTCCTCACCTTATGCTCCCTCAGCCACCTTCATATAAACCTCCAGTGTGAGAAGACAACTTAGAACTTTTGTCTTATAGAATAAAGGTAGAATGTTAAAAAGGCAGGAATTAATGAGGTACAGATTATTGGATGCAAGATAAGCTGTGCTCTCACCCCAAAGACTAGAATGCAAATATCAGAACCTAACGCAGGGTGATTAATGGACAGGGTGTGTATACATTTATAAATGTATATTTTTCAAACTCACATCACCAATATATGGCCAGTCATCTACTCTGTATCTAAATACATAAGTAGTTCGTTAAAGGATTTCAGAATACGTGACGTATAAAAAAGACCAACCTCTAGTCTGTTCTACTTTGAATATTTTAAATTGTCATACTGCTTGTGTTCCCTAATGTACTCAGAGTTAATTAAATGTTTGACCTCTCTTCTCCATAAGCAATAACAAAGAAGCGGTTTAAAACAAGTCTGATTACTCTACTAGATAACCCCTTCATAATGTATTTTTTCTGTGTGTCTGTATCAAGTTTTTATAGCACTTCTTTGAAAAGAAGGAAACATTCTCAACTGAATTGAATTATTAGCATTTCCAACAATTGTATTTTTAAAGTATGTCAGAAAGTGACATAAAAGTACTAGTCACAGTCAGTCATGAAGCCACGTTATAAAGTGGCCTATCGCATTTCAAACCCTTCGTTTTTTCATTCTTAGAAGCAGTCTTTCCTCCCAAAATGGAGGCAGGGGTCTATCACTAAAAATGACATGAATATCAGATAGTGTGACAGACAGAAGCTGTTACCTCGTTCCCCATAGTGCTACAGGCTGAGAATTTGTTGAAAGATCCATAGTGATAGTGGAAGATTTTATATACCCAGATTTTTCTGTATATTTTAAATAAATAATTCTAAGTGTTTGTTACAAAGCAGCAGTTATTAATCTATGTTACATACCTGGAAGGAAGTATCATTTAAATATGTGCTACATATGATCATTTATTAGCACATATCTATAACACATTATCTATAAAGCTTTAGGAAATGGCTAATTCGGAGTCATTTCTGATCAAGAATAATTTTCAAAACCATGCAGGTAAAATAAATTCATCTTCCTCTAATCAATAAATTTCTCCTTTTTGCCTCCACATCATTGCATCTGTAATAGTTTAACAAATTGTTATCGTTGTATTTGATTCCCTCACACATCTTTCCTCCATCGGATTTTAACCCTATTAACGAGTTGACTCAGCACAACCACAACAAAAAAGATACTTAAGAAATCTGTTGATTGAATTAATCTTACTTACCATATCCATATTAGAAATAAATTTTCCTTAAAATATGTTTTAGCATTTTATGGAATTGTAATATATATATAGAAAGGTGAACATGTAAGTGTACAAGTTGATGAATTTCACAAACTAAACACACTCATAACATACATCAAGTGCAACAATCTTAAATGTACAACTCAATTAATTTTATATATGGTTATTATACATGTACAATAAGCACCAAGATTGAGATACAGAACATATCCCACACCACACAGAGCCCCTCCTGTCCGTTCCTGGTCAGTAGGCTTCAAGAGTTAACCAGTTATTCTGACTTCTGTGCCCAGAGATTGCTTTGTTTTGTTCTGTCTTTTTTTTTTTTCCATTTTTTTCTTTCAGTCTTTATTTATATATTTTTGTATAGAGTCGCCTTATATTTATTAATCCTGTATTCTGCTGTTAAACTTGAGTAAGTACTTAATTGTATTTTACAGTTTTAAAATGTCCATTTGTTTTTTTTCATCTATTCCAATTCTCTGTTGAAATTCTCAATTTTCATTAGTTTTTTCCATCTTTTCCTATATATTTTTTCAAAACATTAATCACAAGTATTTAAAACATTCCTGTCTGCTAACTCGAGAGACTAGATTATCTATATATTTGCTTTTCTTTTTATCTTTCCTCTGATTTTTGGTCATATTACCTTAACTCTTCACATATATCATGATTTTTTTTATTATATGACTAGACGAATCATAAAAGTTGCAAATAACAGCTCTACCAGATAGAATTTTCCTTTGAGGCTGAGGGTCTGCTCACTTCAATTCAGTCAAAGCGGGTTGCTATTTTAAGAAGAAGCATTCTACCTTGTTCTTCAGAGTGACTCTCCTGGTATTTTTAAGACCCCTAGAGGGTCTCTGACACCTCAGACCTGACATACTACCGAAGTTTCAATTTTGCCCTTGAGGATTGTCTGCTTAGCTTTTTATCCTTCTGTCCCGCACCGCTTCAGAAGAAAGGGAAATTTATTTTATGTTTTTGTGATAGATTTCATCCTTCCAGGGGAACTTTTTCTCCTAAGTAAGTGCTATTAGACTGTAGGAGATTTCACTGCCCCTTGCCAGCTCAGCCCACTAATCTCCCTAGCTACCCCCCAGAGATCATAGTTAGAACCAACTATGAATTTGGGGCTCTGCTTGGTTGCAGTCCATCACACCAGCCCTACCCAGCTGCCAAAATCTTATTGCTTTCTTTCCAACAATAGAATCTCTCTGCCTGGGCCAAGCTAGATCTTCAACCTATGCTCAGAAATGGCAAATGCCTCCAGATTTTACGTTCATCGAGTCTTCATTGATTCCACAGTCCTTCAATGTTTTTACAGTAAAGTTTCAAAGCTTAGTTGTCTTTTGTAACAGTTGCTTTAAGAGTATTGGCCTGCCTTGAATTTCAACATCTTTCACCATATTAACGATACTTTCTATGTAAAGTTTTGTACTATAATAGATCCCCTCTTTTTTTCATTCTGACTCCTCCCACTTAAGTCCTCTTCTGCTAAGAGCACTACTTAAGAAATATAATTTTTTAAAAGATTACATAAGTAGTGAGTTTTTTAATGCATATGTGCATGTATATGTATGTGCGTGTGTATGATAATGATTGGAAAAGTATTAAAGGTCCAGGAATGTACTGGATGTCACCATTTGAAGATGTTCCAAAAGCCTGCCAAATTCAATGTATCAAAATGAAAGTCTTCTCCATCCCCACAATCCATCCCTCCATAGATTTTGCTTCTCTTCCGTCTGTACTGAGCGGTGCCTGCCGTGGCTATGTGCAGCTACAGACTTGGGAGATTATCTCTTTTCTCTCACATGAAATTTATAAATCAGTATCAAGATTCTCTTTGCTAAAATTGTGTCTTCTTTCCTCCATTAAGGCTTAGTCCAGCCAAATAATTGCTCCTTTCTTTTTTGCAGGTTCCCTATTGGCTTAGCTTAACACTAGTCTGCCTGTCAGACTAAAAGCAGTCAGGGGCTTTGTAAATAAAAACACCACTGATGAAAAAAAAAAAAAGGCTTAGTCCAAGCTCATTTTTCTCTAGCTTTATTACAATCTCTCAATGAGTTTCCCTATTCCACTTGGCTCACCTTCCAATCATTTTTTTCCCATTATTGCCGCTTAGATTTCTTTTTTTATTATTTAGTATTATGGTAACATTGGTTTATAACATTATATAAATTCCAAGTGTAAATCATTGTACTTCTATTTCTGTGAAGATTACATCATGTTCACCACCCAAAGACTAATTACAATCCATCACCCCACACATGTGCCTAATTATCCCTTTCGCCCTCCTCCCTCCCCCCTTCCCCTCTGGTAACCACCAATCCAATCTCTGTCTCTATGTGTTTGTTTCTTGTTGTTTTTATCTTCTACTTATGAGTGAGATCATACGGTATTTGACCTTCTCCTTCTGACTTATTTCACTTAGCATAATACCCTCAAGGTCTATCCATGTTGTCACAGAAGACTGGATTTCATCGTTTCTTATGGCTGAGTAGTATTCCATTGTGTGTATATACCACATCTTCTTTATCCATTCATCCCTTGATGGGCACTTAGGTTGCTTCCAAGTCTTGGCTATTGTGAATAATGCTGCAGTGAACACAGGGGTGCATGTATCTTTATGCATGCGTGTTTTCATGTTCTTTGGATAAACACCCAGCAGTGGAATAGCTGGATCATATGGTAGTTCTAGTCTTAATTTTTTGAGGAATCTCCATACTGTTTTCCATAGTGGCTGCACCAGTTTGCACTCCCACCAGCAGTGGGAGTTTCTAAGCCAGTTACATTTCTAAGAGAAAAAATTTATATCATTTTTTGATTTGATTTAAACCTTCCCTTAGAAATTTTACATTAGTAAGTACAAATATATTAGCTTGGCACATAAGGCATTTCATAATCTGACTCCTGCTTCCTCTCCAATGTCTCACTCTTGCCCTATATACCCTTCATTCGAGAATGTAATGGCCCCTGCAGTTTCCCAAGAGCATAATGACACTACCGCCTCAACATTTTTTATGATGCTCTTCTCTCTCTGTGGAATACATTTTACATTTTCTTAGCTGAGTAACACCTACTGGTCTTTCAAAAGCACCCAGTGTGCTTGTCTTGATCCCTCATGAGTGATAATAGAGTCTCCTCTGTTGAACTTCCAGAATACCTCTGTCATGGCTCTTACCATGGTCATGTTAAGTCTTTGCATTAAGTGTTTCCCTTACTAGAGTGCAAATACCTTGAGAGCAAGAACGTTATTTATTTGACTTTATATTCTCAAAACTTATCACAATATATGTTACAGAGTATTTAATAAAAGTTTTTTCAGAAGAGTAAGGTTATATTGATGAATCATCTGCAAATTGGTGTACCGTGCCCTTATCCTTCCTTCATATTACTGTTTTAGATCAGTAGTTTAGATAAATTACTCTAAAAAGGACAACTTATTATGGAACAATCTATCTATTCTTTTTGTTTATCTTTGACCTATTCATTTTGCTTTTAATTATTTTCCTTTTCTCAAGATAGTTTTAAGATGTTTTGGTGTACTATATTTGTTTTTTTCAAAAACTTATAAAGATCAGTATTCCTTAAGTGAAACAATTACTAAATAAACCCTTTGCTTAATAATCAGGTGTCTTTTCTTATTTTATTCTATATCAATGCTATTTAGTGATAAATACTGGTCAGTTTTAGGATGGAAATCTAGCAAGAATTTCTTATTTCTGCCACATTTTCTACCAGATTAGCACATGCTTTCTGAGTGATAATTTGTAATTGGAATTAACAAACAGCTTTTAGATTTTAGCAATAAAATTTTATAACAATCAATATGAAATCTTCACAATTAAAAAAAATTTGTTAGGCTTTCTCATGACCACAATTTTAATCCTTCGTAAAAGTTAAAGAGAATTTTGCTTGGCTTTTTTATCAAAAGATAAAATTCATCGTATTGCATCCTTCCTTCTTGACTTTTCACTGAATTAAATATTAGAAGCTGGTGACACACTGAACTGATGCCATCTGCTGTGATGCCAGAATTTCAACATTGTGACAACAGTGTCATATCAAATATAAAGACTGATAGATTTGAGGAAAATGAAATAGTGTAAAAAGAAGTGTTGAAACAATTAATAAATGTGTTAGCGAGCATTTTTTAAAGTGTGAAAGGTAAATGGATCTTGGCTTTAAGTGTGATACAGTTTCAATTTCTTGATTTTCTCTTCAATGGAAACACAAATATGTTCACCATGTTTTGTTGCAGTAGTATTTTAGTCAAAATAAAATGTTTTCTATGGCAGTAGATTTGTTCTCTTTACATAGCCTTCTATGTGATATGATTCCAGGCCCTACATCTCAATGATAGTTGGCCCACACAAGGGAACAGATCTGGGTTATAGAAAAACTTCTCTGCACAAGCTCTGCAGCCCGGCAGAAAAAAAAAAAAAAGTTGCACCAGTTAAATTAAAGATTAATACTAATAAATATTATAATGTTGTACAGATAAAGAACTGTGGCATGTACCAAGAGACACTAGGCCGGTGTGGTCACTCATGGTTCTTTGGGTCTTAATTTCAGAGGCACACTCCTACTCCGCACTTAACATGAATAAGAGTTTGAGAGGGTTTAAGCCAAAATACATCTAAAATCACACAGTGAAAAAATCAACTTTAAAGTAGTTGTAAACCATTATATCAGAAATGAAATATAGGAGGTGGATTTTTCAGGTCCGTAATCGTCGATGATATTGGATATCTGTATAAGATCTGATGAATCTGGAAAATCAATATTAATTATAAAATGCCTGTAGATCACTTTGTATTAAATAATTTTTATTAATTACTTTTAATATTTTAACAGATTTTATTATAAACTGACATTACAATAATCTATATGTAGTACATAATATTTTGCTATACAAAATGTAGAGTATTATCTTCCCAATAGAGTTATACTGATAACAAAATACTACATAAACTGTTATGTGCTACATTTTATGGTACACATAGGAGTTCATAGAAGAGAGAGACCAGTGCAGGTCAAATATTTGGAGATTTTATAAAACAACTGGATTGTGAACTGGACCTAAAATAATGTGTAGTTTTTGTGAAGTTGGACATGATTTGAGTAAGATGGTACTATAATATGCACTAAATATACAATAATTATTGTACTCAATAAGTGCACAATAACTATTGTAGATAATATATATGCAATAAATATCATAATCTGTTTTACCGTAAAATGCACGTACCTTAGGTGTTCAGATCAGTGAGTTTTGACAAATATATATACCTATGTAACCAACACCCAAAACAAGACACAACATTTCTATTACCCTAAAAAGTTTCCCACCTGCCCTTTTCCAGTCAGGTTTCTCTCTTCCTACCTCACCCCCCCACCCCAGCCCCTGATTCCTGGCAACCATCCTCTGATGTTTGTTGTCATAAAATACCTAGAAATGGAATTGCCCCATCATTGGTAAAATGGTAAGAAATTGCGAAACTGTTTTCCAATGTGGCTGTACCATTTTGCATTTCCTCTAGCAATGTATGAGAGTTCCAGTTGTTTTGCTTCCTCACCAATATTTCATACCATCGTCTTTTGTATTTTAGCAATTCTGGTGGTTGTGGCGTGGAGTCCCATTCTGGTATTTGTTTGCATGTCTCTGATGATTAATAATGTTGAGCATTTAATGTGCTTGTTGGCCATGAAAAATTCCTTTGAAAATATCTGTTCAAATATTTTGTCAATTTTTTTTCTTGTTTTACTTCTTATTATTATGTTATTATCATTATATAAGAGTTCGTCATATACTCTGGATGTAAGTCCTTTGTCAGATATATGTTTTCTTCACATCTGTGGGTTTTTTTCCACTTTCTGAATGTTGTCTTTTAAGAAGAAAACATTTTAAGTTTTGATGATGTCCTATTTATAAATTTCTGTCCTTTGTGGTTCGTGCTTTTTGTCATAAGAAATCTTTGACTACCATAGTTTGTTAAAATTTCTCATAGTTCTAGTGTTCACATTTATGTTTATGAACAATTTTAAATTAATTTTTATATATGGTTTTAGTAAGAGTAGAGGTTAATTTTTTTCATAGAGACACCCAGTTTTCCCAGGAATATTTATTGGAAAGAATACTCTCTCACTATTGAATTACTTGGCACCTTTGTCAGAAATCATTTAACCTTCTGTATATGGGTCTATTTCTGGAATCCCTGTAAGCTTTATGTATGCCAACACCATAATTTCTTGATTTGTATAGTTTTATATTTAGTCTTGAAATAAGATATGTAAACACTGCAACTTAGTTCTTTTTCAAAATTGACAATTCTAAATCCATTGCATTTTCACAGAAATTTTAGAATGAGCTTGAATCTTCTATGAAATAGGTTGCCAGGGTTTTTGAGATTGTGTTAAATCTATAGATCGCTTTGGAGAGAATTAATATCTTAAAAATCTTAGATGGTCCAAACCACGAGCATGATATATCTTTTTATTTGTTCACGTCTTATGGGTCTCTCAGCAATATTTCATGGTTTTCAGTGTATAGGTGTTGTGAACTGAGCTATGTTTCCCCAAAATTCATTATGTTGAAACCCTAATCCCAGTATCTTAGAATGTGACTTTATTTGGACACAGGACTTCTAAAGAGGTAATTAAATTAAAATGAGATCATTAGAGTGGGCATTAATCCAAAATGACTAGTGTCCTTATAAGAAGAGGAGATTAGCACACAGACAACATAGACCGAGGGATGACCATGTGAGGACACTGGGAGAGGCTGACCATCAGCACGCCAAGGAGAGAGACCTCAAAAGAAACCAAACCTGCTGACAATTTGATCTTGGACTCCTCGCCTCCAGAAACATAACAATATAAATTTCTGTTGTGTAAGACACCCAGTCTGCAGTATTTTGTTCTGGCAGCCCTAGCAAGCTAATACCACCAGGTTTGCATATATTTGGTAAAGTATACCTAAGTATCTTATGTTTTCACGTGTTATTATAAATGGTATTATTTTATAATTTTATTTGCCAATTTTTCAAGTCTATTATATAGAAATGTAATTGATTTTTGTATGTTTAACTCATAACCTGTAACCTTATACATTTACTTATTAGTTCTGGTAGATTTTTTATTACTTAGAACGTTTTATGTACCATGATCTTGTCATCAGTGGAGAATAAAGTTTTCCTTCTTTTTTTCCAATTTGTGTGCTTTTTATATCTTTTCCTTGGATTAATGCACTGGCTAGAACTTCTCATACAAAATATATATCAGATATATTGTACACATATTTCAAAAAGTGAACCATGATGCCAGCCAAAAAGAAAACCAAAATAACTTCTGTAGTGTCAACATTAATTATTTTCTTTACCAGTACAGTAAAGTTATTAATCTGCACCAAAATAATTTTGAGACACTAGCTATTTTTTATGAAAATGCTAAAAATATATAAACCTATTCAAGACTAATCTAGAAAAACAAAAAGGAGAGAATATGTTTGATTGACAGCTTCAAAAATGGCTCCAATTATGCCCTCCCTGTATTTTCCACCTTGCTTCGTTCCCTTCCACATTGATTCTGGTCTTGATCGTACAACTTGCTTGGACAACAGGATGATAGCAACTGTAAAATATATATTGAAAAAGTATTGCCACACTGGTTGTACAACAATGTGAATGTACTTAATGCCACTGAACTGTACATTTAAAATTATTAAGATGGCACATTTTATGTTATGTATATTTTACCACAATTAAAAATAAGAAAAAAAAAGTCCTTACACATTGGAGTATGCCCTCTTTCTACTCTTAGATTAGCCTGGTGGAGGATCAGAGACAATGTGAAAGCAAACCGAGTTACCTAGATGACAACCAGCTAACCTCTAGACATATGAATGACATTATTTTTTGGTTCGCCAACCTCCAGCTGACCTATCAGTTGACCACAAAGGCATGAACAATCAAAAGACACAGCACCACAGCTGACCCTGATATAAGAACCCACAGCTGACCAACAAATTTGTGAGAGAAATAAATGATGCTTCTTTTACATCCTAAGTTGTGGGGGATTTTTTATACAATAAAAGTTAACTTATGTAATTCAGATTGAAAATAATAAAGAAATGAAAAGAATTATAATAAAATTTAATCCAGTTATGAAATAATTTCAAAAACAATTATATATCAATATATTTGGAGACATAGATACAATGGAAACCTTCCTGGAAAATATAAAGTGTCAAAATGTCGTAAAAGAAAATAGAAATCTCTAAAAGACCTACCAATGAGTAAATAAATACAAATCAACCTAGGCCACGATGATTGTTAATGTGAGCTCTATGAAATTGTCAAGTGAGTTTGTTCCAAGATGTATAAAAATCTGGAAACTCAACTATTCATTTTATATACTAAGTATAACCTTGGAACTACAACCAAACAAAAACAGTACCGGGGAATAAAATAAAAAACTAATTTCATTTATTAATGTAATATAAAAGAAAAAAATCCAACTACGAATTTAAAATTTTTACATCATGATCAGTCAGAGTTTGTTCCAGGAACTGAAAATATGATTATATAAAAATGGTTATATATAATTATATATATATTATCACTGATGTAAGCATATCAGTGTGCTAAATGAGGAAAAAAAATCACATCATAATCTCAATATTTTTAGAAAAAGCATCTGAAAATTTTCAAAATGTAATTAAGTTTAAAAATTCAGGAAACACTAGGAGGAGAATAAAATTTCCTACTCTATAGCAAAAGTCAATTGATGGGGATAACATAGACACATTCCATTTAAGATCAGGAATAAAAGATGGATACCTACTACATTTTTGCTATTCTTTACAGTATTGGATGTCCTGTTTAACACTTTAATTAAAGAGAATTATAAATTATTGCATTAGTTTGCTAGGGCTGCCATAACAATGTATCACAAAGTAAGTGGTGTGAACAACAAAAATTTATTGTCTCACAGTTCTGGAGGCACTAAGTCTTAGACCAAGGTGTCAGCAGGGTTGGATCCTGCTGAGGGCTGTTAGGGAAAATCTATTCCATTTCTCTGTCCTAGCTTCTGGTGGATCACTGGCGATCTTTGGCATTCCTTGGCTTGTGGAAGTATGACCCTTCTGCTTTAATCTTCACATAGTGTTAACCCTGTGTGTCTGTCTCTCCCCAAATTTCCCCTTTTTGCAAGAATATGAGTTATTTTGGATTATGGCCCACCCTAATGACCAGATCTTAACTAATTACACCTGCAAAGACCTTTTTCCAAATAAAGTCACATTTTGAGGTACTAGGGCTTAGTACTTCAACATATGAATTTGGGGGAGGGGGACACAATTCAACCCATAACAATGCTATAAATTTAGAAAGTATCATCTATTTTTATGTGCATCAAAGCTGTAAGAGAAATAACAAATCTATAGATAGAATAATTAAAAGATTTCTGTAAATTTGCCAGATTCCATGTATTATCATCTAGGTTCTAGAGCTTGACACAAGATATGAATTGATCCTTGATCAGGGAGGTACAGCCCAGGGAAGCAGAGATGAAGAAAAATGGATGTGAGGCAAGAAACGGTGTAATTCATTGCTTTTTGGGTTACTACTTCACAGACAAAAAGATAGGGCAATTTGTTCAAAGGATGAGTCTGCTCAGCATGATGGGATTTTGTAGAAACTTTGCAACTAGGAAGTATATCTTGGAACATTCCACACAAGAGATAAAGGAGTGGAATTTTATTCCTGGTTATGTCCTGTCTGAGGTATCTCATTGATCAATGTTCAGCCCTTGGTAGCAAAGTTTCTCACAGTTCTGATTTGCATTTCTGGCAAAACAACTATTTTATATAACAATAATATGATGTGATACTCTTTCTTTAGGCAACAAGAGTATAATTAAATTCATTTATTAAAATGGGTAAATAATCCAATTGTAAGGTTTAAATTGTCATATTCACTGTATAAATGTTATTGAAATTTATGATTAGTCTCTTCATGCATTTATACTATTTCACATACTAATATTCTAATATAGCTAGAACATTATGAGACCATCATAAAGATTTATTTTTAAACTCACATTTGTGAAAACCATACTGAGCAGTTATTAAATCTGAAAAGAAATCAGTGTTATCAATCTCATCAAATAATGATTTTGTGATCTGGTCCAGGGTGAGCAAATTTTTTGTTGTTGTTTTATATTTCACTGACAAAAGAAAAAAACAACTAAAGAGCATTATTTTTGAAAAAGATTAAATTAATTTTATTTTAATTAAAAATGGTACTTAAATATTTTATTAAATTAAAAATCAAAAACAATTGATTCTTTTAGTTCACGCCATGGCTAGTTACACCATAACAGCAGAAAAAAAGAAAGAGAAGAAGAAAGAGAGAGAGAGAGAAAGATAACCACATACCAAGAAATACACAAACACAATGGAAGAAAGAGAGGCAGAAACATGTTTGAAGAATTACAGAGGTAAGCTACGTATCACTTAAAATATCTTCTGAAGGTATGTTCTTCTAAGTCATCTCTTATAATTTCCCTTTGTGGTGTAAATTAGCGTTTTAACTATTGCTGAAAACTTTCTGTGACACTATATTTTTAATTCCTTAAATGTTAGGGAATATTCTCTGAGCAGGATACCAGTGAGAGATATTGTTCTTTGGGCTGCAATGGTAACAGGCAAAGAAACAATACCTTGAGTATTAGATAAAAATTCAGGCCAAAGCTACTTTACTGCTGTATTATAAATCTTTTTTTAAGTTATCATTAGATATTCCCTTTACCTATTAACATTGAAAGATTACTAGCAATATTACATTGTACAGCGACTAGTCCTTTCTATAAGCAATATTATCAATATGAATAGGGAAAAATAGGGAGCATCTAGTTCCAATAGGGATTTCTAAGTATACCACTATATTCCTCAGACCACATCCTGTTGTTTTGAATATATTGTACATAATCCTTATGTTTCTTTAAACATTCCTATCTAGGGATAGAGATTTTAAAAGGGGGAATTTATATATCCTGCATCATTCATCAGATATTTTTAGTAAGGTTATTATTTTGAAAATATCTAACCATTCCTTTAGTCTTTAGACTATAGCAGTCCTAATATCACATCTGTTGTCATCTTGCAATTATTACCTAAAATAAAAGAAACACTAAAACGAAATAGTGTGCATGCTTTGAGTCTGATTTGTTTGTTTCCAAAACCTGTGGTCCAAAGGCATCAGTTTCTTTAGTTCTTTGTTTGCCAGAAAACATAAAGATACAAGATAAAGTCGTGTTTCAATTAAATATCAAAGAAAATCAAAGCTATTAGATTAGTGTGGACCACACAGGGTTTTCTTATGAAGAAACTTTTGAAAAGTGTGTCATGATAAATCCCCTAAAATATATTGACTTTGCCAGCCTTAGTCCACATGGCAGATCTTCCATTCCGCAGCCAGACTGTTTCATGCAGAGATTAACCCAGGGATCCTGCACTTGAAAGAGAATTCTCTAGGACTTAATTTATATTCAAGCCTCCCTGATCTTTGGGGAGAGGCTTGGTAATCCATACAAATTGCCAAGTGATGAAACCAAGAGCAGAAACGGAAATGACAAAACTGTCGTTGATTTAACTACTTTTGGAAAGAAAACTAAATAGAAATTGGTTAAAATAAATATGCTACTGTGAACTCATTAAAAATTATGACTGAAAAGAATGCAACATTTTCATGATAACATAGAAGTCTTTGGCTGTTAAATTAATATTTTCTGGTCATAGCCAGTGACTATAAGGCTGCTCAATATTTAATATTCGTAATTATGTTTATACATTTATTTTTAAAAAATCATAGCAAAGTCTATTATTTTTAAAACACTGTAAGGTGGAAAATTCCCCTTAATAAACAATGACAAACCAATGCATATTGTATCAATGCAATATGAAATGGAACTGTAATGTAATATGAAATGAAAGTTTCATTAAATGGAACATTTAATGAAACTTTTCTCGTAACAGGTCTACAATATAGTTATATGGTATCTGTTTAATATATGCAATACATCAATATAGTTATATGGTATCTATTTAATATATAAAATACATCAAAAGAAGGAAACAATTATACAGTTGCATAAAATGATATCTTAGAGCATAAAAAGAAATTAAATGAATTATATAAAATGAAAAAACTTGTTGATATTGAAAATCTTAGCATATGAATAGATTAGTATATCTCCAAATATATGTGTATGTAAACAAAATGATTTTACACTTTTTTTTCTAAGATATCACTTTCTATGTCACACATATTTTCAGTGCTAAAATTTCTCATTAAAAATTTTAAAAATATATTTTCTGTCATTCATAAACCTTGAGAAAACATGTGCCAATTATATCTGAATGTGACAAAATGATAGGAAATGGATCAGATACTCAATCTGTGAACTTAAAATATAGTGGGGCAGAAAGATTTACACATGATGATTCACAAGCCAAGGAATGATTGGATAATTGATTTCAGAATGATATAAACAACGTGGTAACAGGAATGGTGAGCGGAATTCCAGGCTGAGGGCATGCTGCACAGGGAAAGGAAAGCAGTTCCCTAGTTCTAGATTCAAGTGTGGCTGGAGACTAGAGTGTGAGTTTGTGTTTGTATCTATATACACATGAATGAGCTCAGGTGTGCTTATGGAAGTGGAATTGTAATAGGCTAAGCAGTTAAAATACTTCATTGAAGTTTTGGCACTTCCTGTAAACCAGTTCCTGCAAAAAGCATCCTCATCACTTCTGTGAATTGACAGCTACCACATTGAACAGTAGTTGCTCAGGTCTGCTGAATAATATGGATACTGCCATACTATGTTAGCCACACCTGCATTATCTCAGAAGCTATATCTGAGCAATCCATCCAAATGTGCCATAAATAATTTGTGTACAGTCAAGAGATAAACAGAGTAGAACAATAGGTCACTCTTTTTTGTTCTATGAATCTATGTCATCTGTCTCTATGTATCAGGCCAAGCCTAGAACTTTTCATATTCACCAATTGGTGGACATACAGACAGTTGTTACGAGGAATTAGATGGAAATAAGGTCGAATTGTATTTGACATGGAAAACTAGATAATTTTCTTGATATCTCTATTGTGACATAAAATCCTAAAAAAATAAATTTCTTAAATATCGGCTATTTACCTGGATACTGATAGAACGAATTTAGAGTATTACAAGATGCATGAGATCTGTTTGTTTTATTTATTTAGGAAATGTAGATTAAGAACATTTAAATTTATAGGAAATTGGTGAATTAGAATTCTTCAAGACATCACCTCATTCTCTCCTGTTGAAGAAGCTCTGATAAAAGTATAAAACTTGATCCCTTTTCTGACATTACCCTCTCTTCGAGCCCTGCCTTAATAAATTTTTACATAGGCTTTTCTTCTGTCAAACATTTACTGATTATATTTTATAATCTCCTAATTACATGATATTGCTTGAAAGAATCATTAACCACTTTTAAATTTTAATAAAAACAAATTTAAATGAATAGGTTTGTTATCATTTAAAGCTTTGTATAAATTGTGTCTATATGTTACATTTTACTATCTACTATACAGGGTATATGTAAAAAAAAATCCTTACTGCCACCAGATTTGCTCACATGGTAACAATTTAGTCACAAATCAATGTTTCTATGTTTCTAATTCTGAGCATCTGTCCTTGTACCTCACAAGTTAAAACTACAGAGATACTCATTAGGGTCTCTAGCCTTTTGAAACAAGAGTGGTTCAATCATTCATTAAAAAATATTTTAGCAGCTTATTGTGAGCTAGGCACTGTTCAGGGTAATGGGGAGCTAGAGATAAACAGGGTTTGTAATAGCTCTGCCCTTATAGAATGTATATTCTATTGGGGGTAGAAACTGATTTGCCTTGTGTTCTTCCTACACTACCTTGGTGTGTGTGGAAGTATAGCTCTATCTACACATACATAGATAGATAGATAGATAGATAGATAGATAGATAGAATTAATTAATGTCCAATTTCTGTGGGTTGTTCCATCCCATAGTATTTCAACAGCACATTTTGGACTGTGTAACATAAACTGTGGAGCCTTTTTAAAACTACTGTTTGCTTGCTTTGTTTGTAGCATGTGCCTCTCGCAGTCTATGTCATGTGGTTATTTTGTCATACCTTGGCTGCTCTGCTCTGCTGCTCTGAAGGATGGCTACTGTCTGTGTCCTTGGGTCCCTAGGTTTCTCTCACATTGAGCATCAATTCACTTGCCCCCAAAAAGCCATAGCTTTCCCGTTGCCCTTTGACATTACTTGCATTCACTTGCCCTTAAAGAAAATAGTCTTTTTCAATTGGCCTATAGGTTTTCCTTCCTCTCAGACTGGTGTTTAGACTCCAACAAAATTTTCTGTCCTTTTAGCTCTCAATAGTGTGAAACTAAGCCTTGTTGATCTTCAGATTGGCATCTTGTCCAATAAAATTTGTGTTTATTCACTGAAAAAGTGAAATTAAAATCAATCACTTTGCAATATTAATATTGGAGTCCCTAAACATAGTTATAGAAACTTTTGAAATATGTAAATTTCTGAAATCATTTCAGTAAAAACATGAAAATAATGTTCAATCTTACTATGCTTAAAAGAAAAAAACACATCAGCCCTTTATGTCCCTCAAAATGAATATTGAATATTTTA
Source organism: Ceratotherium simum simum (assembly GCF_057802395.1). Lineage (NCBI taxonomy): Eukaryota > Metazoa > Chordata > Mammalia > Perissodactyla > Rhinocerotidae > Ceratotherium > Ceratotherium simum. The sequence continues at coordinate 60,762,125 of NC_141901.1, read as the reverse complement.
AGCAGAACCATCAGAAGTATATCAGTGAAATTTGTAACTTCTCATAATGAGTTTAAAAACAGATAGAATACAGATGGTTTTATTAGTTTATGTAGTATTGTATATGTATTGCATTGCATTAAATAAAACAAAATTATAAATAATATATATAACATGTAATACAATGATAAATATTAATTTATAGAGAAGCAAATTGTTCAGGCTAAAATCTATTGTTTATAAAAAATTCAAGCAACCACCACTCCCTAATATTATCTCTAAATGTAATTGAAGGTCAGATGGTAATATAGATTAATTGATTTACTTGTTATCTTATGTATTTTTGCCTTTCCTATCACATTTAAAATTTTACTAGGACAGAAACCATGACAGATTTAGTCACAGTTCTATACACTGTACTTAGCATGGTGTCTGAGTTCATAAGAGGAGCTCAGTAGGCATTCAATGAATGAATGATAAAATGAATAAATTTGGTTGTGTTTGCAAAATAAAATATAGTCAATATAAATTTTAAGCACTTATATAAAATATTAAAAGAAAAATATAGTTACATGGTACCTATTTAATGGTTTTATTGAGAATTCACTGTGCAATTGCTTTCTTCTGCAATTCAGGATCCAAGATATTCAAGTGCAGAATTTGCTTAGAAGCAAACACTCATTCCAGAATCTCACAGAGACATTTCTCAAGTCATGACATACAAACAAATGGGAAATAAGCCCTTGGTGTTGTGCAGGTATGCAGTGAAGTAACTAACCCGACACTGAATCAGATGCAGGGCATGGACAGGAGAGAGGGTAGTTTATGTGCATATGTATCTGTCAGTCTGTAGGGGGCATTAGGAACATTAACAAAAGAAAATACATTTGTTTGCTTACTCCATCCTTGATGTCATTTATACTTAAACAAGTTTAATTTTTATTACTTTACCGTAAGAGTTCATGTTTGGCCAAAAAGAAAAAAAATAGTAAATTATTCACAAAACTCTAGATTCTAGAATTTTTTATACATATTCCTAATCACTGAGAAAAATTATCTGACAAAGATTTTCACTAATTGTGTATCTGAAGAAACAAATAATTATGATTACTTACCCTCTAAGTCATCAGTAAACTAACAATGACTGAAGGCACATTTCCTTTTTGTATGAGCTATGGATTAAGCCATAGATTGAAACAGAGGCAGAGAATGTCATCAATTAAATGAAGAAATAAGTGTATCTTTTACTAAGCTGGATACAATTAATATTGAACAATGACTGAAGAAGACTCTCATGTTCTCCAGATGATGATCCTTGCCCCATCGTTTAAAAATCAAATTAGGTAGGCAATCCTTGTTTGACACCAATTCATCAAATATCAGTGAGTTATTTATTTGCGCATGAAAATGCTGTCACGAAAAGGGCCTAGAAAAGGCAAGTCCTTAATAAGAGTTTAACGCAATCTTGAAATTTCTGAATAGAGCAATAAGTGCAAGCGTATATTCAGGAATTTCACTGCATAATAATGTGTCATTTGACATTCAAGAATCCACTGAACTCATGAAGCAAGAAGTCATTTTTGCGACTAGTTTAATAACTTTCTTTGAACCACATGACTATTTCTTAAGCAATTACAAAACCCAAGGAACAGAGTAAGAGAAAATTACCAAAAATGAGAAAAGACCCTATTTTAAAGTAGGTTATAATCTAAATAATATAATTTTTTTTGAACTCTTGTTCTCCAAAGTAAGACTTCTACAACTTGTTTCAGATGCTCAAAGTGTTATTAAGCTAGAACAATTTTTTTCTCTTGACTTAAAGTATTAACTCTGTATCAGGAGATAAAACATTGTTATATCACAAACGTATTTGAAGAGTCTGAAGGAAGACTGCACTGAAAATAAAGTATTGGGAGTCCGTGTAGGTGAACGGGAGTGGTATCCCAGGTAGAATGTGTAGAGCTCGAAGCGAGAAAGTGGAGGGCAGCGATCTGAAGAACCTCAACACAGAATGGCCAGGATGAGCTGATTTGGTCACATTAAATTACTAACAAACTTTATGTATACATTTGGTCAAATCACAATTCCTCCTTCAAAAGTCCTAATATTCAGTTATATAAAGGTGAATGCTGATATTTACCTGCAGATTTATGATGTATAATTATAAGAGTAAGAGTATTAAAGTGTTTACAGAAACAACAAACACTTCAAAGTATTCTTGTTACAAAAGCTGATAAAGACATTAGTATGATTTATGCATTGCATAAGAACTAATACAATTGCTTTGGTAAGATGTAATAATATGTTTAATATTTCACCTTTTCCTTACCATCTATTAAACTAAACATAAATGTGAATTATGTTCAAAATAATTGTTTTATTAGAAATAATCAGACAGCTAATCTTTGACAAAGGAGCCAAGAACATACAATGGGGAAAAGAAAGTCTCTTCAACAAATGGTGTTGGGAAAACTGGATAGCCACATGTAAAAAAATGAAGGTAGATCCTTACCTTACTCCATACACAAAAATTAACTCCAAATGGATTAAAGATTTGAATGTAAGACGTGAAACTGTGAAACTTCTAGAAGAAAACATAGGCAGTACGCTCTTCGACATCAATCTTAGCAACATCTTTTCAAACACCATGTCTGACCGGGCAAGAGAAACAATAGAAAAAATAAACAAATGGGACTACATCAAACTAAAAAGCTTCTGCACAGCAAAGGAAACCATCAACAAAACGAAAAGACAACCTAACAATTGGGAGAAGATATTTGCAAACCATACATCTGATAAGGGCTTAATCTCCAAGATATATAAAGAACACATGCATCTTAACAACAATAAAACTACCAACCCAATTAAAAAATGGGCAAAAGACCTGAACAGACATTTCTCCAAAGAAGATATACAGATGGCCAACAGACACATGAAAAGATGTTCAAAATCACTAACTATCAGGGAAATGCAAATCAAAACTACAATGAGATATCACCTCACGCCCGTCAGAATGGCTATAATTAACAAGACAGGAAACAACATGTGTTGGAGAGGATGTGGAGAGAAGGGAACTCTCATACACTGCTGGTGGGAGTGCAAACTGGTGCAGCCACTATGGAAAACAGTATGGAGATTCCTCAAAAAATCAAGGATAGAACTACCATATGATCCAGCTGGGTATTTATCCAAAGGACTTGAAAACACCCACTGCTGGGTATTTATCCAAAGGACTTGAAAACACCAATTTGTAAAGGTACATGCACCCCTGTGTTCATTGCAGCATTATTCACAATAGCCAAGACTTGGAAGCAACCTAAGTGCCCATCAAGGGACGAATGGATAAAGAAGCTGTGGTATATATGCACAACGGAATACTACTCAGCCATAAGAAACGATGAAATCCAGCCATTTGTGACAACATGGATGGACATTGAGGGTATAATGCAAAGTGAAATAAGTCAGAGGGAGAAGGTCAAATACCTTATGATCTCACTCATTAAGTAGTAGATAATAACAACAATAAACAAACACATAGGGACAGAGATTAGATTGGTGGTTGCCGGGGGGTTGGGGGGGGAGGGAGGTGAAGGGGATGGTTCTGTACATGTGTGTGGTGATGAGTTGTAGGTGGTGTTTTGGTGGTGTACATGATGTAATCTGTGCAGAAGTGGAGGTGTAGTGATGTACACCTTAAATTTTTACAATGTTGTAAACCAATGTTACTGTAATAAACAAAAAATTAAAAAAAAAGAAATAATCAAATAAAAAATATAGAAGCATTTAATAATCTCTTGAATATATATAAAGAAGTATAGATTAAAAGAGTCATGAATAAAATGGCATATAAGTGATACATATGCAATGCATATTTACATTTTCTAACTATAGGAATTGACTTATTTCTCCATAATCATTGCCTTCTAGAACAAAGGTTTTTACAACTCAATAAAATTTCATTAAATGGAGGAAGTATGTAATTTTTCATTATCCGATTGGGAAATTCCAATTTAAAGCCTAAAGTCAGCATTTAAAAATCTCTTTTAGTTTCAGTAAGAGTGAATTAGTAGCTTACTATTACTGATTCATTATGCATTTGGCTTTAACTTCAAATTTATGCACTTAAACTATGTATTTTGAACTTAATCTGAACAGTTTTTCATCAGATCCAGTTTAGGTCATTTTGAGGGTCACTCTTTACAGATGATCATGGATATTGGCCAAGTATTTCCAGTTCTTCTGCTTTCTAGTCACATGTGTGACTTAATTTTCTGGCTTTCTTATGGATTATTGTAGCTATGTGATTAGTTATGGCTAATGAGAATGTTACTTCCAGACTGAGCATTTAATTACTTTTTTGAGTCTTTCCAAAACATCATTTTTCCTTTGCCATGACAACTAGCAATGTTTAAGATTGTGCCTACTCCGCCGTCCTGAGAGAATTCTCTGTCCATCTTTGGTGAGTATAGTGTGATCAAGAAATAAATTTTTGTTATTGTAAGCCACTAAGATTTTGAAATTTTTTAGAGTAACTCAGCCTATGCTTAGTGATATAGAAATTGATACATAGACAAGGGGTGCTACTGTAAAAAAATCAATTATAGATCATGTGGCAAGCAGAGAAAAAGTTATAATTAGAGGATTGAAGAATGGAATATATAATTCAGTGGCAAAACATTTGGTAAACTTCTTGCCTGCAATGGTGTTAAAAAAAATTATGTACCTAAGGAGTTATAGTTCTGAGAGAAGAGGTTGGAAAATAGAAAATTAGCAGCTTTTGCTCATTACTATTGGCTACATTTACAAAGCACTACAAGGAAGAGATGAACATATAAAATAATTGCCTGCTGTTATAAAGAAGAATGAAAAGAAATAGAGGGTCTAGAAATTTGGTGACTTAGGCGAGTTGGACGAGGCAACTGCTTCTCATCTCCAATGTGTAAAATATAGCAATGAGAAAGTTTTGAGCAAAAATGTTTGCTTAAAACTGATTCTTTTGCATGGTTGAAATCAAGAGTATTGTAGTGACATTCATATACTGCTTGCTAAAACCTTTTTAATTGTTTGACGTGGTGCCCAGGAAATTCTTTCAGGGGAAGGATTTATTGCTCTCCTTCTGAAGACTGATAGTTTCAGTGGACAATAAATTTTTTCAAATTATAGAGAGGCACGTCTACGAACAAACAAAAGTACCCTGTGAAATTATTACCACATAGTACTGACTAGAAGCTAGAAGTAGTATGCTAAGTTTGCGAACACACCAAAAAATGCATGAATATGGATTAAGACAGTTTGTGACTTAAAATGTAAAACAACCGTTAATTAGTTCAACCTTCTGGACTCCAAGCCATACTCAGAGTTCCTATAGAGAGTAGCATCTCTCTCCCTGACTTCGTCAACTCTCGCTTGGTGAAGGAACTGCGTGGGACTTTTGATTGTTTCCCTTGAAAGGTTGGGGTGGGGGATGGTGTGAAGAGGAGGGGGAAATTCACTTTGAATGTGAAAGGAAAGTGAATGGAGTTTTTGATAGCTAGAAATAAGAACTGGTAGCCATTGGTGTTGTTTACCAAGTATTTCTATTCCCTGCTCCTTTGGGGGATAATGTAGGATTTCATTTCTGGTGATGCTTGTGGTTAAGTGCAAATATTAGAGTGGTTCTGCCCTATGAGTTAGCATTAGTGATGCATGACATTTTGAGGCCAGGCATTTACGTGACAGTTCAAGAACTCAGGAATAAGATTTCCTTTGGAATGGCATCCAACAACATTTGATGGAGGCTTCTCTACCAAGCTGGTTCTTGGGTGGCTGTTTGGGAGACTGCCCCTCCTTCACGCATACTGACTTGCAACTGATGTTTACCATAAGGAAGAAATATACTTTTGTTGTTTTATGCCATTGAGATTTGAGAGTATTTATGACTGAAGCATGATCAAACCTTTGGTGACTAACACAGGGAAGTATGTTAGTTTGGTGAATTCTCCATTTCCAATGGAATCAACCTCTTAAAGTCCCAAGAAGACCATGAGAATTAAGGCCTTATGTAGTATGACATGATTGCAGTATATCCCATGTTGTTGAAGATGAAATGTACTAGGGTACTAGGCTTCCTTACGTTGTGTTCCCAAATGTGGTCTAGTGGCTTACTATGGCTGAGAGGTCAAATGTTTCTTCTAGTATTATTATGAAGGAAAGCTTTAGTAAACTCCAGGACTTATAGACTGGGACATCCAGAATCCCTACATTATTTGTGACAGAATTGATCGTACTCTGAGCAGTCACCTCCTGGTGCCATCATTGTGACTTGGCATCTGTAGGCTGAGGCTTCTCATATCATAGTTGGAGAGGCTGAGTTCTTTTTCTCCCCCAAGTATTTAGTAAATTACAGAGTATAATCTTACAACTGACATAGACCTAGGATAAGATTAACTATAGATCTAAAAGTACACCAACCAGATAAATAATTTAATCTTTACTAAAATTTAAGTCAGAAAATAAGTTTAAATGGTAAGAAAAATGTTCCAAAGCCATAGGCATATCTACCAGAAAAGTATCTTACTTCCCGAGTATAACTTAGGAGTTCTAGTAGATAAACAATATTCAGATAGACTAACAGGAAATTACAGGAGTTTGACCAAATTAAAGTAGCATTCTTACTCTTGGTGGCATGCCTCTTGTTGCAACACATTTAAAAATAAAATAAGATAAAAAAAGAAAACGAGCCCTAATCTGTTTGGAAAGGTAGCCTATTTCAATTTCACCCTTTTCTCTGCTTAAGGAATAAAATGACAATGATGTTGCAGTTGCAAAGTTCGAGGAAGGATAGTATGCTGGATCATTTTGGAACGTTCTGAAAGAGCAAAATGTCAGATTGCCTTTTCTGCCATTTTTGCTTGAGGAAACATCATTTCTTGTTAGGCTACTGTCCATAGTGCTGGACCGGTTTAGGCTAATAATGTTCACTCCCATCTGTGCCATCATTACCACAACAATGCTGGTGGAGGAAGTGGACAAGTTCTCTTCGGCTGAAAATATTTTAACCTCTTTTCAATAATCTTTTGTATAAACTCCTACATGTTTTAAATAACATCGAAGGTATGAATCATGAATTCATTTGACATGAATTCAAGAAATTACAAAAACACTATTTTAAATCAATTTTTAGGGCACTGGAATAAAACTCTTAGCTAGTCTGATGTTGTTCCACCTTTACGTGAACAGATCACACTTTGCCAAATGAAGAAAGAATTGTGAAAGGGTAAGAAATTTTTCTGTGTAGTGTTTGGTGGAGGGCTCTGATGAGGGCAGTTACTGAAGAGAAATTTCCTGTGAGGAAGGAGATTACTGGTATATAGTACCAAGAATTCTGTTTGTTAGGTTTCCTAAATGAGTAAATAAATAAATAAAACCATCCTTCCAGTCTATAAAAGGATAAAACTCAAAGCAGAAATAAAAAAGGCACACTACTTGCGGGTATTCAGAATTGGCAGTCATTCAGGTGGGGGGAAAAAAAAAGAGTTTTGGTACCTGAAAATAATTTAAAACTCTAAAGACCAAATACTGTACATGTGAAACTTACTTAAATTTTAACAACAAAAAGTAAAAACATTGGCCTGAGAAACAGTCAGCAGGACTGTCTCAGGAGTCAAGATTCCTCTTTAGAGAAACAGAAGTGCTTGGTTTAGCCTTGAAATGATATGGCTTTTAACACCAAGATGAAATAGAACTTTTGATTTCTAAATCTCCTAGCTACCTGGATAGAAAATTAATGTATTGTGCTATTTGAGCAAATTTTCCTGAAATGTATTCCACCAAATGTAATGACATTGTTAGAATTTATCTTGATTCTTTGATTAAAATAGGCATACATAATCCTTATGGATTATATCTTATGTATATTTGTAATGCAGCTGAACATAGAGACACTGATAAAATACTAATTGATTATTATTTGGGATACCTTATTTTTATATTAATTTCTCCAGGAAATAATTCTTTATAAATACGTAAAGAACTAAATATGCCTGACTCTTTGTGAGCAAAGACTATATTTCCCTCAGTTTTTACTGGACTGATCAAGGTCATATGTATTCAGGACAGTCGCCTGTCAAATATAGATGTTAGACTCTCTCTGTTTGAAGCAAGACTCGCTAGAATATTCATTCAATAATTCAATAATACTTTTAGCTGCATAAAATTGTTCTTTTAAATTTTATTTGGAGGCCTTATCCTAATTTGCAAACTTAAATATACTGTTATATTTTAGGGAGTTCAGAAATAGAATTGAGAAATGTCAATTCACCCAAATATTGCTTATTGAGAATTAGCCACTGTGCTAGATTCTAGGAAAATCATTCTCAATAAGAAAGACATGGAGCCTGGATTCTAGGAAAATCATCCACAATAAGAAAGACAGAGAACTTACAGTCTGGTTGAGGAAATAGGCAAATTAATAATAATGATCATGCAAATATATATTTACTTGTGATAAGGTGCTAAGAGACACATTACAGGAAACTTTCATGTTAAAGATTTTTTTAGGGAAATTTCATTTATGAGGGAAATTCTGAGTATGGACTTTTTTGACAAAAAACCAATGTGAAGTAGACCAGGAAAAGAGACCGGTATGTATCAAGTTCTCGTGGTGGAAAGAACGTTGAAGGATATAACTGAAGCAAAGTTAGTGAAGGAAGAGTGGCACAAGCTGAATTTGGATTTAGGCGGGTGACAGGTTACACAGAGCCTTGACCACAAAACAAAACAAAAACACCTGCACACAAGCACACATGTATGTCAAAATAATATAAAGCTGAGGAAGTATGTGTGTATGCGTTTGTTTAAATTATAGCTAAAACCTAGACTTCTACCAGTGTTGACATTAGTCAAAAAAGCCTACGATTTTGGAAATGAAATAAATCATGACAATGTTATTGTAGAAAAGTCTGTTTGCTGTGTTAGTAAAATGGGAAGAGAAAGAAGGGGAATTTATATAGAGCTACTCCAGAGAAATTCAGAATGTTTTCTGTTCCTTTCATGCTGGGAATTAGAGAAAAGTTGCTAGAGAAAATATTTCCTTACAAAATGTTAGGTTGCTTTCTACCCCAATCCAAGCCGTAAAAGAGGGAGAGCTGAAGGACTCACTTCTCTTCAGAACAGGCTGCCTATGAGCATGTAAATCTCTTCAACTAGTGGAGAAAACAAAGATTTAATTCTAAGTTTCTACTTAGATATATATATTCTTCTAGGTTAAGTAGAACTCTGTGTGTGTGTGTACCTGTGCACACGTGTGCATGCACAAGTGTCCACACACAAAGGGATTTGGGGGAACAGAAGCCTCTGCCTCTATTTCTCAGATACTGATCACTTCTTTTCTGACTTTGCATAGAAGCACAGGAGAAGCTAGCTGAAGGTGGAGATTTTCTCTATGTGAGAGTTAAATTTCTTATCTTGACGTTAAAAAACAGAAATACCTGGCCTGGCCCGGTGGTGTAGCAGTTAAGTTCCCCCTCTCCACTTTGGCAGCCCAGGATTCGCGGGTTTGGATCCTGGGCACGGACCTACGCACCGCTTATCAAGCCATGCTGTGGCAGGTGTCCCACATATAAGGTAGAGGAAGATGGGCATGGATGTTAGCCCAGGGCCAATCTTCCTCAGCAAAAAGAGGAGGATTGGCAATAGATGTTAGCTCAGGGCTAGTCTTCCTCATCAAAAAAAACCCCAAAAAACAAAAAACACAGAAATACCTAACAAATACAAAGTACTTTATATCATAACAAGCCTACTTCATTTTTTTCTTTCTTTTACTGTAACATGAAACAGTTTCCTATGCTAGAGTGGAATACATTAGCCTCACGTTAGATTTTCTTGTTCACAATCTGGCCAGTTAGGACTTACAATAAGCACAAATCTGATATGCGGTTTAAAAGTACCTCTCACTACACTTCTCTTATACACTTAGACCCAGTGGAGACATCTACATCTCATTTCTCTGAAATGAGACTTTAAACATATTTTTAGTAAAGTCTACATTCACTTGAAATCATCATTTCCCCAATCAATCTATACTGCTTATTTTGTCTATATAATTTGCATCTCCACACTAGATTATAAACTAATTTGTATTTGTTTGCTTTATCCTTTGCCTCTACTAGATGCTCAGTGAATAATTTCTAAATATGCCCAAATGTAACTCAGTTGTACAATTCTTTCCCATATTACACCATTCATATTCCTACTTAGGTTTCATTCAGGAGATACTCTTTGTGTTTGGGAAAACATAGTGTACAACATAGACCTCTCAGCATTATATTCGATCTCTATAAAAGAACGTATCAATGTAAATAATATATTAGGGTTTACCCACAGATTCCCTTCTCTCTTGAGTAAGAAGTTACTCTGATTAAAAAAAAAAAAATTGGAAAAGTAGAGAAGCAGTGAAGTTAAATGTAACAAGAAGGAGGTTCCATACATACAAATTGACTTGATAAGGTTTTAGACTGAATCTTAGGAATACCAAAAATACAGAGAATTTTATAGTGCATGGCTTCATCAAGTTCTTTATATGACATAATGAATGTTACATTTCTGTGACCAAAATGTTTCTGAGAGTACATCTAATACTAAAGAAAAAGTCAGTTGACACTTCATCAGAACAGCTGAAAATCCAGTTGCTTCTATAAGTGAATTATGATTATAAGACATAAAATTAAACAAAAAGTCATCTTTCCAGTGAATTCTCAGAGAGCTTTCCAAACTATCTGGTGCTTGATCTGGGTGTTAAAAAAATAAAGAAGTATCTATTAAGACACCAGCAAAGGAATCAGCGAGTCTGGAATAATAGCCAATCTTTACTGAGCACTTACCATGTGTCATACACTATCCTAGGAGCTTCATTTACACAAAATCATGAATTCCTCAAAACCCCATGAAGTAGGTATTTTATTATCTGCGTACTTTCTAAATAGCAGAAAGTTGAATTAATTTGTCTCACCTGGTAAGTGGTCAAGTACAAAATTCAGAAGTGCATTCTGTCATTGAGCAATGGTAAACATCCCAGCACGGCTAAGACATGGGGAAATACAGATTGTAATATTTAAAATAGATTTAAACTACGTGTATATATTCTACACAGGGTCTATCACTGTGCATTGAATAGAGCAGATGCTTAACTAATGTAAATTAAGATAAATTAACTAATCTTATATATTATATATAATAACTAATTTTATTAGTTTATTAAGATTTATATTTTAATAGTAATTTTAGAACCAAGGTGTTAACAGAAAAGCATTTTAAATAAAACCGAATACAATGTACGCAAATTCTCAAGACAGGCAGCATTGTTCAGAAGAATGTTCAAATCTGAGCTCAGTGGTCCACTTGATGTCATAATGTATATAAACGCAACTCCATGACTTACTACATGCCTGGCTTTGAAGAAGTTCTTTTGTTCTCAGTTTGCTTCAGCATCCTCATCTCTAAAATGAGTATGATGTTTACACTTAGCCTACAGGGGTTTGGTAAGGATTAATGAGTTAATACGTGAGAAGTTCTTGGAGTAGTGCCTGGAACATTCCACATGATCAGTAAATGTTAGTTATGAGAATGATGATGGCTATGATGACGATGAAGATATGTAGAAAAATTATAACGTGGAATAAACATGCTTTTGTGTCTTTAAACTCTATAGACAGATGATTTTCTGTGATACATTTCACTCTACAATCAGAACTTCCCGTCTAACAGTTGCATTCTCCTACTGTTTGCCAGTCCTAATCTCATTCCATTTCAAATATCTCCCTGGGTCTACTACTGATTTTGTGACAATCAAACACTACGTGTCTTGTCTCCACTTAAAATTCAAGCTCGTAGAAACTGGGGTCTATATCTTATATTCCTCTTATAAACATGAATCTCATTACATGCCTAATAGATGCTTAATAATGAACAATCAGGAAATAGGGAATAACCCCAATATTTGTCTGTGACTGCTTAGTCATTCTAGGTCATCTCAAGTGATGAAATAAGATGCAGCAAATGAGTTTTCTATATTTTAAATACCATGACTTTACATAAGCACGCATAGCATAACCTGCCTGAATTTTATATATCTTGAAAAATCAGGTCAACTGATACTTATTTTAAAATACCACAAAATATAAGCCCTCAGTGAAAAGAATTTCAGAAGTGTTCATTTTGATTGGGCACAGGAAAGAAAGGGCACAACTTAGAAACAAAATCTGCTGTTGAGGTTAATCGTGACTTGTGAGGAGCTGTTCCATAAGTAAATGCCTGTTTTATACTATTTTATTTTATCTATTCTGGATGTAGAAGCTGTGAATTTTAAGTTAGTTAGAAAAAAAAAAAAACAAAGGAAAAAGAAAAAAAGATATTTCTTAAAAGAAAAAATCTAGGCCACATTTGGCTTCAAAAGCTTCTTTGCTCATTTATTTAACTCTTGGCCTAAATTTAAAAAGTCAAATTTCAAACAAAATAGATTTTCTTTGTATCAGTTTTTGGGCTACAAATGAGAACACAAAATAATGAATGTTTTGGGGTTTACGTCTTCAAATCTCTATTATATCTTTAGTGTCTATTGCACAAAATCAAAGCCTAAAACCATGTGTTCAACTGTAGCTCAACATTTTTGGTCTTGAAACACTGAATTTGTAATTAAATCAGTTATTTAACAACCATTTAGTGATTCTGTATAAAAGCCTTACTTCTACATGAGACTTGAGACTGGGGCTAAAGTGTATTTCATCTTAATTAAATCTTCACTACCTTAGCTTAGTAGAAAGGGATTCTGAACATATAAATGCTGAATAAATCAATTAATTAATAGAAGATGCTGCGTAATATCTTCATTATCATTAGGAAAGAACTGAAGACGTTACATGTTAAGTGCCTTGCTAAAGGTGACAAATGAAATTAACTGATTAATATCATTGAAAAGTGAAGAGTTCATCAGGATTTAGGCACAGAGGAAACTAAAGGCTCAAATTTGTTCATCAGGCTCTGACTGATTAGGCAGCTTCTTGCTACAAGGTGGGAAGATGACTGTCACACAGATACACACACACTCACACACACACACACACACACACAGACACACACTTTTCTTTCCAAGCATACGTAATCAAGAACATCCATGCCTAATTTATAAATGGCATGGTATCTAAGAATTAAAGTGCTTGGCTTCATATTCCAGGTGTATCATTTTCCTAGCTGTAAAACCCTAAGCTAAATTTTTAAATTAATCTGAGGCTTTGTTTAAGCATCTGTAAAAAGGGGAATAATAATGATGTCTACCTCATAGAATTATTTGAAGGATTACATGAAATGATCCAACTTGAAAGGCCGGTATCATGCCTGAGAAGTAGTAGTTATTCAGTAAATGATAGTTACTATTAATATCATTATTATTATGATTATTCCCTATACAATAAAAATGCCCACACCAACACCCGAAGATAGACAGCCCTGAATCTCATCATCTGCTAAATCCCAAATTGATGTCATGGGGCAAGAGTTCTCTGAATAGAAAATGCTCAGTATGCTTTCCTCACATCAGATATGGATACAGTTTATCATGGTCCAGAAAGCTTTGGCTAAATAATAAACCTAACCACTCATAATGCCTCCAATACATGATCATGGGGAAGCAGCAACAAAACAGACAGGCAGGATAAATACAGTATCAAATACCACTTGAAGGTGAATAAAAAACACGCAGCGTGTGAAGTGCAGTGTTTTACAGCATATGCTATTTATCTGGATAAAGTGTTCTACAGCTGTGTTTATCCAGATAAAGAACTAATTGGGATAGCAACTATTCCTTGTCTGGCCACGGCATGAATTCAGGGTTCCCTATATGTTTATCTCTATTTCTGTTCTCTGAAAGGATCTATTTTGCTCAATTTATGTACGGCCATATCTGAGAGAAGTGAAGTGGGGCCTGTACAGCTTTAAAAGAACCCGTCTTGTTCTTGTCTGTTTAAGAACTGGTATTTCCCTAGGGACGAGCTATACTAGGCCCATGTTGCTGGGTTAAGCCATCTCTGGAAGTATAACTCCCTTAAAACTCAGTAAGATGCCACTCATTTTAATTATTGGAAACTCCAGGAGCTACAAATACAAATCTCAAATCTTGGTAATAGTCCTTGTTCTAAAATCTACTTTGCCTGATAGTGATTTAGCCACTTTAGCCTTTTTTTAAAATAAATGTTTTCATGTTATATCCTTTTATGTCTTTTAACTTTTATTTATTTATTTTTTTTGGTGAGGAAGACTGGCCCTGAGCTAACATCTGTTGCCAATCTTCGTCTTTTTGTTTGAGGAAGAGTGGCCCTGCGCTAACATCTGTGCCAGTCTTCCTCTATTTTCTGTGTGGGACACCGCCACAGCATGGCTTGATGAGTGGTGTGTAGGTCCGGGCCCGGGATCTGAACAGGCAAACCCTGGGCCACCAAAGCAGAGCATGCAAACTTAACCACTATGCCATAGGCTGGCCCCATGGCTTTTACTTTTAGCCTAATTACATGCTTATATTTAATATGGATTTATTATACACACCATATAGTTGGATCTTCATTTTTTAATCAAATTTTTCAATCTCTGCTTTTTAAATTTTTTTTCTGAGGAAGATTTTCCCTGAGCTGACATCTGTGCCAGTCTTCCTCTATTTTGTGTGTGGGTCACCACCACATCATGGCCACCACCAAGTGGTGTAGGTCCATGCCCGGGAACCGAACCCGGGCCACTGAACCGGAGTGTGTGGAACTTAACCACTAAGCCATGGGGCCAGCCCTCAATCTCTGCTTTCAGATTGAAATTTTTATACAATTTAACCCAACAATTGAATTGGTTTGGTTTAATTCTATATCTTCATAAATATAATTATGTTTCTATTTTTTAGTGCTTTTCTGCTCTTTTCCTACCTTTGTTTGGATTAATCATTTTTATGATTCCATTTTTAGCTCAACTATTGCTTATGAGCTACATTCTTTTTTACTTTGTTTTTTTTGTTTGTTTATTTGTTTTTGGTGGTTGCTTCAGGGTTTGCAATATGCATCATAAACTTACCACAGTCTGCTTTCAAATAGTACTATACTGCTTCCGTGATAGTATAAGGACTTTACAACACTGTAATTCCATCCACCCCCATCCTTCGTGCTATTTCTCTTAGATATTTTATTTCTATATAGATCATATACCTCTAAAATACACTCTGTTATTTGTACTTTATCTGGTCAATTATCTTTTAATGAGATTTTAAAATGAGAAAAAGTATATTTATCACATATTTATCGTTTCCAATATTATTCATTACATTTAGGTCCAAATTTCTATGTGGTATCATCTTTCTTCTGTTAAAATCCTTTTTTTAACATTTTTTGTAGTGCACATCTGCTGGTGAGAAATTCTATCAGTGTTTAGTTATCTGAAAAAGTCTATTTCTCCTTTATTAATAAAGTATTGATGTATAAATGGCATAAAATAAGCTGCATATATTTAAGTACATAGTTTGGTAGGTACACATGTGGACAATCTAGATAATGGACTTTTCCATCAGCCCAAAATTTTCTCAGATCCCTCCATACTGCCTCATGCCATTGATCTGCTTTCAGTTGCTATAGATTAGTTTGCATTTTCTACAATTTTATATAGATAGAATCTTACAGTATGTACTTTATTTGTTTGGCATCTTCAACTCAGCATAATTATTCTGGGATTCATCCATTTTCTTGCATACAAAAATAGTTCATTCCTTCTAATTGCCAAGTATTCCCTTCCGCCGAGGAGTGGAAGTACTGAATGGTAGAGTCAGAGCATGTTTAACTTTTAAGAAACTGGCAAATTATTTACCACCCCACCAGAAGAATATGAGACTTACAGTTGCTTCACATTCTTGGCAACACTTGCTATGGTTAGTCTTTTTAGTTTTAGACTTAACAGGTTTGTAGTGATACCTCATTGTAGGTTTAGTTTCCCTTACACCTAATAGTGTTCTTATTTGCCATTCATGTATTTACTTTGATTAAGTGTTTATTTAAATTTTTTGCCCATTTGTGATTGGCTTGTATGCTTTCTTTTTATTTAGTTTTGGGTTCTGTACATATTTTGTAGTATGGCCTATATAAGATATATGACTGGAATATAGTTTCTCCCATCTGTGCCTTGTTTTTTCATTCTCTTAACAGTGTCTTTTAAAGGGTAGAATTTCTTAATTCAGATGGATTTCAGTGTATTGATTTTGTCTTTTATGAATTATGCTTTTGGTGTTGTAGCTAAGACATCTTTGCCTAACTAAAGTTGCCGAAGACTTTATCCTATATTTTCTTCTAGAAGTTTTATAGTTTTTGGTTTTACATTTAAGTGTATGGTCCATTTGAGTTAATTTTTATAAATGTTGTGAAGTGTAGATGCAAGTTCATTTATTTTTGCATATAAATTTCCAAAATTTCAGGTACTATTTATTGATATGACAATCATTTTTCCACTGATTTGCCTTTTCACCTTTGTCGAAACCAAATAACTACAGTATATATGTAGATCTATTTCTGTACTCCCTATTACATTCCATTTATCTATTTGATACCTATACCACACTGTCATGATTGCTATAGCTAGAATGTAGGTAGTGTAAGTTCTCCAACTTTTTTCTTCTTTTTTAAAAAATGTGCTATTCCAGGTCCTTTGAATTTCCAAAAACATTTTAGAAGTAACTTGTTAATCTCTACAAAAAAGCCTGTTGGGAATTTGAGCTGAATTTCTTTGGATCTGGGGATAATTGACACCTTAACAATATCGTCTTCTGATCAATAAATATGGTATATTTCTCTATTTATTTGGATCTTTTAAAAATATTTTTCCACATATTTTGTAGTTTTCAGTGTATAGGACTTGCACATTTTTGTTAGACTTTCCCCTAAATATTCCATATATTTGATGCTAATGTTGAGTATTCCTTTTTTAATTTCAATTTCTGATTGATTATTGATATGATATAGAAATATCATATAATTTGTTTAATGATCTTATATTCTAAAGCTGTGCTACTCTTACTTGTTAGTTCTAATAGCTTTTTGTAGATGCCAAAAGATTTTTGACACAGATGATCTTGTCATCCCATAGTAAAGACAGTTTACTTCTTTTTCAATATAGATGCCTTGAATTTATTTATTTGCCCTGTTCCTCTAGCTAGAAACTTCAATGCAATGTTGAATCGAGGTTGTGAGAGTAGACATCTTAAATTTTTTTTCCTGGCCTCAGGGACAAATTTTCTGTCTCTTGAAGTCAAATATGATGTTAGTTACAGTTATTTCATAGATGCCTTTTATCTGGCTGAAGAAATTCCTTTGTAATTCTAGTTTATTGAGAATTTTTATCAGTAATAGATGTCAGATTTTGTCAGTCTGTTTCTACTCTACTGAGATGATCAAATTTATTTTTACTTGTTTGTTAATATAGTGAATTCCATTGATTTATTTGTTAATGTTAAACCAAACTTATGCACATGGATCAAACTAATTTGGTCATGATACATTACCCTTTGTATATATTTTTTAAATTTAATTTTACTAAAATGTTGTTGAGAATATTTGCACTGATGTTTATGATGGATAATTCTATTTTTTTTCTTGCAATGTCGTTGTCTGGTTCTGGTACCATTGTAATCTGGCCTCATAAAATTAGTTGTAAAATCTTCCTCTTCCTTTCAACTCAATTTTCTGTAAGATTTTGTGTAACATTTGTATCATTTATTTTTCAAATATTGGATATAATTTACCAGCCAAGCTGACTGGCCTTGAAGTTTTCTCTGTTTAATGGTTTTAACTGCAAATTTGATTTTTTGAATAGATAAAGGCCTATTCAAGTAATTTATTTCCTCTTCTGAGAGCCTTGCAATTTGTATCTTTCAAGGAATCTATCTATTGTATCTAAGGTGTTAGATATATTTACATAAAGCAGTTTGTAATATACCCTTATTGTCTTTTTTAAAATATGTAGAAACTTTAGTGATGTTACCTCTGTCCTTTTTGATGTTAATAACGTATGTTTTTCCTCTTTATTCACGATTACTCTGGCTAGAGACATTATTTTTATTGATCTTCTCAAAGAAATAGCATTTGCTTTCACTAATTTTCTTTGTTTTTCTGTTTTTTTTATTTCATTAATTTTCACTCTGGTCTTTCTTATTTTATTTTTCTCTTAATGTGGCTTTCATTTAGTTTTTTCTTTTTATAATTTCTTAAGGTAGAAATTGATGTGGGTAGGTGTCCTTTCTTCTTTTCTAATATACGCATTTGATGCTCCGTGTACTTCACTTGAAACACTACTTCAGCTGCTCCCCTCAAATTTGATAAGTTGTGTTTTTATTTCCATTCAATTAAAATTATTGTGTATTTTTTTCGTTTGTTTGTTTTTGTGAGAAAGATTAGCCCTGAGCTGATATCCAATGCCAATCCTCCTCTTTTTGCTGAGGAAGATCTGCCCTGGACTAACATTCGTGCTCATCTTCCTGTACTTTATATGGGACACAGCCAAAGCATGGCTTGGCAAGTGGTGCGTCGGTGCGCGCCTGGGATCCGAACCTGTGAGCCCCGGGCCGCCGAAGGGGAGCACACGCATTTAACCGCTGCACCACTGGGCTGGCCCTACTGTGTATTTTTTTAATTTAAGTTTCTCTTTGACCCATGGTTATTAAGAAGTGTGTTATTTCATTTGCAAATATGTGGGAGATATTTCAGAATCTTTCAGTTACTTATTTCAAATTTAATTACAGTTTGGTTGGAGAATATACTTTTTATGATTTCATTTTTCTTAATTTATTGACTTTTTTGCTTTATTTTATATATTAGGATCTATCTTATTTATATTTTTATTTATATTTTCACATAACATAAAATATACCATGTTCATCATTTTTAATTGTATAGTTCAGTGGCATTAAGTACATTCACTCTGTTGTGCGATCAATCTCCAGAACTTTTTCATCTTGCAAAACTGAAACTATACCCATTAAGCAACAATACCACATTCTCCTTTTCTAACCCCTGGCAACCAGCATTCTATTTTTTGTCTCTATGAATTTGACTACTCTAGGTACCTCATATAAATGGAACCATACAATATTTGTCTTTTTATGGCTGGCTTATTTCCCTTAGTGTAATGTCCTCAAGTTTCATCCATGTTGTAGAATATCACTTAATTTAAAGCTAAATAACATTACATTGTATATACATATGTGTATATATGTATGACATTTTGTTTATCCATTCATCTATAGATGGACACTTGGGTTCCTTCCACCTTTTGGTTATTATGAATAATGCTACTTTGAATGTGGGTGTACAAATATCTCTTCAAGATGCTGATTTCTGTTCTTTTGGTTAAACATACCCAGAAGTGGTAATTCTATATGTAATTTTTTGAGAAACTGCTATACTCTTTTCCACGGCAGCTGCACCATTTTACATTCACATCAATAGTGTGCGAGGGTTCCAATTTCTCTACATTGTCACCAATATTTGTTATTTTCTGTTTTTTTGATAGTCATCTTAATAGGTGCAAGATGATCTCATTGTGATTTTCATTTGCATTTCCTAATGATTAGGAATTTTTTATATATTCTAGATAGTAATCCCTTATCAGATATATGAATTGCAAATATTTTTTTCCATTATATAGACAGCCTTTTCACTCTATTGACCATGTTCTTTGATGCACAAAAGTTTTTAACTTTGATGTAGTCCAGTGTATCTATTTTCACTTTCATTGCCTGTACTTTGGTGTCATATTCACATAATCACTCCGACATTCAATGTCATAAAGCTTTTCCTCTTGTTTTCTTCTAAGTTTTATAAGTTCAGTTCTTACATTTAGGTGATCCATTTTGAATTAATTTTTTTATGGTGCAAGAGAAGGATTCAACTTCATTCTTTTGAATGAAGATTTTCAGTTTTTCCAACACTATTTATTAAAAAGATTGCCCTTTGTCCATTGAATGTCCTTGGCTCTTTTGTCAAGAAACACTCGTATATGCAAGAATTTATTTCTGGGCTTGCTATTCTATTCCATTGGTCTATATGTCTGTCTTTATGCCAGAGCCACACAATTTTGATTACTATAGCTTTGTAATTCGTTTTGAAATCAAGAAATATGAGTCCTCCATGTTCGTCTTTTTCAAGATTATTTTGGCTAATCAGGATCTCTTGAGACTCTATACAAATTTTAGGTTGGATTTTTTTCTGTCTCTGCAAAAAACACCATTGGGATTTTGATAGGGATTGAATTAGGTCTGTAGATCACTTTGTGTAGTACTAACATCTTAACAATATTTAGCCTTCCAGTCCATGAACACAAACTGTCTTTCCATTTATTTGTGTCTTCTTTAATTCTTTCATCAATTTTTTTTGTAGTTTTCATATGTACAAGTGTTTCATCTCCTTGATTAAGTTTAATCCTAAGTATTTTATTCTTTGTGATGCTATTGTAAATGGAATTGTTTTCTTAACTTCTCTTTTGGATTGTTGATTGGAGACTCTTTTCATAGCTAAGTATATGGTCTTCCTTGAAAAATGTTCTATGTTTACCTAAAAAGAAGTCAGAAATTTCTGTTGTTCTATAAATGTTATTCATGTCATATTGGTTAATAGTTTGTTTTTGTCTTCTATACCTACTGATATTCTGCCTAAGATCCTATCAATTATTGAGAGAGAAATACTGAAGTCTCCAACTATTTTTGGTGATTTGCAGTCCCATCAGTTTTTGTTTCATGTATTTTGAACTTCTGTTATTAGGCACACAACCATTTAGCATTGTTTTGTCCTCTGAGTTAAATGATCCTCTTTTGTCATTATGAAATAACTCACTAAAGATGGTGATCTAGATTAAAATGACAGTTGAATTGAAGGCATTAGTAACATTTCTGAGGATAGAAATAGAAAGAAAAAAAAAGGTAAAACAGAAGTAGATTCAACTCTAAATACAATGCCAACCCAGAGAACAGAATACCTGTTACACTGTAACTGTATTAGTCAAGTAAGAACTTTTCTGGCCCCCAATAAATCTCCTTTTTTTCTCTCTGAACCCTGAAGGAGTACAAACCAGAGTTTGCAATATGAATGAGAACGTAGAAGAGCAAGTTTGGGAAGGAGAGAAGCCTACCATATCTCCTTTTTCCACTAAAGGTGCATATCCTGCCAAAGACCAAGCTGGGATAAGAATAAAAGCTTTATTATTAAATAAAGTTTACAAATTTTAATCATTAATTTGGGTTGGCATTATTAACTACTGACTTGACACTACTTTTATGACTGGAAATGATTGTAGGAATTTATGTTATCTAAAAGTGTTCATAGAAGTCAGAGAATTTTCTCTGATTTGCCTAAAAAATCAGAAATGGGTTTGATTGCACTGTGAAAGACAAAAACAAAATAATTTCTGACTTTCTTTCACAATCTTGCTTGTTTAATGCAGCATGTACTTCATTATGATGTCTTTCCAATTTTGTCTTGCTTTTTCCTAGGCTACCTTGGTCCGACCTACCTCTTATTCGATGACAGTTTGTTTAAATTCTACTAAACTACTTCGTTCTCATCTTTGAAGCACCTTTAATTGTCAATGAGATGAAAGATTTTAAATCAAGACAGGAAATGAAACTTAGAGACCAAGTTTTACTGGTTTTTCTTGGAAGGCAATTAGCAAGCATTTTCATTAAGGACCTTCCTTACTTTGCAAAGATGAATAGTACCAGGTTATTTACCAAGGAGTTTTGAAGAAGCCTCAGAGAAGCATCTTTTTCGCCCACATTTTTTGTCTCCCTATTCTTCAGCTGAAAATAAAAAAATTAAGTTTAGCTATATAAACATCATGCTAATTACATTCATCTATGCAAGCTGCTTACCATTGTGCCTAATTACCATGAAGCACAATAAGGATTAGTCATATTATTAAACATGGTAGATAATTTTGCTGTAAATTGTATTTGCTTAAAACCCTAAATCCTGCTCATATGTGTTCAGACAGCATATTATGTTGCTGAGGGAACACAGTCAGCTACTCATAACTTACAAAAGAAAGCTCATACTTTTCTTTTGTTTTTGTCATTTTCTGTTATCTTGCCACTGAGAAGTTCTCTTAATGGCTTATGTGGCCTTTTATTCACAGCTGGCCCTAGCATGCTGAGGAAACGGGTAAGCCGTAGCTCCTTGATAATACTACTCCTTTGGACTTTTCTTAGCCACCTTCTTCCTAGGCTGTGGAGTTTCTCAAGTCACATCCTAAGTCCTCTTCTTTTCATTCAAGGAGAGTGTAGAGAGTTCTCATCTTTATTCATGGCTTTATGTTCCATCCATATGCAAAAGACTCCAAATCTTTATCTTCTATCCAGACTGATTCCCTCCCCTACTATTTCTCAACTCTGATTAGTTCACACCTCCATTTTGAAGAATCAAAAGCATTTCCAAGTTAACGTGTCCAGATCTCAGCTTGTAACATTCCACATGAAGCTCCCAACCCATAGTTGTCATTATCTCGTTAAATAGTATCACTTATTGCCCTCATTAAATAGGTACAAGTTCAGTGACTACTATATAAAAGGCATTGATTTAGGCACTAGGTAATAGCTTCAAATAAAACAAAGACCTTGCCTTTATGGTGCTTATGCCTCAATATACCCAATTGCTAAAGTCATACAATTAAGAGTATCTTGAAAATTCTCTTTACCTCCAACATAAATATTAAATTAGACTACTCTTCTTGTCTTCCACTGCTACCACCGTTGTTCAAGACCCACTTCGAAGTTTTCAATGGTTCCTCACTTCACTTACACCAAATTTTTACCAAGGTCTTTATGGTCCTGTAAAATTTAGCCTCTACTCAAGGAGGAGAAAGAGAGAAGACAGAAGCAAGGAAGAAAGTGATGTGAGGTCTTTCTTTTTTTCTTTTTTTCTTTTCCCTTCTATGGAAACCTTGATAATTTTCTAATTGTGTATTTTTCTGGTTCTTTCTTTTTTTTTTTATAATTTTATTTGTTTATTTATTTATTTATTTTCTCCCAAAGCCCCAGTAGATAGTTGTATGTCATAGCTGCACATCCTTCTAGTTGCTGTATGTGGGACGCGGCCTCAGCATGGCTGGAGAAGCGGTGCGGCAGTGCGCGCCCGGGATCCGAACCCGGGCCACCAGTAGCAGAGCGCGCGCACTTAACTGCTAAGCCACAGGGCCGGCCCTGGTTCTTTGTTGCTATCCTGATATGTTCTTTTGTGGATTTTCCTTACTTATTAATGAATAATTGTTAAGACACATTGTGTTCTAGTTACGATATTATCTAAACTTCTGTAACAAGAACACTCCAAAATTTTGTGCTTAATAACACAGAAGTTTCTCCTGCGTGGAAGAGACTAGAGATGAGCCTTCTGTGGCTATTGAAGCAGCTCTATCATCCCAGATATGAGGCTTTCACTTACATGTCATGGTGGCTCTTCCATTGTTGCCTTTCCAGTGGGAAGGGAGAAATAGAAGTGGGGAGAAAGAAATGGTGTCATTCATTTTTAAATGACACCATCTGGAAGTTGCACAAGCATCCCATTGGCCTAAAATTAGTCATATAGCTATATCTAGCTACAATAAGATGCTGGAAAATGTAGCTTTAGTAGGGTAACCATCTTGTAGGTAAAACATGTTGGAGGAATGGTTGATGTTCTATCACTAAACGAACAGAGAGACATGAATCCTGAGTATGAATCAGTAGTCTGATCAATTAGATCTTTTACAAATTTCACTTTGTGGATATTGTACTTTATCTCTGTCTGTACTTTCTACTTTTCCTTTTGTGTTTTAAGAATGAAGCATAGTGTATTAATCAGTCACTGTGCATGACTAAATGAATATTTCAGGCAGGACCTCTCTGAGCTGAATTTTTAATGTAGTGAATCATAATTTTAAAAGTAAAGTATAGCACATCTCATGTTCCAAAAATAGTAGTTTAGTTATAGAACACAAGAGCAGTAGAAAATATTGTTATGAAATTGGCACAAATTGTGTCTTTCAGCAAGAAAATGATGACCAAGCTTCATTTCTCATTTTTCTTCATATTCATTAAAAATTAGCTATACTGATTTCTAAGTAAAGATGTTAGTGTGAAGCCAAGTTGTAGATTCTCGATACACCATGTATATATAAATAATTCCGATATCAAAAACAAATAAAAGATAAAGTTCTCTAGTGATTATTAAACAAGAAAAAGACGTTAACCATATGCCATAAACTTTAAGAAGCAAAAGTCCAAGGAAAAGAGAAGGAAGATTCTAGCACAAAGTAGTGACACTTTTAATCAAGCTCCCATTTACCAAAATTAGGACTGACATGTCAAGAGGATCTTGAAAACTGTCATTTCATTTCAAATTCTAAGAGAAAATGATAGGTTGGTTGAGTAGTAAGATGGTAGAGTAAAAACTGTTGCTACCATCTTGCAAGTAAATGGTGAAGATGAATAAACAGAAATTGTTTCACCCTGAATTGGAAGAGTATTCCTAGTTCTCAGAATATTTCTCTATGGGAAAGTTTCCTTCTAGGTAGAATAAATCCAGGAAAGAGTATTTATCAGATACCCAGAAGAAAGGACATAGTTTAGATTGTCCAAAGCTGGCTCTAGCTGAGTTCTTTCCCTCTCCATAGATAGCTTTAGTTTAGAGGACAGTGTAGATTCTCAATGGTGGATAAGAAGCGAAGACAAACAGGTCTCAAATGATGTGGAAAGTGCAAGAAGAAAAAGCCACCATAGATCAAAGCCAATAGATCATCTGGATTGATCTCTCCATGAACAAAATAAAATCGTATGGCTTAAAAGAGGCAAAGGTTTGGGGCCGGCTCGTGGCCCAAGCGGTTGGGTGCGCACGTTCCACTGCCGCGGCCTGGGGTTCGCCGGTTCGGATCCCGGGCATGCACCGACGCACTGCTTGGTAAGCCATGCTGTGGCGGCATCCCATATAAAGTGGTGGAAGATGGGCACGGATGTTAGCCCAGGGCCAGTCTTCCTCAGCAAAAAAAAAAAAAAAAAGAAGAAGAAGAAGAAGAGGATTGGCATGGATGCTAGCTCAGGGCTGATCTCACAAAAAAAAAAAAAGAGGCAAAGGTTTAAGACAACAACAAATATTTTAAAGAAAAGGAAAAGGGCATCTAAAAGTTAGTTAAAAATACGTAGCATAGAATAATACATAATTCAAGGAATGGGAGAAAGTTCCCTAGTGCTAACTTCACACTATAGAATAATTTAATGACATAGTTAATTTTAGAAGGAAGAGAGAGCTAAAACATCATACATTCAAACAACAGATGATATTAAAATGGAAATTGAAAACTGAGAAAACAAGATGAAGACAAAAATAACATCAATATAGAACTAAAGAATAAATAAACTAAAAGGAAGGTGATAGAGACCACTGATATTTTATTTACTGATAGAGGAAAAATCTTGAGTTAATAACTGGAAATCAGAGAAGAAAAGTCAAAGAGGTCACATCAGTTCACAAAAAGTTAAATAATATAGAGCAGGCAAAACTGGAGGCAAAAACCATCCAATGAAAAGATAATTGAAATCCCCAGTGAATGGAACAAAAAATGTATTCAACTATGTAATTGGAGAAAGTTGTCTTGAAATGAAGAAAAATTGTATCTGTAAACTAAAGGACATAAAAAATTCAAGGAAAATTTGATACAGCATGATCGACACTAATACATTTCCTTGTCAGCTATTGACTTTAAAAAAGTGAAGATACTCAGGTATCCAGATAAGAGGAGATAGGGCTAGAAATCAGCCTGGTCTTAAAATTGTCCAAACAGTATTCAAAGCCTAAAAAGTTTAGACACAAAGAAAATATTCGATAATATTAGGCATTTCATTTTTAATAAAAGAAGCTGAAATCTTTATATATCCACCATTTTTTTACAAATATATTTAATCTAGTAGTAGGGAAGAGCAAAAAAATAAAAAAGGTGTTGTTAAGGATTATAGAATTGTGTAACCATATCTCCTTGCATAAAAACTATAGCTTTGGCTACATTATTTAATTTTATTTCCAAGGATACTTTATTTGTGCATTGCCCATGTGATTAAAATTAATATACATGATTTATTCTTTTAAATCTAAAACACACCAACCAACAAACAAAACATTGAGAACTTTGAAAAGTAGAATGGAGAATCACTATGATTGTGCCTTCTTTTTTCTCCTTGAGTTTGTGAGTGTTCAGGTTTCATATTACATCTTTTTTTTTTTTTTTTTAAAAGATTTTATTTATTCATTTTTTCCCCCCAAAGCCGCAGTAGATAGTTGTATGTCATAGGTTCACATCCTTCTAGTTGCTGTACGTGGGACTCAGCCTCGCGTTGTACGGAGAAGTGGTGCCTCGGGGCGCGCCCGGGATCCGAACCCGGGCCGCCAGCATCAGAGCGCGTGCACTTAACCGCTAAGCCACAGAGCCAGCCCCTCATATTACATCTTGACATATTTGTAGCCTAGGTATGCCATATTATAACAGCACTGACTACTTCTTCAGTTAGTTATTAGGCTACAAATATGTCATATTACATCTTGACATTTGTAGCCTAATAACTAACTGAAGAAGTAGTCAGTGCTGTTATAATATGGCATACCTTCTCCTCATGGACCTGGTTAATTTTTCTGTGTGTATTATTGCACTTTAATTTTAAAACCTTATTCTTAGTAAGCTAATTTATTAAATACTAGTTTAATTACTTTTTTTCCAATTGACTTGAAAACTGTGTGGTGACTGTGCATCCGTTATGTCCAAGATCTGGCTCCAGATCTACACAGAACCTGGTGTCAGCTCCAGCGTGGTCCCTTCACGGGCATGCACAGTCTGCTTTAAGGGGACATGTGAACATGGGCAGCTGAGCTTTAGCTCAGAAACTTCATCTTAGGCCACATTTGGTCTTGCCTGTTGAGATTTAACTGAATGCCACACAGCCTGAATCATAACCTCTCAAACCTCTACTAAGGATGTGACTTCTTTACTTATTAGCTGCTCTAATCACAAAAAGTGGATAGGAGATGCTCTTTATCCTGAACCAAGAAGTATAGAAGGTGCTTCTCCTATTCGCCTGTCAGATTGAAAAATACCCCAGAGGAGCAGGATATGACACTGAAGCAGATGCTCAGTTGGGGCCGGCCCTGTGGCTTAGCGGTTAAGTGCATGCGCTCTGCTACTGGCGGCCCGGGTTCGGATCCTGGGCGCGCCCTGACCCACCGCTTCTCCGGCCATGCTGAGGCTGCATCCCACATACAGCAACTGGAAGGAGGTGCAACTATGACATACAGCTATCTGCTAGGCTTTGGGGAAAAAAAAGGAGACAGATTGGCAATAGATGTTAGCAGAAGCTCAGCAATATAAATCAGACCAACGTGAAAAGAGGTCAGAAGCGCCTACAGTTGGGCACATAGAAGACCAGTACTTACTTCATCCACAACAGGTACTAAATATATGGCCGTGAGACTAATTGCACATCACACTGGCTATTGAGTCTGAATCTACTAATGAAATGCCTTACTTGATAAGGATTTACTTGGAGACAGGGTAGAGCTGAGGCTTCAGATGAATGTCAGTTCCTACATTTTTGTAGCCAAAAAAGGGAGAAATTGACACAGCACATTTTGCCAGTAATACTTAACTGAAAACACTGGAGTGCCATAGTGCAAGAACCAGTTAAGAAGGGCATTGATAGCAGATATCCCATGAAAACATTCTGTTTCTGCTTTGAAATTGTGGGCCATCTTAGCTACTCATAACTATTTACTTCAAATAAAATACTGGAACAAACCTTGCTATTACAAAATCTTTGTCAGTAAAACAAACACTTTTCTTTGAAGTCTGTATTTGTGCTGTGGGGATGATACCAAATAAAACATTAGTTTAGGAAAACATGTATGTTATTTGAAAGATGTGCTTCAGTGAAAATACTATTCATATTCTCTTTTGATTTGTTTCTTGTTTTAAGGGAATTATCGTTGACATCATGATTAAAAAGCGTTCCCTAAACATATCTGAGTTTGAGTACTGGATATGCCCCATATAATATGTAAGATTAAACAAGTAACTTAAACATGAGTTTTCTCTTCTGTACGAGGGAATATCTTTAACAACTACTTTAATTTTGTGATAATAAGAAGTGATTATATATGTGATAGCTCCTTGTAAATGATGCCACTCTCTACAATACTAATATTAATTATAGTAATAGCTATTTTTTGAGTAACCTCTACTATAGGCACTTAATTCATTTAATAAAATAATTATTATTACTAAAATATTAAAAAAACTACAAAGTTAAACACACACACACACACACACACAAACATGCCATTCTTCCCAAGAGAAATCATCTCTTCAAGACCAATATTACAATGTTTGGAGTGCCATTGAAAAAAGAGTACCCTGGAGAAATTTCCATGCTCATTTATTTTCTAAAATATTACTCTTGTTTGAGTACTTTTAGTAAGAAGCATTTAACTAGACTCTCTAGATGCATTAACATATCATTTTTCAAATAGCAAAGCCATCTTGTTCTAGTCAAAACTAGTGATCTCAATGCTTTTTCTCATTATGATAAGTTTTTAATAGTTCCGAAAGGATATGATCTTCTAAGTACAAAATCTGATGGAAACTACAAAAAGCTCCTAGAAACAATGATATAATATAAATATATAAAAATCTATATCTCTATATATTAGCAATAAATGATCAGAACTAAAATAAAAATAATTTATAATAGCATAAAAAATGTACTTATTGAATCTTCTGGACCAGGAACATGGAAAAGTGTCATAATTTATTTAGGTCTTTTTTAAATCTTCTCGGCAATGTTTTGCAGTTTTAATGTAGAGGTCTTGCATATATTTCATCAGACTTGTCTCAAAGTAGATCATATTTGCAAATCCAACAAAAGTTGTGCAAGACCTGTACACTGAAAACTATAAAACATCACTGAGTGAAAATTTTTAAAAGATTGAAATAAATGGGACTATAATGAGTTCAAATGTCTAAAGACTCACATTGTCAAAATGTCATTTCTCTCCAAATTGATCAATGGATACAATTCAATCCCAGTAAAAATCCTAGCAGGGATTTCAAGACTTACTGTAAAGCTACAGTAATTAAGACAGTGTGGTATTGGTGAAAGAATAGACAAATAGATCAATGGAACAGAGTAAAGAGTCCTGAAATAGATCCACCTTAAGTGACCTTTGACAAAGGAGTAAAAGCAATACAATGAAGCAAAGATAGATTTTTCAACAAATGGTGCTGGAATAACTGGACATCCACATGTAAAAAATATGAATCTATACACAGACCTTGTACACTTGACAAAAATTTACTCAAACTAGATCATAGACTTAAATATAGAATGCAAAGTTATAAAACGCCTAGAAGATAACATAGAAGAAAACCTAGATGACCTTGGGTTTGGCCATGACTTTTTAGATACAACACCAAGCATGAAAGAAAAAGTGATAAGCTGGACTTCATTAAAATGAAAAACTTCAGCTATGTGAAAGATGCTGTCAAGGGAATTAGAAGACAAGCCACACACTGGGAGAAAATATTTTCAAAAGACAGTCTGATAAAGGACTCAACCAAAATATACAAAGAAATCTTAAAACTCAACAGTAAAAAAGCAAAAATCTGATTAATAATTGTGCTGAAGATCTTAACAGACGCTTTGCCAAAGAAGACATACAGATGCAAATAAGCATATAAAAAGATGCTCTGCATCATATATCATCCTGGAAAATGCAAATTGACAGTAACAATGAGATAATACCACACATCTATTAGAGTGACCAAAATCCAGAACACTGACAACACCAAACACTGGTGAGGTTGTGGAGCAACAGGAACTCTCATTCATTGCTGGTGGGAATGCAAACTTTGGAAGACAGTTTGGCAGTTTCTTACAAAACTAAATATACTCCTACCATATAATCCAGCAATCACACTCTTTGATATTTACTCAAATGAGTTGAAAGCTCATGTCCACACAAAAACCTACACATGGATGTTTATAGGCTGTATAAGTGCCAAAACTTGAAAGCAACCAAGATATCCTTCCGTAGGTGAATGGATAAATAGACATTGGCACATCAAGATGATGGAATATTATCCAATAATAAAAACAAATGAGCTGTCAAGCTGTGAAAATATATAGAAGAAACTTAAAAGCATATTAAGCCAATTTAAAAAGGCTACATACTGTGTGAGTCCAACTATATGATATTCTAGAAAAGGAAAAATTATGGAAACAGGAAAATCAGTGGTTGCCAGGCATTAGCAGGAAAGGAGGGATAAATTGATGAAGCACAGAGAATTTTCAGGGCATCAAAACTCTTCTGTATGATACTATAGTGGTGGATATACGTCATTATACATTTGTCAAAACCTGTAAAATGTAACCCTAATGTACTGAACTGTAATGCCAGCTGCAGACTTTGGGTGATAATATGTCAGTTGAAGTTCATCATTTGTAACAAATGTATTACTCTGGTGAGGCATGTTGATAATGGGGGGGCAATGCATGTGTAGGGGCCGAGTGTATAAAGGAAATGTCTGTAACTTCCTCTCAAATCTAATGTAAAGCTAAAACTCTTCTAAAAAATAGAGACTCTTTTTGGAAATTTTTGGAAATTGACAAACTGATTCTAAAATACATACATAAATGAAAAGAATCTGGAATAGCCAAAACCACGTTTAAGATGAAAAACTAACACTACCTGATTTCAAGATTTATTTTAAACTACTTTAACCAAGACAGTGTTATGGGCATAAAATAGACAAATTGAATAATGGAACAGAATAGACAGTACATAAATAGCCCTAATCACATATGGACAACTAATTTTCAACAAATGTGCAAAGGCAATCAAGTGATAAAAAGTCTTTTCAACAAATGAGAGTGGAAAAATTTGATATACATATGTTAAAAATTTACTGAGAATGGATCATAGATCTAAATGTAATACCTAAAATTTTACAACTTGTAGAAAAAAAATTTAGAGAAAACAAATGTGACTTTGACTTAGGCAAAAAATATTTTAAATATAACATCAAGAGCATGATCCATAGAAAAACAAACTGATAAATCAGATTTAATCAAAATTTTACACCTCCAGTTTTCAATAGACACTGTTCAGAGAAGGATAGACAAATTTACAGACTGCAAGAAAGTTAAGGAAATTATTTATTTTCAATTCTCAAGCAGATAGTATCATCTTCTTCATCATCATCATCTAAAATCTATTATTTTTTTTGCTTTTTTATGATATTCCTGGTCCTGTGCTAAATGTTTTAAATGAGTGATTTCATTAAACCCTCTGAGCAATCCTATGAGGAAGACATAATTTTCTTCATTTCACACATGAGTAAAGAGAAGATTTGAGGGATTAGGTAAAGTGCTTTGGGTCAAAGAGCTAAAGCATCTGAATATGAATGTGTCTAGTCTTTTCTCTCCCTTCCACCTGGCCAAATAGAGCCCCACAATTATGGGCTTATGTAAGAATTATTGAATAAATGAACATAACAAGGAACAGAGAACGGCATTGGCCACTCAACAAGTCAGCAAAAATAGAGCTTAGTCAGTGATTGAACCGCATCAGTGACTAGCCCAGAGCATATTGTTTCACATGTGCGTGAATCCTAAATATCCAGCTTATATCTTATTTACCCCTTCCTCTTTTGCTTGTGGACTTGCCAATACAATCTCTCTTCTTCTTTTCCTTGCTTTTCCTTCTAAAAAATGGTTCTGAACTGCCATTTAGGAAGAATTTTAATACCCTAAAGGTCACTTGCTTATCAGTACATCAATCACAATAGTACTTAGGTTCTCAGGAGATTTTAAACATACTTATGCAAAAATACTGAAAAATGGAAGACACTAACTTTTGTAGCTTTTGTCCTCCCTCCCCTAGTTGGGAATAAATATTCGTTCAAATGTGTATTCTTTTCCAAGAAAAAACAGAGGAATTCATAAAATTGGATTCATTTAGACTAAATTCTTCCCAGAGAGTTTTTTGAGATGCAATCAAGATAAATACAATTAGAATTTCTTACTGACTACTATTATGGATAAAATTATTTAGAAAATATGACTATGCCCAGATGGTTTGTATTTACTTCTCACTCTCCTCAACAGCTCCTGCCTTTTTGAATGTGTTAACACAATGTGAATTTCACTTTACTAATGGAATCAAATCTGAAGAAATGAGAAATAATGGCTCCTAATTGTGCCAAAAGACCTTCTTGAATTAGCCCATCTTCCAAATAGCATCTACTTTGGTTTCATATTTAGGCTCTCAGCAGTTTTAAATCATGTCTATGGCAGTATGAATTGCATTACTTATGTGTATTCTGAAAATATCCACTGAATTCCCCAAGTGAAACGCTCTTTCTTTGTGTAGCAGGATCAAAGTAATTAAAATGCATTTTTCCCTCACTTTTCTTTAATCTTTCTGAAGGTGTTTTTATCTGACTGAAAAATAAGGCTTTCAATTTTCTTTTCTTGTTTTTTTTGCAGAGGAAGATTCACCCTGAGGTAACCTCTGCTGCCAATCTTCCTCTTTTCATATGTGAGCCCCCACCATAGCATGGCCACTGACATGAGTGGTGTAGGTTCACGCCCAGGAACCAAACCCAGGCCTCCAAAGTGAAGCATGCTGAACTTAACCAATAGGCCACCAGGGCTGGCCTCAATTTTCTTATAGATTAAAATATCCTAGTAGAAACTTTCACATTTGCTGAATAGTTTTATTCACCAGCTTTATATTTATTTCACTAGACTTGAGATTAATTCACAAAATAAAAAAAAATAAATTATTTGTCATATTTTTGGAATGTGTGAGAGAAAAAAGGCTTGAATATCCACCTAATCTTCAGGTATTCCTCTTCTTAAACTCAGCCACATTAGACATCTTCCAAGTCAGTGTGCCAGGTAAGAAGTAACACTGGGATTACTAAAAACACTTCCAAAGGGAGAAATCATACACTTCCTGAAGAGATTGCATGCTGTTCAAAACATCAGGTGGCTAATTTGTTTATTACATACAGGAATCAATCTAACTACAAAATAAAAATAAATAAAACAAAGCCTTAGTAGATTTACAGGCAAAACATATGAACAGTTTGACATGAAGAATATATTTATATATAAACATAAGGAAACTTGTTCAACCTTACCAGTAATCCAATTAAAACAATGATTAGGTTAATCTCCCATTTGCTAAATTGACTGGCATTAATAATACTACTTAATACTGATAAGAGTGTGGTGACACCACTGTACTCTGTTAGTTTTGGTGTAAATTTATGATCCTAAGCATGCACGAAAACTGTAAAGCTGCTAAGGATGGTTACAGCCAGAGTGGATTCTGGAAAAGTGATGAGTAATAAAAGAGTCATTTTTAGTTTGCTCTGTCTGTTTCTGTGTGGTTGAATGTTTTACAGAGAATAGTTTCACATATACCTATGTTAAAAAAGAACCAAGAGTAGAATTATTAGTATTATTCTTTAGAACATTAATTTCTTGATTTGATACATTAATTAAATCTATTATTAATGAAAAAAATTATTTGCTCCAGCTTACTTACCTGTCTATCTGTTTTTGGTAGATCAAGAAGCATTTAGACTACCCCACCAATTCCTCTAGACTTAGCCTATTTCTTTGCCCCATATTCTGTTTGGATGGGGAATTGCATAGTGGGGAGGGAATTTTTACGTTTCCTGTTTCTTCATTTAAGATGTCTCTGTGACACTTAAATTGTATTAATCTATCAGTCATATTGCAGAGTGGAGTCAAATTATCGATTGTTAGTTTTAAAATTCAATAATTCTGTTTCTTAAAAAACGTATTTATCTCCCCACTCTGTGTTCCTCCCTGTGCTAGATGAAGGAAATACTTTATATAAGTCAGTAGTTCACAAACAGCGGTCATCACTTATACAGCTTCTAAAAACACACATTTCTGAGCCCCTCCCATGGTGTCTATGATTAAGTCTTTCTGGGTTGGAATGAGTTAATTTGCATTTTAGTAAGTCCGCAGATGATACTGAGACTGTGAATTCAGGCACCATATTTTGACAATCAATGGAATAAGTAAGAGAGAAGAAATAATTCCAGACTTCATGGAATTTGTAATCTAATAGGGTTGTATTAGTTTCTTATTGCTGCAATAACAAATTACT
Source organism: Ceratotherium simum simum (assembly GCF_057802395.1). Taxonomy (NCBI): domain Eukaryota; kingdom Metazoa; phylum Chordata; class Mammalia; order Perissodactyla; family Rhinocerotidae; genus Ceratotherium; species Ceratotherium simum. The sequence goes on along the minus strand of NC_141901.1, from coordinate 60,727,893 downwards.
GTAAATTTAGTGGTTTAAAACAACACAAATTTATTGTCTTCCAGTTCTTGAGGTCAGAAGTCTAAAACGGGTTGGCAGGACTCTGTTCCTCCTGAGGGCTTGAGGGGAAAATGTGTACTTACTTTTTCCAGTTTATAGAGACTTCCAGTATTCCTTGGCTCGTGGCCCCATCTTTAAGGCACAGTATCTTCAGATCTCTCTGTCTCTCTCCCCTCTGCATTTGTCATCACTTCTTCTCTGACTCTCACCCTCCTGCCCTTCTCTAATAAGGAACCCTATGATTATATTAGGCCTACCCACATAATCCAGGATAATCTTCCCATCTCAAAATCCTTAACTTTTGCTCGATAAGGTAACATATTCAGAAATCCTCGGGATTAGGTTGTGGAAATTACACGGTTCTGAACCACAGAAAATCATACTTGTAGTTATGGTGGTAAATTGGAAGTAAAATTGAACCAAAAGTAAAAAAAAAAATATTTTGCCATCTACTTTTCACTTTCAGTGAATCAACCAACTAAAAAACTGTACGGCCTTGGCTGAGTCAATAGATATCTTTGAACACTTATCTCATTGTAAACGAAGTGATTGATCTAGTTATTTCTAAAATACCTAATAGGTCTCAACGTCGTGATTCTGTAACTAGAGGCTAACTCTGATTTTTTTCTGATTGTCACAGGTGATGATTTAAAAAATGCAAATAATCCAAATTTCAGGATTTCTGTCTTTATCTTTCAGTATACACGTATCTTTTCTTTTATGATATAATTTCTATGTGTACAATTATGCTATGTTTGCCTGAAAAAGTATTATTTATCTTGTAGTAGAAGCCCATGGGAACAAATGTATTTTAGATCGTATCTAACATATAACTAAGCATACAGAGATTGCAAGGATCAAAAAGAACATAGTAAATTAAGTGTGCTAAATTGCATTCTTTATACAGATCTTTCAGAGTCCTGTGTCAGTAGGGAGACATGGGTTTTCCAACCTTTAAGCAGAGACAAACCACGTGAAGAGGGCTTGTTGGGGTGGTGGGGAGAACTGGATGGTGAGGTAAATTAGTAGGGGGTTGAATAAGGAAATTTTGAGACTGTGTAAATTTTCCCCTAGATAGTGGATTTTTAATCAAAATTCAAATGGGAAGAGGATTTCATCAAAGAATCTAATTCAATAGTGATAATGCCATTCACAAGCAGAGACATGGTGACACTTTTCATGTAGTGAAATTTGTTTTACTAAATTTCTAAGGGAATGAAATGTCCCAAACAACATCCAAAACCATTGGTTTAAACATGTCAATTTGTTAATGCAAAATAGAAGGTTTTAGTGTTTCTACTCAAATATGTGTAAATGTGAGATTTGCTGTAGCAACATGGTATTTTCAGTATATTCTAACATTTATTAAGCACCACTAGAGGGCAGGGTTATTTCCCAATTTTACTTAAATCAATTCCTTTAATTATGAGATTAACAAGATAACGGCATCACACATTTTTGTTAACTTTTATTGAAAGGCAATTTCTATATGATGGCACTTTCAGATTCATTTCATTCTAATTATTTCTTAAGATGTTATTTTTTTAAATCTCAAATTCCATCCTACTTTACAAATTATCTTACACATTTAAAAAAGACGTTAATAATTCAAGAACAGATGTTGTCGTAAGTTTAAACAATTCTTGGTTTATTCAGTATAGGATAAGATGTTTTTTGTTTTTTTTTCAGTCAAGAAGGACATCAAGGAAATAATAGCAATTATAATATATTATATTGTCAAAATATTATTTTAGATTCAAGTCATTAAACATTTTTATATTACTGATTGTTTTGCTAGACCCTGAGGATACACATAGTAAAACACATTATTTTAGATATTATTTTGGGGGAGAAATCAATCTTTATTCCCCTTTCCAGAAAGGAATTAGAGTAACTTCTGTGTGCTGATGTACTTACTTCCAGTTCAGAATGTAAAACGTTATGCTAGAATTGCCCTCATACTCTATCCTCTCACAAGACTTGTGAGCTCCCTGGGCACAGATCCAAGATTGTGTTGACACTGTATCCCAGCATGCACAATAGGACTTGCCAGATAGATACTCAACAGAAATTTCTGGCTGTATTATAATAATGGTGGAAAAAAATCAATGAAATATTAATTATTTACCATGGTAATATCTTTACTGTGTATTATTTTATTTTATTCAATTTCACATCAATATATTATTGATTTTAAAATGATATGTGGAGAAAAGTGAACCAACAACAACGTGGTTCTCAATTAAGTTCAATTCAGCAAGCATTTCTTGGGGACCTAATATATTCCTTGTATTAAGCCCAGTGCTGGGCATAAAAAAACAAAACAAAAAAAGTCTAAGCCCTTAAAGGACCAGTGCAAATAAGAGCACATAGAACAGATAACTTTAATCTTTGTAAATGAGATAAAGCATTTTGGTCAACTTATAACTGATCCTCAGGCCAGCTAGGGGAAAAATGTCATGTTCAACCTTTGGATTATGCAACTATACAAGAAATTGGAGAACAAATGTTCTGCCAAATAACTCTGTAACATAATAAGTTTAAGCCATGTCATAAAATAATGTTATAGTATAATACATATAATAATAAAAAGCATATATCAAAGTAATGGGTGGACCACTCAAACAGGAGTGCTCGTGGGCAAGTGATAGTCTTTAAGAAGTGCTCCTTAGTTGTCCTGCCAGCCCTGCGCTCAGAACCTTGTGTGCAAATAGCCACAGAGTCCACCAGATTCAAAAACACTTCTTGACCATACTGGAAAATAATTCAAGAGATTTCAAGAATATCTGTATTATGTATATTTATTCACTCAAGTGTTTGCTTATACTGCATATTTATATATTGTGTAATATATATTCAGAAGTACATATATATATGTATACACATACAGACATGTTTATACACATACACACGCAAACACATAAGAGCAACACAAGCACTATTCAGCTTTAACTATAGGAGATTATGTGATTAAAGAAATCAAACCCTTCCTTATAAACACCTGATGAAACCTTAAGCCAGAAGAGGCTAAAATATATATTTTCATCATGGCCTCATTCAGATTTTTCCCTTCTCTCTTATTTTCTGTCATTTGCTGGAATTCATGTGTCTATGACATTTGGTTTCGTATACTCTTCCCTATTATTTGGGTATATTTTTGTATCAGAGCTGTGTCTGCTTTTATTTGTTACAAGTTTATATTTTAGTAGGCAGAGTCTTCAGATACTATATATTTTTTCTTTCAGATATTTCTGTTTATGTTTTGTCTTATACTGATTTATAAAAATTCTGGAAAATTAAGATAAACATGTATTTGAAGTGGTAGTCTATAAATATTACTCTAAACAGGAGAAGAAGTGAAAATTAATTGGACTAAGCAGATTGGGGAAAAAAATAAAAGAGTAGCTTAAGATTGGAGAGCCTTCTTATTAAAAGAACATGTCAAGTGTGCTGGGAATAACAAAAGAAAGAACTGTAAGGGTAAAATACTATAATCAGAGAGAGATTTTGTAATTTCAATGTTAATCAGCTGTCCCATTAAAGGAAGAAGAAAAAAAGGTTTCTCTCTGCTGCTAGGACATTTCATGGAGTGAGAGATGCTTTCTGAGGGTGACTTAAATCTCTCTACTCTCAATTTTAAGGACTATACTGTTTTCTTTTTTTCCCAGTTTGCCTTTTTTGTGTGTTTTTTTTTTTGTGTGTGAGGAAGATCAGCCCTGAGCTAACATCCGTGCCAATCCTCCTCTTTTTGCTGAGGAAGACCGGCTCTGAGCTAACATCTATTGCCAATCCTCCTCCTTTTTTCCCCTTTTTCTCCCCAAAGCCCCAGTAGATAGTTGTATGTCATAGTTGCACATCCTTCTAGTTGCTGTATGTGGGATGCGGCCTTAGCATGGCCAGAGAAGCGGTGCATTGGTGCCCGCCCGGAATCCGAACCCAGGCCAGTAGTGGAGCTCGCGCACTTAACCGCTAAGCCACGGGGCCGGCCCCTAAGGACTATACTTTATCCTGACTTCTCATTTCACCACATCCTGTACAGGCAACAGGAGTTAAAAGTGTCCCTTGATGTCCTCAAGCACTTGTGATTTTACAGTATAGAATACCTATAATAGGGGCCGGCCCTGTGGCTTAGTGGTTAAGTGCGTGTGCTCCGCTGCTGGCGGCCCCGGTTCGGATCCGGGCATGCACTGACGTACCACTTCTCTGGCCATGCTGAGGCCGTGTCCCACATACAGCAACTAGAAGGATGTGCATCTGTGACATACAACTATCTACTGGGGTTAGGGGGAAAAAAATAAATAAATAAAATTAAAAAAAAAAAAAAAGAATACCTATAATAATATGTGAAATGTATTATATTATTAACATACAATTATGTATATAATTAGTTATATATGAATGTATATATATAGGAAAAAACTTGAAGGGATGCTCAGTGTTTTTTTTTTCTGGATTTTCCTGTTGTGCGTAGGAAATAGCTACTTTCCTCGATTAATCTTGTTATTTGTGAACACTGAGAATGATTGCTCTTGTCCTTGAGTGCATTTGCGAACACAGGAGGGTAAATATTTAGAGCAATACATAGGGATTTAGTCTTGTGATTCCCATTATTGTGAAGAAATGTAAATATTTACAGTATATTTATCCCGTGATATTTGTCCTGGGACAGAGTGTAATGAAATGAAACAACTATTAAAAAAAATTATCTGCAGCATTGAATAAATTTGTGACTTAACACAATATAGAAGACGTTATGGCTTCCTACTCTCTTAGAATGCGCTAAAACATAATCAGTCCAAATATAGCTGAGACTCTTGAAAGATAGACAAACTTAAAATTGAAGCTATGAGTAATCTATAAGTGGTTTAAAGAAATATGATTATTTAAAAAAAAAAAAACCAAAGTGGAAAAATAGAAAACTAGTTAATTATAATTCTCCATTTTATTCCATAAAGATAGAAATCCAGCATGATAAATTTAACTGACTTTTTTTTAAAACACAATATGTTACTCTGCCAATGTAGAAATATAAGTAAATTAACCTTAAATGATATGTTCTGAGGATGTATCATGTTAGTAGAAGATAAGAGTAAGTTATTATAGCATAGCCTCTGTTTTTAGAATAAGAAAATCATGCCATTTTTGCTTTCTCTCTCTTTTTTTTTTAACTCACAATCCTAATTTAAAGAGATGAAAAGCTCTGATTTTTAAATATAGGAAAACAACAGCTCTTCAGAGACTACTTCAGACATTGACATTATTCTCCTTGCTATGAACTTGGCTGCTCTTGAAAATATTTCTGGTTCTGCAACTTAGATATGTTTGTATCAGTTCCCTTAAGTAAAAAATACTCCCATAGTAGCAAAGCTGCTGGCAAGAGTGTGTTCTGTAGGTAGTTTCATACCTTGCTCGGTCTGGTTCAAGGAGCAAAATGGGCAACCTTTCCTACCGAATGCCTCCCCTGCTGACTGGCAGGGAAGCCTCTTCTGTACACCTACCCAGCATGTGCCCATCACTACTGTTGCCCTCATCACACTGTATCATAATTATTTATATACCTAACTTTCCCACTACAGGGTAAACTACTTGATATAGGGAATGTGTGTTAAATCTATATATCCCCAAAACTTAACACTATTTTTGACGCCAAATTCTGCTCAATATATCTTTGACTGTTTATATAATTTTCACCAAGGTTTATCTGTATTTATAACCCTATCCTGAATTGTGTTAGAAAACAGGACTTAGTTATGAACCTGCATTTTTCTGAAAATTAACATTCCGTCGAATAAATCTAACTCAATCTTGTTTGACACCAGGGACTATCTAAATAAAATTTCAAAGCATTCTATACTGTTGGAATTCAGGTTTTACGTAGTCAATTATCACATAAAACAGATTTGCACAATTGACTCTCAGGGGATTTCAATTCTCAAAATGTGCTTAACCAAACACTTTTCTTTAGTTTGCCAGTGAAATTATCTGTGGCATAAAATTAGTGTGTGTGTGTGTGTGTGTGTGTGTGTGTGAATGTGTGTGTGTGTGTTTGGCCTGGACAGAGTTACAATGTCAACAGATTAATGAATGAGCAGCATTATTCCTTTAGAATGACATGACTGGGAGAAAAGATTGGAAATGTTCACTTTCTAAAAGCTATTTTATCTACTAGGAGACAAAAAAGTAAAGATATCTTACACATATACATACATACCTATTGTTTTAGCCTTGAAGAAATTCATTAGGGTCCAACAGTAGGGCACTGAAATTGCCAAATCCAGGAAAGAGACTGTGCATGTGCGTTAGCATAAAACACCAACACACCTAGCGACCACACATGTTTTTAAACACCATTATCCCCTAAAAGTGACTAGGACTCCTTGGAGAAATTATTGATTACAAGGCTAGGGCAGGAAATACAAGGTGAGACTTAACATCTTATTGTGCCAGAAAATAGAAAAGACCTTTATTTTTCAGAAATGAAGAACACTGTATCAAAGAATGATGGAGAGATATCAAAAGGGCACAGCACCCAGTTTAAAGGGGATCACACTAACCAAAGAGGGACAATTTGCACAACAAAATAAATAAAATAATAACGGATTCTACTATAGCATAAAGAATCCATGAGTCCATATTTATGTAAAAACTAAATGAATAAATAAATGTTTGATGAGAAACAGGACATTCCTATAGTCTCAAAGTATTTCCCAACAAAACACTGAGTAATTGCAAAAGAAAAAAAGAATTGAGAAGCCTGACAGATACCACCTTAATTGAGTATCAAAGTGAATATTACCAGTAATGGAACAAGTTGAATTTGTGTGCTAGTTGATAGGAATGAACGAGAAAAACACAGCATTCCTCCTGTGATATTCCTGCCAAAGATGCATAATCTGAATGTAATCAAAAGGAAATCTCAGACAAACCTAAATCCAAGGGCATTCTAGAAAATAGCGGGCCTGTAAACTTCAAAAAGATTAAGATTAGGAAAAGAACGACTGAGGTACTGTTTTGGATTGAAGGAGGTTAATAAATGAATATAACACTATTTCTGAACTGAATCCTTTACTAGAAAGGATTTTTTTTTTCTTTGAAGAAGATTGGCCCTGTGCTAACATCTATTGCCAATCTTCCTCTTTTTCTTTTTTCTTTCCAAAGTCCCAGTACATAATTGTATGTCATAGTTGTAGAGTTGTGGCTCTTCTTTGTGGGACGCCGCCTCAGCATGGCTTGATGAGCGGTGGGTATGTCCATGCCCAGGATCCGAACTGGAGAAATCACGGCCATTGAAGCAGTACATGTGAACTTAACTGCTACACCAGCAGGCCAGCCCCCTAGAAAGAATTTTGTAGGAGGATATTTGGCAAAACTTAAATGGGGTTTGAGGATTAGATGATGGTAGTGTATTATTGAGTTAGCTATTGCTGCATATGAAATCTCTCCCAACCTAGTGGCATAAAACAATAATGATTTTATCATGTTCACAGATTCTGTTGGTTAAAAATTTGGAAAGGACTCAGTGGAGATGATTTCTTTCTGCTCTGTGATATCAGGGGCTTCAGCTGAAAAGACTCAGTGATTGGGAGCAGGAGTCATCTTAAGGTTTATTTATTCACATTCTGGTGTTTGATTCTGGCTGTTGGCTCAGAAGCCAGATCTCACTGTGGACTCTCCATGTTGATGCTTGAACTTCCTCACAGCCTGGTGGCTGGGTCCCAATAGTAGGCATCTTAGGAGAACCAGACAAAAGTTCTGTTATCACTTATGACTTAGCCTTAGAGGTCACAGAGCCTACTCAGATTCAAGGACAGGGAATAAAGACTTTCCCACTTCCTTCTCTCCTAGACAAAACCACACGTTTGATGGGAGGAATGTGATTGTGAGGAGAGCATGTAAAATGGAAGAAATATTGGGTTTCAGTCATCTTTAGAAAATAAAATCTGCCTTATGTGTAATGATAACTGATTGTGATAGTTCTGCTGTGGTTTTAAAAGATAGCCGCACTATGTGTAGGAAATCATAGTTAAATATTCAAGAATGATCAGACATTACCTTGGCAACTTACCCACAAATGGTTAAGGAAAAATATTTAATTGAAATGTTCTCTTCTTTTGAATTTTCTGTAAGTTCTTTTATTTTTAGGAAGATTGGCTTTACATTAACATCTGTTGCCAATCTTCCTCTTTTTCTTTTTTTCTCTCCAAAGCCCCAGTACATAGTTGTGTATCATACTTGTAGAGTTGTAGCTCTTCTATGTGGGACGCAACCTCAATATGGCTTGATGAGTGGTAAGTAGGTCCACGCCCAGGATCCAAACCCGCGAACTGTGGGCCACCAAAGCAGAATGTGTAAACTTAACCACTATGCCACCAGGATGGCCCCACTGTAAGTTCTTAATTGTTTCAAAACAAAAAGTAAAGCAAACAAATGCCTAAAAATATAAATGGAAGGGCCGGCTCAGTGGCATAGTGGTTAAGTTTGGTGCGCTCCTCTTCAGTGGCCCAGGTTCTTGGATTCGGATCCCGGGTGTGGACCTACGCCACTCATCAAGCCATGCTGTGGTAGTGACCCATATACAAACTAGAGGAAGATTGGCACAAATGTTAGCTCAGGGCCAATCTTCCTCACAAAAAAAAATATATATATATATATGTATATATTTCCAGGAGGACCTGATTGAGACTACATTGTAAAACAGAAATGGGGAAAGCCAGCTAAGATTATACCTGTTTGTGTGTGGTGAGGGAGGGAGTGGGGATGGGGGAGTGGCAGTAGATGCTATTCGTAGGAGAATATTAAGCTATAATGGCAAGGCTGTAAATATAAGGGTTTAGTTAAATGTGAACATTTGAATCATATGTTCAATGGTAATCAACCATAGACATACCCCGCTCTCTACCTCACCCTCCACCAGGGTGCATGGCAAAGCACAAGAGAGTTTTGGATTGTTACAATGAATGGGGAAGCACTGTTTAGAATTTAGTGAGTAGAGACTGTAATGACAAACATCCTTCTCTTGGAAATGAATTGTGTATCCAAAATGCTATAGAGCTGCTTTTGAAATATACTAGCTGGGTGAATAAGTGAATTAAGTGGGAGAGTTACATAAATATATTTTAAATAATTAGAATGATTTTTCATAGAGCAATTGACATGTAATAGAACATTGTTTTTTATGATGTGCAATCAGGTATTAATAATAGGAACATAATTACAATTGACAATTTGATTATTCAGTCTCAAAAGTTACAGTTTCAGGGTGTGCAACTATGACATACAACTATCTACTGGGGCTTTGGGGAGAAAAAGGAAAAAAAAAAAAAGGAGGAGGATTGGCAATAAAGGTTAGCTCAGGGTTGGTCTTCCTCAGCAAAAAGAGGAGGATTAGCATGGATGTTAGCTCAGGGCTGATCTTCCTCACAAAAAAAAAAAAAAGTAAAAAGTTTGAGTTTGGTATCTCAGATAATATTGGACAATAAATCATAGTTGTTAAAGACACAGGTTTTACCAGTAGATCTTGTCTCTATTACTTATCAGTTTGTGACCTTGAGAAAATTACTTGTTTTTATTTTCCTGTGAAGTAAGGTTAATAGCTTATAGGATTGTTGTAAGATAATAGATCTAAAGTACTTAGGACAGTAAGTTCTTATATATTTAATACATGACAAATAGTATGAATGACAGTAGTACCATTGTTGCTGTTAACAATGATGGCAGGAATAGTAAAGGCTTCTAAAGTTTCAGCTACCAAGGGGAACTTAACTACTGTTTTATAGAAATGTCATAGTAACCCTGAATGGGGGAATTGGGTTGTCAGCTCCTACTTCAAGTAGAAAATAGCCTATCCTGCCAGGAAAGGTTTAAAACACTTCTTCTTTACCTATTTTGCAGAAAACAAACTGGCCTTTTAAAGATAACATAAATATAGGAGAGACTGAAGAAAAGATTTTTAAAGTTAGAAAGACAGAATTGAAGAATTACACATCAAAACTGTCTTCACAGCTATAATGCTTAAATGTTGTTTTTTTTTTTTTTTTTTTTAAAGATTTTATTTATTTATTTTTCCCCTCAAAGCCCCAGTAGATAGTTGTATGTCATAGCTGCACATCCTTCTAGTTGCTGTATGTGGGACTCGGCCTCAGGATGGACGGAGAAGTGGTGCCTCGGTGCGCGCCCGGGATCCGAACCCGGGCCACCAGCATCGGAGCGCGCGCACTTAACCACCAAGCCACGGGGCCGGCCCATTAAATGTTGTTTTAAATCTCCAAGTGAAGAAGAAATTATTACTGCTATCAGAATCCACTTTTTATCCTCCAGAACAGCACTGTCCAATGGAAATATAATGATAGCCATATATGTAACATTAAATTTAATAGTAGCCACATCATTGAAAAAGAAGTTAATTTTAACATATTTTTTAAACCAACATGATCAACATATTATTTCAACATGTAGTAAAGAGTAAAAATTATTGAGATTTTTTTTACATTCATTTTTTGGAATAATTCTTCAAAATATGAAGTGTATTCTATACTTAAAGGACATCTCAGTTGGACTTGCCACATTTCAAAAGTACTCAGTAGCCCCAGAGGACCAGCGGCTGCCGTACTGGACTGTGCAGCTCTGTAATATATATGTGTACATAGTACCCAGCATATGGTTCTGTTACCGAGTACTGACTCAGTATTTGTCAGTAAACCTTTCTGTTATATTTCAAGTCCTAGGCTGAAGAATTCTATTCAGGTACTATTATATATAAATATCTGAAATAGTTGAAGCCTAGCTACTTAATCTAGTAAATCTTCAGGTGCCCAGGGCACCTCAGAAGTTTTTTTCACACAAATACCTTCTCTGAGACTTATTCACCGTGGGCATGGCAAGCATCTATTCCAAAAATTAATAAAAAATTATTTTACACCCCAGCACAGATAACATGAAACAATCACTTCTCGTAAAAGGAAGATGAAAACTGAAGAGATTTTGTTGAAGTATCAGATAATTCCTGACTGGGAGGACATCATTGAATGTCCTCTGAGTGAGAGGAGATTTGAGATTTCTGAGATGGTGGTAGAGGGAACTTCAATACTGGTACCTGGGTAATGACTTCTTGAAAAGTTTGATTCTGCAAACTTGCTGCTTATCAGCTGGCTGTGCCTCCTAAGGTTTATCTGAATGTTACTAGGATGCAGGATAACATCAATCTATAATTTACTGAAGTATTTAATGAAGAAATCATTAGTAGCAAATGGAGGGCAGAAAGATCAATCATACCTATTTACATAAGTACTGAGGTTTGGGTCCAAACAGAAGCAAGGGTTGTAGTGTATTATAGGCATTTGTTTATTTAACCTTTATTATAAGTCTTAAAGGACAGTATAACCATTATCCACCAGTATTTCCAATGGGAATTTGGAGGTATAGGGAAGTTAAGGTAATTGCGTAGGTCATATAGTTAGTAGGAGGTACAGCCAAGATTCAAACTCAGATTAGTCTGACCCTAGAGTCAGTGGCCTTAACATCTAGACTACCTGTCAAAAAAATATGAAATTGTTTCTTCCGTGAACCCACATGCTTGTTTGGTTATTTCTGATGTACTCATTTTTTGGGATATATCATATTAAAGAATTTTTTTGATCCAGAAGTTTAATTATGAATAAAACTTAACTTTATTTTCAAACTTAGAACCCTTGAAATTATATATCTCTAAGTTGGACAAAATATCCTTTTAACGGTGCCTAGTGGCCGTCATCTCCATTGACCTCAGTAATCTCCCAAAATTTTTGTGTGTGTGACCACTCTGGATTCTATATGCTCTTCCTCTCTGTGTGACTAACACTTTATTTTTTTTCCCAGCTTTGAAACCAAATGAAATTTAGTGCTTCAGTTTCCCTCTGTGACTTCTAATGGATTTCCTCTTTGTGAACCAGTGGAGAATAACGACAGGCAGTAGAATTTCCCTATGTCCCAAACTATCCTCACTCATCCTGCTGGCTGCGTCAAAGATTCCCTAGCTGGCATTTCACTATGCCCCTAGAAATTTAACAGTAAACAGAGCAATATCCAGTGTACTCCACCCATCAATTCTCACACACACACCTAGTCGTTCAACCAGGACTCACGGGGGTAATGAAGTGTTTCTGTGGCATCTTAGCAATAGATCCCCATTTATTTCAGAACAATGAAACTGACAGTGCTGCCAAAAGATCATTCTGTTTTGAAGACTTTCCTGACTGGTGTCACTCTTGTTACTGTTTTGTTTTATTCCTTTCCTTTTCACTTATGACCATTCAGAAGTTTGAAAATCCATAGTCTCCCTCAACACTGAATTTGAAAAAGCAAGTTTACTGACTGTATGTCTCAAGGCAATAGGGATCCACAGTTTTACTTAACAGCAGGTGCTCTATAACTTTCCTAACCAGCCTCTTTCTAGTTAGATTTAGCTGGGACCAGAAAGCAGCTATTTTTCCTTAATTGGTAAAGGATGCAAGGTTTACTTCTCTTGATGCATTTAGACCAAGCTGACACAAAAATTAACACATGCAAGAGATCATTTTATTTTGGTGTAAAAATAAGTACTGAGAGGTTGATATGTACAGCTGATAAAACAAGTTGAACTAATCAGTAGTCTATCTGAATGTTCTATTTTCATGAGAAATACATCAGTTGTTCATTGAGATGAATAATTTTAAGTGAGGAATTCTGTTCTGCTCTTTAGAGGCTTCCTACCTTCTATGGTCCCCTTAACAAGAGGAATAAAAACAGTAAAATATGATTTTTCCAAACTGCTTCAGATTCCATCTTCCGTTGTTTCCATTCATAAAGTAGGCACTGGTAGTCTTGGCATGCAGTGGTGACATGGTTACTTAAAATTATTACCTATAGACACCTGTATTCAAGCACCTAGAAAGAAAAAGGAGAAAGACTGCATGACAAGTAGTTGCTGCCATGAAACACCTTAGTGAAAATAAACAGTAAAATTGAGTTTGTTGGTTGCTTATAAATATAGTGGAGAACTTACAGAAATAAAATGATTAGCTCAGAGCTGTGAATACTCAACTCAATTTCAAGGAATTAGAAAACCTCTATGACTGCCCCATAAGAAACACTTTTCTTATAGCTACATGATTGAGATTTCTGAAAACTAAACCAAAGTCTGAGATTTCTGAAAAGTAAACCAAAGTCTATTCCCACAGGGAGCTGAATTACAATGCAAACTGAATGTCCCTGCTCATAAGATCCTTTATATTAGATATAGGGCAATGACTGTGAAGGACTTCTGAAAATTGGAATGGGAACATATAGGTAGATTTTTAAGAATCTGGGTTCCTTAATCCCTTAAATTCTATTGAGCTTCATTTGATAGTAAGAGTAGCCCTTCTCTCTATCTCAAGTTAGTCTTCCCTTGCCTGAAGATCTTGTAATGTCTGTTTGTGAGGGACTGTTGATCTTCCTCAGGAAGATCATAACTTCTAGGTATTTAACTAGACTTAAGTCCCAATTGGTCCCAGAAGATGAATTACAAAGTATAAACAATTGGTGATATAATACACACCAATATAATTGCATTATTTTCTCAATTTATATAGACAGAAATCTGGGGGAAAATATGTGGAAATAGGTCCTAAAGATTTTGGATTCAGTTGGAAAGAATATATTGTTTTCTTAGGCTGAATTTGTTGATGTGAGATTCTCAATTGAATCTATTGGCTCAAATAGAAAGGAGTGGCTCTAACAGTTTGATGTTGACTGACATATGGACCCAAATGTGGCCTCTCTTTTCAAAGAGAAAATTGAAATGCCAGAACTTCTGGGTATCCTGTAGAGGATGTTATCCAAAGTTTTAAGAAGGTTGGAATGCTAAGCAAAAGTTGCCTGCTAGTCCCTCAGTATATCCCCCAGAAGGGTCCAGAAGATACTCCTTCATGAAAGGAACTTTAAAGAGCTGTGTTATAGCTCTTTATTTTTAAAGAGCTGTTGTAGTTATTCTCTGAAGCCTAGAAATGAAAATGAGAAATGCTACTGTCAAACCAAGGTCTCTTAATGCAATAGGAGTGATGAGATCTCAAAATGGTTGTAGCCAAGTAGAGGCTCTCAATTATCAAAGACACATAGGTGCTATTAAGTTAATGGGGAACAGAGCCAAAGCAGTAATCTAAACTAGTCTTTTTTTTCTTTTTTTTTTTTTGTGAGGGAGATCAGCCCTGAGCTAACATCCGTGCTAATCCTCCTCTTTTTTTTGCTGAGGAAGACCGGCCCTGAGCTAACATCTATTGCCAATCCTCCTCCTTTTTTTTCCCCAAAGCCCCCCAGTAGATAGTTGTACGTCATAGTTGCACATCCTTCTAGTTGCTGTATGTGGGACACGGCCTCAGCATGGCCAGAGAAGCAGTGCGCCGGTGCGCGCCCGGGATCCAAACCCGGGCCACCAGTAGTGGAGCGCACGCACTTAACCTCTAAGCCACCGGGCTGGCCCTAAACTAGTCTTATTTGCAGAAATATTTGGCATTTACCGATGGACTATGTTTCTGCAGATGGACAGTCTATTAAAGATTTCACTGATTTGTATGAGTTGAAAAGCTTTAGGTCTGGTAAACAGAAATCTGACTTGAATCACCATTATAGAGAATTTTACCTCTTCAACCACTTCCCTGAGTATGCCATTTCACGGGCCCAGGGCCTTTTGATTGAAATGGAGATTTGGTCCCTTAGAGGAAAGACCATGCTACAGAGCCAGAATTTTATTACTTTAACCCTAGCCTTCTCCTATGTTATCTGAAATTATTATAATTTAGGGTAATTACCAAACATATGTTTTGAACTGACACTAATACCTGAAGACCTAAAATTTCACTGTGGTCCACTATTCATAGTAGGGACTTATGGAGGTCAATGACCAAGAGTGTTTTGGCTTAAGTTCACCTCAAATAGGCCCATAGCTCTGCTACATTGCCTTTTACCTCTCAGCCTGCACTGTGGCCTCTTGGGGGGTTCCATATTATCAGTTGACTGAGGAAGAAATAATTCAGCCTTGATTTACAGATGATGTTGGACAATATATGCTATACAAAAATAGATGTCTGCAGCCCTTCATCACAACTACAGGGTGGCCTTGAAAGATAATGATGATGGCAAACTCTTGCAGTAGACATAACTTCAAGCAATGTGCTTGGTTGTTCATTTTTCCTTGAAGAAGAGATGGCCAGAGTTAGAGATCTACAGATTTTCACGAGCAGTGGCTAGTGGTTTGGCTGAATAGTCAGAGCTTGTAAGGAAGACAATTGAAAATTGTGAGATGGATGACTGGGGAATATGTATTTGGATACACCTCTCTGAATGGTAAAATAGTGTGAGGATGTTTGTGCCACACATGAATGCTCACCAAATAGCAATCTCTTAGTAGAAGAGGATTTTGATAACTGGTGAACAAGGAGACCTATTCTGTAGATGCCAGTCAGCCTCTTACTCCAGCCAACTCAGTCATTTCCCAATGACCTCATGAATAAAGTGGTCATGGCATCAGGAATGGAGCTTAAGTATGAGCTCAACACCGTGGTCTTCCACTTGCTAAAGCCAATTTGATTATAACTATTACTAAGTGGCCAACTTGCCAAAAGAAGAGGCCAACACTGAGATCCCATTATGGCTCCATTCCATGAAAGAATTAGCCAAGCACCATATGTCATGCAGATTACGTTGGACGACTACTTCTATCATGGAAGGAGTGATATATTTTTTTTTTCTCACTGGAACAGACGCTTACTCAGGATCTGTATTTGCCTTTCTTGTCCATGATGCTTTTGCCAAAGTCCATGGACTTACAGAATGCCTAACTTATGGTAATTAACAGCATTTTACAGCAACTGAAGGGTGGTAATATGATCATGTTCATGGAATTCATTCTTCTACCGTTTTACCCATCTTTTTGAAACAGCTTGCCTGAAAGAGCAGTGAACTGGCTGTGTACACAGTGAACCACACGTGGTAATGTTTTCCAGGACAGAACATATTCATAAAATCAGCAGTTAATTTATGGTTACTTCTTTTTACCATAGTCGTGATTCACAAGTCCAGGAATTGTGTCCTTTCTTACTCTTACCTCCCGTGAAAATGTTTACTTCCCATCTCTGCAAACTGGGCTCTGCTGGTCTAGAGGTTCTAGTTTCCAGGGGAAAATGATTCCACCAGGGGTTAAACCAATAGTTTCATTAAACTTAGAGTTGAAACTTCAAACAGCTGCTTTGGGTCTTAATGTTAGTGAACCATCAGGCAAAGAAGGGTAGGGCCAGGGTAATTTATCCTGACTATCAGGGGGTACTATACAATATGGGTGAGGAAGAACATGTCTGGAATGCAGAAGATCCCCTCTTAGAATTCCCGTGTCTTCTGAGTAAAGTCAATAGAAAACTACCACAGTCTAATCTTACAGAACTTCTAATGACCCAGATCCTTCAAGAATGAAGGTTTGGAACAACCCACCATACAAGAAGCCATGACTTGTCAGGGGATATGGAATGGCTGGAAGAACTTTGGCCATGACTAGTTGCAGAAACATGCACCGCAATAATTATGAGTATTTCTTCCTTATTGTGATATTATGTCTGTGCATATATGAATCAGTTTTTTCTTCCCCTCTCCATTCCCTTACCGTCTAACATAAGTTGTGTTAATAGTAGTTATCCTTATAATTTCAGCATTTAAGTTATAAGATGCCTAAGGGATGACTCATCTAGAAGAACTTTCTTTTGGAAAGAAACTGCCTCTTTTAGGGGCGTGATTAGCATATTTTCAGTTGTAGGAGGAGTACTTTCAGCATGTTAGGCAAAGTCATGGTTTGTTCTTATCTTTATCTGGAAGTTGTTTGGGTAAAAGAATGCGTGGATGGGGGACGGCACCGTGGCTGAGTGGTTGGATGCTCACGCTCCGCTGCTGGCCGCCCGGGTTCGGATCCCGGGTGTGCACCAACACACCGCTTGTCAGGCCATGCTGTGGCGGGTCCCACATAAAGTGGAGGAATGTTGGGCATGGATGTTGGCTCAGGGCCAGTCTTCCTCTGCAAAAAGAGGAGGATTGGCAGATGTTAGCTCAGGGCTAATCTTCCTCACAAAAAAAAAAAAATGCGTGGATGAACGTTTGGCGAGGAGTGGACTTTAGTGAATTAGTACTGTATCAATTTAGCTAAGCCAGGACTACATTTCCCCAAATTCCCTTCACTGTGTGATTCTGTGTTAGCATGGTCCTAAGAAGCATTTAAATACCATTTGGAAGGCAAAAAGATGCAGCAGCTGCATCCTTTCACATTCTGAAGACCTGTGTAAGGTGCCACAATAGCTCTGGCGTGTTGACACTGATTCGATAGCTCACCTTGGTGTGAGGCAGCACCTGGACCTTGAGCTCCTGCCAAATCTCCTCCTTCAGCTCCTCTGAGTCCTAGGCCAAGTGCATGTGTAGCTTTGTGGTGAAGGGCAGTAGCTTTTTCAACAGATCATCCATAGCATCAAAGTTGGAGGCAGTGCAAGGCAGGTGTGAGTTCTATTTCATCCTTTCGAGTTCCATTTTGCCCTTATTCTTTTCCATATCCAACTTTTCTTTTTTATTCCTGTCTGGCTAAGCTATAGTGACTCAAGTTCAAGATTAGACATAGAGATATTAGTCTGTAGAAACTGTTCCACCAACTCCCACAGTTGCTTAAGATTTAACCCTTATAATAAACCACTTATTCTATATCACTCGTCTTGGTTCTGCTTTTCTTTGTACCCTGACTGATACAAATGTTAGTGTAAATGCAGTGAATCCTGTTACCCTGAGCCTTAGGAATTTGTGTTGTGTAAAGTGTTCGTTCAACATGCTGGAAGCTTACAAGTGACCAGGATACCCACGGACCTGCTTAAAAAGTATTGCTGCCTCTTAAGAAATAGTATGGAAAAATAAAATCATGGTTGGTTTACCATAACCTATTTAGAAACTAATAATGAAACAGAGGAAAAGTTAGAGTAGAGAGAAAATCAAAGGTTAGACGGTGGAACTCACTAAATTTTGACTATACCTATCCTCTGAATGATAGTCAAGTTTCATACTCATTCTCTTTTTTTCCTTTAACCACATACTATGCATCATTTTTTTTTTTTTTGAGAACAGAGGAAAAAAATTTAAATAATTGTCATATAAACTGTCTTCTGAGACCAACACTTCCAAGCACCCATTTTACTCTTCAAAGTGACATTCATGTAACAGGGACTGTGAATAGCTGGCAGGCCTTGTTTAGATCAATTTATTTAAAAAAAATCCCACAATGCATACAAAGTGCTGCAGTGACACTGTTGATATAGATTTCACTGATTTTGTTCTAGCAGCTCCTCTATATGTTTAGAATCACTGAAATTACCCTTACCTTTTCCAGCTGGTATTGACATGTCAGCTCCCATTTCAGGAATAAGCTTGACACTATGTGACTTCATCCCCAGATTTCCTGTTTAATCCTTTCTTTCTCTCTCTACTTTTCTTTCTCTTTTGTTAGGTTTTTTACTGTAGGCTTCTAATAATGCTAAAGAGGATTTCATTCTTTTCTTTCCATTTCATTTTAAATTAGTTGAGATTTTGTACCCTGATGCACAAAGTTTGTATCAGCATTTGAACTCAAATTCTTCATGCATGATCTGAGAAAATTCAAGCAAACCAAAGACAAAAAAAGTCAGAGAAAAATTCCATTTTTTAAATAATCTCTCCACACGTTTGTTTCTGCCAGGAATATTACATTTAAAGATCAGGGATCAGAATATATCAATGCAACCTCAGCCGCATTAAGTTTAAAGTAAAACGTTTCTTATTCTCTTTATGTTCAGACAGTTTTACATCATTTTTAAATTAGACATTTTCTTCTCTTTGCAAACAGTTTTTTTTTCCCTTAAGCTGTAACTGTTGTGATGTATTCTAAGTGTATTGCCATCAGGTTTTAACATCATTTTATCTTTCTTTTTAACTGAAAGCAGGCTAATACTCCTCTTTTTGCTCACCTCACCTTTATTATAAGTTTCCATCCACAATGGAAAACAACAGTCCCACTGCCCAACCCCCACATCCAAACTGACACCAGGAAATGCTCCTCCTGCTGACCGCACCGAGCAACACTTAGAGCAGTGTGACCTATTCCCAACATAATTCTGAGCTTTGGGGTCCTACTCTACATTCTTGAGATTAACAGATGTTTTGTGGTATTTTGTGTTCCAAGAAGCATCACTGCAAAGATCTAGAGATGAATAATGATCAGTGAAAAGTTGACACACAGCACGAGGAATGATAACTTTTATGGCTAGGAATCTGATATGCTGCCAGCAGAGTTTCTTCAATGCACACTTCCGTTTCCTTATTACCTTGATGCTTGGATATGGCACAGGTAAAATGAGGGAAATCTTATTGATGGGCTGTTTCAATCTCATCTTTTGTTAGATGAAAACACTGAAGCCTGTGGAAGTGAAACCTCAGAAGAAAAGAACTTTAATTAAAAAGCTGGTATGGAAAGTAAAAGCCACAGAGCAGGTTGAGTAGTCTCAGGACTGTAGTGGGGCAGACTGCATGAAACGGAACATGCATGAAATGGACACAGCCACGGACATGCTCAGACTCACTCCCTCTTCCTTCAGTAGCAAAGGGGACCCGAAAGGTCTTCTTCCCACACAGGTGCTTCAGCATCATCTGTGCTCCCTTCTTGACACAGGGACATGGAGAGGAAGGGTTGGTTCCTTGGTTGATAGTCTCAGAACTATACTACATGAGGGCCTGAGAGTAAGCATAACGGGGCAGTCCTGTGAACTCAGGTACTGTCTGACATAGGAGACTGCAGCCATTTCAGCCTCCATCCACATAGCCAAGCCCTCCCCTACCCCTGCCCAGTCAGCTTAAATTGACTCTTTCAGTTACAGTCAGTTCTGTTTAACATAGAATATGCTTTTCTAAAAATCACCATGTTATACAAAATCACACAATAAAAACAATAGGGTTTACAAGGAGAAATGAAGTTGGGAGCACAACTGTCAAAACAGTGTGACACATAAAGAAATGATAGTAAACTAATAAAAATGGTAGTACTGTTTTGCACGTGATAAATGGTTAAGAATACATAAAAACTATAGTAAATATGTTACTTTGCTCTAAAAAAGACCTGACATTTGCTTGTGGAAGTGTGTGTCAGAAGGTTTGAGTTTTTTTGTAAAGTGGTGGAAGGAGGATTATTAGAAATTGGAGGGAAAATTGTAATCCCAGATATAGTTGGATGTGGCACATATCACACACAGTGAGCCAAATTATCTGGGAGATGCTTGAGGGGTGTGTGTGTGTGCATTTTGTGTATTGCTGCATGACACAGTTCAACTAGGTGCAGTTTTCTCTATTCACCTAATGTTTCTAGGGGACAAAATTACACATAAGCAAATGAAAATTTTGCATTATGCTAATTTTTTCCTAAAATATCAATTGTGACAGAACCAATATGTATTTTAAAAACAAGCATAACAGAGCTGGCTATAATTTAAAAATTTTCAACAAGTCTTATGTACAATGTGCTAGGGTTACAAATTTGGCATCAAGGGGTTTAAAGTCCACTGGGGAGGTAGACATTTACTAAGTGACCAATTTAAGTGTGATGAGATTTTATGAAAGGAGATTCCAGAGCACTGTGGGAATCAATGCAGGGTACCTCACCTGGTCTGGGATAGAGATGTCCACTGTGGGCCTGTGAAATTCAAATTAAGACTTTAAGTATATGTGGGAGTTAGGGAAGTGAATTGTCAAGAGTGTTTTTGCAAAAGAGAAGACCAAGTTTCAGAGCCTAGAGGCAAGATAACACAGAACAGGTAAAAGTTTAGTTAAGTCCGTAATGTAATTTGTAAGGGAGACCTAGGCAAGACATGAGGCTGGAAATTTAGAATGTGATGAGATAAATATTGCACCTCAGCATCCGTGAAGAGAAGTGAACTTTGCTCTAAATTCAATGAACACCTTTGAAGGCTATAAACAAAGAAATGTTTAAATAGATTAAGTTGTTTTAAAGATCATTCTTCTAATGGTTTGGAGGACAGTTTAGATTACAGCAAGATTAGATGCAAGTGTAGGAGAGTTTACCCGCTGACAACCAAAAAATGAGTCTTCTTCCTTCTCGGCACAAAGCTACTCTATATTTCCCAGCCTTCTTTCACTTGGTTGAGGCAAATCCAAATTCTTGCCAATAGAATGTAAGTGGAGGCTATGTGAGCAGTTGCTGGGCCAAGGCTTTTAAAGAGCCTCCAAGTTTTTTCTTTTTCCTCTTTCTGGCTGGATGTAGATACCATTATGGAGTCAAAAGATGGAAGGAGCATCCCTGAATTATGCAAGCAAGTGGCTGCATGCAGGCCAGAAACATTCAATTTGAATTATCATATGAAGAATAATACTCTTATTGTGCTCAAGCCATTGTACTTTGGGGCATGAAGAGAGAAGTCTTCCCATCCTTTTTTTTCTGCAGCTAAGCATATCCTAACCAATATAGGAAGAGATTTGTTAGCATAGTCCAAATATGAAATAAAGGATGGATGGTGATGTGAGTTGAGATGCAGAGATATGGATGAATTCAAGAAATATTTAGAAGATTACATGACATTACTTCATGATTGAGACAAATAAAAGAGAATAAGAAAGAGAAGAAATCAAGGATGCAGTGTGACAAGGGGTTTACATATTGGCTCCAAGAGACCACACATACCCACTTCATCTTCCACTGAAAGATTAGAGTAATATTTCTGTTCAATTTTCCTGAACAAATTAAGTTTCCGATGGATCAGGAAAGTTCTGTATCTTCTTCATTCTTGCTCTTTTATATATGGGGTTTGCATCATCATTCCAGGAGATTTTGTACTCATAATTTCTGTGATTTCATTTACAGATGTCACACTTTCCTGGTTCTTGAAACTAACTCATAGCTAACAAGGCACCTATTCATCCTAAGGTAAAAACAAGGTTAGTTCCAGAGTTTGCCTGAATATTATCTCTATACCCGCTTACAGCATTCTGGAGACCTTATTTATCCTGCTTTCAGTTTTGCTGTCTTTTCATTTCTCTGAAGACCAATCTGAAATGTGCTAATAGTCTCTGTCCATCCTGTTCAGCTTTTTATCCTGTTCCACTTCTGTATGCCCTCTATTTTCTAAATAATCTCTAAAAGAATTCACACTGTAATTCTTTTCATTGCTCAAGTGTGCTGTACTACAACTCACCTCATAGCCTATGCACATGCTGTTTTTTTTGCCAGGAATAAACTTTCCCTTAAATTGTTTACCCTTTACTTGCTTTACTCTGACTTAGACTTCAGATTATAGCTCAACTGCATTTCCTTATAGAAACCTTACTTGACATGCCATATTAAATAAATGCTACCATTAAGTACTCTTGTACCTCCCTGTACATTTTTCTTTAAAAAAATTATTTACAATTACTTGTGTGATTATTTAACAGTTTACTCAGCATTTTCTGAGCTCTCTGATGTCAGAGACTCTGTGTTCTTCTCAACATTACCTTCCTAGCACAGTGCCTAGTTGGTTGTTGCAGATACCAAGGATGGTCTATCTGACATCCATTTCCCACATTTCCTAATGAGTAGATCCCAGTTTGGTTCAGGTGTGCACTACACCAACACATGACTCAGGGGATTGAGTTCCTCACTTCAGCTCCTAAGGTAAT
The DNA here is from genome assembly GCF_057802395.1 of Ceratotherium simum simum. Taxonomy (NCBI): domain Eukaryota; kingdom Metazoa; phylum Chordata; class Mammalia; order Perissodactyla; family Rhinocerotidae; genus Ceratotherium; species Ceratotherium simum. The sequence goes on along the minus strand of NC_141901.1, from coordinate 60,705,150 downwards.
TCTTCATTATCTAAGAATCATTAAGATCCAATTTGCCTTGTAAGTGACTGGCTGGGGTTTGACATGTGACACATTATATCCAATGAGACTTGAAAATCTACTTAGGGCCTTCGAGGAAAGATTTCCTTGCTCTTAAAATTTGATACGTGAAAAGAAACAGTACCTCTTCTGAATCCTTCTTGAGTTTATGAGGGGAGTTAAGCAGAGATGGTGTGGCAGAAAGGTGGAGTGAATCCTGGTACTGGGTAACATTGTTAAAGCCACCAAATTAGTCCATTTTCAAGCTACATTACCTTAAAAATCTTATTTGACATTAAAAATATTTAAACCCATCAAGAAGGACTTTTGTGTTCCTTGTAGCTGAAAGTTTCCTAACATAATTATATGTACTCAACAAATATTTCTTGGATGAATGAAAAGTATATATACTTAGCACCTAAGAAACAATACACATAGTACATAGGCATATTCCAAGCCTTGACGGTGATGCTTCCTCAGCCCTAAATAGCTTTCTTATCCTCACTTGACCAACACCCAGTCTTTCAAGACTCATAACAGGTCCCTACCCTCAGGATGTCCTTTCCCTCACATTGTTAGGTCAGCAGCCCTCTTTAACACCAACCTAGACTTCTACCATAGCCTACTGTATTATATTCTTATTGTAGTTTTACTTATGCCTCTTCCCACATTCAACCAAAGTCTCCATGAAGGAAGGGGCCACAATGACTAAAGCTGAGCCTGGCATTTAATAGATGCTTGAATATATAAAAGCTCTTCAGAGTGAAAGAGTTGCATAAACTGAAATAACTAGGGAAGGCTTTGGAGAATAAGTGGGAACTCAGTTGAGCCATGGCAGACAGCTAGATCTTTATAATGTGTGGAGGGGGAAAGAGCATTGCTGCAGGAGATCGTAAAACGGCAGAAAACAGACATTATTTTCCTCATGAATTCATGATTGGAGCAGTAGAATACATATTGGGAAGGAACACTATGAGGAAAGATTGGGACAAATATCACATTTGAGCAGCATCTGAAGGTCAGTCAAGGGAGTTTGGAATTTACTTTGCAGGTGTAGGAATGCCATGTTGAGAATACACATGTAACAGTACTCCAGAAAAAGAATTGATAATGTTGGTGAAAAATAGTGAAGTGACAATTGCAAGAGCCAGTAATACAAGGAAAATAGGCTCTGAAAATAGGTGTTGGCATTGGATATGAAAGAAAATGTCTTGGAGATAAATAATAGAAAGAATATATTGTCAGGTCAATAAGTCTTTTTTGAAACTGAGTTTATCTACCAGTTTAAATTAAAATGAAGTAAAAATATCACAATTTTCTTCATCAAAAAGTCTATTTTTGCATATTTAACTGAGGCAATAAACGATATTGACAAGTTTATCAGTGACCATTTGGGGTATATGTATAGTGAAAATCATGTATTTTTGTCATCAAATGTATTAATTGAATTTCCACCAATGGTATAGCTTAACAATGAGTTATTTAGTGGCAGCAATCTGGGCATTTTTACTTAATTTTTATACTGATATAACATATAAAACAGTGGAAAAACTGTTGCTCTGTATTTTTTATGTATATATGTTTTGATTTGGAAATGATGTGAACAAGAGAAGCTGGATTGTCCCAAATGTGAACTTGAAATTCAGGGTCATAAAGTCTGGAAGAAGAGACCACTTACTCAAATGCACAGATACCAACACAAGGATACAAGGATCATGAAGAATCATGGAAACATGAAACCACCAAAGGAAACTAATGAAACTCCAATAACTGACCCTAAAGAAATGGAGATTTATGAACTGTCTGACAAAGAATTCAGAATAATACTCTTAAAGGAGTTCAGTGAACTATGAAAACACACAAAGAGACAACTAAACAAAATCAGGAAAATAATGTAAAAGCAAACTCATAAGTTCACCAAAAAAATAGAAACTATCAAAAATCCAAATAGAAATCCTAGAGCTGAAGAATACAAACTGAACTGAAGGACTCAATATAGAGCTTCAACATCAGACTCAAATAAGCTCAAGAAAGAATCAACATACTCAAAGACAGAGCATTTGAAATAGTCAGAATAAAATGAACAAAATGTCAATAGTAAGTAGTTGTCTATCATAATTACATTAAAAGTAAATGGATTAAATTAGCCAATCAAAAGACATAGAAAATCTGAATGGATTTAATAAAAGAACAAGATCCAATGATATTCTGCCTATAGGAGACTCATTTTAGCTTTAAGGATGCATATAGGCTGAGAGTAAAGGGATAGAAAAAGATATTCTAAGCAAATGGTAACCAAAAGTAAGCAGAGGTAGCAATGCTTATATCAGAAAAAATAGACTTTAAGCTAAAAATGGTCATAAGAGACAGAGAATATCATTATATAATGGTAAAAGGAGTCAATTCATCAAGAATATACAGCAATTGTAAATATTTATGCACCCAACATCATTAGCAAATGCTAATGGAACTAAAAGAAGAAATAAAGAGCAATACAATAATTGTTGGGGATTTTAGTACCCCATTCTCAACAATGGATAGATCATACAGACAGAAAATCACTGAGGAATCAGTGATTTGAAAAATACTATAGACTAAATGGACCTAACAGATATATACAGAACATTCCATCCAACAGTAGTAGAATACACATTTTTCTGAAGTGCACATGGAACATTTTCTAGCATAGATCATTTGTAAGGCCACGAAACAGGTCTCAACAAATTCAAGAAGATAGAAATTATATTAAGTATCTTTTTTGACCACAATGATATGAAACTAGAAATCACTAACAGAAGGAAGGCTAGACAATTCACAAAAATGTGGAAATTAAACAACACACTCTTTAAAAACCAATGAATCAGAGAAGAAATCAAAGGTAAATTTAAAAAAATCTTAAGATAAACAAAATAGAAACACAACATACCAAAACTTATGGGATGCAGCAAAAGCAGTTCTAAGAGGGACGTTTATAGCCATAAATGCATACGTACATTGAGGAAAAAAATGTCTCAAATAAACCACCTAACATTATACCTCAATGAACTAGAAAAATAAGGACAAATTAAGCCCAAAATTAGCAGAACAAATGAAATAATAAAGTTTAGAGCAGAAATAAATGAAATAGAGAATAGGAAAACAATAGGAAATATTAACAAAACTAAGAGCTGGTTCTTTGAAAAGATAAACAAAATTGACAAACCTTTAGCTAGACTCAAGAAAGAAAGAGAGGACTTAAATAAAATTATAAATAAAACAAGCAACACTGCAACTGATACATCAGAAATACAAAGGATCATAAAAGACTACCATGTATAATTATACACCAACAAATTGGAAAACCTAGAAAAAAAGATAAATTCCTAGAAACATACAAACTACTGAGACTAAATCATAAAGAAATAGCAAATTTGAATAGGCCAATTACAAGTAAGGAGATTGAATCAATAATCAAAACTTCTCAACAAAGAAAAACCCAGGACCAGATGGTTTCACTGGTGAATTCTACCAAGTGTTTACAGAAGAATTAATGCCAATCCTTCTTAAAGTTCAAAATAATTGAAAAGGAGGGAACACTTACAACTAATTTTATGAGGCCAGCATTATCCTGATACCAAAGCCAGATAAGAACACTACAAGAAAAGAAAACTACTGATGAATATCCGTGATGAATACACATGTAAAATTCTCAGCCAAATACTAGCAAACTGAATTCAGCAGCACATTAAAAGGATCATACACTATGATCAAGTAGGATTCATCCCTGGAATGCAAGGATGCTTTAACATACACAAATCAATAAATGTGATACATCACAATACAGAATGAAAGATACAAATCATATGATCATTTCAATAGATGCAGAGAAGGCATTTGAAGAAATTCAATATCCTCTCATGATGAAAACTCTCAGCACATTGGGTATAGAAGAAATGTACCTCAGCATAATAAAGGTCATATATGACAATCTAACATCACCATCAATGATATGTAACATCGTAAAGCTAACATCATACTTAACAGTGAAAGCTTGAAAGCTTTTCCTCTAAGATCAGTAACAAAACAAGAGAGCCCATTCTCACCAGTCTTGTTCAGCATAGTACTGGAAGTCCTAGCCAGAGCAATCAGGCAAGAAAAAGAAATAAAAGGCATCCAAATTGGAAAGGAAGAAGTAAAATTGTCTCTTATATATATAAAATCTTAAAGACTCCACCAAAAAACTCCTAGAACTAATAAACAAATTCAGTAAAGTTGCAGGATACAAAAACAACATACAAAAATCAGTCACATTTCTATGCACTAACAACAAACTATATGAAAAAGAAATAAATAATTTCATGTACAATAACATCACAAACAATAAAATACTTAGGGATAAATTTAGCCAAGGAGATGAAAGATCTGTACATTGAGAACTATAAGATACTGAAGAAAGAAATTGAAGATCCAAAAAATGGAACAACATCCCATGTTCATGGATGAGAAGAATTAATATGGTTAAAAAGTCCATACTACCCAAACCTATCTATAGATTCAATTCAATCTCTATAAAAATTTCAGTGACATTTTTTACAGAAATATAAAAAAATCCTAAAAATTTTATGGAACCACAAAAGACCCTGAATAGCCAAAGCAATCTTGAGAAAGAACAAAGCTGGAGGCATCACACTTCCTGATTTCAAACTACACTACAAAGCTATTGTAGTCAAAACAGTATATGGTACTGTCGTAAAAACAGACACGTAGACCAATGGAGCAGAGCCAAGAGCCAAGAAATAAACTCATGCATATATAGCCAACTAGTATTTGACAAGAGACCCAAGAATACTCAGTGGGGAAAAGATAATCTCTTCAATAAATGGTGTTGAGAAAACAAGATATTCACATGCAAAAGAATGAAACTAGACCCCTATCTTACATCACTCACAAAAATTAACTCAAAATTGATTATAGACTTAAATGGAAAACCTGAAACCATAAAACTCCTAAAAGAAAACATAAGGGGTAAACTCCTTGACGTTGGTCTTGGTGATGATTTTTGATATGGCACCAAAAGCGTAGGCAACAAAAGCAGGAATAAATAAGTAGGGTTATATCAAACTAAAAAGCTTCTGCACAACAAAAGAATGATCAACAAAATGAAAAGATAACTTATGGAATGAGAGAAAATATTTGCAAGTCACACATCTGATAAGGGATTAATATACAAATTATATAAGAAATTCATACAATTCGGTAGCAAAAACCCAAATATTGTAATTAAAAATGGCCAGAGGACCTTAATAGGTATTTTTCCAAAGAAGATATACAAATGACCAACAGATACATGAAAAGGTGCTCAACATCATTAATCATCAAGGAAATGCAAATCAAAACCACAATGAGCTATCACCTCACATCTGTTAGAATGGCTTTTATCAAAAATGACAGGAGATAACAAGGTTGATGAGGATGTGGAGAAAAGGGAATCCTTATGAACTGTTGTTGGGAATGTAAATTGGTACAATCACTATGGATAACAGTATTAAGGTCCCTCAAAAATTAAAATTGAACTACCATATGATCCACCAATCCCACTTCTAGGTATATATCCAAAGGAAATGAAAACAGAATATCAAAGGGATATCTGAAGTCTCATGTCTATTGCAGCATTATTTACAATAGCCAAGATATGGAAACAACCTAAGTGTCTGTGGATAGATGAATGGATAAAGAAGATGTAGTATGTATATAGGATGGAATATTTTCAGTCACGAGAAATAAGGAAATCCTGCCATTTGCGACAACATGGATGAAACTTGAAGACATTATGCTAAGTGAAATAAGTCTGACAGAGAACGACAAATACTGTATGATCTCACTTATATGTGGAATCTAAAACAACCAAACTCATAGAATCAGAGTGTAGAATACTGGTTGACAGGGACAGCAGGGTACAGGAAATGGGAGAAGGCAGTCAAAGTGTACAAACTTCCAGTTTGATGTAGTCCTATTTGTTTATTTTTTCTATTGTTTCCCTTGCCCAGTCAGACACGATAAATATGTTGCTAAGACCAATGTCAAAGAGCGTACTGCCTACGTTTTCTTCTAGAAGTTTCATGATTTCAGGTCTTACGTTCAAGTATTTAATCCATTTTGAGTTAATTTTTGTGTATGGTATAAGATAATGGTCTACTTTCATTCTTTTGTATGTGGCTGTCCATTTTTCCCAACACCATTTATCAAATAGATTTCCCTTTCTCCATTGTATGTCCTTGGCTCCCTTGTCAAAAATTAGCTGTCCATAGATGTGTGAGTTTATTTCTGAGCTCTTGATTCTGTTCCATTGATCTGTGTGTCTGTTTTTGTGCCAGTACCGTGCTGTTTTGTTACTATAGCTTTGTAGTAACTACAGTATAACTAATAGTATACTATGTAGTATACTATTTGTAGTAAATATTAGTATTTTGAAATCACAGAGTGTGATACCTCCAGCTTTATTCTCTTTTCTCAGGATTCCTTTGGGTATTCAGGGTGTTTTGTTGTTCCATACAAATTTTAAGATTCTTTGTTCTATTTCTGTGAAAAGTGTTGTTGGAACTTTGATAGGGATTGCATTGAATCTATAGATTGCTTTAGGAAGTATGGACATTCAAACTAAAAATCTTCTGCACATTAAAGGAAACCATCAACAAAACGAAAAGACAACATAACAACTGGGAGAAGATATTTTCAAGCCATATATCTGATAAGGGGTTAATCTCCAAAATATATAAAGAACTCATACATTTCAATAACAAAAAAACTAACAACTCAATTAAAAAATGGGCAAAAGACCTGAATAGACATTTCTCCAAAGAAGATATACAGATGGCCAACAGGCACATGAAAAGATGTTCAACATCATTAACTATCAGAGAAATGCAAATCAAAACTACTGTGAGATATCACCTCAAGCCCGCCCATCAGAATGGCTATAATTAATGAGACAGGAAACAACAAATGTTGGAGTGGATGTGGAGAGAAGGGAACTCTCATACACTGCTGGTGGGAGTGCAAACTGGTGCAGCCACTATGGAAAACAGTATGGAGATTCCTCAAACAGTTAAGAATAGAACTACGATATGATCCAACTATCCCACTGCTGGATATTTATCCAAAGAACATGAAAACACGAATGCATAAAGATATATGCACCCCTATGTTCAGTGCGGCATTATTCACAATAGCCAAGACTTGGAAGCAACCTAAGCTCCCATCAAGGGACGAATGGATAAAGAAGATGTGGTATATATATATATGTACACAATGGAATACTACTCAGCCATAAGAAATGATGAAATTCAGCCATTTGTGACAACATGGATGGACTTTGCGGGTATTAATTAAGGGAAATAAAGCAGAGGGAGAAAGTGAAATACCATATGATCTCATTCATAAGTAGAAGATAAAAACAACAACAAATAAACACATAGAGACAGAGATTGGATTATGGGAAGGGGGGAGAGATGAGAGTGAAAGGGATGATTAGGCACATGTGTGTGGTGATGGATTGTAATTAGTCTTTGGGTAGTGCACATGATGTAATCTGTGGAGAAATAGAAGTATAATGATGTACACCTGAAATTTATGTAATGTTATAAGCCAATATTACTGCGATAATAAAAAAAAGTATACAAACTTCTGGTTAAAAGATATATAAATTCTGGAGATCTAATGTACAGCATGGTGACTATAGTTAACAATATTGTACTGTATACTTGGAAGTTTCTAAGAGAGTACATACTAAATGTTCTCACCACACACACGCAAAAGGCAACTATGTGAATTGGTGAATGTGTTATCTAACTATATTGTGGTAATCATTTCACAATATACACGTATCAAATCTTCATGTTGTATGCATTAAACTTACACAATATTATATGTCAATTATATCTCAATAAAGCTGGAAAAAATAAAAAAGAAATTCAATATAAACTCTTTTCAATTTAACTCAGTGTTCTGATCTTAATAGCTTGATTCCAAGACCACCTGATCAACGAAACAGATGGGAAATATTTTGTGTGTCTGTGTGTTTTTTTCGGGGGAATTTATAATATAAATCTTATTTAAAAGCAAAGATTACTGATTAGAATATAAAATTTTAATTATTTTTATTATTATAAATAGAAATTTAAAAGACAGTTCATACTCATGGAAATGTTATTCAAATTATACACCTTTACTCCTTGGAGGCATGCCCTCTGATCTTTTTACCATTAGGAAACATTTATATCCTAGGATAGGGACAAAATCCTTGATTCTATACTAACCCTATCATGAACTCAACAGAGAATCAGTTTTATGTGAGTCTCTTAACTTCTCTGACCCTACTCGCATAATTTGTCCACTTAGAAGAGTTACTTAAAATATTACTAAAATGCTTCACATTAATATCTGCAGAATAGAGAATCCTCAGAAGTTGACAATCTAATGAGAGTAATAATAGTGAAACGTCAATAAAACATTCTATGTTTTTTCTGGAATTGTGTATCTTGGAGAAAATTGATAATTGATAAGTGAACAACTTTAAACTTCTTGTTTTCAAATCAACCTAAATGAATGTTTTACCACCTGTCTCATTAAACTTTGATTCTGGCTGAATAATGTTAACGTACCTGTGTATTTGTTTGCATTTAGAAGGATTGGCATCCTTTTCATGCCTAAGGTTTTGTTGTGTCTCATATTAACAGCAGGGTCAAGTTTGATGCGTTGTTTTGATCATATGATGACAGGTATACAGGCAATTTAACGATCCTTAGGTACCAGCTTTTACTTTGAATCAGTTGTTTGCCTTCTTAAAATGCCCACAATTCATCCTAATTATCTGGAAGGTAAGCCCCTCTGTCAGTTACTCTCCACCATTTCCAATGGACAACCGTGATCTGAGAAATTCAATCATTCTCACTGCTTACATCTGGACAAAGTGTATCAAAAATTATTTCAGGATCATTCACAACATCATTTCAGTAATAAGGCTTGGCCTAAATGTTTTTCACTCATTTCTTTATTGTTTCTATCTGCCTTGCACAGCCATGTGTGATAAGCAATTACAGAGGATCCTTTATGAAACTACATTATGTTGTGCTATGTTCTGTATTATATGTAACCCACGGCGTTTATCTTTACAACATCGAATCAATTAAAAGAATGTGGAATAGTTGGAAGATAATAAGAGCAAGTAATTCAACAATTTGACATTTAACTGTTAGGATTGATTCTCAAGGTTATACCAAATACAAAGTGTTTTCTGTCCTTTTTGTCTTTGTATTTAGAAGTCTGAAGGAACAAACAGTAGCAAATGTAGAATATATTTAATTTTAGCTGTGAGCAACTTCCATTGTGAATCAAGAATTCCAAAATACATCTGGTTTAAGGTTTTGCTTTTAACGGTAAAAATGGCAACATCTAACTTCATCACAGGTGAAGAGAAAGTGATTGTATTTTAGAGAAATACATATTTATAGATTTCAGATAATTCCCACAGATTGCAAAATGTAGGGGAATAAAAAGAGCCTCGTAAGTTCTTCAAATAAAGAAAACATCCACCTATATCAGAATGCAATACTAGGTATGCTACATACACAGGAATAGGAATCTCCGTTCTGTGATTATTATTTTCAATTGTTAATAAACAAATAAATTTCATGAATTATGCTCATTTTTTTCTTTGAAAGGTAAAAAGAGAGCAAAAATAAAATATATCCTGATGTAGAATTCATAGTGTGACGTATAAAATGTGAGATACTGTATTCTTTACTTTGCTTATTGTATCTAAATTTCACATAGAAAACGTGGGCAAGAATCCATCCATTTTCTAACTATACTATGTGCATTTGGAAAGGAATTAGTGTTCCTGAGTCTCATCTATTTACAGAATCCATGAAGCATAATACCATTGAGGATCGTTGAGCTGTCACCGTGTTTTAGGATAAGACAAAGATGACAATGAATCTACAAAGGAAGAAAGCATCCTGAGAGCCAATGTTTCCAGAGCAGGTGGAGAGGTAGGGTACATTTTGAAACAGAGCACAAAAGAATCTATAGCTCACAAACTATCTTCAAAACTATAGATTTTTCGAGAATCATGCCCATAGTTAATAATTTTGGCATGTAGAGTTATACCTTAATTCATGATATACGTACATTAAAACTACTAAGCAATTGTTAGATGTCTAATTAATGGATGAGTCATCAGGATGTCAGGAAAAGAGCTTTCTTCAGGCATAATCATAAAGCTACATTACATTCCTTGAAAAGTATGGAAGATGTTCTTTCTTTGCTACTGGATGAATATTCAGGCAGTTCCTTGCCTTTTCAAACAATACCTAGATTAATCCTCATCATATCATCATCATCATCATCCAACAATCACTATAAGTTGCCAAACATACTGTCAAGTTATTTTGTTCACTGCTATATAATAGACAAAACTCTGACCATTTGATTCAAAGCTAATTCTCTTTCCCTCCAGCAGCCAGGCCTGCAGTTGGTGAAAGGGCATGTCTTCTTCTCTCTCCACTTCTCTCTCAGCTAACCTTTAGTGATTCTGAACTCTCTGGAATTTAGAGTGAAGAGAGATAAGGAAGGGCAGCAAAGTTCTTAATTGACTGTTTTGCCATAAACTAACACTAAGCTTTTTAGACCTGGCTAATATTTAAAGCTTCATTTCTCTCAGAGGAAACTTTTATGGTATATCAATTAACTGTTTCTGTGAGCAAACTATCCCAACACTTAGCAACTTAAAATAGCAGCTCTTCATTATTTTTCATTAGCCCACAAGTCAGCTATGTACATCTGCTGACTGGTCCAGGCTTGTCTTATCTTGGTTGATGACTCACATGTCTAGTGATGGCTAACCTGAGGCAGGATGGTCTCGGAAGGCCTTACTCATATGTTTGGAGGTAGGTGTATTATTAGCTGAGATAGCAGGTTTAACTGGGCCATGTGTCTCGTCTTTCAAAAGGATGGCATGCCCTTTTCACATGGCAGGGTGCAAAGAACAGTAAAAGAGAGGGCAATCCCCAATGCACAAGTACTTTTCAAGTTGCCACTATGTCATGTTTCCTTTTATTCCATTGGTAAAAACAAATCCTGTGACCAAGTACAGCATCAGCATGGGAGGTGACTATGCAAGGGTGTGGTTGCAGAGACTTGTGAAAAATTTTCAGCTTTTCACAACAACTTATCACATATGGGCTCTTCAGAGACTTCATCCCTGGTGATCTGTCACATTTCTTTCCCTTGATGCATATGTTGCACTCTCTTCTGTCTGGCTGCTTACTTATTTAGCACCACCAAAAAATCCAGTGACATACATGGCTTCTCTTTGCTGAGGTGTCCGGCCCATAGGCAGCCCTCTTGGACCTGATCCAAGAAAATCTAAGAACACTTCTCTTACTCACATGGCTCATACCTGGTCTCTGGGAAACATTCATATCCTTTGTCCAGACAACTCTGGGAAATGCAGGCTGAGACCAATTCAGTTACCTTTTTTGCTCCCACATTTGGAAGAGCTAGCCATCCCACCTCTCCTCTTTTAGATATACCTGCAGGAGTCAAGCCATGTCCACTGTATCACTTCAACTTTAGGAAACACATGCCAAGCTCTCCACACAGTTCTGTTGAAGCTCATCTCACTAATCTTGAGATAAGAGTCAGGCATCCATCACCCTTTACATTTGGGAATGACTGGACTTACAGTTCACCAACAGCTATCTCCATAATATATCTTTCAAATCCCTCTTAATTACCAACAATATGATTCTTTAAGAGCCTAGATGTAGATGAGGGATTAAGAATGATGTAACCAGATTTTTTTCTTTGAAATATTCACCTTAGTCTGACACTTTAGAGTGTCATAAATATCATATCTGTGGTCTCTCGGCTCCTCAGGTACAATGCCATATCAACATCTTGTTGTATGTGGAAAGTGGCAAAATTCATGAAATAATTAGACATTTTCCCTCCAAGTAAAAAGAATGATGAAATAAATTATAATAAAAATGTATTTATTTTTTTGCCTATTGATTTAAACTTATCATTGTGAACTAGGTAGATTATCTTAAAGATCACTCTTTAATTACTGCATTATCTCTTCCACTGGGCTCTATATCAATTAAAAATCTGATGATTGTTCTGATTACACCTTTATCTCAGTAAATGCTACACCCTTTGAAGCATAGAAAGCCAATAACAAAGTCCCAGTCTTGTCATGTGTGAATTTCCTACTGGTTGAAAGAGAGTCATTCATAATTTATTCATTAAACATTCTAGGTTATTAGTATAGCAGATACTGAAAATACAAATATCACGTGAAGACTCCAAAGAATAGTTTAGTTGAGGTTATTTATATAGAATACAGGATCTGATACATAGTAAACATTCAACAAATGGTAGCTATTCCTACTACTATGATAACAACAAATACCCAATAATGTTTTCAAAGATCCTTAGGTTAACAATTACTAGGGTTAAGGTTAAATTTCTCATGTATTCTTCCATCTACCCATCTATTCTCTGAACTCTCCATCCCACCAAACACCCAAACAGCATCCGTGATGTAGACTCTGACAATTCTTTAATTTTCTTGAAATAATTGTAAAATTTCCTTCACCAGGATGTATTATTTTGAATATAGGACAAAGGTAGGATAACAGTAGGTTAACTGTTCCCAGCTTTTCAGACCGTACAAAGTTGCTGCTACTCTCTGAACAATACTTCTGCTAAAATCCTATCAACTCCCACACACATGCCACTATCTGAAAATTACTTTCTCTACCCTCTCTTCTACTGTTCTTGAATGTTTAGAATTTATGTCTTTAAAGTACCTTCCAATCAAGGAACTATTCTTCTAGAGAAAGAGATTGAACAGATTGATTGCCTTAACCATCTCATCCATCCTGGGTAGCCTTCCCAGGTTTCTTCCTTCCCTTCACCCTATGGGGAGACTCTTCCTAGGGAGCTCAGGACTCCAAGGCAGGTCACTTATGTGGCTTTACCATGGGTCTCTTATGGTTCCTTTGTACCTGACTTACCACTCAACCAAAAAGTGATTTAGTTCTATCTCCCAGTTTCATCTTCTCACAGAAGGCAGTGGTTCCCAGACCTTTCCAAACATCAGAGAGTCTCCTTTTCATTCACATCTCTTTCAAGAAACTGCTCTGATATTTTTCCCCTTATTCTTTCTGTCCTCTCCACATACATGATAGTTAACTACTTTGACCTATTTTTCTTTTCTAAAAAGTCTATAAACTTTTAATATTTCTTTCAGTTGACTCGTTGTTCCTTTTCTTTGCTTTTAATATGGCCCTAAGTTGAGGATTTAGTACTCACATATAGTTTATTTTAATAAAACTCACACCAGCCTCTCCCACTAGAATGTGGATAGGACTTTGTCTTGCTTATCACTTGTATTAGTCTGCTCAGGCTGCTGTAACAAAATGCTATAGACTGGGTGGCTTAAACAAATAAATTTATTTTCATAATTCTGGAGACTGGGAAATTCAAGATCAAAGTGCCTGCTGATTCATTTCCTGGTGAGAGCTCTCTTCCTGGCTTGCAGATAGCCTCCTTCTCCCTGTTTTCCCACAGGATAGAAAGAGAGAGTGACCTCTCCAGTATTTCCTCTTATAAGAACATTAATCCTATCAGATCAGGGTCCCACTCTTATGACCTCATTTAACCTTAATTACTTCTTTCCTCCAAATACAGTCACATTGGGGGTTAAGGCTTCAACATATAAGTTTTAGGAGGACACAATGCAGTCCATAGTACCACTTGTAGCTCAGGATTTAAAAACTGATGGATACATAGCAGACTCTTTATGAATATTTATTGAATGAAAATACACATGAATGAGTGGAATAATTCTCTGCTTAAGTGTCTATATACCACAATATTACAAATCAGTTTTCTATCAAAATGATTAACCTATTAATCATCCTAAAGGGCTATTCTGTACATAATACTTCTATTATGAAAAGATGAATTTTATTCCTTACTTAAAACCAAAGTCCAAATATTCTAGCTCATGATCAACCAATTGGTAACATTTTTTGAGTTCCTGTGCTATGAAAGCATGTGGAGTCCAGACACACCCTACTTTTCCAATCAAGTAGGAGTCTGTGAAAGCACAGAATAGTGTAAGTCAGGATAGAAAGAAAACAATGCCAAAAAGAAATATAAAAATCACCTTTGATAATGTCTAGGAGGTTACCATAAATAACTTTCCATGGGGGACGGATTCAGGGACAATGTCATAAGGAGATTTGATTGTTTGTTTGTTTTGGCAGAGGCCCTTGTAAAAGAGAAAGGAATTTAGACCTAAAAATCAGAGCCAAGGCATAGAGACAGGTATGTCCAGTGGTCTAGTTTCAGAGTGGGAGAAATCTGGGTGTGCTCCAAATCCTATTCAAGATTTTCCTCAAACACGCTATACATATTATTGCATCTACATTATGGCTGACACTCTTCATTGAGTCACTCTAACCTTGGTCTTCCCAAAATTTTGTTTCCTAACTCTTCTGCCTCATGCAAAAGGGACACTCAACAAATTCTTTTTAGTAATGATATATTCTAAAGTTAAAAATAATAAAACCAAAATAGTGAAGTTTCTTGAATTCTGAAATCAAATATTAAAGGCAGATCAGTGGTGATTGGGAATTTTGGGGTGAGAAAGGGATAACATAGCAGGGAATTAAGTGGTCAGAGATCAGTAGCCTGGAGTCACTACTGGGCCACTATTCTCCCACCGAGCATCCAGGAAGCAGCCAGGTGACTATCCCTTTGACAATCAGGCCCTAGTACTTACAGGCGTGACTTGGTTCTCCAAGATTTCAGGTTCAGTTACTTTCTCCGCCCATCCCTTTTCTGTGGGCATTTCCCATAACATACAAGTATTTATTAGGTAACAATTGTGTTCGATGGTCTGATTACAAGGCTATATGAAGCATGGTTTTAGCGCTCAAGGAGTTTATAGCCTAGTGAAAAAAATAGCTAAATGTATAATTTGAATAAACTAAAGTAAGTATAATGAGAGTACAGGACAGATGAGGACATTTAGTACATGCTGGTTTGAAGCATGACTAGGAAAAAAAATGGTCAAGGGTGACTTCTTGGAGAAAATGAGGCCTGGAACTTGAAATGAGACCACAAGGTTAGATAAGAGTTAGCCAAGTGAAGATGACAGATACAGGCATCTCAGGGAAATTAGCCTAGTTAGAGACTTTAATCTTTTTTATTTACTAATGTGTGCCAAGTACCTAAAATACTGTCTGTTAAACAGTAGGCATGCCACAAATATATGTTGAATGAATGGATAAATAACATCCCATAGACTAGAAATGAGCAGGGTGGAGACATGTTTGAGTTTTAATTGGTTCAGTGCCACTGAAATGTTAGGAGTAGGATGAAGAGTGGTTGGGGCTGATGCTGCAGAGGGAGACAGGACTGGATCATGGAGGACTTTAGACAATACTGATGAGGAGCTGGGGCAGGATTGTGAGAGGAGGAATTGCTTATGAGGTTTATGTTATAAGAAATCACCCCAATATGGGTGAGAAGGATGGACTGGAAGAGCAAGAGACAAGGCGGCAGGACCAGTTGGAAGGCCACAGCAAGGACAGAGGTCAGAGGTGATGAGGCCATCAACTGGAACATGGAGAGACAGAAGGAGAGGAGCTGACAGGTGAATCCTTATAATGCAAAATCCTTAGAATGCTGGAAGTTCAAATTCCCATGCTGACACAGAGTCTCAGGGTCACTTGCATGTTTTCCAGGATGTACAAGCAGTTCAGCATCTGGATGGCTAACAAGTAGCAACATAATTTCTTCTGAAAATTACAATGGTGCCTGAGCCCACAGAAGAGGGGAGGATAAGTTGGACTCAGAACTAAAAAGAAAATCAACCCAATAAAAAAAGGGGGGAAAAAAGACTTGAACAGACACTTCACAAAGCAAATATAGAAATGGCCATTAGCACATTAAAAAAATATGTATTCAACATTATTAATCATCTGGGAAAAGCAAGTTAAAACTATGATGAGATGCTGCTATACACTGGAAAAATTGGCTAAAATTTAACAGGCTGAAGACAAAAAATGTCACTAAACATTAACTTGGCAAGTGGAACTCTCATGTATTGGTTTTGGGTGTGCAAAGTGGTACGACCACTTTGAAAACACATTTGGCAATTTTTTCTAAAGTCTTTCTTATAAAATCAAACATATATTTACCCCATGGCCAGCAATTCCACCTTTAGGCATATATCGAAGAGAAACGAAAACATATCTTGACAAAAAGTCTTGTACAAGAATGTTCACTGTAGCTTTACTCATAATTGTCCAAACTAGAGACAACCACAAGTGCCCTTCAACAAGAAAATGGATAAACAAAATTGAGATACGTTCAGAGACTGGAACACCACTCAGTGATGTAAAAGAACAAGATCCCAATACATGTAACAATGTGGGTGTGAGGAATCTGGCTCCAGGTCAAAATCCTTTATGTGATTTTTCAGGCCAGACCACAGGCAATTACAAGGCTTTGCTTAGCTTAGCAGGGCCTTACGGAGAAGCTGTCCTCCCCACACCAGCCAGTGCATTGCAGTTTTCTGGAGGGAGTTGCAATAGAGGACTCAGGTACCCCCAGACCAGCCATGGTTATATGTGTATCTGCATTCCTGGTCCAGGATCCTCCATCAAAGGATCTGTTATGGGGGCCATGGCTGAGGCACTCCTCTCCACTAGGACTCTGTACCTTCATCTCCTAGCCCTTCCCTTTCTTCCTCCCCTTGAGCCATGGTTCATAAAGTCGCAGGAGACTTTTGTTCGGGGCTCCTCGGTGGTGAGACAGTTGCTCCCATTTGCACTGATCCACCTGACTCTCATCCAGTGCTGTTCCATGGTGGAAAAGTGGAGTAGTAGGGTGCTGACCCCACTTTTTGCCTCTTGTTGGCACTGTTACAGTACGTGAACAAAGGTGTGGTTGTTACTTTCAATTTGGATCATTGTCCCAGTTGACTATCTTGATATCTGATTGTTCAACGGGATGGATCTCACAGACATTATGCTGGAGCAAAAGCAGCAGGAGGGCACAAAGGAGGGCATAATGCATGATTTCGTTTACATGAAGTTCAAAAATAGGAAAAACTAATCCATGAAGAAACCAATGAGAAAAGTGGTTCCGTTAGCTATAGTGGAGCGGGACATTGTAGTGAATTACTGGGAAGGCGAATGAGGGGATTCTGAACGGTCGGAAATTTTCCATATCTTCATGAAATTTGGGTTCAACCAGTAAATGGCATTTGTGAAAATTCACTGAATTGTAGATGTAATATTTGTGCATGTTATTATACCTAATTTTATCTCAAAATTTATAAATAAAATAAAACAAAAAGTACTCACAAGTTTCGTGGCCATTATTATCAATTAATGTGACATAACCAATATTTAAAAGTCCACAAAATTAAACTTTTAAGTCAAATTCCGTGACAGTAAATGAATTGAATCTTGACACATGTGTGTTCCAAAATTTCTATAAATGAGAAACAAGAAGAGTTCTCTTCTGGCTTTAGTTGTAATTTTAATCACCTTTGTTTATGCAAAGATTATTATTTTCAAATTACTCACCAAGGACCTGATTAAAAATGATGTGCATGTTCATCATTCTTTAACTCAGTAATGTGATCCTCAAAGACAGAAAAAAATGCTTGACATGCACCCAAATTAATTAAATTCAATAGGCTTGCTGTTCATTAAACCTCCTCTGATAATGGAACTATATTCCTTTCAATTTTGCTACTGGGAGGTAAGAAATCTAAAGAACAGGGGCCGGCCTGGTGGCGCAAGCAGTTAAGTGCGCGCGCTCCGCTGCAGCGGCCAGGGATTCGCGGGTTCCGATCCCAGGCGCGCACCAACGCACTGCTTGTCAAGCCATGCTGTGGTGGCGTCCCATATAAAGTAGAAGAAGATGGGCACAGATGTTAGCTCAGGGCCAACCTGCCTCAGCAAAAAAGAGGAAGATTGGCATCGGATGTTACCTCAGGGATGATCTTCCTCACAAAAAAAAAAAAGAAGAAGAAGAAGAGATCTAAAGAACAGATAGAAGGAATAAAAAAATTAAAATAAATGGACACTACTCAAATGTACATATGTAGCCACTGGTGCAGAAGGCATGCCCATACATCAGAGAGAAGAAAAAATTCCCATGTCAGGAAACTGAATATTCCCTACTACACATTTGTTCCCAGCCTTCAACATACGTTTCATTTGCTGAGTCTTTATTAATTCCTTAAGACATTTCCAGTAGCTCACTAGATCCTCCAAGTTTTGTATGCAAGTCAGATAAAACATAATCAACTTTGCAAAAGAACGTTTGGATAAGGATAAATTTCACTTACTAAGAATTAATACATAAAATATAAAATCCATTGTCCATTGCAAGATTGCAGGTCACCCTGTGGGTAAAACATTATGTTGTTTTAATATATGCCAGTTGTTGCTACCACATTAGTTCTTAGATTGAAGTCAAAATGCAGCCAAACTACTAAGGCCATTTTAGTCTCAGATCATATAGATATAAAGTTACAAGCCAAGGTATAGATATAGAAATAGTAAAAATGATAGGAATAGGACCAGATATAGGGATGGATATAGATACAGATGATATAGATATAGGAAAATGTGCAGATGTGAAAATAGAAGTGAGTGTAGGTATAGGTTTAGGTGTTGAGACTTAGCTATAAGTACTGTTGTATACAAAAGGAGTAAGACATGTACAGTAGTAAGAATCGTAATGAGTAAGGCAGATGGTTTTCTAGAAACCTGAAGTAAGAATTAAATTGACCACAAACCTTCTTAGATACCCTGTGATAAAAAGCTTAAGGGCCGGCCCCATGGCTTAGCAGTTAAGTGCACGCGCTCCGCTGCTGGCGGCCTGGGTTCGAATCCCGGGTGCGCACCGATGCAACGCTTCTCTGGCCATGCTGAGGCCATGTCCCACATACAGCAACTAGAAGGATGTGCAGCTGTGACATACAACTATCTACTGGGGCTTTGAGGGGAAAATAAATAAATAAATCTTTGAAAAAAAAACTTTAAAATCTCATTATTTTTAAAACAAAAAAAATGCCCAATATTCAAGAGATTTCTTCTCCTTTTTTTTTTTTAAACTAATTTCTAGGAGAGTTCCGTCGTGTGGCGCTTTAAATAGGGAACAGAGTTACATAATGGACAATGTCTTAAACAGCAGTTTTTCAGTATCAGTCCTTAAAGGCCTGGCCCAATTAGTGAACCACTCTATGATTAAGTCAACAACCAGATGTCTGCATGGCAGTGAAATAATTATGGAGTTATATATAGCCCTACAGGGCTAAGGGTGAAGGCAAGGAGCTGATAAGCAGGGCTTTCTAGATCTGGTCAACCGAAGTTCCAATGACTCAATAATCAGCCATAAATCTTGTATTTTAAATGTTTAAGCATAACTTTTGTATACATATTTTTTTTCTATATGCTATGAATTAATATGTAGTGAAATTATAAATATAAAGCTCAAATACAGACATGCAAAGAAAAGAATGCTGTCATATTTTTGATAACTGAACTAGTCTTGCTTCTCAAGTTGTGAACCATTTTCTCTGGGTCCTTCAGTGCCTGGAGATCCTCCCCTGTCAGTTCTCACCCGTGTAACTCCTTCTGGTGCTGGGGATCTCACTGAAGGCTACCTGTAACCTCAAGCTGAACTTTAGCTATCCATCTTGAAGCCATAGGCCATGGAATAGCCTTGTGCCATCCTCCCCCAACCTTCCCAATCCCATACACACATGTACACACCAATGAAAGATAACACTTGAGGATAAGCTACCATTCAGCATCAAAAGCTACATTTTAGGTTCCCCCTGGGGCAGATGGAAAACTCTGGATCCCTATTATTCAAACTCAAACTAAGGGAAACTTAAAAGTAGAAACTCAGATCCTCTCTCTGCCTCCTCAACACACCACCATCTTTACCCTGCTGGACACTCTTCTTTCCGTGTTTCCATAGCATGTTCCTGAGTAGCACTCTTCATTCACCTCCAGAGAGACCCCTGTGGGGAGTGTGACAAAACGCCCTCCATTTTTGATTCCCATGACCCAGGCTAGCACTGCTTTCCCATTAGAATGTCTCTAGAAAAGAAAATATAGCGCCCATTTTCCAAAACACCTGCCTATCTTCTCTTTCCTTCAGTGTCTCAGCCAATAGCATCCTTTCATCCTTGCTCTTGGACAAGGAATTGTGCCTTTTCATATTCTTCTTGCTCAAGTGGCATTCGTCCTTTCCTCTTTCCTGGGGCCTACTGTCACTACAATTTCCAAACCTGATTCAAAAGGAAAAAGAATAAAAAGTATACTTTTTCTTTCAGTAGTTTCAGATTACTATCTTGATTATACTTAATTCATTTTCTAACTTACCCCCCATCCATAGTGCTGCCTCTGACATGACAATTTGAATACTTCCAAATTTTACTGACATCTACATAGCAATTTTAGATTTTTCTGGCTTCAGGGAGAAAATACATAAGTGCTTTTTCTAGCTAAGTGAATTGTATGCATTGAGTCCAATGCTTTGAATTACTTAACCATTTTATTGCAAATATTTATGAAATAAATACTGCATCATCTTTTCCTCATAAACAGATTATTAAACAAAATCTAGTTGGTTTTTTTCAGAAGATTGCTATTAAAATAAGCAGTTGCATAATGATATAGTATTGTAATATCCCCAGAAACCTTTGAAAGGGTGTGTAAGGCTTTTTCTCCTACGTAAATGGCTGTGTATTCCCACATGTTAGGTATGTTTGTTTTAAGCCTCTTGTCGCAGTCTCTTCTTGCTATTGTCAGTGTCCCTGTTTATTAAGTACTTTCTACTTGACAGTAAGCAGCAAAAGCAGGATTCGGGACCTTGGCTACTTGACTCAAAATCTCGTGTTTTTCTAACTGTAACATATTGCCTATGAAAACTGTATGTCTAAGGACCATGAAAGCTCTAAATTTCTTATTCTGAAATCAAGCTGCAGCAGTTTTAGTGCTAGTACCCTGTAAAATGGGCTCCAGTACCTGTTGAGTGTGCTTTATTTGGGTCCTATTCCAGATAAAGCAGGCTTCCATATTCATATCCTCCAGATCAGTGAGACAGCAGTCTATGTATACTATTTATGAAGCTAAATAAAAGTTCATTAAATCTTAAGAATTCTTAGGAAAGAATGTTACATCAACTGATATAATAGAAACGTTTCTGGAGAGTCATGAAATCAGGTTTGCAACTCCTCTTCTTGATGGTGTCTCATTCAGTCAAGCAGATTTTTCTATTTTTCTCATCTATAGATGAGAGAGTAAGTAATTGATAGGAAAGAATCAGAAAGGTCATATAAACATCAAAATGCTATCCTGGGATTCCATATAGATCTATTATACATGTCACTAAGTGGAATTCAGACTCTTCCAATCTTTTGGAGGAAAAGATTCAAGACTTCCTGCCTGGCTAAGGTAAGTGCTGCTTCACTATGCCCATTCCATTTCATTACATCACCTTTTAAAAATATTTATTAAATAGAATTTTAATTATTTACTTAAATGTTTTTTTTCCCCTTCCTTTTCTGTGAGCTGTGGAAGGCAGGACTATTTCTTTCATGTTTGTTTACCTAGTTTCTAATGAAATGTCCAGACCCAGACTATTATTTACTGATTTATTTTGATTCAGTTTATTGACTGAATATTTAAACCTTCATAAGATCTAGTATGATTTTCTGTATAAAGAGAATTTTGAACTAATAGCATATTAAACATTATCTATTTCTGTCAAATGTGTGTGTATATATACTCCCATTATTGCCAATGAATTTGAGGTAGACCCATAGCATAAATTGATACAGGTGAATCCAGGTTCAATTCTTTTTGCATACATTTGTGCTCACCTCTCCACATTAATTTCACATGGCAAAGAATAAGTTCTCTCTAATGTTCTAAGCAGAAATAACAAAGAGTAAATTCACGTATTTTTCTTACTTTTTGAATAGGCCTTTTGCTACAGTACTTAATAAATGAAATTATGCTTAAATTTTTTAATCTTATATGTCATAACATAGGTCCAAAAAGACGTAGTCAAATTAACATCCCAAGCACAATAATCAATATAGAGTCCTGCCCCTAAAATTCTTGTTTAGCTTTAATTAACACTTTTGAATTGTTCCCTTTCCTCTATCTGTGGAAGTATTTGTCTGATGTATTCTTATTGTTACTTGTCAATAACAAGTATTTTTATTGACAAGGTTTGATTGAGGTTATTCAAACCCTCAAAATGTGCTGCCAATCACTCTCTCCAATCTTAAATCTCTGAGCTTCCTTTCACACAATTTATAAACTAGGAAAGTTCCTCAAATTCTTTTTCCCCACACATGTCCTGAGCTATAGTCTAGATCCAGGCTAGAACACAGAAAGAAACAATGGGGTTTGGAAATGTATTGCACTAGGTTCACATCCTAGTCCAGCAAATTGTTAGCTATAAACTTCTGTGCTATAGTTTTCTCACGCATAAAATGGAGGAAATCTTATTTTTTCAAATCACAAAGAAATCTCATAACCATTAACAGTCACTGTCCATTCCTCCCTCTCCCCAGGCCCTGGTAACCACTAAATCTTCTTTCTGTCTCTATAGATTTGCCTATTCTGCACATTTAATATAAATGGACTTATGCAATATGTGGCCTTTTGTGATAGGCTTATTTCACTTAACATAGTGTTTTCAAGGTTCATTTATGTTGTAGCATATATCACTTCTTTATTTTTTTACAGCTGTGTAATATTCCATTTTATCAATACACTACATTTTATCCATTCATCAGTTGACATTTGAGTTGTTTCCACTTTTGACTATTAAGAATAATGCTAATATGAACATTTATATACAAGTTTTTATATGAATATCTGCTATCATTTCTCTTGGATATATACCTACAAGCAAAATTTCTGGAGCACATGACAACTGTGTGTTTAACGTTTTAAGGAACTTCCAAATAATTTTTCTCAAATGTCTGCACCATTTTACAATCCCACCAATGGTGCATAAGAGTTTTAATTTCTAAAAACCCTCACCAAAGTTTGTTATTTCTCTTTTTGCTTATAGTTATCCTCATGAGTGTGAAGTGGTATGTCATCTGGTTTTGCTTTGCATTTCTCTGATGATTAACAATATGGATCAAATTTACGTGTGCTTGTTGGCCATTTGCACATCGTCATTCAAGAAATGTCTATTCAAATCATTTGTCCATTTTTAAATTGGATTATTTGTCTTTTTATTTTTGTATCTATATATTTTGAATACAAGTCCTTTATCAGATATATGATTTGCAAGTATTTTCTCCCATTCTGTGTGTTATCTTTTTACGTTCTTGGCAGTATCCCCTGACGCATAAAAGTTTTTTTTTTAGTTTTCATGCTTTTAATTGAAATTGAAATTTTAATCCAGTTTGTCTACCTTTTCTTTTGTCAGTTTTGCTGTTAGTGTCATATCTAAGAAATCATTGCGTAATCCAAAGTCAAAAGATTTACTCTTATGTTTTGTTCAAAGAGTTTTATAGTTTTTTCCTTTAGATTTAGGTCTATGATCCAATGTGGGTTAATTTTTGTATTTGGTGTATGAGGTAGGAGTCCCAATTTCATTCTTCTGTCGTGGATATTTAGTCCCACTATCACTTGTTGAAAAAACTATTCTTTCTCAATTGAGTTTTCCTAACACCCTTGCCAAAAATCAATTCACGATTGATTGGGAGGGTTTATTTCTGGACTCTCAATTCTATTCTCATCTATATGTCTATTCTGATGCCAGTACTATGTTGTCTTGATTACTGTTACTTTCTAGTAAGTTTTGAAAGTAAGAATTGTGAGTCTTCCAAATTTGTTCTTCTTTTTCAAGATTATTTTGGCTATTCTTGGTCCCACACATTCCCACATGAACTTTAAAGTCAGTTTCTGGGAAAAACAAAGCCAGCTTGGACATTGATAGGGATTTGTGTTGAATATGGATATTCATAGGTGTATATATATATTTATAATTGTTATGTATTTCTGAAGGATTATCCTTTTTATCATCATGAAATGGCCTTCCTGTGTCAAGTAACAATGTTTGTCTGGAAGTCTGTTTTTTTATATAGTTGTAGCCACAGAACTGTTTTGCATACTGTTTGCATGGTACTGGTATATATTTTCCCTTATTTTACTTTCAGACTATTTGTGTATTTGAATCTAAACTGTGTCTTTTGTAGACATCATAGAGTTTGATCATTTTTTAAATGAATTCCACAAACTCTTCATTTTGATTGGAGTGTTTATTTAAATTTAATCTAAGTACTAATAACGTAGGATCAAAGTTTACCATTTTTCTATTTGTTTCCTATATGTTTTATCCCTTCCCTCTATTATTGCCTTCTTTTGTGTTAAATATTTTTTAGTTATTAAATATTTTCTAGTGTTCTATTTTCAATTCCTTCTTGTTTCTTTTCCTATTTGAATTATTATTATTTTTGGTCGCCCTGGGGATTATATTAACATTTATTATGGACTAAATGTTTGTATCCCCTCAATTTCATATGTTGAAGGCCTACTCCCCAACATAATTATATTTGGAGGTTGAGTCTTTGGGAGGTAATCAGTTTTAGATGAGAATAAGACAGCATCTTAACCTAGAACAATCTAATTTGGATTAATACCAACTTAATTTCAATAGTGTGTAAAAACTTTTCTCCAATGTAGCTCTGGTCCCTCCACCCACTTTGTGCTATTATTGTCATACAAATTACATCTTTGTACATTACAAACCCATAAAAATGGTTTAATAAGTATTTCTCTACACAGTTGCCTATTAAATAAAATAAGTAAAGAGTTACAAATAAAAATACAGTTGCTGTCTTTTATGTTTATCACTGTAATTATCTTTACCGATACTCTGTACTGTGTGTGTGTGTGCACGCGTGTGTGTGTGTGTGTGTGTAGGTGAGTGACTGTTTAGTGCCATTTCATTTCAACCTGAAGACTTCTTTTAGTATATCTTATAGGGCATGCCTGCTAGTGACAATTTATCTCAGCTTTTGTTTGTCTGGGAATGTCTTAATTTCTCCTTTATTTTTGAAGATAGTTTTGCAGCATATAGAATTTTTATCTGACATTCTTTTTCGTTCAACGCTTTGTATATGTTATCCCACTGCCTTCTAGACACCATGGTTTCTGACGGTAAGTCAGCTGTTAATCTTATTGAGGATCTCTTGCATATAATGAGTTATTTTTGCTTTGTTGCTTTAAAGATTCACTCTTCATAATTTGGCTTTCCACAGTTTGACTATGATGTGTTCTGCTGTAGAGTTTATCCTACTTGGAGTTTGTTTGCTTTTTGGGGATGTAGATTAATGTTTTTCATCACATTTCAGAAGTTTTTGGTCATCATTTCTTCAAATATTCTTCTGCCCGTTCGTCATACTCTTCTCCCTCTAAGAATCCCATTATTCATATGTTGGTAGCTTGATGGTATCCCACAGGTCTCTAAAGACCTATTCATTTCCTTCTTTATTTTTCCTTTCTGTTCCTCAGAATAGATGATCTTGATTGACTTATCTCTGATTTGCTGATTCTTTCTTCTGCCCACACAAATATGCTGCTGAGACCTTCTAGTGGATTGTTTTTTTCATTTCAGTGATTGACATTTTCAACTGCAGAATATCTATTTGGTTATTTTTATAATTTCCATTTTTTTATTGTATTTTCCATTTGGAGAAATATCATTCACATAATTTCCTTTAAAATTTGTTAGACATGGTTTCCTATAGTTCTTTGAAAATATTTATAATAGTTGATTTAAGTCTTTGTGTAGCACAAAGTACATCTGGGCTTCCTTAAGGCCATTTCCCATTAACTGTTTTTTTCTGGGCAGCAGCCAGGCTTTCCTGTTTGTTTGCATATCTCACTTTTTTTTGGTTGAAAACTGGACTTTTTAAATGATATAAAGCAGTTACTCTGGAAGTTAACCCACCCTTTGCTAAGGGCTTCATATGTGTGTTGGGACACAACTTCAACACTCTAGCAATTTGCCACTTTGCTTTACCTCTCACTTCCTGATTGCACAAAACCTCAAGATTAGCCAGCCTTAGGAGATAGGGCCTTCTGAGTCCTTTCCTGTGTATACATACACTCCTGCACCGGAGTATGTCCTTCTAGATCCCCAGAAATATGTCATAGCTTTTCAAAACCACTATGGATATCTCATTTCACAGATTTTGCTTTTAAGACTTTGCTGAGTTTCTTGTGTGTCCAACTGGTACTGCCTCTTTGGGCAGCTGCAATGTTAAACTGTTGTTGCTGATTATTATTTTTTTTTTTTTTTTAACAAAATTCTAGGCATACAGCTTTTCTGGCTGAGTAGGCTCTGAGTCAGATCAAATAAAGATAAGCCCTGGAATAAGCTTTCTCCAGAGAGCTAATATACAGGTCAAATAGTAACAATTCTCTAGCAATGGAGCTTTTTGAGGAGCTTCAAATGCATTCTGCATCCTCCAGTGTCTTGTAGACTGCTGATTTTCAAAGCTTGCTTGGTTGCATGATTGATGGTTTTCAAGTGTACCCTGGAGCTGGAGAGAAGAGGATGGGAAAAGGACAAGTTAAAAATGCCACAAAACTGGCTGTTCTTCCCAAGATTCAGTTATTTTCTTTAAAAAAATACTCCTTAGATTATAGCAGTTCTTTGGTGAATTATCAGGGTTCAAAAAAAGTTGACATTGACAATTTTTGACAGTGTTTCCATTCCTTTTACGGGAGAGTGAGTTTTTGGATGTCCTTACTATGCCATTCCAAACAGTAAAATGGGTTTTATCAGAAAAGAAGACAAATATATTTGAAGTGTAAAACTGCCATCAAAATTTTTGAAATAAAAAAATTAAATTTACACTGATAGATGATAAATATGAGTACAAAAATAAGCCATAAAGTGGGCTTTTGGAGGTTACTTAATGGTTTGAAGTGGCAGAAAAAGAATTTTGAAACTGCATTGAACAGGTAAGTATTGACAGTTGGTCCATTCTAGTAATGTTGCACACCATTTTTCTATTTTAATTATTTTTCTCAAAACTCTAAAGTATATACCCTCATGTGTACATTTTGACCCTATGTGGCCATGTCTATGCTGAGCCAAACATATAAATGAAGATGAAGTGATTTATTTTTTCATAGAAAAGGAATGCATACCTGGGTTAATCTTTCAATTTTAATACAACTGATCACAGCAAGCAAATTAGAACACCACAGAAGGCCATAATGGTTTTGAGATAGTGATATTGAATAATCAGGTTTATCACTTTTCAGGGTTGTTAATTAATTGTCTGACCTACAATACTGATTCACTATTTAAAAATTTTCTATTAATATTTTTACCTAATAAATCTCTGAATGCCTCAGAAGAGATGAATGAATACTTTTCTAAAAGGACTGTTTGAAACTGTACTTGTATATAAAAGCTTTTTAGTAATGAAGTACTGTCTTCAGCCATCATATACACTAGTCATCTTGCGTGACCCTGCTCGCTTGCCCTGCCACTATTCAATTAACCTGTCATCCAACGCTCCAATAAAGGACACAGGGCATTACACATCATAAATGCCTCTCAAGTGAGCTCACTCAGCTGTGGTAAATACATTATGTGGACCTCGAGCAGAAGGGGAACTCAGAAAGATACATCCCTTTGTGTTTGGTTAAATTCTTTTCAATAATCCAATTCACCATGCTCTCTCAACTCCCAACAATCTCACTTAGTCAAAACAAGTGACCATACCAAAAGAATATTAGACTTTGGTATGCCATATTCCAGTCACATTTATTCTCTTGTTCCAAGGAAGCCTCTAAATGGCTGTTAAGTTAAGCTATACCAATTATTTACCCACCCTCTAATCTTTTTTGCTGCTACTAGCAGGGATCTTACACATAACTTTCTAAATATAAACCATGTCTGTTTTCCTACTCTGCATGAATATGTTTGTCTAGATAAATTTTTAATGCTCAGGTAATGTTATCAGCATTTTGTTTCTTTTTTATTTGAGAATTCTTCCTCAGCTTTACGTAAGTGAAGGGAATGAGTACAAAGGTTAAGTATGATAGCGGCACATTAAAGCAAATCCTTTAACTTGCTGAGTTAAGGGTATTCAAGATGGTCTTCTCATTCGGAATTCTGCTTGGGTAATATATTTAAAAAGCTTTTTTTTTTTAAGAGCTACTTTCTGCTTCATTGTTTTGCTTATATAAATATAATTAATTCATTAACTCTTGCCAGAAAGCAATGTGATTGATATTAAGTGATTATTCTACATGAGATTTCAGAGATCATTTTTTTACTTTCCAATTAAGAGCCAATTTACTGCTAATCATAGAGCCATCTGTGTGAAACTCAGTGTCCTTCAATCTGAAAAATGAGGAGTTTGTACCTCATATGAGAAGGAATAATACAGCCCATCTTTCCCTGGGGAGGAAGTCTTGGAATCCGATGAATCTGTAAGATTAACATTTACTATTTATATGAACTTTACTGAATTATTTTACCTTTCTGATTCTCAATTTCCTCATCTGAAAGAGAGGGTTGATTTTTTTTAATTTTAAAATTATTTTTATATATATATTTCTATTTCTTAATACTCTCGCTCTTTCTCACTCTCTTGTATGCGCTCTCTCTCACTCTCAATCTCACTCTTACTCACACACACACACACATTTGCATTGTAAAGCAAAGTAGTAGAACACACTATATTGGGACAAATAAATATATCTTCTTTACCTGAAAATAAGGTTCTACTTATTCCATTATTATTCGCATTTATAGGCAGCCTATTGTCAACTGAGTGTACAAAACAAGAAGTGACTAATTAGCTGCTTTCAGATGCTTTTTGAGAAGGCATCAGATTTTCAATGATTTTGATTTTGTTTCTTTAGCTGTTACATTTACCATTTTTTCACACACCGTCAGATTGGAAGATCACTAGGGAATATTAATCTATGAACTAAAAGCACTTACATATCGTTAACTCTTAAGTCAATCATGAGGAAAATCAGGAGCAGGAAGGACTGCTGTGAAATAAGAGTTTTGTTTCTTTTGTTGTTGTTATTGTTACTGTTTTAATATTACATATTTTCTGCTGACTATACAGCTTTATATTAGTTTTTATACTGTCACTCAAGAATTTAGCTCTCTTTGACAATAGCTCAGAAGAAAATTTATGTGATCAGCATTTTTACACCTCCATTAGACTAAACCATCAAGGACACAGAGCTCTCACACAGTAGACTCTCAGTAAATGTTTATTGAAGTGCTGACGAAATGAATGAATGAGTTAAGGAATTAATGAATGGAAAAATACATCTGTGACATCAAGTTCCCAATAAAATGTCCAAAGCAGCTCTTCACCTGGAACAGAAATCTCATCTACTCTCTATTTCCATTTTTTGAAATCCAAAGATCATTTAAGACTCTCTGTGCTTAGTAAGACCTCTATTAGTCACAAGTGGATTCATATATTAAAAATACATTGCAGTTTAATTAGAAGTTTAAAAATAAACAGGATAATATAGGATGATTTTATTTACCTAAAAGAAAAACTATTAGCATTTTATTTTTTTAAACCAAAGAACTCATAGTTAAGTGCTTTTGAAACTTTAATATCCAAATAAATTACATGGAGATCTTTTATTATGTAGATTCTGATTTAATAGGTCTTGGATGGGGCCTGAAATTCTTCATTTCTAATCAGCTTCCAGATAATATTAGTTCTGCTGACCCATGACCACACTTAGAGTAGCAAGTAGCAACTCAGTCTCAGACAGAAATTGTAGTTTAACTGGGGAGAGTCGAGCAAGCCCAAGGTTAAGCAGAGAGGAGATAAAGTCTAATCTAGATTAAGGCATGCTGAACAAGGTGGGGTCAAGAATGTCCTTGGAATCAGGAGGACTAATACTCTAAGGGAAGTGGACTAACGCAGGAACAACTGCAGCTCCAGAAAACTAGTAACAAGCTGGGGACTCAGAAAAACCAGGAAGCAAGAATACATATTGTACTAGGCAGACAGAAGATAAGCAGTTGGTCCTACGGAATATAGAGGTAGAGAGAAGTCAAGAAGGCTGCATAGGCAGACTCTGAACTCACCTCCTCCCACAGACACAGCCAATTTACAGCTACACGTGGAAAAATTACCCCTGCGAGAGAACTGAAAACTGGATAAGAGGAACTCCTGCAACAAATGATAATCCTAATTGAGGTGGAAGATGCAGAAATTCCCTTCTGGAGAGAAAAAATGCCACCTTCACAAGCCGCAGCACTTCACTGCTGCCCGGGAGCAGCCCACAGGTATACAGCCCTCCCTGGAGGAGTGAGGGACCTGAGATGGGGAGCGCTCCTGCTGTAGGAATTTTTTGGACCCAGCACAATTGAGACAGATGAGTGTCATAATATCTGACTTTGTCTGCTACTAAAATATTGGGGAAAACCCCCAGAAAAGCTGGTTCCCAAAGAAATTAAAACCGGCTCTTAAAGGCCCCACGCACAAATTCACCCATTTCAGAAAACAACCTAAAATCACCAGAAAGAAAGGTGCACAGTGCTTTGGCGAAAAGAGACTCACTTGATAGGCTCTGAGTGCATCTCAGTGTGCGGTGAGACCTCTCCACCACCGTGGCCATTGTCGTGGCCTGGTGTGGGCATGCTGACACACAGACATGGGCAGACACCATTGGAGTTGTCCCTGGGGCCTGCTAGCCCAGGGTCTGCCCCACCCACTGGAGCGCTGATTTAATCCAGCTCAGCCAGGGCAGGCAGCCCACCCTAGGGACTGGCCCCACACAACAACTAGCCCTTGGGCAACTTGTTGGCCTGCTAAGTGAGCTGCCTGGATTCTCCACAGCCTGGCGAGTGGGTCCACCTCTGTGGGGCAGGGCATACGCAAGGAGCGGGTAGAGAGCGTGGGCAGTGGTGGAGTGTGTGGGGCTCCTGCCTTGGAGAGACTGAGTCCACTTCAGGAGGTCAGGGCATGCACACTAGGGCAGGACTGTGTTGACTGTGTGTGTGGACCTATGGGTTGCGGGGCTTGTCAGCTGCAAAAGACTTGTGCTTCTCAAAGACCCAAATAGGGGGTTTGTCCCACCTCCCAAAGCCTGAAACAATTGGGTGCTCCCATGCCTGAGGTCAGCCCCACCCAGCTGCAATCCTCTGAGAGCTGACAAGAGACCTAAAGGCTAGAGGCTTATAGCAATTGTAAGCCCCTAAGCCTAACAACCTGCCACGCTGGGGAACTACTCACTTAAAAGAAATACTGCAACACAAATGTGCTACTAGAACTTGCAGCCAACTGTGCTGGGGCTCCCCACACCCAATAAAGAGACTGAAGGGCCCAAAACAACTACACGCAGCTGAGCATTACAACTGCTGGCCAGGAGCATAGCTCAGCCTCCCTGGGCACCTACAGGGAAAACAACCATGCCACAACAGAAGGACACAAGTAGCCCACATAGGAGTCACTCCTGGAATATTCAGAACTGAGGGAAGCACACTGAAGGGCCTCATAAGACATCACTTATATAAGGTCATCTCTCCAAGAGCAGGAGAAGTAGCTGACCTACTTAGTACATAAACACAAGGACAGGGAAAGAGACAAAATGAGGAGGCAAAGGAACATGTTCCACGTAAGGGAAGAGGACAAAACCCCAGAAAAGGAACTAAGTGAAACAGAAATAAGCAACCTACCCAATAGAGAGTTCAAACTAAGAGTGTTAAGGATGCTCACTGATCTTGGGAGAGAAGAGATGAACTCAGTGAGAACGTCAACAAAGAAATGAAAGATTTAAAAAAGAACCAATCAGAAATAGAGACTACAATACTGGAAATGAAAAATTCACTAGAGGGACTCAAAAGCAGAGTAGGGGATACAGAAGAATGGATCTGCGAGCTGGGCAAAAGACTAGAAGAAATTACCCAAGCTGAACAGGTAAAAGAAAAAGGAATTAAAAAGAGTGAGGACAGTCTAAGGGACATCTGGGACAACATCAAGCACACTAACATCCATGTTATAGGTATCCCAGAAAGAGAAGAGTGAGACAAAGGAGCAGAGAACCTATTTGAAGAAATAATAGATGAAAACTTCCCTAACCTAAGGAAGAAAACAGACATCCAGGTACAGGAAGCACAGAGAGCACCAAACAAGATAAATCCAAAGAGGCCCACACCAAGACACATCATAATTAAAATGTCCAGAATTAAAGATAAAGAGAGAATCCTAAAAGCCACAAGAGAAAGACAAGTTACATACAAAGGAAACCCCATAAGGCTATCAGCTGACTTCTCAGCAGGAAACTTACAGCCATGATATATTTAAGGTGCTAAAAGGAAACAACCTACAGCCAAGAATACTCTACCCGGCAAGGTTATCATTCAAAACGGAAGGAGAGAGAAAAAATTTCCCAGACAAGCAAAAATTAAAGGATTTTGTCACCAAGAAACCAGTACTACAAGAAATGCTAAAGGGAATTATTTAAGGGGAAAAGAGAAGACCACAAATAGGAAAAATTATCTATTTCCATGATAAGAGCGTAATGGATACAAATGCACATAAAAGAGGTTAGATATTGTATCAAGAACATAAAATGTGGGAGGAGGGGAGTTAAAGAGTAGAGCTTTCAGACAGAGGTCAAACTAAAGAGACCAACAACTTAACATAGATTCCTATATACATAGCTTATTGTATATGTACCCCATGGTAATCACAAACCAGAAACCTATAATAAATACACAAAAAACTAAGAGAAAGGAATCCAAACATAATACTAAAGAAAGCCATCAAACCACTAGGGAAGACAGCAAGAGAAGAAGAAAGGAACAGAGAAGGACTACTAAAACACTGAGAAAAAAAAAAAAAGTTAAAAAATGGCAGTAAGTACATACTTATCAATAGCTACTTTAAACGTCAATGGACTAAGTGCTCCAATTAAAAGACATAGGGTGGCTGATTGGATAAAACAACAAGACCCATATATATGCTGCATACCAGAGACACACTTCAGACCTAAAGACACTCACAAGTTGAAAGTGAAGGGATGGAAAAAGATACTCCACGCAAATGGCAATGAAAAGAAAGCTGGGGTAGCAATACTCATATCAGACAAAATAGACTTTAAAACAAAAACTGTAAAAAAAGACAAGGGCATTACACAATGATCAAGGGAACAATCCAACAAGAGGATATAACACTTGTAAATATCTACGCACCCAATATAGGTGCACCTAAATATGTAAAGGAATTATTAACAGACATAAAAAGAGAAATAGACCATAACACAATAATAGTAGGGGAGTTTAACACTCCACTTACACCAACAGACAGATCATCCAAACAGAAGATCAATAAGGAAACATTGACCTTAAATGACATACTACAATAGATAGACCTAGTAGATATATACAGAATATTCCATCCAAAAACCGAAGAATACACTTTCTTTCAAATGCACACGGAACATTCTCCAGGATTGATCACATATTAGGCCACAAAACAAGTCTCCATAAATTTAAGAAGATTGAAATTATACCAAGCATCTTTTCTGACCACAACAGTATGAAACTAGAAATCAACCATAGGAAGAAAATCATAAAAGCTACAAATACGTGGAGATTAAACAAAATGCTACTGAACAATGGTTGGGTCAAGGAAGAAATCAAAGGGCAAATCAAAAAATACCTGGAGACAAATGAAAATGAAAATAGGACATGCCAGAATTTATGCGATACGGCAAAAGCGGTTCTAAGAGGGACATTTATAGCAATACAGGCCTATTTCAACAAACAAGAAAATTCTCAAAAAATCTAACAATGCACCTAAAGGAACTGGAAAAAGAAGAACAAACAAAGCCCAAAATCAGTAGAAGGAGGGAAATAATAAAAATCATAGCAGAAATAAATGAAATAGAGACTAAAAAAACAATAGAAAAAATTAATGAAACCAAAAGCTGTTTCTTTGAAAAGGTAAACAAAATTGGCAAACCTTTAGCTAGACTCACCAAGAAAAAAAGAGAGAAGGCTCAAATAAGTAAAATCAGAAATGAAAGAGGAGAAATTACAACAGACATCTCAGAAATACAAAGGATTATAAGAGAATACTATGAAAAGCTATAATATGCCAACAAATTGGACAATCTAGAAGAAATGGATAAATTCTTAGAATCATACAACCTTCCAAAACTGGATCAAGAAGAAATAGAGAATTTGAATAGACCAATCACCAGTAAGGAGATCAAAACAGTAATCAAAAACCTCCCTCAAAAATAGGACCAGATGGCTTCCTTGGTGAATTCTACCAAACATTCAAAGAAGACTTAATACCTATCCTTCTCAAACTCTTCCAAAAAATTGAGGAAGGGGGGAAGCTCCCTAACTCATTCTACGAAGCTGACATTACCCTGATACCAAAACCAGACAAGGACAAGACAAAAAAGAAAATTACAGGCCAATATCACTGATGAACATCGATGCAAAACTCCTCAACAAAATATTAGCAAATCGCATACAACAATACATTAAAAAGATTATACACCATGATCAGGTGGGATTTATTCCAGGGGTGCAGGGATGGTTCAACATTCACAAATCAATCAACGTGATACACCACATTAATAAAGTGAAGAATAAAAATCACATGATCATCTCAATAGATGCAGAGAAAGCATTTGACAAGATACAGCATCCATTTATGATAAAAACTCAGAATAAAATAGGTATAGAAGGAAAGTACGTCAACATGATAAAGGCCGTATATGACAAATCCACAGCTAATATCATCCTCAATGGTGAAAAACTGAAAGCTATCCCTCTAAGAACAGGAAGCAGATAAGGATGCCCACTGTCACCGCTCATCTTTAACATAGTACTGGAAGTCCTAGCCAGAGCAATCAGGCAAGAGAAAGAAATAAAAGGGATCCAAATTGGAAAGGAAGAAGTGAAACTCTCACTATTTGCAGATGACATGATTTTATATATAGAAAACCCTAAAGAATCCACCAAAAAATTTTTAGAAGTAATAAATGAATACAGTCCTAGGGAATATAGTTTCCCCTCAGAATTAATGGAATGAAACAATATTATTATTAATTATTATTTATTATTATTAATATTATTATCACTATCACTTGTTTTAATCTGCAGACTTTCAAGTCTGAATGGATTCATCTCCGAAATTAGTGCTTTTTTTTCCATTTTAAAGAATCATGTTCAATAGTGAACAGTTTGATCTCCCCAGTGTCAGAATCTATCTTCAAATATTTCTAAATATTTGCTTCACTGGCTATGTTCATTTATGCATCCATTGAATATTTAGTGAAAACCACCACTCAATCCTAAATATTTTTGCATGATCTGATATTTTTAGCTAGACTGTAAACACCTCTTTGTCAAGAATTAGGGATTTTGCTTATTCCTTTGTGTCCTTTATATATAGTTTAGCACCTGGCATACAATTTAAAAATTTATTTCTCTCTAAAATATCCTACAATTCAAATCAACAATGATTCAAGTGTAACTCTCTCATCCCTTATTCCAAATTAATAATTATATGTTTTCCACCTTTAAATGTGCTTCAGAACATATTATAACATCAGGAAAACTGTCCTTTGTTTTTCTTCCAAGCACAACCCTTAGGAAATCCTAGAATTAAAAAATAATCATCTGCACTCATCAGGACCACTTGTACTTACTGAAAGCCTTGTGAATAATATACCTAGCTGTGAAATGAAGTATCTCGATTACTTGAGTAAATAAAGTTAGTAGTTTTTTTTCCCCCATTGTGCAAATTGTCCTAAAATACAAAATTATGGCCATTCCCTTTAAACTGTTTTTCATCACTCTGTGAAAATGTTTTTCTAATGACATCATCAAATGCTACAATAAGTTGTTCTGAATATGAAAAACTTAGGCTCAAAATTGTTGGTTAATATATGTTTCTTTACAAAATTTTATATTTACCGTCATCTTCACCTATCATTTTTGGCAATTCAGAAATCTCTAAAAAGACTAAGGTAAAGCAACTACAACAAATCATCAATGTAGGAAACGGTTAAGACTGAGAAAACACAATCTGTGTGCTAATCTCAGGGGAAGAATATTTAGACACCTTAGGTTTAAACAGTAAATTTGTTATAAAAAAACTTTGGAGAAACCGTATGTTACCAAAACATACTGTTTTGGGAATTCCCAGCACTATTTACCAACTGTTGTCCCAGTAGGAGATTTTACTGCTTTTAAAATGGGAAGATACGATAGCACTTAATAGTATGTATGTGTGTGTGTGTAATATATATATATATATATATATATATATATATATATATATAAAACTAAATAAGTAAGTAAAATCTGGTTTGTGTACCATAAGAAAGTAATACAGTGATGCCATAAGATTAGCATCAAAGTTTTAAATTCTTTCTTTTTTTTGTTTCTGTTTGCTAATTCCTGTCGAATATAATAAGTATGGGTGGAGTAAAAGTAAGATATGCTGAATATAATGAAACAGTCAGCTATATCATGCCAGGATAATTAACTCCTAGGCCAAGTATAGAAAATATGTAGTCCAAGGTAAAAATGAGTCTGTGCATCAGAAAATTGCTTTTACTCTTCTTGGGAAAAGATTCTTTCCAAATATTTTTAGTTTAATAGTCTTTAACAGATAATTTAAAAAGATGGACTTTAATTGTTATCAAACTAACCTTAGGATATTTAATGCATGCTAGGTAATCAAAGACTTGGAAAAACAAAGTCAATATGTACATTGGAAAATCAGTAAATTGTAAGCTACATTAGTTATCACTTATGTTTTCTGTGCTGATTTCTTCCAGTATTTCATTAATTCTTTTCACTTGGAGAATAAGAGAAAGCCAAGTGATAGATTGAGAATTAATGCTCATAGAATAAGAAGAGGCAGTAGAAAACCAAAAGATGTGGTTTCAAGAAAGTGGAGATGCCAGGCAACAAGGTCATAAGCCCTAGACTGGGGTGTGGAGATCACGGCAGATACTGTCTGTAGAGTCGTGGGAACTGAGGTCAAATTGCACAGGTTGCAGAGGAAATAGGTGGTTTGAATGCAGAAAAAGCAAATCTAAAAAACTGCACTCAGAATATCAGAAATATAACAGATTCTCAAGGAAAGTTGCCAGAATTTGATAGTAAAGTGACAAGTATAAAGTGAGAGCTTCGGGGGAAGAGAAGCTGCTTGTAGATTGTTTTGTGAGAGGAAAGACAAAGTTTTCCAATAAGCTGCCACCAGAGAGGGAGGGAAGAAAGAAGGGAGAGAATAATTAATGGGTTAAAGTACCACTGAAAGTGAGAAAAAGTTGGACAAAGAGAAAAGACAAAGAAAGTTGGAGACAGAAGCTGGAGAGAAAATGAAGCATTTGTACTATACTATGTGCCCATTTATTTGTGTCTCCTACTGTGAGAGATTGATTGCAAAAATGGCTCCAATTCTACCCCCCATCCTGTACACAGACCTTTAAATTTGGTTTTACAGCACTTTTCATCAAGAAGTGGAGTCTACTTTCCATGCTTTGAATACTGGCCTTATGACTTGTTTAGTTAATACAATGAGGCTGTTGTGAAAGTGTGACAATTCTAAACCTTGCCTTCAAAAAGCCTTGCACACTTCCTCTGTTTCCCTCCTTTGCCTTCACCATGAGGACATACCCAGGATAGCCTTCTCTTGGGTGTCTTCTTAGAATGTTTTAACCAGCCCAGGCTAGCCTGCTGGAGGATGAGAGATGATGTGATAGAGAGATAAGTTGTCCTACCTAAGGTCATTTTAGAGCAGCTATTCCCTAGGTCATTTGTCAGGTAACCACAAACACATGGGAGATACCAGCTGAGATGAGCTAATCTTGGCTGAGATCAGCAAAGCCACCCTGCTGACCTATAGAGTAATGAACAAAGACAGATGTCTATTGTGGTATGCCATCAAGGGTTTTGAGGTTGGTTGGTTATTATGCAGCATTGCTGTTGCTATATATAATTGATACATTCCCTCAAGACCAATATATCTTTAAAACAGAAACAGTATATTGTTTGCAGTTATAGCCCCAGGATCTATCATAGGCCCTGAGATAATAAATAGGTCTTAAAGATGATTTGTTTCATGAATGGATAGATGTTAGGTGGATGAATGAATTGATGAATGAATGAGATATTTAAAAAAATAGTAAATATCAGAAATTTCCTCCTGGGTGTTAAGTAAAGATAGACTCTGATTTTACAATGTCTTATATGTAAGGATTAGGAGTTAAGATACTACATATATGATAAAGAAGGAATATTTTTATGTTTTCATTTTTTATATGGGTATAACGATAAAAATATTGATGTTATTTTAAGATACTTATAGCAGTTTAAAAAGAGATTTCACATTTTATTCCCCTTGATTTCATGGTAAATTTGTGTGTCAGGTAAGCATTTGAATGAATATTTTATAGAGGTGAAAAAGATGTATTAGGGAGGTTAAGCTAATCACCCAGAGCCAAGTATTCTATCATATATTCTAATCTTCTCATTATATCACAAAGACTGACTCTTTTAGGAAAATTAACTTAGTGGAATGAGAGACATAGGAGGATTTTAATGTGAGACGTTGATTAATATTTTAAAAAACAATGTGCTAAAGCAACATCCTCCCATAGGAATATTGTAGAGGAAAAAGAGTGATTACATGGTAGATGATAACATGTAAACTGTCTTGTTTACTAATTTAACTGCGTTTGATGCAAATACCATTCAATTCCTGACCTTAGATAATACAAGTGACTAAGAACAAACGAAAACCATGCAGTCAAATCCAAGATTTCCAACATGAAGAATAGCTAATTAGTGAATGTTTTGTTATTTAAAAAAAAATTCCCAGAAATATTTTGGGCATTGATATTTTGCATTCCTTTTTCTAAAATTTTGTGATGTTATTAAAATCTTACTGATTTGGTATTTTTTTGATATTTTTTGTTTTCTTTTTTAAACAATCAATACAGTAAACAAAAGAGAAAAAGTCAATATATGTAAGTGGTATAATAAAATTAAGACTTGAAGGCATGAACATGACTATGTCTAAATAATAGTAAAATCTTTTAAAAACTGTCTCACAGCAGTAGTTTATTGAAACTTGTTACATATATTTGATTCATGTAAAGACCTACAAAGAATCTGACAAGTCACTTTTGCTCTCTATGTCACATCCATCTTCTATGCTTACCTTATTTTCACCATTTATATTCCATAAGAGTCATGAAAGCCACACAGAGTCTATGGATCAGCAATATATAAATCTATGAAGATCGTCTGATAATCTCATTGAAAGTCTCTTCAGTGATTGTTGTTATAATTATGTATTTCTCAGCAGGCATTCCAGAAGTGTGTAACAAACATGAGCTGCAAAATTAGTTACACTCTTACTATTTCCCTTTTCTCAACCACTTGATCATCTCTACTAAAATACATTTCTTCCTAGATTGATTTTTTAAATTTATAACACATTTAGTTTCCCACCTTCTCCCCCACACACCAGATTTTCTAAGATATCTGTTATGGACAACTTCTTGGTTCTCTGTGTTGTGTAAAAGAAGATTATGTCAACATACTTTTGGGAAAAATTTCAATTGAGAAAGGATCCTGGCTTCTCCAGTTTAATTTAAAGCATAAGAGTAAAATTTTGGTGAGAGAGTAGCACTCAATAGGATGGGTAATATAATAGCCTGACAACAACTTTAGGACATGAAATAATGGAAGGACACGTACTACAAGACATTTCTTTCATGTATTTAATCATTCATCCAAGCCACAAATTTTTAAAAAACGTCTACTAGCAGGAGATATATTATTATGAGATGAAGATGAACTAAGAACTAAGAGACTACATTGGCTAATGGAGCATAGAATTCAGTCAGGGTTGCAGGCAAGTAGAGAGGAAGTAAAAACATGATAACCTTTTAATGGTGGATAGTCCCACGTAATTACCATATGTTTCAATAAAATGGAATGAATTTAAGCAAGGAAGAAAGGGAAGAAGGGAGGAAAGAAGAGAGAGAGAAAGAAAGAGAATGCTTACTCTCACCTACGTACACTTTCATGAACCCAAACCGCAAAAACCCTCCAAGGCTCCTGCCCAAAGCTCCTGCTAGAGAACAATCAGAACAGTCTCAGATGAGAGAGGGTAGGGGAGGAAGACAATTCCTTTACCATCTAGGTCCTTCTGGCTGGTCTAAGAATTAAATTGACATGAGACAGACTAACAGGAGAAAATCAAACAAAGTTCAATAACATGTATACACCGGAGAAACTCAGGAAAATTGAGTTACTGGCCAAAACGGCCAAAGCCACACCTTAACTACCATATTCAGCTAAGGACAGAGGAGGATGTTGGGAGCAGTGGTTTGGGACTTCAAAGGGGAGGAAGGCAATTTATGTGGAGATGGAAATGCAAATGTTTGATAAACAAGTGTTTGCTGGGCCATCTACAGACAATTGAACCCTAAAGAAATCTTTTGATAAAAAGGCTCTTGCTAGATGTCTTTCTGTCTACCACACCTATAATTATCTATGGTGATAGCTCCTTCCTGGGACAAGCCCTTCTATCTTAAATTCTTTTAGGCACTTAGGGGAAAGGTCAAAGTTTCCTTCAGAGTCTTTGTTCTTAAAAATAATCAAGCCAAAGAGACACTATTGGGGTAGCCACTTCTGATCCCCGACAAGAGCAATGGTTGGTAAATGTTCAGGATACATACCTCCAACTCACACATTTAAAATTCTCTTTAGAAACCACATCACCCAGATCCCAAGGGGTCTCATGTCTCAGCACTGGCCTCCAAGCTGCTGCCCAAGTGGTTCAGGATCTTTATATATATAATATCCATAATGTGTAAGGAACTCTACTACATTTTGGAGGAGGACACAGGACACAAACAGGAAACAAAAGGGAAAATTATATATTAAAATATATTCTATTTTCCACATTAAATATCATCATCCCCGATATTCCTGACCCAAATTTGTAGGGAAATTACCTGTAATAGGTGCTATTACATTTGCTCAAAATTAAAGTCTAGATTACAAAAAATAAATCATACATTTGGTCTAATTTTTAAAGGGCACATTTAAACACAAAATTATTGTTTTGCTGCTCTCCTAAAATCATTACATTTTATTCTAAACTCTTATCTTAAGGAAGCATCTTAATCACAAATAACTGGATAGATATATAGATGATAAATAGACTCTAGTCTGAAGGAATTGTCTTGTCCACAAATAATTGACATACATTGTAGTTGAGGAGGTTAAATAAACATCTCTTTCCTGAGCAGAAGTAAGGTACAAACTGATAACTAGGGAAAAAATGTATTCAGAAAGATTCAAAAGTATTCAGGAAATTCAAGTATCAGCTTTAGTATCCATAAAAGGTTGATAGGAGAACAAGGGTGATGTGGCTTCTGTTGACTCTCAGATTTAGACATAAGCATTATTGAGCAGTTTCCACATATATGAGTTGTAATAGTAAAACAAAGCGTGAAGAGCTTAAAATAACTACTATCTGATTTCTAAGAGAGGAAAGGGTAGAGCTATAGATTCTAAATTCCTCAATAATCATTTAAACCAATCCAAATTCCTGGGTAGAAATAACGGGTGAGGCAGTGCCCCAAGTCAGGCAAACTGTGAGTTTAAGGGCGCAGCCCCCTAGATTGCCAAGTCTACCAGGATCCCAATTTTAAGGAGTTACAGTCTAAATACAAAGTTAGAGGGAAGGGTCCACCCAAGACCACCCTCCCTTCTGACACCAACTACAAGTTTCAGAATCTCCCAAAACTACCCTCAGTTTTGATAATTCACTAGAAAGACTCACTGAACTAACTGAAAGCTGTTATAGTTTTACCGATTACAGAGAAAGGATACAGAAAAGCAGCAAAGGAAGCAAAAGAAGAGGGCAGAGTCTGAGAAGGGACTGAGTGTGAATCTTCCATTGTCCTCAAGATGCTTTACCTACCCTCTTGGAATCCAAGGATGAGCATATGCACAGAACACTGCCAATCTGGGAAGCTCATCAGAGCTTTGACACCAGCAATTTTTGCTTGTTTGTTTGTTTGTTTCTGCTGAGGAAGGTTTGCCCTAAGCTAACATCTGTTGCCAATCTTCTTCTTTTTGTACGTAAGCTGCTGCCACAGCATGGCCACTGACAAACAAGTGGTATAGGTCGGCGCCCAGGAACTGACCCCAGGCCACCAAAGCAGAGCGCACTGAACTTAACCACTAGGCCGTGGGGCTGGCCTGAGTCCTATCTAAAAAGACATTTTTATTAAGGTTTCATTATGTAGGTATGATTGATGGATTTGTTGCCCATGTAGTTGAACTCAGTCTTTAGGTGGACTGATATAGTGTGACCCAAATTCCTGTGCTCATTCCCTTCTTTACATGGCCAGGATCCACTGTAAGATTATCGGGTGTGCCTGGCCTCATCCTGAGTCATCTTGTTAGCATAAAATATCAGGTACGATCATAGGGGCCCACATGAATAACAAAGACACTCCTATCACTGGGGAAAGTTCAAGAGTATAGAGATTGTCTTCCAAGAGCCAGGGACAAAGGATAGGCCTCTCTTTGAGTGAGGCCAAATTCCTCAGGACACAGGCAGTAAGAGTGCCTAAGGAAACTTTCTTCTAGAAAAAAATAGAAGTGTTCCACAACCCAACACCAGCACAAGCCTGGCAACGATACTAGTTATTCTTCATCATGTATATACACACAAAGCAATTACATTGCTAAGTTTTAAGCATTATGTCCTCATATCATAGTAATGCATTAACAATAAAATAATCATAGCAACTGTACACAGGGTAATAGAAAAGCTATTTGCAGTGATAAAACTGACCCATAATAAGATAAAAAAGAGACATATCTCCTTCACATCATAAGAGGGAAATAAAGACAAACCATACAGCAAAACAAAAATCAAAATAAATACCTATCTACCTAAAAAGACTCATTTAGGTGATGTCTAAACAAACGTTTGTGGGAGTTTTTTTCTGAGTTATAGACTTTTAGTAGATTTTAGCTTTTTCATAATCCCTTTTTGTATTACCCGAATTTTCTACAGCAAGCATGAATACCTTTATACACAAATTAAATGCATAGATTGTATTTAATAGATGATATATACTTATAGGATTCCTATATATATGACTTATGGATTTGTTTGCAGGAAACTGCAACTATCGTTCTGTTCGCCCAAGAATTTTCTGTTTCCACATCATAAGGGAGATTTAAATCTTCTTAGTTAATTTAGGAATAGCAGGTGTCCTCTGCAGTCTTGGTCTCTGTGGTTAGTCAAGGATATCCTGTCTTCTTCCTCATGAGTCATCTCACAGACATTTACGACAGCTGAAAATGCCCAGAACTTGATAGGTTCAAGGGATACAATAGTAAATAAGATATGCTCCCAATCCTCAAGAAATTCAAAGGCTGGCAGGACAATTAATTCTCAGAGTGTATCATCTCTCCTTCACAAAAGGTAGTTAGTTCATGAACTAAGTTAGTTCATGGCAGGGTCCTGAGCTTTTGAACCCTGAGTCTGAATGTTAAGAGCCTCTGAATCCTAAGTGTAGTAGATACCTTGAACCTTAAGTCTCTCTTTACCTTGTTTATGGTAGATGATTTGTAGATTTGATCTCAGCCTGGTTTAGTGTTCTGATGCCTGGGTGACTTCATTTCTGCAGACAACATCTGCCTTAGAGGATTGGGGAATGTGGAGCAGTGATATTTACTAGGCTTGAAATAAATTCTCTTAGTTTGTTTTTGTCTGCAAGTGTCTTTATTACAACTATACTTTTGAAGGATATGTTTGCTGTGTACAGTAAGCTAGCAGTAATTTTCTTTCAGCACATTAAAGAAGTTATTCAATTGTCTTTAGGCTTCCATTTTCTGTTGTAAAGTCACCTGTAAGTCTTATTTCTGTATCTTTGCAGATAGTGTACATTTTTTATTTTCCTTTAGTTACTTTAAGATTTTATTTTCATCTTTGATGTTTGGCAGTTTTACAATGATATGCTTGGATGTGGTTGTCCAAGTATGCTCAGGGGGTTCCCTGACCTTACCTTGAGTCAGTGAGTAGATATGTTTCTTCAGTTTTAGAAAATACTTAGCCATATCTCTTTCATATTACGTGTGCTCTATTAGGTTTCCTCACTTCATATGGGCCTCCTATTATGTATTAGCTTCTTAAATTTCATCCCATGTTTTTCTTATTTCTTTTCCATCCACTTTTTCTCTATGTTTAAATTACTGCATTTTGTATTCAAATATCTTTTACTTCACTAATACTGTATTCTGCTATATCTAATTCAGTATAAAACTCACCCCAACTGTTCTTAAATTCATATTTTATTTTCTTCAGTTCTAGATTTTTTGCTTATTTTTG
Organism: Ceratotherium simum simum; assembly: GCF_057802395.1. Classification (NCBI taxonomy): domain Eukaryota; kingdom Metazoa; phylum Chordata; class Mammalia; order Perissodactyla; family Rhinocerotidae; genus Ceratotherium; species Ceratotherium simum. The sequence continues at coordinate 60,660,587 of NC_141901.1, read as the reverse complement.
TGCATTTGAATTCTTTGTTACTTTCATCCATTTTGTCTATGTGTTTTTCTGTTTTATGGACATAGCAACCCTTTTAGAGTCCTTTTATCCTAACTTAAACAGCTAGCTCACCTGTGAGTATGCTTCTAGTCTATTTTTACTTTTACTTATTGTCCACATGGTCTAGTATTCTCACATGTCTGGAAATTTTTATTAATTGACAAACTCTTTTATTGAAAAAGAAAAAAGTGGCTTCAGATAATATTCTCTTACCAAATGACAGATCCCTTGTTCTATCTCTGTCTCAGTCCTTCACATACACTCTGCCAGATTTATCTTTCTGAAATGTTATCTTTGTTAGATTGTTTCCTTATTTGCAAAACTTGATTGCTCTTTTGTGCCTGCAAAATAAAGTTCAAATGCTATAGGTTTTGAATCACTTAAGACATTTTCAGCATAAAACAAAAAAAATCTGCTTTTTCTGTCTTAAAATATGAGGTATTTATTATTTCACATAACCAAAAGTCATGTGATATTTGTCCCAGGGCTGGATGATTCCAGGAACTCAATGGTATTATCAAGGATATGGGTTTCATCCATCTACCCAGAGAGTCCTTCAAAGTCTCTCAAGTTTTTTCATGGCTAGTTCCCTCAGTGTCATGCATGTGCTCCACAATCCAGCAAGAGGTAGTAATATGCCTAGTGCCAAAAAAATGGATAATTTCTTCTTAGGATCTTCCTTTAATGGATGAGGAGACATTTCCCAGCAGGCCCACAAAGGCAAAGTGCTGGGGCCCATGGAAGTCAACATGGGGACCTGAATGAGATTACCATAATTAATTTAGGTTGATTAGAATATAATCCTAAATCACGCTGGAGTATAATAGACTCAACCTCTTAAAAATGGATATTCTGCTAATATGAAAAAAGTGGGTAATGGCTTTAGCAGAAGAATACAAGATTTTTTTTCAAAGCCAGTTACATAAAACCATCCACAATGTAGTCCCAAAGAACTATCAACAATCCCCCTTATCCTTTCCTCCTCCTCCCTCTCCTCCTTTTTCTTCTTCTTTTCCTTCTCTGAAGAGCGATTTACAGTGGTTAGAGGAAGTGGGGAGAGAGGGCAGGTCCAAGGCTCTAAGGAGGCTATAGTTTCTTGGATAGAAAAATTGTATGGAGGAGGGTAAAGTATGTACTTTTAGAAATCATTTAATGCAATGTATGATATAATCAATCTTGTAATATGAATTACAGAAAATAAAGCCTGACACTGTGTCTATTCTGGTGAACATATAGAGTAGATCTGTCAATTTAAAGGGAGATAATAAGAAAATTGGTTTTGATATATTAAATTTTGCTATATAGATAAGTGGTTAGAATTCAAACATTCCTAATATTAAGGCATATTTGCACTATGAATACATAGTACTGTAGATACTTGCTGGGAAAATTATTCTTATACTTTAGAGAAAATTAACCATATTACTAATCCTTCGTGCATACCAAATTATTTCATTTTAAAAATAATATGTAGTGGCTTTAATGTAAATAAACACATTGTATTCATATGGAAGTCCCAGATGCTTATATATTGAATATCAAAACAATGCACAGATAATACGTATTTAAAGAAAAAGTCACACTTAAAAAAGGAAAACATAGCAGAGAAGTTTAACATGGATTGAATGTGGGAAATTTCTTTCTAACCTAAGCACTCCATATGGCAAATGAGTTTTAGAGATTGTCCCCTAGACTCTTCAGTTTCCTCTCCTGTAAAATGAGGAGTGTTTTCAAGTTTGCTTCCATTTCTGATAGTTTAAAATCAATAAAAATAGAAACCAAATATACAGATGAAAAAATTAAAATACAAAAGCTTTCATCTCTTAAGAAAAAGCAAAATCTTTTTTGCTATTTTCCTTCCTCCAGTTCATGGTAAAATATTCATATTTATTTAACTTAGTATCAGATACTTTCTTTAGTCAAAGTCAATTGCTTAGTAAGGTTGCCTTTAATCTCTCTAAAGCTAATTTAGCTTTTTTTTCTTTTGAAAATATATCCCATCTGACAACTTTTATCTCTCATTTTAATGCACATGCAGTCAGTCGGCCAGAGAGCAGTGTCTTATTCCTGGCCATTTTTCTGCCCTTATCGCCTGTGAATATCTTTCTGTCTCTTCCTTATCATGCAATTACATAGTCTTTAGTGGTTTCAATTCTCTCTCTTCTTCTCAGAGTAGTACTGGCTCTAGCATATCAGTGTGACAAGTTGCACATTTCTAATGGAGCCATATTCTTTTGATGTTGACCAACAGCATGAAAAAGGTAATTCCTTTAAGATTGATTCAATGAATCAAATACTTTTCAAATTATGATGTTTATTTCAACAATAAAGAATGTTAACTCACTAAAACATATACAATTTTATCAATATAAAATTGTAAAGCAAAAAAAAGAGTCTCCTTTTTATTGAAAGAAATGATGCCATATGATTTAAGGATCTCCTTTTCACTCACTAGGAATAAGCTAGCCTAACACAGTAGTTGAATAATTCATGAGAGAAGAATAAAAGATTTATCAATAAAAACAGGGTCAAGTTCCCAATGTGGAGCTTTAAAATATAAGTATATGCTAGCACAGCATCAGAGGAGAGTTATATATTTGAATGCTCAATTTCAGTCTTCATCCAGTGCAGGTCTTTGTTAATAACTTAATATAGGAGATTCCCACCACATCATAAAGCCTATGCTATTTCAGAATCACTGATTTTTTAATATTACTCTTGGGGAAAATCCTTTCATGCCTCTGAAATCATTTTCCACTATATGGGTTTTTAAGAACCGCTCAAGTATCCTTAACATAAGAGAAGTGTTTTCTCTCTACAGAGGAACTCGTCTAGCCTCATGTAGCATGGCATTGCAAAAGAGACAAGCGCACAGACTTTTTGTCATCAACATATGATATTATGTTTGGTTCGTATATGTGTGTGGCTATAATATATTTATTCTACATACTTTCATGTTTGATGAAGCTATAGGTGGACGCTAAAGCAAGACCACGTGGGTGTGATTACACCGCAGGCATACATTTATCAGGAGCGGAGGAAGAACTGTCAGCTACTGTCCCCACACACAGCAATCATAACGACCCTGACAGGTTGCTGCCAAGCAGGCAGGGCATTCCAGAGATAACACAACTGCCAAAAGCAAGACAAATGCTTTTAGAATTGGTAATAAATCATATCAGCTGTCTCAAACTTCTCTTTAGTGTATTGATTATAATTAAAATAAACTAATTAGTTAGAATTATAATCATGATGCACATAAATGTTGAGCTCACAGATGAGAGGGAAATGGCACTGTGGATTCTCGGGGTGATGTTTAACAATGATAAAGTTGAACAGAATTTGGAAACCTCACCTGTTTCCATATAGAAAAGCATATAGAAAAATTATGGCCGATTTTTTTACACAAGTATTCTGACCATAACAATTTCTACTTAAAGGCTTTTTTGTTTTTTGCTCTAAAATCCCTCCTCCCAGGAAACCTACCCTCCAGAAGGTATGATATGATGTTAGTTAGTTGGTCACTTTAAATCACATTGCCCTAAGGGTGCCATAAAGTGTCAAATACAGATTATTTTTAAATTATTATTAATTTTATTAATAATAGTCAATACACATGTATGGATTTACAAGGCATATGCCTGATAATACTTTAAAAAGGATTATATTCGTTCTTAAAAATCACACAGTGATTTTTACACCATAGTTTTTCTCCCACATTTGGCCATTTATTGTTTATGGATGCTAATAATGAAAGGCAGCCCCTGAGACTAGGACTTGCTGAAGTCCCTAAAATAAATTGCTATTGGTCTTAGCCATGATATCAGTATCCTAACAACAGTGCAGTATTCTCTTGGTAGATATTGTGCAGTTTACTAAATGTGAATCTATATGCTTGGAAACAGGATATGATCATCAATATTTATTTAGACTCAGATTTCAATGAATACCAAAATAAATAGCAATATAATATCACTATATATGACTAACTATTTAAAAACTGGATATTTTTCCTCCTTGGGAATTTTTTTCATTAACTTACAACTTATCGTGCCACATATACAAAAGAAATACTAAATTTAAAATAAATTCCACAATCTACCTTGCAGAGAACTTCTTTTTTTAAGGAACAGTGGATTGAGAGACATTGAGTCAAGTTCTCATTGTAAATAGTATTTCATGAGTTATACCTACAAATGTTGAGACTTATAGTCTTAGAATTTTAATATATTGCTGGTGTACTGTCACCAATGACAGTGTTAACCCTGTGTATAACATAGATATTTTCACTTATATACTTGGAGTGGTGTGTCTTGCCCAAAATAACAGAGTAACAGTGGCTGAGCCAGCATATGGATTCAAGAGAAAACACTCTTTGGTCATAAACGTAAAGGCAAGGATTATAATAGATTAAGGTTTATAGGATGATATAGCCTGTTACACCAACAATCCCCAAATGTAATCAAGAACAAAGCTACAGTCCTTGAATGATGAAAGCTAAGATTCACAGATGGTTTGGGTGAAAATAGTTTTTATTAAATACATCAGCAATTGACCTAAGGGCTTCCTTGTAATTAAACACCTGCTCACCTTAGTACTATTACATACATAAACCCTTGAGGTTAAAACCATAACAACATTAGACTTCCTTGAAGTACTTTACTTTAAAATATAAATTCTTCGAAATGTTTAAGTAAACACAAATTTGTAAAGGGCCTCATTCAATTTAGCATGCATATATTAAGTATTTTTAATGCATAATGCATAGAACTGGTCTATTAAAATAAAATGATAGATAAATAAAATAAAATCTCTGCCTCACATTACTCTCAATGCAGTGGGAGTGACAAACAAGCAAGTGCAAGACAATTTGATAAATGTTGGGACAGAGATATGGCCAGAAGCAGAAAATATGGCCCACATTTGGATCTACCTGTTTCAGTCAGGTTTGAGCAGAGAAGCTTAACCACTAGGAGATGACATAAAACCACAAGATAAGGTGGTCTGGAAGGAAAAATGGACATGAGGTAGGATAAGTGAGGAAAAGTGGGAATCTGCAAGTGTGAGTTAAAATCTACCACAATGGACAGTGATGTCAGTATCTCACAACCTCCAAACTCCAAACACTAATGATGACGGTCATCTGTGTGAAGGGTTTGTGCCATTTGATTCTGAGTTGAATAGGCACCTGACCAAGATGTCAGTGAGGCTGAAGAAGGAGGACTGGCCAGACCTGGGAAGAACTGCAGTCCTGGCTGCTGCCCTGCACCAACAAAGTGAGAAAGCTGATAAGCAACAACATGTGAGAGCAGTGGTAGCCGTGGGCCCTGCATCAAAGACCTCTGTGTAAAAATGAATTCCTACCTGTTTCTTTTCTGCCTTCTATTTCTTATAAAAAAAAACAAAACAAAACAAAAAAAAAACATCTCTTGTAGCTCACCATAATTGGAAACAAAAGGAAGGGAATTCTGGGAAACGTTATTCCAGTTTAGCTAAATTGATATGATGAAAATCCACTCCATTGCCTATATATTCAAGGGATGTTAGATATCAGAGATGGGAAACCTGAATGAGTAAAGAAGGCATTAACAAGTTGAAAAGATCTCAATCATATTTGAACAATGTTTACTATTGTAGTAAAAATGTGTAAGGTACTCATACAGATGTACAAAATACTCCTAATTTTTCTGACTTCTAACAACTTTATTTTGTACAGTGTGGTTTCATAAAATGTGAACTAGTACAAAGTTTCCTAGAAATGTTTAGTTTACAAATATCAAATGGGATGTATACTTTGATGTTCATATGGATTTAAAACAGATGGATTAACATTAGGATGAGGATGGTAAGATGTCAGACTGATAGTAGTGGGCATTCAACATTTTTTAATTAAAAGAGAATACCGTTAAAATAAATGCTTGCATTTCTGATGTAATAGAAAATAAATTCTTTAAAAACACATTTTTTGAAAAAGTAACCATGTCAAAATGAGTTTTACTATGAAAAACATAATAAAAGGGAATTGCTTTTGTGACTATGTATTTCTTTCACATACGCAAGTCATAAAATTTTACATTCACAAACAAATAATATTCCAGTTATAAAACATAAAAATAAATTATTCATTAGTAAAACGAGAAAAAAGGAAGAATAAGTGATATGCTAAGAAAGGAGAGAAAATGGAATTATATAAAATGCTCAATTAAAACCACAAAAGGCTGGCCGGCCCCGTGGCTTAGTGGTTAAGTGCGTGCGCTCTACTGCTGGCGGCCCGGGTTTGGATCCCGAGCGCGCAGCGACGCACCGCTTTTCCGGCCATGCTGGGGCCGCGTCCCACATACAGCAACTAGAAGGATGTGCAGCTATGACATACAATTATCTATTGGGGCTTTGGGGGTAAAATAAATAAATAAAATTATTAAAAAAAAAATAAAACCACAAAAGGCAGAAAAATAGTGGAAGAAAAAATAGGGACAAACAACAGGGAAAACAAAGAGAAAACAGTAACAAATATGGTAGATATTAATCCAACTATATCAATAATCACTTTGAATATCAATGGTCTAAATGCACTAATTAAAAGACAGAGATTCTCAGAATCGATCAAGAAACAAGGACCATCTATATGTTATCTTCAAGAAACCCACTTTAAATATAATGACACATATAGATTAAAAGTAAATAGACGGAGAAAGTTATGTAATGCCGACACTAATCAAAAGAAAGTAGGAGTAGCTATATTGTTTTCAGACAGAGGTGACTTCTGACAAAAAAAATATCAGGGATAAAGAGGAGTGTGAAAATTTGCCAAAACTCACATAAGAAGAAAGAGAAAATTTGAATAGGCCTATATCTGTTAAATAAACAGAATCAATATTTAATAACCTACCAAAACAGAAAGCACCAGGCCCAGATGGGTTCACTGGTCAAGTCTGCCAAATATTTAAGGAAGAAAGTGTACCAATTCTCTATAATCTCCTACAGAAGATAGAAGTAGAGGGACTGTTTTGTAACTTATTCTATGAGGCCAGCATTACTCTAATACCAAAACCAGATAAAAACATTACAAGAAAAGAAAACTACAGATCAATATCTCATAACCATAGATGAAAAAAATCCTCAACAATGTATTATCAAATCAAATCCAACAATGTATAAAAAGAATTATACAGCATGACAAAGTGGGACTTATTCCAGGTATGGCTGGGTAAACATTCAAAATACAATTAATGTAATCTATCACATCAGCAGATAAAAAAAAAAAGAAAGAAAAGAAAAATCACATGATACAGAAAAGCTTTTGACAAAATTCAACAGCCATTCATGATAAAAACTCTCACTATTTAGAAATTGAGGGGAACTTCCTCAACCTGTTAAAGAATGTCTACAAAAAACTTATAGCTAACATCATAATTAATGGTGAGAAACTAGAAGTTTTCTCACCAAGATCAGTGCAAGGCAAGAATGTCCCCTCTCACCACTCTTTTTCAACATTGTACTAGAAGTCCTAGCTAATGCAATAAGACAAGAAAAGACAATAAAGTGCATAATAGATTAGGTAGGAAAGAATAAAACTGTCTCTGTTCACAGATGATATGATAGACTATGTAAAAAAATCCAACAGAATCAAAAAATAAAAAACTTCCAGAAGAAATAAGTTATTATATCAGGGTCACAAGATACAAGGTTAATAATAAACAAAAGCCAATTGCTTTCCTATCTACCAGCAATGAACTAGTGGAATTTGAAATTAAAAACACAATACCATTTACATTAGCACCCTCAAAATAAAATACTTAGGAATAAATCTAAAAATATACATACGTATAAGAGCTATCTGAGAAGAACTACAAAACTCAGCTGAAATAAATCAAAGAGATAAATAGAGAGATATTCAATAATAGTTCCTGGATAGGAAGACTCAATTTTATCAATGTCAGTTTTTCCCAGCTTGATCTATTGATTCCATGCAATCTCAATCAAAATCCCAGCAAGTTATTTTATAGAGATGAACAAACTAACTCTTAAGGTTATGAGGAGAGGCAAAACACCTAGAATAACCAACACAATACTAAAGGAAAAGAACAAAGTTAGAAGACTGACACTACATAACTTCAAGACATGCTATAAACCTATAGCAATCAAGAGAATGTGGTATTGGAAAAATAACAGACAAATAAATTAATGGAACAGAATAGAGAGCTCAGAAATAGACCTACCTAAATGTAGCCAACTGATCTGTAAGAAAGGAGCAAAGACAACACAATGAAGCAAAGAGAATCTTTTAAACAAATGATGCTGGAACAACTGAACATCTATATGCAAAAGACAAAAAAACAAAAAAAAAGAATCTAGACACAGACCTTACACCTTTCACAAAAAATTAATTCAAAATGGATCACAGATCTAAATGTAAAATACAAAACTATAAAACTCCTATCAGATAACTTAAGAGAAAATTTAGATGACCTTGAGTTTGTTGATGACTTTAGATAAAACATAAAAGGCATAATCTGTGGAAGAAAGAATTGATAAGCTGGACTTCATCAAAATTAAAAACATCTGCTCTGCAAAGGACAATACGTAGAGAATGAACAGACAAGCCACAGATTGGGAGTAAAATATTTGCAAAAGACATACCTGACAAATAGTTGTTATCCAAAATATACAAAGAAATCTTAAAACTCAAAAATAAGAACACAAAAAACCTGATTAAAAAATGGACCAAAGACCTTAACAGACACCTGGCCAAAGAAGATATACAGATGAAACATATGAAAAGATGCCCCACATTATATGTCATCAGGGAATACATACTAAAACAACGAGATACTACTACACATCTATTAAAGAACGGCCAATATCCAAAAAACTGACACCACCAAATGCCGGTGAAGATTTGCAGCAACGGGAACACTCATACATTGCTAGTTGGAATACAAAATGGCACAGCCACTTTGGGAGACTAGATGGTGGTTTCTCACAAAATGTAACATATTTTACCATTCAATCCAGCAATCACACGCCTTGATTTTTACCTCCAGGAGTTGCAAACTTATATCTACACAAAAGACAGCATACAGATATTTATAGCAGCTTTTTTCATAATTTCCAGGACTTGGAAGCAACCAAAATGTCCTTCAGTAGGTGACTGGATTAATAAAGTGTGGTACATCCAAAGAATGAAATGTTTTAAGCTGTGAAAAGACATCGAGGAATCTTAAGTGGATATTACTAAGTGAAATAAGCCAATCTAAAAAGTCTACATACTGTATGATTCCACCTATGTGACATTCTGGAAAAGGCAAAACTATGGAGACAGTAAATAGTGGTTGCTAGGGGTTAGAGGGGAGGGAAGGAAGAATAGGCAGAGCACAGAGAATTTTTAGGGCAGTGGAACTACTCTATATGATACTATAATTGTGGATACGTGCCATTATACATTTATCCATATCCATAGAATATCTAACACCTGGTGAAACCTAACGTGAACTGCGGACCCTGGATGATAATGATGTGCCAATGTTGGTTCAAATGTACCTCTTTGGTGGGGGATGTTGATAATTGGGGAGGCTGTCCATGTGTGGGGACAGAAAGTACATGGGAAGTTTCATACTTTCCCCTCAATTTTGCTGTGAACCTAAGACTACTCTAAGAAATAAACTCTATTTAAGTAAATAAATAAATAAATAAATAAATAAATAAATAAATAAATAATTCTTTAGAGAGGGAGGTTTACACATCAGCTCCCCAACTTAGATGAATAGGCATTATAGCAGAGTGGGTAAAGCTCATGCTGAGAATGTGAACTGGGCTGCATTCACACCCTGACTTTACTGTGTATCCTGACTCAGTTTACTTAATATTACTGTCTCAGATTTTTCCTGTGTAAATAGGAGTGTTGATATTATCTAGGTCACATAGTTGTTGTTTTTTTTTTTTTTTTGACAGACTCTAAATAAAATATTTCCTATAAATGAAATCTGTTGAGTGCTTACCAATTACTAAGCATTGTGGAATTCTTTTAAAAAGTTTAAGTATGTAGGCTGTGGAAGGTTAGTTTTGCTTAGATCACTTGTTTCTGTCATGCCTCCACCCACCTTCCTATCACAAGTGTTCCAAATAATGTTCCTTCAACTTTATGTTTGTGGTGCACCCCGACTGCCTTAAATATAACACAGCTTGTTTCAGCCTGCTACCTATGTTGATGTGAAAATCACATCAATAATGACATCCAGACCCAGTGGTCACATCATTATATTCTACCTTACATTCTTCACGGCATTTTGACCAATCTTCTATTTTGTTAATTTATTTTCTTCTACAAACTCCCTGCAAGTGGACATTCTCCAAGTTACTGCTGCTGACACCATTCCTTATACATTTTGCTTTGGAGAGTCTCATCTGCACCTTTGGGCTCAATCATCTCTATTTGTAGCTAACTACAAAATCTATCTACTATGATTTATATGGATAAATATATAGTTAGATAATATATGATATAATTATATATTAAGTATATGTATATACTAGTATCTGTAATTCTGTACAGCTGTATCTATAGCCATATCTGTCCCTAAAATCTATATACCTCTTTCTCTTAAATAAGAGATCTACTTTTGCAAACAACTGCTGTTTCTTAAAATTGACGTGTATACTACTAGATTATAATATAAAAGTCTACCCACGACATAAAATCTCATATGTTTTCTATTGCTATATTCCTAGATTTTACAAGCCTTGCTAAGCTGTAGTACCCGCTAAAATGAGTGATTGTATCATATGGATGAGAATAATTAAAACTTTACTGGATACTTGCATAGAGTAAACTTAACTCTTTTTGCATTCTCCTAGTATCTCTCTCATGCTCAAGACCCATACTTTCATACTCTCTTGCTCTGGCAGTTTCCCGTCCAAGAATCTACTTTAGGGGAATGGGGGGGATCTTATTTCCACCCACTTTTACTTTAAGAATCCTGATTTTTATGCCAATGGTTCTCTCTCTACTCTCCTTTGAGATCTCAAAGTGGCTCCTCAGTCCTGACTATAAAGAGGTCATTTTGGAATGCGGACAATCTGCCCGCCACACTGGATGCCACTTTTTGTTTCAGTAGGACCCCAGAGCAGTGATGTTGTCGCTTCAAGGAAAAGTACTGTAGCTTTTATTTGCAGGACGACTTCTTATAAGTTTTAGATGTAAGCCAGGGGGGTATCTGGAAACAAAATCTTAAAAATACAGTCAATTCCCATTGTTCACAGTATTTATGTTCTATAAAGTTGCAGCAAACACTGAATTAGCAAATACTGAACTGTTGCTCCTAGTAAAATACAGGGTCAGGTTCTTGAGAGCCTCTGGTCACAACATTTTTGACAACTAAAATGCCATTTGCAGTATGTAGAATCCTTTGGTAACGTTCTTATTAAACAAACTAGTCTCATCAGCATTGAAAATCTGCTCTTCAACATACCTCTTTTCCTGTCTAACACTTAGTAGGTTTTTAAAAAGTTCTTCCATAGCCTCCTGATCTGCAGAATCTGCCTTTTTGCAAGTTTGACATTTCCCATGTCATATATCCTGTGGAAACATGGGATCCTGCCAGAACTAGCCAGGAAGAGTTGAACATTTTCCTGATCCTGGGTAACATGACTGTAAATTTCTTTGGCTTTCAACCTCACAACAGTGTTTTCCCTGCACTTCTTTTTATCGGTCTTCCTTTTCTGGAGTACAGCATTGTTGATTCAGTAATATTGAACTCACAGCCAACAACACTGTAACTCATGCCTGACTGAAGTTTATCTAATACACGTATGTTCTCCACAAGACACATCACAGCCTTCTCGCACTTAGGAACACTAGACAGCACTACAGCACTACACTTGGGGGCATTGTAAACAGCAAAATCACCAACAAAAGGCACAAAAATGCAAAAAATGTGACAATAAATACACCATGGAAAGGGCACTTTATTACATTATGGAAGCTGAAACAAGAAGGCAGAGCACAATCTCATTCAACCAGAAGTGGGAACAAGCAAACTGAGTGACACAAATTTTTCTCTGTTGCGAATGATAGCAAAAGCACCTGTGAGTATAGCTTTTGGGGTTTCCAATTCGTTTTAGCGAGTAGGCTAATTTGCACGTATGGAATCTGTGAATAATGAGAATCAACTGTATTATGCTGTTCCTGTATTCTAATTCTGGGGTATATTATGGGCTTGAATATATTTTATCAGTCCCAGGAGAAAGAGAAAAATCAATATGAAATATATCAAGTACTAATTAATCCATTCCATATCCATCATTGACACTGTCCTTAAGTATAAATTCTGTTTTTGATTTTATGACTTTTTTGGTACATCTTTTTCATTCAAAGAGATATTTAGAAAATCTCAGATGATTAAATATGATGAAATATCTAATTTGGAAGATTTGTGGGTTTTGTTTTATTATAGCTGGCTTATTTTATAAATACAAATGAAATATTTAAAGGTTCACAGAATAATACTGTAAATTATGTTTATTTATATTCTTTTATCATATATTATAGAAAATATTTTTCAAACAATCCATGTGTCTGAATTTCAGAGCTAATGAGAGATGGTATGAACAATGTTCTCCACAGCAGAGATGTCTTAAGCAAAACTGCTGGGAAAGAATGCTCTTAGTATAAAAATATCCATATCTTTCCAGAGCAATCCCCATTCTGAAACCAGCTTTCCCTTGGTAAACACATCTTTAACACGCTGGTAAGATTTCTTGTATTAAAATGCACTAAAAAAGGGAAAAATGGAAAACAGGAATTAATCTTATGGGGAAGTAAATTCCATAGATACTTTTTTCATGTTTAACTACTACTTCTTCAAAATACTTAAGGAATTGGTTTCTATACAGAGCTTCCTGAGTAAAAATCCAAGGGAATACTGCTAAGACTCAAGAATCAGCATTTTTCCAAAAGTGTTTTGCAGAACTTTAGTGCCGCTGATATGTTCAGTATTACTTTTCATGGGACTTCTGTAGTCAAAAGAAATGTGAGCAGCTCTGCACATGATGTCCCTCTTGGATATTCAAAATAAATATTTCAAAGTGTCTTATGTTCAACTGATTTTGCTCTGTTGAAGCCTGTGTTTCCCAAGATTATTTGAGCAAAAATACATATTTAAGAAAGTGTGGGTAATGCTTAAAGTTACAAGTTATGGAGTCAGACTGCCTAGCTTTGAATCCTGGTTTGCTTGCTAGCACTGTAAACCAGGGCAAACTGTTTAACTTCCCTTTAGACCAGTTTCTTCACATATAAAATGAAATAACAGCTATACCTACCTACCTTCTAGAGTTTTCTGAGCATTCTATAAGAACGATGTCTGCAAATATTAAACATTCTCAAAGCATCAGTTATTACAAAAAGGAAAACAGGCTTCTGTAGAAGACAGTTTGGGAAACATCATCAAAGGACATTCAATGCATTTAATACTTACTTTTTGATTTAAGTTTCTTTCAAAATTGAACTACATAAATTTAGTCTTGGATCTTAGATACCATTTTCTTTTGTAGATGAAGAAGGTAAACCTTGGAAAGACCAAAAGACTTGCCCAAAGTCGTACTACTCATTTGTCACACAAGTAGGTTAAGAAATCAGGTCTTCTAACTGCTAATTGAATAGCATTTTCTCTGCACTTGGCTGCCTCTCATATACTCAGATATTCACATATTGATTCTCTTTCAATCTAAGGGGAAAGACACTATGCAAAGAGAAAGGTGTTCGGAAATCAATTTCCTATTACATTAGTCATTAATGCTATTGAATATCATGCTTTTTCATCACCAGTCACTCCTTGAAACACTTCAAGGTTATGGTCCACTATGACACAAAGATTTTTTCCTGCCCAAAATACTAGGCCACTAAACTTTATATTCTACCAGTTTGTACTTCTTTCCATCGTACACTGTTCATTAATTATTCTTATAAATATGTTTTATTAGCATATTATTATTTTTCTTCTTAAACATGGTCAGTTTTAATTTTAAAGTTATTTCACAAGGGCATAAGCATCTCCTATTCTCAGCATCTATACTTTGTAATTTGTTCAGCTATTTGACTAAATAATATCCTATATAATATGGATAATTGCTGTATTATTTCAGGTTAATTTTAATCCATCCATAGCAATGGTTTTCGTGTAACATTTAAGTCAGTCAATTATATGACTGATTCTTTAAAAAATGCAAATTTTATTAATTCAATATTGAGCATCTCGCATAGCTCAGTAAAAAATTTTGCAGAAGTCAGCATATGTTGAAATACATAAAGGACACTTACGAAGTCATTAGAAAATGATGAATATGCCAATAGAAACACAGACAAATCAAGAAATTTTTTTAGAAATCCAATAAGCATATTTAAATTATCCACTTTTTAACGTAACAAAAGCAAACTAAAACAAAATCATGTTCAATAGAATAATTAACGCATGTGATGAAGTAGTCATTTACATGAACTGCTTAAATGATTCACTTGTATGAACTGCTTTTTTGAAATTTTCTGAAGGCCATTTGGGCATTCTCCCAAAGGCTTTCTTTTTTTTTAAAGATTTTTATTTATTCATTTTTTCCCCCCAAAGCCCCAGTAGATAGTTGTATGTCGTAGCTACACATCCTTCTAGTTGCTGTATGTGGGACGCCGCCTCAGCATGGCCGGAGAAGTGGCGCGTCAGTGCGTGCCTGGGATCTGAACCCTGGCTGCCAGCAGCGGAGTGCACGCACCCAACCGCCTAGCCACAGGGCCGGCCCCTCCCAAAGGCTTTTGAAAGAGTGAAAGGAAAGATATAGCTACAAGAGTGCATCTCACAAAGGTGTTTATAAAAATCCAGATTTAGAATTTACTGAAACTTCCAACATTAAAAATATTGATTAACTACATCATGGCACATAGAACACATCAAAAACTATAAAAATGCAGGTAGAGCAGGGATATTACAGAAATCTGCTGAATGATTCAATTTTCACTTTAGGTGTGTAAAACTGTTTGATTAGGTTATATAGCATGAGATATTAATAATCCCAATCTCTGGGTAGTGGATTTTGAATGCATTTATTTTATTCCTTTTTGCTCTTAAGTGTGCATTACTTTCACAATTAAAGTGTGTCTATGTAAAATTATGACACCGTAATAATTTATATTGTACTATTTCCTCATAGGGAGAAATCAGAGGCATAAAAATCCAGTCATTGTTAATTTTTAATTACTTTGAAAGTATGATTAAAAATTAGAGTTTGAAAATATGATTTTACTATAAAAATATAAGAGAAAGACATAGAGATGTCAGCAGAATTTGCTTCTGACAGTTTTTAAAATATATAACCATGAAATTAGAATTCAGAATAATTATCTAAGTTAATATCTTCCTTATCAGTTTCACTATTATCTTAAATGATTAATAAATAACAGTTATGCTTTTATTTGTTTTCAACAAACCAGTTGCTATTAGGAAATATAATATTCTTAATGGATAAATTAGTATTTGATATTTTAAAATTCTTTGAAAAGATTACTTGGAGTAAATTAAGTACGATCTTTGCCATTTCTCATTTCAAGCACAGCATCATCATTCATCATGTACTCTGTAAAAGATATCTTTCCTGGCCCATTCTTTCAGATATCAATGTGTACCCCCACAACAAATGTTCTGTCCACTCTAAATCTGCATATACAAATGAAATGAGATTGTACTGGATTTTGTTTGTCTACTAACTAAATTTTCATGAGGATTTTATTTAATGCAAGCCTTTGCACGAAGAGAAAATAGATATCACTTTAGCTTTCATTCAATAAGTAGGCCACTTTTGCAAGTGATGTAATGTTATGTATTCCATAAGCAAAGGACTTTAAAAAATCAGAAAGGATAATAGCATGACCAGTAGTCCATGGTAGGGCCCATCTAGTAGGTGAGCACCTATGGAAATCAAACATGACTGATAAAGTGCCTTATTTTGTTTGTGCAGTTGATAACTTTGTAGTAGCTTATACCAGTCTAAATGTTATAAAAGGTTAATCTAGCTATTGTACTAGTGCTTTTCCAACAGAAATATAACGGAGCCCAGTTACAAAGTGAGAAATGCCCTTTATACTTCAATGCTTTCTTCATTTCCAAAAGAGCTTTGTTCCTAACTAATATTTCTTATAAAATAACTTAACTTATTGCCAAATAATAGGAAAAGCAAATATTCTTTGCATATAAGTTATGCCAAACACTTTTCTAAAAAAGAAGTTCTAAAACTATGTGGAAATGGAGGAAAAGGGCAGAGAGAATCTTAGTGTTAGCAGGAATTTAAACATAAAGGATGCCAGATTGTTCTGCCTATATTTAATCCATCTTCCTGGGAGTTGTTGACCTTTGGAAAGGGCACTGAGAGTTGCCTAACTACGCAGAGAAAAAACATTTTCTATAAATACGCGTGTTACAAATAATTGGAGTTGACAACATATTTCGTATTCCTATCATCATCTAATCTATCCATTTTAGTTTGTTAAAAGTCCTTTATTTCCCCTTCATCTTTCCTAATTTCATTCATATTAGGACACTATCCTTGATCTTCATTCTCCACTGTACACACACGCAGAATATATCCATTAAAATATCTAAATTAAAATAAATACCTAAATCTATAAAATTTCCTAAATAAATCCTCAAGCGTCAGGTAATCTCCTTCTAGTTAATGTTCCTTGTGCTTGAACACAGTTCAAATAGATGTTTTCTCAACACAACAACAATAACGGTTTAAGTATGGAATAGATATATGTTATGCAAAATCTTTAACCTCTGATTATCTTCAAGACTGATTTTAGTTCCATTGCACGATCTCTCATAAAATATTTTCCTTCAAAATAATATGGTTTAGGTTTTTACAGCTTAAATTCAATTTCAGTGGTACAGCAGCAATACATTTCTGTAAACAATACTTACAAATATTTTCATCTCAAAATAAATTACTGGAGTCAGCCCCATGGCCAAGTGGTTAAACTTTGGCTGCCTGGTTTCACGGGTTCAGATCCCAGACACGGACTTACTCCGTTCATCAACCATGCTGTGGAGGCCTCCTACATACAAAATAGAGGGGGATTGGCACAGATGTTAGCTCAGGGCTAATCTCTCTCAAGCAAAAAAAAAGAAAAAAAGGAGGAAGATTGGCAATTGATGTTAGCTGAGGGCGAATCTTCCTCACCAAAAATAAATAAATAAATTACTAACAGATTCCAAGTAGAAGTAAGAAAGGCAGTGGGTCTAGAATTGAACTCTGACAACCTGCACTTCTTAACCTTTGTATTCTCCATTTTGCCTCTATTCTACAGAATGTGTACTTGTAAGGTTTATGTATTTGTTTTAGCTATCTACGATACCCCTCTTACAGTATAAATCTAACATCTCTGCAGTTTTTTACATTGATGATCACGTCCTCATTATTAAATTTACTGGCAGTTTTCCAGTTTTCACACTGTAGTACTGTCATCTTAATTCTCAGTTTCTGCTTCTAGCCTCTATATAATTTTTACCATCAGAGCAGGGATAGTAAATATGCTTCAACTTTGAGACTAACTGACAGGTGACAACTGCTTATTAAGAAGGATTTGAGGCTGCATCTATAAATCCTTTGACTATCACCTCCTAGCCCTCTCACAGAAATAGTGCTGCTTCCCATATATACTTCATAGCAACTTGCATAAACCTTTATTATAACCACAAAACATTGTACTCTAACTTTATTTGCGTGACAATCCGGTTCACTAGATGAGATCTGAGCCAGAGTCTGGAATGTTCACCTCTCAGTTCTCTGTTCCTAGCCTAGTGCTTAGCCCAGAGAAGCCACTCAGCAAATGCTTTTGAATACTTGAATAAATTGAAAAGTAAATGAATATACGCCAAATTATCTGGAGCTTTGATTTTTATGCTCGGAAGCTTGGACAATTTGATGAAGGAATTTGATCATGGAAAGGAAATCTTTTTCTTTATTTTTACTGGATACCATTTTATTGATCATCAAGAACTATATTAATTTGACTTAAAAATGAAATAAACTGAAAGATTCCCCAGATTGTGATAGCTTTGTTGAGAAGAACACTTTTAAAGATTGTTGGTGATATTAGTAGCCCCCAGCTACTAATATAAGCTGAGAGGAGTGAGTAAAATGACCCAAACTGGCACTGTGAATGTTATTTTCCCAATTATTATGTTTTGTCTCTTTTTAAAATATAATATTTTAAGATAGATTATATTTTCTCCTAATGTGTATATCTTATAGAAACTAATATAAGTTTCCAGACAGTGTGACAACTCGGAAAATACACCAGCCACCCTCCTAGATTCATTGCCCCATTCCTCCTTTTTTTAAAAAATAAGTAATCTTTTCTGAGTATTTGATAATAATTGGGTGAAAACAAATGAATAGAGGAGATCTTCTCTGATCTGCTTTGTATCTTGCCAAATGGAAAAAGCAAAGTGAGATAAAACATACTAATCTATTATAGCATCTATATATGCAACTCTAACTCATATTGCAAATGCTTTTCAAAAACATGAGCCTTTCCACAAAAAAAAGAAGCATCTCTAGTTATGAAATATCAATATTAAATCTTTTGTAGTAGGAACAAAACTACTGGCAAAGAAAGCCACTGCCCTCCCCGCTAGTACACGCACACACACAAAATGGAGATAGAAGTTATTTGAACACATGTTAGATTCATTTGGATGGTATTACTTTGGATTTACATGCAAATAGGTTTATGAGAAGTATTTTGCCACATTACCTGTAATTAAGAAGCATCTCTTTGTCCCATTGCTTTAGAAGTATGGCTCTCTAAATCAGAAACAGATAATAACCCAGTTTACTTCAAATAATTACTATGGAAACTAAAAATAAATAAAAAAGAAAGCTTATTATTGGCCTCCATACATGATTCACTGTAAAATTCTTAGATTTTGATTGGTATATTTTTTTTTGTTTCTGTGTTTGTACCTATTTTCATGAGCAATTTTAGACTTGCTGAGTTAAATTGCATGTTGCATTCTATTGTTTTTGTTCTAATAATTTCACAATAAGAAAAGATATTATAACCATCAATCACCTTTAACTTTATACATTGCTATATGTGTGTATATGTGTATATATATAATAAAGATATATATATGTCCTTATCAGAAAAAGAATTGTATTGTTCTTTCATAATAAAAGGTATTTTTATGTAGTTCAAGGTAATTCTAAGCATTTGAATATTGTGTTTGGTACTTGTGTTTATGAACTTGAGGGCCAGTAAGTGTAGCTCCTACTATACGTCTTTCAAGGAGGATTAAAATAGAGCACATTTTGAAGCAAATTTCCAGTAATGAATGTGATTTTGCACATGATCTGTGGCTTAAATGAATAAAGTATCAACAAATTCCACAAAGTAAGTATAATTTGGCTTTAAAACAAGTAACTAATTTCGTAAATATTTATTTTATTTTATTTAAATCTCTAGAGATCACAATAAGGCATTACAAAGACTGCAATCTGACACACTATCTTTTTTTTTTTAACTGAGAAAACCAAAAGAGGGGCATTGTTTCCACAGACCTTCCCTTGATCTTGTGAATGCAGCCTTTCAAAATGACCTAGGGTGACAGCCGGCATTTTGTCAGTGATCTCAGGAGACAAGTACTAGAAGCTATGTTTCTTTTCCTTTTTTTTTTTTAAACTCTTATTTTCAATAGACTCTATGTGGCAAAATATATCTATCCTTTTGACAAAATTTTCAAAAATCGAACAATTTTGCACTTTCTTTAAATAAAATAGGAATATACACCTTTATGTCAGATGATGAGTTTACTCTGATAATATCTATTTTTTAATTAAAACTCTAATTAAAATGTCTATTGATTATGCAAACAAGGTACTTGACTCTTTTTTTCCACAGTTGACTTTATATTGTTTTTTCTCTTGGCTTTTCATACTACACTGTAAACTTTTTGAGAAGCTTTACTGATTTAATGATTCAATTTTGTTGTTGTGTTTGCCTTACTTAAAATAACGAGATAAGTTTTAATGGCAGTTATACATTTAACAGATTTTAAATCTCATAATTTATGACTCTTTTGGTCCCATTTTCTTTCATTTTTAATTTTCTTTTATTATCATTGGTGGTTTGCCATATCATTTCTTTTTTGAAGTAGTCCCAATAACCTCCCATGTACAATAGTAGGAGAGTGAAGATAATTTCCCTCCTGTCCATCCTGGAAATGCCAGCATCTTCAGTCATTGCTTCAGTCATTTTTCAGCTGTTTAATTTGTCACCATTTTCCTGCCTTCTTTTCTTTTTTGTTTCCAATCTTAATGTAGAATTTACTGATCCTGGCTTTGTTAATTTTCCAAAAGCTGTGGTAAACTCTGTCTTTGAACATCCTACTTATATTGCACCCAACAAGTAGCTCAAAGCATGGATATCATAATTATACCTACTCATTGAAAAATAAATATTTCTTGCTCTATGGTTTAATTATCTTCATTTCTGTATGTATCTTTCTACTTGTATTTATTATTTTTAATAACAACAATGTAAAATTTTCATATTACATTGATTACATACAGGGTTGTATTTTATCTGCGCAATAAATCTATGAGCAGGCTATTATTTGAGTTTACAGATACAGAAACTGAAAAGTTGTTTATCCTTCTGGTAATTGGACAAGTCAGAGCACAAACGCAAATACAAGTAAAGTTCAGTGATCTTTCTAGGGTGCTATAGCTGAGTAAGAGAACATGTTTACACCAAGTAGAATCTATATGTTCTACTCACCTTGTACTGTGCTTATAAAAGTGCTAATCGTAGATGAGAACCTCATAAATACTGAAAATTATAGCTGACGCTGACTTTCTTAGGTGACTAGCAAGCTGATTAATTGACAGAGAAATAATGGAAAGCTGTCAAAAAATGTAAAACGCATGATTTTACAAAGGGTGCATGGCATTGTTTTCTGAATATGCCTTTCACTGATCCAAACACTGAAAGGCACGCTGCGTATGTGAGAGCCTGGGTAGTACTTTTGACTTTCCATTTACATTTCCCTTAATTTACCTCCCTATCTTACTACCTCTTCAACCTCAGATAATAATTTATAGAATTCTATAATGGACAATGATCCCAAATATCAGTGTTTAATAGTACTAGTTATAGCTAATATATGAAATTTTAATATTATTCATATTAGTTAAATAATTAACTTTCTATTAGCCTCAGGAAAAAATGTATGTTTTCCTCTGGATAGAGACACGTTTTTATTCATTGCAATCATGAGATCAACATAATATTATCTTATTTTCCATATTCACTGGAGTGAACAGATACTTTTTTCTATTCTATGAATAATTCAATAGAGTGAATTCTAATTTGAATTAACAGTCTTAAGAGTTTAGAAAGCATTAAATAAAGAGCTATTATCAGAAATGCTTATTTTCTCGATTTACTTTTAGTTTACACAATTACTTTTAATTTCATTTATGAAACCCTAGAGATTAACAAGAAAATGGTCCAAATCACATTTTCTCTTTAGGGAGCTGAATTATAGTTATTAATTCTTGTTTTTTACAGAATTATTTCAACTTTATATTATCTTATTTTCATGGTACTATTCAGTGCAAAGTGAGTAAAAATTTCAGGTTCTTCTCTGAAATAAATAATTCCCTGAGGATCACCCATTCAACTTGTCCACATTGATATCTTTTATACCAGAAATTAATTTAGTATAGTTGACTAAATGATCACTAGTATCGGGCACAGAAGAAGCTACCCAAACAATGTCAATCCTCATGAGCAAGGATTTTGGAAATAATGTGAGTATATATTACAGTATGATATAATATATGGTATATTATCTGATACATTTTAAGTATAAATATAGACTTAATACATAAATATTTCTTACAGATCAATAACATAAATAATATCTCAATTAAATATAGACTACATGAACAGATATTTTGAAAAGAAATAATACCAATGGTGAATATATATTTTAAAAAAAATTCATCCTTATAAAAATCAAAAAATCAATTATAATAATAAATTTTTTTTTGTTAAACACTCACACAATCATCCCCCATACATATATATTCTTGGAAAAAGTGTTGAGAAACACAACTGAAGAGCTATATGACAATATGTATACAAAGTTTTAGAAATATTCATAGTCATATCTAATAACTCTAAGAACTCATCCAATGGAAATAATCTTAGCATAAATGCCCTCAAATAATTGTAGACAAGAATATTCAGCATTGCATTATTTATGATTGCATAAATGACAAATAAGCTTAACGTCCAAAATAGCAAAAATATTAAATAAAGCATTATCTATATATATATAGAGAGAGAGTTTTGTAAATCACATTTTCAAAACTACTTAAGAAATAGGATATAGTATATAGTGATAATATAATTGTAAATAAAAAAGTAAGAAATAAAACTTTATATAGTATAAAATACAAATTTTATAAATATACATATACATTTATATATGAGATATCCATAGAATAAAATATACCACATTTTTAGAGTAGATGGTGCTGTGTTATATTTATACCTTTTTCTATTTACTAAATTATATTTCTCTGTTTTTTTCAAATTTCATTAAGAAGTATATATTCTATTTCTAATTAGAAAGCAAAACATTACCAAAAAATTAAAAGCTATACATTTCATGTTGAAAAAAATTGAATAGTGACATATAAAGTATAAATGAGTTAAATACAACAGTAAGAAGTTTTGATAAGCTGCATTTAAATCAATTTTTAAAAGTTAACCTCTGCATAAATGAGTGGATATAAAATGAAAAGGAAAAGAATAGGCAATCCATCAAAGAACTATAAATAATTAATAAACATGAGAATATTGTTCATAATCTTAAGCAGTCAAAACTATATAAATGTAACCATTATAAAATTCTCAACTCTAAATTTGACGAAAATTAAATCACACACCTCTGCATACTATACAATCTTGAAGAGGTAAAAAGATAGGGACCGTCTAATGCGTCACAGGTAGAAAGCCAAAATGGTACGATATTTCTATAGAAAGTCATTTGGAAATGAATGCTAATGGTTTGTTTTCTGAAAAAAAAGATTATGCTTTCCATATACTGAGCGCTAGTCTATCAGAGTGGTCAGGAGCGTGGTCTCTGGTCAGACCACTTGGTTTCAAACCCCACTCTCAGCGATCAGCATGGTGTCCACGAGTAACTAATTGAAACTTTCTTTGCCTCACTTAACGTATCTGTAAAATGAGAATAGTGGTCATGATGACCTCATAGGTTTGTCATGAAAATTAAGTGAATACGTATATGTAAAATTCTTACATTTCCAGAAAATGTTAAGCAGTCGATAAATATTAACTGTTATTCATAGTATTATTGACATTTTTAGAACCCATTTTAAACATAGAGGGAGCAGGTCTATATGAGGAAGGAAGAAAACCCTGCATAGGGCAGAGCAGCTGGAAATGTAGTCTGGTTTTGATCCCCAATGTTGTGATGTCTTATTAAGACCCACAATCAGTCCCACTCTGGTCTTGGCTGAGCACTGTTGGCCTCATTTCTTTGGCTAAAACCTGTTGTATGACCCTTCATTCATTTTCCCATGAGTGCGCTAAAACTATCTAGGTGCATTTTACTTTCTAGAGAACAACAAAAAGGAAATAAATGGAGAGTAATAGAGAAATCTTTATTCTCTTATTTTGTAAAAGCTACTTGTCTATAGCTTACGGGGATGTCTCACTTTTTTGCTTTTCTCTTACCTCCAGGAAGTAAGGTCTTCCTTTCCCTCAAGCACTATTGTATTTTTTGAAGTAGAGGTTCAAAAAAGTGATTCCCCAAAAACGTGTTCCTCCAGTCTAAGACCAGCTTGCCCTCCTTTCTATATCCAGTTTCCTTATCAGAGATCCCACTATGCAGGAGAGGCACACTCCTATCTAAAAAGGGCTGTAAGCTTACTGTGATACCCACAGGACAACCTAAAATATTGCACAATAAATCTAACATGTTAACAAGGACAACAAAAACACTAGAAGCAGATGGGTTTCTTCAGATATGATCAAATACGTTTACGACATTGTTATTTACACTGTGTAAATAATTGGGAACCAGCTAACTATCCAACAATAAAGAAATAAACTATCATGCAGCGGAGGGTGTAATATAAATTTATTAAAAATAAGTTTTTGAAGAATTGTAATGCCAGGAGTTAAAAAAAATGCATAATGTAAGCGTGTCTCTGCATTATGAAATGTATTGTATCATTTATGTGTGTGGGTGTGGGTGTATGTTGATAAAAAGAGAGCGAGAGGGCGTCGTGGTGTGTGTAGGGAGAAATGGCTTATGGGAAACATACCATATTTTAATGGTAGCTACATTTGGTTTCTGGAATTATGAACAGTGATTTTTTTCTCTGTTATGATTTTTGCATTTTCTAAGTTATTTTGAATCAGAAACATATTCAAAAAGCTTAAATTATCTACTCTCATATTTCTGCTATAAGGTTTGAATGTTTCAAATAGGTTTATCAAGACTTAGGCATGAATGAATTTAAAAATATATTGAACAATAAAAATTGTCAATGTCGTTAATAATTAAGCAATTTAAAAAGCGTAAATGCTATTAAAATTTGTATCTGTCAGATTGGATTATTAAGAATCTTCTTACTACCCGATGAATGTGGGAAAAGAAACACACTCATACAATCGCTGGGAGTATTAATGGATGCAGCAGTTTGCAGGGGAGGATGGTGAGAGCAAGGAACATCTGAACATACAGATCCTCTTGCTTAGTGACATCCTCTTGCTTAGAAATCCCACTGTTAGGAATTTATACCTTTTCTAATCAAAAAAAAATGTGTAAAGATAAATATACATGAATGGTCTCTGATTTTTTTCTAATAGCAAAAACTATGTATTACATAATAATAAAGCCATGCTAGTCGGTGTAAAAATAAATGTAAAGTGGGATATAAGTAAAGATGTAGAACATCTTCCAAGATGTTTTGTTAATTAAAAGCATCTGGTTTTAGAATTATATGTAAAGTGTTTTTACATTTTTACATAATATCCAGATTAAGCAGTAGGATTTCAATCAATTATAAAATACAATTATGCATATTTTAGATCTGCATGGAAAATTTCAGAAAGAATACACTAAAAAATTTTTGACAGTGATTATCTCTGGGTCATGCTAATAGAAGTCTAGGAATTTTTACTTTCCAATGTTTGTTGCACGGTATTTACTACTTTTATAATAGTATTATTATAGTATATAATCGTAAGGAAACAACTGAGGCATATTCACTGCCATTAAAGTCAGAGCTGATTTAATTTTTCTTAATTAGTATGCTGAATCTGATGTTGTCTTTTGAGACTGAAAAATTATAAATGCCATCTTTTTTACCAAGGGAATAAACATTTTCACTTTCAGAATAATGACCTGCTTTGTTCAGTCACATTTTATTACTGTTAGGTCAGATTTCACTCAATCCCCCTGTGTCATCTGGATATTATGTAGAATAATAAACATTTTATTTCATTTAATTACTTTAGCAACTGAAATCTCACTCATGATTTCCAGTTCTACTCTTTATTTGTTTTCCAAAATCATGATTTTTATCAATCAGAAGTAATTTTAATGAGATTTAAAAAAAAGAAACCCAAAACTAAAAATTAAAACACTCATTCTCAGGGCAATCAGGATGTCCAGAAGAAATTGATATTTCAACCATCAAAAACAAAGAGCGGCTGAAGTATTGGATGATAGTTAATTCTATAAAAAATAAGTCCTTATTGTCAGTTTCAATAATATCCAAAGACAAAATATGCAAATCATCAAGTTTCAATTAAGAGTCATGGAGTAATTATAGTAATAATCAATTTTGCTGTAGCAATTAAAACATTGAACTCAGATAATAGAGGATATACCAAATACAAAGTAACTTTAAAATTGTAACCATGGATACAATTTTCCACCAGCACTAATTTCAAGACAGAAAATATATATCCTAAAATAGTGACTCATTATATGTAAATATATTTTAAAATTACTTTGAGTTCCAAAGAATCATTTTATAGGCAATATGCTGCATTCCTAAAAATAGGCAAGTGGATAAAAATACATTTCTATACACCGGAAAATACTACACACACACACACACACACACAAGTAAATTGGTTCAATTCTCCAGTTCTTCCCATATGTCCCAAAAAAAAGCTATCAAGAAACCGATGATTGTTTCCCCAAACTGAGACATCAGTGTTCAATATCTTGAATCTTACTAATACACCTTGCTAAGGTTATTTTACACATGAGACTTTACACTGCAGATAAAGGATACAATAGGGGGACTGGATTCAATTGTTGAATTCAAGCTTAATGATTCACTTGATTTTTTTCCTTATTATCATCATTTCTATAGAACCATTCAATATACCCTCTTACTGTGAAATGCAGTTCACTCTACACAACTTGAAAATTCCCCACCCAAGTTCACAAAATAGCTCTAATCATTTGAAAGTTCTCTCTAGGAAACTTTAACTACTGAGAATTAGTGGTAAAACTAGTAACAACTGTTTATTATTTTTGAGACAATTTTAAGACAACAGAAGCATATCTTATTGCCGTGAGACTCTCATACAGCAAGGGCCCTAATCTGGGATGGATGAATGAGCTTCATTGCATCACAGACTCTGAAAAAGCCTGCAAATTCTGCGTGTGTGTGTTTCCATGGGACTCCTAAACTTGCATTGACTTAAAAACAGAGGGGAAACCCCTTTTACAGAAAGGTTGGTAATTTGTTAAACAATCAAAAATCCCCCTTTATCACTTTTTTCTCTACTGAAAGCTGAAATAATGGTTGCTAGCCTCTCCACCCATAAAGAAAACAACTTGTTTGACAGTATTCATCTACATCAGGTATTGATTTCAAAATAATATTCATTTCAATATTAGGCTGCTTAGATGATTTTTTAATTATTATATAAAAGATCATAGTACATGATATTTTCTAAGCCCTTAAAAGAGAGAAGAAAAAAAAGAGTTAGTGGATTATTTCGATGTCAAATTAACAGGGCAAGAGAGGATCTAAGATGAGAAATAGCTTCAACCTAAGAATTACTTTTTATTCCTCAATTCCATTTTACTAACTGAAAATATCGATTAGAAAACAACAAAGTTAGACCTCGGTGCCTCATCTATCTTCTTGTATTAAGAGGGCAGCACTAACAGAGAAGCTCCTATTAAATGTAGGTGTCATTTTTATTCCTTATGCAGTTCTCTTTATTCTGCACAGTTTCCTGAGGGGTGTGAAAATAAACATACTTAAGAGATTTCACAAGAAATCTGTAAGTATTACTTCAAGGTGATATGCTGCAATTTGATCCTCCCTGCTATCTTTTGTTCCTCCAAAATAAATCACATCTTTTATTATTGTGTCATTTATTCATATATTGGGCTTTTCATCTGTAATTGTGACTGTGTCCAACACACAAAT
This sequence comes from Ceratotherium simum simum, assembly GCF_057802395.1. Taxonomy (NCBI): domain Eukaryota; kingdom Metazoa; phylum Chordata; class Mammalia; order Perissodactyla; family Rhinocerotidae; genus Ceratotherium; species Ceratotherium simum. Next base: position 60,633,002 of record NC_141901.1, on the reverse strand, counting down.
ATCATAATTGGTATGAAAAACGTTTAAATGGAACAGCAACCAATATTGGTTAAAAGTAACAATTCTGCTGTACTGGAAGCTATATCACACATGTGGCAGAAATACAAGTAGAAAAATGATTAAACAGCAGTGCAAGACATCTAGAAGAAAAATAGTGAGGTATAAGGGGGCTGGCCCGGTGACGCAGCGGTTAAGTGCGCACGCTCTGCTGCTATGGCCCGGGGTTCGCAGGTTCGAATCCCAGTGCACACGGACGCACCACTTGTCAGGCCATGCTGTGGCGGCGTCCCAAATAAAGTGGAGGAAGATGGGCATGGATGTTAGCCCAGGGCCAGTCTTCCTCAGCAAAAAGAGGAGGATTGGCAGATGTTAGCACAGGGCTGATCTTCCTCACACACACACACACACACACAAATGAGGTATATATTTGTGACTTAGAGGGCATATAAAATGTGTGCTCTTAATTTTTAAGTGTACTGAGACAGAGATTTAGATATTGTTTTATTGTTAGTTTGTAATTTTATTAAACTGTAATCAGAGAGTGAAATTTGCATAAAATTGACCCAGTTTAGATTTTTTGTTTGAAAATTCTTTGGGACCTATTCTGCCAGCATGAAGAGAATGTGCATCCTCTCTTTTTCAGGTATAGGATCAAACTGTTTTTCTGTCAATCAATTTATTCACACACAGACATATAAAATCAAATTTTTAAATTTTCCTGTTCCACTCTTATATTGCCTCACTAATATTTTAAGGCTTTATCTAATAAGTCATTTTACTTAATTTTTTGTACAGCTGTTCTATTACTTTACTCATTTTTAACTACTTTATCTATCAGTCTCTGAGACAGATGTGTAAAAATCTCCCACTGTGATTGTGGGTTGCCAATTTATCCTTTTAATTATTAGCATTATTTAAAAATATTTCTAGTAGTAATCGTAATAACATCTTAGTGTATTGTTCTTTTTGCTGTTATAAACCTTTATTTCTATATTTGTGAAAATATTCTTTTTAAAAAGGGAGGGTTAATTTACATTAACTTATAATTTACTGGGGTAAACAGACAATGAAAATTAAAACTAATTATTTTCTTGTATTGGATAGTGACATCTGATATAAGGAAAAATGAAGCTGGGTAAAGAGATAGTGTGTGATGGCAAGCCTCTCTAAGGAGATGACTTTGGAATAGAATCCTGAGAGTGCTTGATAGATCAAATCATGTCAGTTACTGGGCAAATAGTGTTCCAGGAAGTAACTGCAAAGGTCTGGGAAAGGTAGCCTGAAAGGAAAGTTCCAGTAATGGAAAGAAGCCTACATGACTAAATTAGAGTGAACAATGGGAAGTGTGGAATAGAACGGTATTAGAGAAGAGGCAGCCAGCCGGTGTTGTCTAGTAGGTAAGATTTGGTGCCGCCATGTCCTGGGTTCATTTCCTGGTCAGGGAACCAGACCATCCTGTCTGTCAGTTCTTATACTCTGGGGGCTGCATGTTGCTGTGATGCTGAAAGCCATGCCACTAGTATTTCAAGTACCAACAGGGTCACCCATGGTGTACAGGTTTCAGCAGAGCTTCCAAACTAAGACAGACCAGGAAGAAGGACCTGGCCACCCACTTCTGAAAAAAATTTGCCATGAAAACCAGCTGAATAGCTGTGGAGCAAACCCTGTGAATAGCTAGGGAGGATTGTCTGATATAGCACCAGAAAGTGAGAGGATAGTGCAAAAAGACCAGGCAGTGTTCCGCTGTGCTATACACAGGGTGGCTAGGAGTCCGAATCAAATTGATGGAGCTAATAACAAAGAGAAGAGGCAAGCCATGCAGGGAATTAAATTTGGGTTTTAATCAATTTGGTACTGAAAGCTACTAGAGTCTGTTAAATCTGCTGTAGCAGATTTCTGTTAGTATTTACTAGGTGTATTTTCTTCCATCTCCTATTTTTATATATTCTAGGTAATTTTGTTTTGTGTGTATCTTTTAAATAGCACTTTGCAGTTTGTTTTTTTTTAATTGAGTTTTATTTTACATACAACATTGTGTAAGTTTAAGGTGTACAACATATTGATTTGATACATTACAATATGATTACCATAGTGGCATTACTATGATACATTGATACATTGATTTGATATATTGCAATATGATTGCCATAGTAGCATTATCCTCTATTGCATCACATAATTATCATTTCTTCTACTGTTGGAAACAATTAAAATCTAGTCTCTTAGCAAGTTTAATGTTTATAATACAGTTTTGTTGTCTATAATCACTGTACTATGTATTAGGTCTTCAGGACTTACTTATCTACTAGTTGCAAGTACGTACCATTAAACAACATCTCTCCTATTCCCTCACCCCCAAGCCTCTGGTAATCCCTATTTTACTCTCTGCTTTTATCATTTCAGTTTTTTTTAGTTTCCACATATAAGTGATATCATACAGTATCTGTCTTCCTCTGTTTGACTTATCTCACTTAGTATAATGTCCTCAAAGTCCATCCACGTTGTTGCAAATGGCAGCTCATGGCTGTACAGTATTCCGTTGTATAAATATACCACACTACCATGTTTATTGCAGCCTTATCTCAGCCGAGATATGGAAACAACCTAAGTGGCTGTCAATGGATGTTCTTTTGTCTAGTCTGTAATTGTCTAAATGGTTAATAAGGAGACAGAATAGAATGGTGATCAATAAAGTGTTGTCTGGATTCAGCTTTGTGACTTTGGGAAAATATACTTAAATTATCTAGGTCACAGTTCCCTCTTTTGTGAAATAAGAATAATTATAGTACTTATATGATGGGTTTTCTTGAAGAAGTAAAATATTTAGTACATATAAAGCCTTTAGAATAGTGACTAGTTTGTAGAAAGTGTTTAGTAAGTGTTAACTTTTATTATTAACTGAATTTGTTCTATTCACATTGTAATTAATGATTTTATACACACACATGCATGCATATATACATATATAAAATTATTTGTAATATATCTCATTGTGAGTTTTCTTTTCCTTTGCTTATTTTTTTCTTGCAAGTTTAGGTTGCACTAATAGATTTCTTTTAACTATTTTGTTTCCCTATACAAATTCAGAAGCCATAAATTTATTTCTCTTAGTGGTTATCTAATTAAGAATTTCTTAAAACTCTGCTTTTTAGAGATAAGGAAAGACAGAAAATGACTCCTGTTTATGAACTAGAAGTATATTGAAAACAAGCAAGCAAAAGTAAAATACCAGTGTCACCTCACTCTAGATGTCTGACAGTGACATCTAGTAGTATTTAATATATGTAATTATTGTCTCATTGAACAAATTAAAGCAACATAGAGAAAAGAATTAGGTCCCTACTTAGTGAGTTATATTTAGAATAAATAAGTGCATGAAAAGTAAGCTATTGCTTCTGTTATAATAAGTTTTGTGACATGGATTGTTGAAAATTTTCAGGAAAAAAGAATTGGGGAGAAATCACAATAAGATGGTCTTTTAGTCACTGGTTCGAGACGTTGTAGTGTATATCTTACTTACTTGAATGATGCTTTGAGAATAAATCAACTCCTTTTGCTTCCCTTGTAAAAAAGAAATTAAAATTGTAGACCCTGTCTATTCAAACTTTGGTCCAAAAGGAGGCTTCACTGCAGTGTCCATTGAGTGAGGGTACCTGGGCCAGAGAGTGTTCTGCTGTGGGGACCATAAGTGGAATGATTATTTCATTTGTTCTCTATCGGATTCACCAGGTAGACCTGCCTTAGTTGATTGGCCTATGTTAATGGGGTAAAGTAGATTAGAATACAGTTTCCTCCAGTGCTTGGATCCTCTAAGTAACTCTATTCCAAATGGAAGAAAGTCTCAAATCACCATAACTGATTTTAGTGAGAAGCTTCATTTATTAAGGAAGATTGTTTACAAGTCAGAGAAACCAATCGAAACTAGCTTAAGCAAAAGATAACCAAGCTTATTATGGGAATGCAGGGACAGGACTTGAAACTGAAGGAGAAACACCTCTTGCCATCTTTCATTTCTGCTCCTCTCTCAGCATCTGCTTCATTCTGTTCTGACTCTGTGCACTGGCTTTTCTCTTTCTAAATCCACCTGATGACAGTCCAGTTTTTTACATCTTCTCTTTTTAAAAGGCAAGCACATATTGAAAATGAAATTCCTCAGTTACAATTCTAAATTTCCAGAGAAATGACTATCATTCAGAAAATATCCTTGGACCAATTAACTGGTATAAAACCTTGTTATTTTGTGTGTATTGAAAGTAAGTCTTAGGGGTAAAAATTCTAGTTGGATGGCATTTGGCAAACAAAGAGATATTTATCTCAGAAACCAAAAATGTACTCAATAGTTCACTAGTGTGAAAGAATAACCCTCATTTCTATATGTGCATATGATTCTGGCTATTCTAGTTATGGACTTATTTCAGGGTCTGATACTTATTAGGCCCTTAAATATTAGTTATTATTAAGATAGGTTTATACAATTCAGTCCCATTCCTGTGACTGACCTAGAGAAGATAAATATCTTTACATAGGAAAAACATCAAATATGAGGACCTGAAGTATACTTCTTAAGAGGTCATTGACCCTAAATATATGTCAGTATATCTTCAATTACATATAAAATCTTCATATGGTCAATTCTCTATGAAATAATATACCGTAGTATTATCTAAACTAAGTTTTTCCTTAAAATAGTAATAGATGTTATGGAAAAGAATCAAGACAATTAGATTATAAATGCAAATATTTTTATCTAGTCTATTAACTGGAATGAGACAAAAACAAATTGCTAATGACCTTCTAGGAAAATAAAAGCTAAAACGTCTTTTCCCATTAGTTCCTTCTTGCTTACCAACCTGAAATACCTCAGTTGCCCTTTCTGGCTCATGTGCCTTATTGAAACCCCACAGCTACACTCAGCAGCTGGACTGCTCCTGAGATCTGTGCTGGTAGGTGACCCGTAGATAAGAGTGGCAGACTATTAAATATTGAAGTTTTCCAGTAAAATCTGTTTGAAAATATTTGAATAAAAAATGAATTCAACTCCCCTTTTAAAACATGTGTCATGTCTACAACTGAAAGTTTAGAAGGTGAAGAAGAGAGATTACCTGAGGAGCTGTAAATTGTCATAAGCGTTTAAAGCAGTTAAAAGTGAAAATCAAGGTAGTATAATTTCTAAATTCTTTCTTTGGCTTAAAGTCTATCATTAGGGCCAATATTTGAATCATGTATTATTGACTCTAGTTTAGAGCTATGAAATTAAATCTCTGTATATAATACATAATGTTATAGTCAGTGTATTCCACATTTTGGTCTCTTTAATTACACAATATAAAATTCAAAAGAAAGATAAGAGATTATCTAATAACCCACATATATAAAAGATGAGAAAACTAAGACCCAAAGAGGAAAAGTGATTCTTCCAAGGGCACCTTAGTAGTAGTGGCAAAACACGCTCCAGCACACAAGCCTCCTGGTTTCCACTTGTACTTTTACTGTTTCACATACCCTCACCAGGTGGTCTTTCTTTTACTTTCTTATAGGTGAATTACAGGCTTCTCATTTGTTCTCGTCTCTCAATATAAGATACTTACTGGTAGTAGAATTCACTGTTTCTGACAGCTAACTTAGCCTTGGATGAGATGGCAGCATTATTAATATTTATAAGGCTTTAGTCATAGTGCTCTGGGTATTGTTGAATTGGAGCAATTTCGTTGAAAACAAGTTGATCAACTCAAAAACTTGTTTGAAATGACAATTGGTACATTCCAAAGAATAGCCTACTCTTAGATATTTAGTTTTGTTAAAAAATTCCCTTTAATATCGAAAATCTAACTCCTAAATTTTATCCATAACAATCAATGCAGAGTAGAAATTCATTACATACTTAGATTTGTTTAAAATAGATAAAAATGCTGAAACATCCATAAATATTTGCAATGCCACCTCGTGTTTATTATCAAATTATGATTTAGGCCTAAGCTTGCTGTAAATTAAAATCCTTTCAACAAAATTGCATGTAGCTCTATCATTCAAATAATTTCACTAGCTACAGTGAACGTTGTACTATATTATTATCTGAGGATGAAAACATCTATTTTCTCTACTCATGAAGTAAATTTATATCCATAAAGAAGCTGTGACCCCTTGTTAATAAACAAGGCATGCATTCAATGAGTTTGTTGCTGAGAAAAAAAGAATTATTTCCATCACAATAATACTTTCTAGCAATTCATGTGGATGAGGTTGAAAACTGGGGACACTCAATGCCTTTTAAAAGGAACGGCAGAGGGGCATTTTACAACTAAAAATAGACAAATCTCTTTTCTTCCAAACATAAGGAAGTGTGTTCTAAAGAAGAAATTCATTTTTAAAAGCCACAGGAGCATTCTCATTTTTCCACCTGAAATACCTCTCCAATTTTTGCATTAAAATTCCATAGTTCTTGGAAAGCAAAGAAATGACTTTAAATCATGACTTATCTTACTTTTTATGTGAACCCTTTCCATTTTATTGGAAAATGAGTTTAACCTTCAGACATTCCAATAATTTATCTACATTTTATGACCAGCTGCTTCAAGACACACTTAAGATTTATCCCAAGTGCTTGTGGTCAGTCAGCAAGGCAGCACATATTTGTTGAGTATCAGATGCGTGGATAAAACTATTTTAGGCACAGGTTTAGATTTTAGGAATTATGTTTAAAAATATTTACTATGTATATTTATATTCTCTAGCCTTTAATTTCTTAGGAAAATAACAATGTTATTAGAAATGCACATGACTATATATTTAGTGAGATTAGTGATAATTATGATGTGAATAAAAACATCTTTCTTGAAACAGTGTTATCTTGGCTGTTTAATGTCAACAGCAGTCCTGGTGGATTTTTACAATTAAGCTATTTGGTGAACATCTATAAGAGACTCAGTTGAATAGAATATCACTAATTATAAACTAGCTGCTCATGAATGCATATTAACAATTTTTAATTCTTTTTCCAAATTACTTTTAGTTTTCCAATAAAAGTCTACAGAAATTTTAAATTAGGTAAAAATTTTTGTAAAAATATATAAGGATGCCCCCTTTACCCATTATATGTTAAAAAACCAGGCTTTCATTTTAAAGAAAGAAACCTCATCAAGGCTGTGACCCTATTCATGCAGTAAGGGCAGTAGCAGGACTCAGATACACATACTCACGATTCCTCCCGGCCTCGTTAGTGACTGAGGAATATGTATGTCATAAACCCAGTTGGGCTACATCAGCAACACTACATTAAGCAGCGTATACAATTTGCACATTTATGGACTGATATGCTTAGCATTTATGAAGACTCATTTTTCTATTGCCTGAAAAGAAACAATACTAATAGTGTGTGCAATTAGGAGCTCCCAAGAATAATGGAAAAATTGGTGACCTGTAACCACTTTTAGTACTGCGTGCTGCCTTGAAAACATAATGAATTCCTCCTTATTGTCTTTGCAGAATATCAATGCAGATAAATAATCTACCAGACTACTGGACTAATACAGGAGATGATGAAAGGGTGGTGACCAAGGTAGTCTCTAAAGATACAGCCTTACTTCCCTGTACATCTCCCATCCTCCAACTTACTGATGACTCCTCTTGGTAAGTTAATTCAATTTTAAAAGCATTTATTAATAATCTCCTTCTCTGATAGGTGTTACATAAATAAACAGGAGTCGTTTGTCTCCAGGAATAATAACACACACTGAGAAAAAGAGACACATAAATGAAAAAGTTCATTAGCTCTATAGAAAATACAGAGTTAAGGAGCAAAGTGAGTGGTGGAAATAACACTTAAAGAAGTCAAAGAAAAATGCAATTAGAGGAACTAGGAGAAATTGGGGAATCCTTAGAATGGAGTAGGAGCTTGGATGGATATTAATGTATGGATATAAAGGGAATGAGAGAGAGAGAGCAGATGGACAATGACTAAATCTGAGGAAGAAGGTCAGGTTGTCCTGGCCTTGCCCACAGGTGGTTTTATGCCCTTAGTTTAGATATGTAGCCCCTTCTCAGGAAAAAAATTGACACTTTGTGTATCATCACTCCTACCACAGGAGAAGACACAACAGAGAGAGTCTTGGGTTGAAGTGACCCTGGGCCAACCTTAAGGTCCTAGGCAACAGTGCAAACACAGGTGTTCTCTTTCATAGCCCCAGGAAAAGAGTTCTCCAAGAAAATATCAGCCTGAGAACAGTACAAGTTTTCCCAGGTCTACAGCCACCAATTCTCATATAACTTTTTAGCTCAACACCTCTTTATCCCCTGCAAAGAATACAGTTCTAAAATAATATCAGAATTGTAAGGATTATTAAAGGCTACACATTTCAACCCCCAATTATTAGAACAAGTGCCATGGCCACAATTGGGCATTGATTTGAATAGAGATTGTTTGATGTCACAACCTAATTCCTCTTCTGTGATGACTGTTTTCTCTCTTGCTTGCTCTCCTACTTCCCTTGTTTCAACTTTAACCACTCTCTGATCTCATCCTAACCACCTCTTATTATGCTTCTATTTTCTTCTGGTTCTAAGCACCCTCCTGGTTTCACATTCTTCTTATCTAACCATGAATTGCTAGTTGACTTTATTAATTACTCTCTTGTGAGCTTTCTCAAGTTCTTCCATCCGCTCTCCTTTTATCTATAATCCTGGATCAATCTAAACATTCAGCTTCTCCATACCTACACAGTTGGCAAGTGTGCGTGCAAGAACCCACAAAACTGTGCATATTGCTGCAACTACAAAAAGACGTGGTTTTCAATTTCCAACAGATCCTCAGTATCTGTGTTTCCATTTGTCTTGGGTCAACTCCATTTCCTGTTACCCAAATTTGCTGTATGGAAACTTACTTGTTTTTAAGTATCCTACTGTACCTTTAGATCAATTACTTTCAACAACTGATATGATCTCCTACAGCATATACAAGAGTGAAATCACCATGTAGGAGAATCCTCAACTTAATGACGTGTAATCTCATGATTATCCATTAAATACCTATTCTTACTTCTTTCCTCCCATCTCAGAAATGGTATTACCTCTAATTTTTTTCCTGAATTCTATTTCTTCTTAGCTGTTTGTTGGTTTTGGCCCTTCAATTGTTTTCTATATCTACAGCATATTTTTCTCTAGAAGCGTCTTTTCTTCAGCCTATTTATCTATTCATTTCTTTACAATTTCTTTTAGCTGCTATATCCTCTACACTAAAAATTGAAATTACTTCCTGAAATGCACATACCAACTTTTGGGAAATCCACAATTTCCATATGATTTATCATCCAAAAAGGGCCACAGTTGAGACTGAAAGAAGGGTGATATTAATAAGTAAAGCCAGAACTGTCCAGAGCAAAATGAGATGTATGACCATCTAAATAAGGAACTACCTAACCCCACCTTTATATTACAAATGATTAGACTATGAATGGATGCTTGATTTGCCTTGGGGGGCAGGAGTGGTTGGTAGAACACCTTGGGTCGAATTTTCGCAATTATTTCTAAAACAAATCCACAATGTTACCACATTTTCCGGTATTTATTGATTAAATCGCAGAATAAATGTAGGGTGACTCACGTATCAACTGGCACCTAAAAATTCTGTATATGGTAGTAAAGCTACTCACTTTATAAGAAATAAAAGCCTCATTCATTTTTGAAGAGTTTTAAAATATTTTGTTTGAGGAAATAATCTAGGATATCCTATTTGTGTACTGGAATACAAAACAATGATTAGATCTGAAATTAACAGCAAATTTTATTCTTTTCTCTTTCTGGATGGGTAGAAAGGGAGCCATATCTAATGTAATTCCTTAATTAATTTGCATCCCATTTCTGCTTGTTCTCAAGCTTAAGTCTTATCTTTAAATTGTCTTACCATTGTATAAGATTATTTTACTGTTAGTTTGGGTTCCTGGACCCGATTTCAGTGTGTGGGGTCCCCACATAAAACAAGCAGTGGTCTGACACTAGCTGAGTGTCCTAGAATTCAGCTCAATTCTGACACTATTTACTGAGTGATAGCATCACGTTCCACAGGTTAAGGGTTCAGGTCTATAAGACTGCCCCCTCCCCATCTATGTCAGACATCAGTAGCAAATCCAGGATGTTACTTGTGCTCCTTGACCAACCAGCTATAAGTCAGAGGTTCACATGACTCTCTCCGTGGGTTTGATTAATTTGTTAGAGCAGCTCACAGAACGCAGAGAAACATTTTACTTACTAGATTACTGGTTTATTATAAGAGGATATAACTCAGGAACAGCCAGATGGAACACAAGCATAGGGCAAGGTATGAAGACAGGACATGGTGCTTCCTTACTCTCTCCAGCGTGCCGCTCTCCCCAAATCTCCATGCCCAAAGGTCTCAGAGCCTGGCCAGTTGACAACTGATCCAAACTCCACACCCTGTCCCCTCCCTGGAGGTCAGGGGCATGGCACTAGAAATTCCAACCCTCTAATCACATGGTTGGCTCCTCTGGCAACCAGTCCTCATTCTTAGGTGCTTTCCAAAAGTCACCTCATTAACGTAACAAAAGACACCTTTATCGCTCTCACCACTTAGGAAATTCCAAGGGTTTTATGAGTGTGTGCCAGGAAAAAATGAAGACCAAATTCTTGTAATAAATCACAATATCACACCATTTATATAAAATTTTATTTAGTACTGTTTATATGGGAAATCTAATTTCTCAAGGAAAACAAATTACCTCTTGTAGTAGATTTTTTTTAAAAGCTCTATATGTCACTTATTCACAGAATGATCACACACATTCAAAGAAAAAAGCAGAAGAAATTACCTATTTAAAAAACTTTAGTTTATTTTTGTGTCTCCAATCAATCAGTATGGTGTTAAATGCAAGAAAGGTTTTTTGACATCACACATTTACTTTAAAATAAAAATACATATTTTCACATTAACATATTTATATGTGTCATGTTGTAGTTAGTACCAAGAGAGATCCACAATATTACCTCTTTTTCAAGTCAGCGCTGATTAATTGATTAACTTGAAGAATATATGCAGGGTGAAATCTATACATATATATGTATATATATATAAAACTATTTAAATTAATATATGTATATATACATATATAAGTATACATGTATTAATATAAGAATAAAATATAAGAATACATATATGTATTAATAGAAGAATATATGTAGAGTTATATGTATGTTTAGATTTAAATATACTTAAATAAATGTAATTTAAATTTCTCCCAAAATTAAGGGTTAGAATTGATTTTGAGTAAACACAAGTCTAAAGTAGAATTCAGAAGAATATTAGATTTTAGAGTATTTTTCCCCTTAGGAAAGCTAGGTATTTATTGCTGTCCATAAACCTTGAGTACTATGTTATCATTAAATTAATAAGTGATTATTATTATATTGATGTTACATACTCTTCTGGGCACAGAGTGTAATATCTGGCTGTATGATTGGATTTTGAAATGCTAATTGTTGCAAGTTAGTATGCAGAATAAATTAGATCTGTCATCAGTGGATTTTTCATGCATGCTACGCTAGATAGTTTAAATCTAAAGACTGAGCATTATATCTAGAAGGTATAGCAGTGTACTACAGGTGGTGGTCTATGTGAGCAGCTTTTGCTAGAGAGATAGACCATGTTATAATATGGGGGTTCAAACAGATACGTAGAACGTTATAACACGAAATCCTAAGAGAGGTACAGTCGCTAACAAAGGCAGCTTAAAGGAGTCTTTGCCTGAATCCCAGTGTCCTTTCACTCCCAACAGCCAGTACTTGCTGCTCCTTGTTGGTAGGCTGACTTTGGGCTTCACATATCCATTTTTCCTGCATGCAGAAGAGCTGGAGATGCCTGGGAGTTAATGTCTCCCCAGACATGGCATTTAACCAATGACTGAAAGATAAAAAGGTATAAATACTTCAGGTTTCTTGTACACTAAGGAAAAGTTTCAGCTATAACATACACTGTCTCCAAATTTCTCCTGTATTGTTGAGCCAAAGGTAACATTCATAAACATAGCTTAGGGGGGTTCCCTTGCTTGGACTCTCTCTTTTCCCAATCCCCCTTCCCCATTCTCCTACCAATTTTCCCTGGGAATACTTTCAAATTATTCTCTTTCACATCAATCCTTCTCTCAGGTTCTGCTTCTGGAGAACCCAAATTAAAATACTGTTTATGGTGAAGAAAGAAAAGAGGGCAACGGTTGGGAAAAAAAGACATAATTCTAGTTCTAGTGGAACAAATGATACTCATCAGGTTATTAAAATTGTTTAAGACAGAGAAGGTGAAAAGGTTAGGAATCAGATGCCAGAACTGGAGTACAAGGGACAAGGAAGAAGATTATTAAGTAAGTATCTTAAAACCATATAGTGAAAAGCAGCAGAACGTACATTGAGAAAAATTAATCCTGATTTTCTTTTTGAGATTTACAACAGCAATATCATCACATTGAAAAACTTACAATTTCTCATGGATAGAATGAACAATGGTGAGTTAGAAGAAGGAAAACCTATTGACCTAGTTCTTAGCTGTGTAGAGAATTTTCAATTTCAAATGACAAGAAATATGGCTTTTAATGAACTTGAACAAAGATGGATGGAATCTGAGGTCAGTGAAAATGCAGTTTTGGATCATATATAGTTCATAATTCCTGGAGAATGTCCTTGTTTTGCTTTTGTTTCACCATTTGCAGTTGTTGCAAATATTGATGAAAAAGACTTTCAAACAAGACAAATTGTACAGCCACTCTTCCTAACATGATAGAAGTGGTTTCTGGAATCTTGGAACAAAATGTGTTAATGTTTCTGTCAAATTTTGGTACTGTAAGTTTTTACCTTGGCTACAACTCAATACAGGATTTTTTTCCTACCATGTTCATGAAGCCAAACCCAAACTGTAATGGCATAAATTGTAGGAAGCAGCAGGAAGAATATAAGAAAAAGATAATGACACTCCCCAAACAGGAAGTTGATTGGAAGAAATAATACATGAAGATAATGAGAGGAGTATTGAATTGGTATCTGAGATTTCAGAAAAAGAACTAAAAATTCTTCAGGTCCAGTTCCTGACTTATGTGTAGGAAATACAGTGGCAGGAAAATTCTGCAGCTGAAATGAAAAAACTCTGATGAATGAAATCAAAGAAGAACTAAATAAATGGAGAGATATTCCATGTTCATGGATAGGAAGACTCAATATCATCAAGATATCATTGCTTCCTAACTCGATCTATAGATTCAATGTAATCCCAATCAAAATCCCAGCAAGTCATTTTATGGATATGGGCAAACTGATTGTAAAGTTTATTTGGAGAAGCAAAAGACCCAGAATAGCCAACACAATATTGAAGAAGCACAGAATTGGAGGACTAACACTCTCTGTCTTCAAGACTTACTATAAAGTTATAGTAATCAAGTAAAGGTGGTATTGGTGAAAAAACAGACAAATAGACAATTAAAAGGTCGGTAGTTGCCAGGAGGTGTGGAGGGGGTCTGGAGAGAGAGATGATTAGGTGGACCACAGAGGATTTGTTTTTCTACATTTGCCCTTCGTTCTCCAAATTGTATCCCAAGATCACCTGGACCAGAATAGTGTGACTGCTTGTTAAATGCGCAGAAACTTGGGCCCTACCACAGACCTTCTCAACTAGAATCTCAAGTGCATGATCCTCATAATTGGCATTGTTTTAAAAAGTGCCCGAGTGTTCATGAGACACAGTAACATTTGTTATATTTGCCCTAGAACTCAAGGCTAGACTGTTGGGTTTTAATAACCTCAATTTGTCCATAGGATTGCAGAGCCACCTCACCACCAGGTGACCAGGCAGGGCCAGGGAGATGCAATGATAAAGAAGTTAACCATTGAACTTAAAAACTACACATGTGTATATTAACAACTAGAATACAAAATGTGTTCTATCAGAAGTGGACTATGAGCTATAGTCTGATCAGCCCACCAAAGAGGAAATTTCCAGCTCTGACTTTCTGGGTGAAAGGTGAGAAAAGGCTGCAGAAAGGAGTAGCATTTGAGTGGGGCTTGAATAGTGAGTGGGATTTTGATATGCATATGTTTCTGTAGGGAGAAAGGTATAGGAGAAACGATATTATAGACCAAAGTATTAATGGTTAGCCAGGCACAAAGTGACACAATGTACCAGTGACACAATACACATGTCAACATCCTAGTGTATGAAAGGCTTTGATTCAAGATGAAGATTAAAATGAAGCAGGTGCTATGTACACTCTCGACTATAACCCTTGAAAGTGTTACGTAATCTCAAGTGTTACAATTGAGTGTGAACCTTATATTGCAAGTAATAGCACAAAGGGATATGTTTTGATTATAATATTTTACGTAGATGTTACTAATCAACCGTCAGCAGGTTGTGAATTTTGAGTTATTTTTGGTGTTATCAGTTGTGTAGACATAAATGGGGACACATCAGATAAATTGTGGCTTTGGAGCAATTATTAACTTGTCTGTATTTAGCTCTGATATTTTTGTAACTTTAGAACAATTTTTTAAAAAACATGCAATACATACACTCCCATTGCAATGTTAAGAGATACAATTATGTAGCATAATATGTTCTAAATTGTGTTCCTCAGAAAACATGTAAATAGGTGCTGTGGGTTGGATTATGCACCCTCCTCCCCTCAAATATATGCTGAAATCCTGGCCCCAGTACCTCAGAATGTGACCTTGTTTGGAAACAGGGTCTGTATAGATGTAATCAAGCTAAAATGAGGGCACTAAGCTGGGCCATAATCTGATATGACTAAAAGGAGAAATTTGAATGCGTGTGAAGATGGAGGTGGAGATTGGAATTACGCTGCCACAACCAAGGAACATCTGGGGCTACTGAAAGCCAGAAGAGGCAAGGAAAGAGCCTTCCTTTGCAGGTTTCACAGGAAGCATGTCCCTGCCAACACCTTGATTTCAGATTTCTAGCCTCCAGAACAAAATTAAATAAACTAAACAAATTTCTGTTGTTCTAAGACATTCAGTTACGGTACTTTTTGTTACAGCAGCCGTAGGCAATGAATACAGTAGATATTGATGTGGGAAAATAGTTTCATGGTTAAAACAGAGTGAGCAACATACTTTCACACACAACTAAACAGAACTGAAGGATATGTCAGTGATTTCACTGTATTAACCTTTATTTTGATGCTCCTAGAGAGGAACTATTGCAAAAAATGTTTTCTAAAAATATTTGTTAGTGGAGTAAAACTTTTTCTATGGAAAAAACTGCTCTATGGAACATAATTCGGGAAATGCAGACATAGATTGTCTGAATTTAATAATCCCCATAATACTTAGAAAACTCAAAGAAAATCATTCTCCCCCAGGTTGAGTCAATGAACCTTTTCATTCTGCTTCATTCTTTAGCCTTAATATACGTTTTCCTTAAATGTTCTCTGAGGGCCAGTTGTGCTCTCGAGTGTGAATCTCAGCCTGTGAAATTTTTGTTGAAAGTATAATTTACAAAATCAGATGCTCAGATTGACAAGAACATCTGTGAGAACATAATACAACATTAGTTTCAAGAATCTGCCTGCCAGGTAAACATAAATCAACATCAAATACAACAATTCAAATATTTAGTTGGGCACGATTCATACTAAACATGTTTCTTCTTGAATTTTGCATGGAATAAGCAAAATAGCAATATTATATATTTGAAACTGATAATTTGGAAAAAAAATCTTCTAAGACAGTTATATGATTATGTCTTTATAATACACTGAAATATAATGTGCATTACTAGACATTCAAATTTAAGCAGATCTTATTTTTATTTTGTCTTTTTCATTATTTGCTGTCAAAGAATGTTACTTCTTTATCAAACCCACTTCCTCTTCCAACTGGGCATATAGCTTATATGGCCATCAGATTGAGTGCTAGCCCATGAAATGTGAATGAAAATGTTGTAAACCAATTCAAGTCTTAGCCGTTAAAAACGTATCTAGAATGTTTCCAGAATGATCACAATTCCAGGATGATCTTGGAAACTGTGCGTGAAAATGGTTGATTCACACTGTGGAAGGAGTCAGAAGTCTTGAATCATCATTTGGAGAAGAAGTGCTGACTTAGAACACATTTATCACACTTAGGCACAGTTTAGGTACTGACAGTTCAAGTATATCTGTTGTAGCACCTGGTATTACTTTAACTAGAACCCATGTTATTTTTTTGTGACATACTGAGATCTATTTAGAATTTTGATGTTTCTTTCTAAATTCACTTTTTTTTCAATTTATTCAGTGATATTTATTGAGCACTTACAATGTGTCAGATAAATCCTTGCAGATAAGGAATAAAAACAAAAAACAGATAAAAATATTCCTGAAGTTTCCATTCACTGGGGGTTAGCGGAACTGTCACGGAGATAGAACAAGGTAAACAAATACGCAAAATATATAGTAAATCAGTGCTATATAAAATATAGTAGAATCATAAAATAGGGCACTGTGCTGAAAACAGGGATGGGAGGAAATATTACAGTTTTAAATAGATCGGTCATGTAAATCTTGTTAAAAACATGGGAGAAAGAGGAAACTATTTAGCTATCTGGAGAAAAAGTTTTTATAAAATATTAAATACAAGGGGTAAAATTTCTAGGGAGAGGGTATGCCAGATATGTTCAGGATAAGCAAAGATATACATAGACATGAAACAGAGTAAGTTACAGAGAGAATAGTTAAGAAGTGAGAGGAAAGCAATAAAAACTAAACATCCCAGGACCCCGCAGGCCATTGTAAATTAAGGACAATGGCTTTTACTCTGAGGAAAATAGGAAACCATTAGAATGTTTTGAGAAGGAAACGTCATGTATATCTAATGTTTTACAATATTACTCAGGCAGCGTTGTTGAGACTAGGCTAAAAGGGTAAGAGTATAAGAGAGGAGACCAGTTATGAGTCTAATGAAATACTCAAGCAGGAGATGATGGTAACTTGGACCATGATCTTAACTGTAATTTAATAGTAAAATTTTGAATATATTTGAAGGTAGAGATAATAGGATTTTCTAACAGTCCATATACAGGGTATAAGAGAGAAAAAAAGAGCCAAATACGCTTCCAAATATTGGCCTGAGTAACTGGAAGAATGGAGTAGCCATTTACTAAATGGATCAAACTGAGGGAAAATCAAGTTTGATAGAGGAAGATTGGGAGTTCAATTTTGGACGTGTTAGTTTTGTACGTGTTAAATTTGTGTCATCTATAAGACATCCAACTGACATAGTAGAAGGCATTTGAAATTATGAAATTGACGTTCAGGGGAGAAGTTGGGGCTTGAGATATCAATTCACAAGACAGTGCATAGAGGTATTTAAAAACATGAGGTTGGGGTGTAACCAGTGAGGTAAGTGCAAAACCAGGAGATTACTATGTAATAGCATCCCTGGCATATTTGACCCCCAGAGTGGATAATTTTAAGACTTTATTTTTAGAAAAGTTTTAGGTTTACAACAAAATTGATAGAAAAGTACAGAGATTTCCCATATACTCCCTGCCCCACACATGCATAGCCTCCTCTATTATCAATATCACTCACCAGAATGGTACATTTGTTACAACTGATGAACCTAACATTGACACATTGCCCATAGTTCATAGTTTACCTAAGAGGGCACTCTTGATTTTGTACATTCTATGGGTTTGGACAAATATATAATGACATATATCCATCAATATAATACCATACAGAGTATTTTCACTCACCTAAAAATCCACTATACTCTGCCTATTCGTTTCTCCCCACGCCCCTACTCCTGGAAACCACTGACCTTTCACTCTCTCCATAGTTTTATCTTTTGTAGAATGTTATATAGTTTGAATCATACATATGTAGCCTTCTCAGAATGGGTTCTTTCACTTAATAATATTCATTTAAGTTTCCTCCATGTCTTTTTGTGGCTTGATAGCTCATTTCTTTCTAGCACTGAATAATATCCCATTGTCTGGCTGTACCACAGTTTATTTATCCATTCATCTACTGAGGAGCATGTTGGTTCCTTCCAAAATTTGGTAATTATGAATAAAGCTGCTATAAACATCCATGTGCAGGTTTTTGCGTGGACACAAGTTTGCAAATCCTTTGGGTGGATACCAAGGAGTGCGATTGCTGAATTGTATGGTAAGAGTATGCTTAGTTTTGTAAGAAACCGCCAAACTGCCTTCCAAAGTAGCTGTACAGTTTTGCATTCCCACCAGCAATGAATGAGAGTTCCTTTTGCTCTACATCCATACCAGCATTTGATGTTGTCAGCGTTCTGGGTTTGGGCCATTCCAATAAGTGTGTAGTGGTATTTCATTGTTGTTTTAATTTGCATTTCCGCGATGACATATGATGTGGACCATCTTTTCATATGCTTATTTGCCGTGTGTACATCTTCTTTGATGAGGTGTCTGTTAAGGTCTTTGCCTCATTTTTTAATTGGGTTGTTTGTTTTCTTATTGTTAAGTTTTGAGTTCTTCGTATATTTTGAATAACAGTCTTTTATCAGAAGCATCTTTTGCAAATATTTTCTCCCAGTTTCTGGCTTGTCTTCTACTTCTCTTGATATTGTCTTTTGCATAGCAGAAGTTTTTAATGAAGCCTGGCTTATCTATTATTTCTTACATGGTTTGTGACTTTGATGTTATATCTAAAAAGGTATTACTATACCCATGGTCATGTAGATTTTCTTACATGTTGTCGTCTAGAAATTTTATAGTTTTGTTTTTTACATTTAAGTCTATGATCCATTTTGAGTTAATTTTTGTGAAGGATATTAGATCTGTGTCTAGATTCACATTTTTGCATGAAAAAAGCTCAAACAATTCTGATTGTCACAAGTTTACTCTGAGAAGGAAGGCTTATAGCTGAGTCTGTGTGTCGAAGGCTGAAAAGGTGCTAACTTGAAGATTAAATATAAATTATTAAAATTCTACAGTAACTACAGCAATTCTTAAACATCAGCATAACAAAATACCTTTTTTTCCAGAAAAGGATATTGTTGATGAATTGTGACAATAAAAATAGGGCATTTTAGTAAGTTGTATTATTATTTTTAACTTCTCTATGGACAATGCATAACCTTTCTGACTGAAACCGGGCAAACAACTCCCTCTTGGAAATCAGAGGTGTGGTTTATGAAAGTCAAATGAAAAGATTATTTTAAAAAGGAGGTAGCAATCAACTATGTTGAATTCTGCTGATGGTTAATTACAACGAACACTGAAATGAGCACTGAGAATTAACCTCTGTAATTGCCTATACGGAGGTCACTGGTCACCTTGACTAGGGCAACTTAGGTTGACTTGTGTGGGGGAAAGATTGCCCAAAGAAGAGAGTACGAAGAAAAAGAATTAGATTCATGAGAATACTCAATTTATGAGGAGTTCTTGCTCTAAAGGAAGAAAAGAAATTAATTAACAGCAGGAGAGGATCTAAAGTGGAAAAATACTTTTAGAGATAGAAGAGATAGTGTGTTTTCTTGCTCAGGGGAAATCATTCAGCAAGGAGGAGTAAAAGAGAGGAGTAAAGACAACAGGAGAGAGAGAGAGAAAGAGAGAATAAAATTATAAGATAAGTGATGGATCTATTGATCAATTGGACGGGATTGAGTTAGCAGAGTTGGATTTCACAAAGGTTGGGCTTTTGCCAATGGAGGTAATTGGATAAAAGATGCAAGAGATTTCAAGGTATATTCTGGAAAAGATGAAAAAAAGGACATAAGGGCAGTGAGAGACAGTGAAAAAGTGGTAGAACCCACGAATAAATAAATACTATATAACTTTACCCCTGGTTAAATATTTTTATATAATTGAAGATTTAAATAATGGTGGAGGTAGATTTCTCTAAAACTTAGAGGGCATGTTATTTATATGGGAATAAAAATATGTAGGTCTTTTCTCTAATGAACTTATTGTGTAGAAAAAACTCACCATTAAAATCCTGAAATGAGGCCCATTTTAAGGGAAAAAAGTTATGAAAATTATTCTCTTCTTTAAGAAACATTAAATAGCAAATCACCATTAATACATTTATTCAAATAATTAACCAAAGCCTACTTCATTTCAGCAAGTATGCTACACATTGGAGACAAAAAGACAATTAAGTCATCTTACTGCATGTGGAATAAAACAACTCATCTTCCACTTAAAGTAAAAGATGCTAGGATAACCTAATATAATAGGTGCTGTGAAAGCAAAGGAGAGATAGCTAAACCTTATCAGAATATAGCATTTAAAGAAGGGTTCCTGGAGGAATTGAAGTGTGGTCCAGCAGAGCAAGCAAAGATGGATGAGAATGTTCCAGGCAGAGGAACTGAATGGGGGAAATCATGACGGCGTGAGACGCACACGATGGAAGCAGGGAACAAATTCAGTGTGAATGGAGGGAAGGACACTCATGGGTGAACCGTAGGACGAGAAGCCGGCTGGAGAGAGATAAGCCTCAGTGGCTAATATGCACAGATTAGAGAAAGCCAGTTTGCATCTTGAGGTTATAGATGACATTTATACATGTCTTCCCTACTGTAAAATGGGCCAATGAACACCAGAAAGATAGGAAAACATTTCTTCTAAAGTAAGAGTAATTATCTCCGTTTAATAGACAAAGAGGAAAAAAAACCCAACTAACCAAATATTATAACCTATATGTTATTTTTCTATGAAATTACAACAGAAACAAATAGATTACCACATTCTCTTATTGAGGAGGCCACATACTTAATTCTTAGAAATTGTAAGGCTTATGAATTTGTTGCTAGGTAGTCCTAAAATAACTTTCAGATACCCTGATTCCATTGATGAAAGGTCAGGGTCTGTCAGCATGTTCTCCATCAAGCTGAGGAAGGCAGAATTGAAACATTCCTAATATGCTGGAAATAAAGGCAATGGCCTGATTTTACCTGCTGGCAGCCAAAGTCCTTCAGTAGATTGGTGTTTGTCTTCTCCTGGGAAATCACCAGAATGCAACTGCCCTCATCAATGTTCCTCTCCTGCTCCTCTTTCCTACTGCCACGACTTAGTGACAGGCCTCCGGAAAGACGGTAATGTAACAGGACTGTTACAGAATTAAAGTCCAGGCTGTTTCCATGAAGCAATGTATTCAGTTAGATGTTCTGCCTGCTGCAGTAAAATAACTTGGAAACAAAACACTGATGGTGTAGGAAACAGTCTCAAACTTGATAGGCCAAGAAGCCAAGGTGTTCAACTTTGCAAGCATAATATTCTTTCATAAAAAATAAAAGAATATGGAAATATTGCTAATATTTCTTTGTAGCCCAATAGGTGATGAATCTAATAATTTTTTTAATAAAAGATCACAATTTATATTTTTTGGATTTTAAAAAATGATACTACTTTCAAAGTATGATAATCACTTATTAAATGTACTAAATATAATGAAACAGAAAAGTAGCATTAAAAACAACCCTAGCTTTAAGAACTTGTTCTTATTAAAAGATTATAAGTTCAAGGGGTGAAAATCTGGCACTCTTGAATTCCTCCTGCACACTGATTTTCATCAGACTTACGCTTCTATCGTAAATAATGCTCATTAGGTATTCAAAGAGAAAAAGAAAAGAGAAAGCCAAGACACTTTAGAACAAATTCTATTTTTTTTTTTATTTTTTGTTTCAAATCTTTATGGAAGTCTCGGGTGACAGTTTCTGACCATTTATCCACATTCATGTATCTGAAACCAAAATCATGGGAATGACTATTCAAAAGGCCTCTCGGTGTGAAAACATTTCATAGTCAAAGGAGATATGTGTGAAAGTAAAGACAATGAGCCAGGTCAACTTCAACTTCAAATATTTCTCAGATCTCACACATTTATTCTGTAGACTCAGCACTTGCAGAGAAAGGTTAAATTTCCTGTGGATAGCCTCTTTTTTTAGACTTTCTGTCAGTACTTGGAGAATTACAAGGAAACTTCTTTCAAAAAATTTGAAAGGTGAATATAAGAACATCCTCGAAAAGTTAAATTGTAAAAATAATACATTAATATCCAAGCAAATTTATCTCAAGGAAGCTAACTTTCAGGTTTATGAGAATTGACTATTCTTGTTAAATTTATACAACTAATGAAAAAATAGTGAGGAGAAGGGGAAAAATTGAGGGGTGGGGATGAGTTGATCAACCTTGGACTCCATAGAAGATGGAAAATAAGTGAAGTAAAAGTCAAAAGTTCTCAGCCAAGCCCTGATGGGGAAGAGAGCTAACCCTGATGGAGAGGACAAAGACTAGAGGTTTCAGGGCTAACGGTACGGCTCTTTGTGTCACAGAGACACATATGGAGATGCAGGCATTTTGAGTGTTTCCAATTTGATCGATTAGATCAGTCCAAAGTGAAATCCTTTATAAGGTTGCCTTATTTAATTTATCTTGCTCTAATAATATCCTCACCAAAAAAATTTTCTGATTATCAGTTAGACTTCCACACTGGCTGAAATCAGTATTTTTCACCCATATGACAAATTTATTTGAGACTAACCATAAACACATAAAATTTCTGGCTTAATACATCAGTCTCTTGGCAACACTTAATATGAGTCTGTTTCAGAAAGATAATGATTATTGAGTTTCCTAAACTAAAGGGCAGACCAAGGGCTAAGTTAAGTAATCTTATGGTAATAAGATACCTAAGATAAGATAAATCATAGGCTAAGATAAATAATCCAAATTATAAGACCTTTTTGTAATAGTATGCCAGATATCTCCAGCAACAACTTTACTATGTACGGACCCAGTTATTTAATTTTTATTTAAATGTTTGACTTTCAAAGCTCATTCAAAATAATAAGGTATTATTATTATATAGAGAAATGACAAAAATAAATTATTATTTCAGTTATGGAAATTTTGTTAAAAAATTATGAGTGAAAGAAAAAATATATTTTACAAAAAGGGAAAGATTTTCAGTTGTCACCAATTACATAACACACGATCTTTCTAATAATATCAATGATCAATGGATTCAAAATTTTAAAATTTGCATATTTTTGGTTCAGATGAATTGTGCAATATAAGAGACACTGACCAGTTAATAATTGGAGCATGTTTTTACTCAAATTTACATTTTCATCTGTCAAAGAAAAATTACTGCTAGATTAAAGATTGTGTTTCAGATTTATTGGAATTTTGAAAGAAGAGACTAATGATTACCTTGTTGCTTTATTGTATTCTATGATACATATTCAAAATATTTGTGCTTAATTTTCTGAAGTAAAAGGTATAAAAAGTGTCAGGGCTATAGTTGTTAACATTTTTCAGTGTATATATGCAAATGTTATGGAAAATCACCAGTTTTTGGAACCATTGAAACATAACAGACAATGTATTCACTGATATTGTGTCTGTTGTCAATATTCATTGGTTGAGTTGTGAAGAGTTGTACAAAGATTTAGCATGCTGTCAATTCAAATTCAAGATTTTTCATGAAACAAGACAAATGCTTGCCAATTATTTAATAATCAAGACAAAAAATGACAGTGATTTATGTTTTCTCACTTATATCATACTGCATATAAAGAAGAAAATTTGAAGCACCAATGAAAAAGAAAGCTTATTGTGATCTAGCAGGACAGGCTGAGTTATGTAATATAAGAGACACCATTGAAATTGAAAACATACATAAAGTAATCAATAATAATAATTCTATGCATTTTTTCTAGCATGAATCAATATGAAAAACATTATTCTTGTAATCCACAGAGTCATACACTTTGCCTGTAGTAACAAGAAGAAAAATTCTAAGAGACTTTTTTCAATATTGATAAAGTTAGAATTGCCCTTTAGCTTAGGCAACACTCTTTTGAATTTGAGGAAAATAACGTGAAGCTAACGAATTAGAGAAGTTGTGCGACTCGGACATTTGTAGTTTTTAAATGGATATGCTTTTACTTCAAAGCCAAATAAATTCTTCTGAAAAAATGAACCAGTTTTGTATAAAGGATGCAGATATTAAAAGAACACGCTATTTTTTTGGTACTTTACACATTTGGAAAAACTTGGGTATATGAATCTACTTTTTTAATTGTAAATTTTATGAAACCTATGTGTATATTATGTATTTCCAATAAAAATGCAGTCTTAGTTGAGATATGTTATAATTATAAAATGAACACTGAATTTTAGAGTTAGAAAAATGTGTGTAAAATGTCTCAATAATTTTTATGTTGTTGAAGTGATAACACTTTAGATATATGGTGTCTAATAAAATATGTTAATAAAATTAATTTTATTTATTTATTTTTACTTTTAAATGTGGTTGTTAGAAAAATTTAAGCATATGATTTACATTACAACACTACTGGGCAGCACTGATAGTACCGCTGTCTCTCTTCCAGTCTTACTTTGAACCAGTTGTGTAAATTTTATACGCTGCAGCCAAATTTTTGGCATTTCTGCATCTTTTATCTCCAAATAGATTGTAAGTGCATGAAGGTCAGGGATTCATTTCTCTGGAGATCATGCATACTGTGCTCAATCAAGCAATACTTGTTGAACTGATTTGCACAGCGGATATGATTATCAGATAGTGGTGAGAGCCATGGTTCCCTAAAGGATATTAAAAGCATGGAAAAAGGAAGAAGAAGGTGAAATTTAAGTTTAGATGCAGAAGTTTTACCTATGCCTGGCATAGACAATGTCAGTGTGTCAAACTTTTAATTGGACTAGTGCTTCCATTTATTCATTAAACAAGTATACATTAAACTCTACCGTGTTTCCAATATGGGATATATTCAACATTCAGTAGGTCGTAATATCTTTCCTGATTAATTTTATCCTCTAGTAGAGGAAACAGACAAATAAGTAGATTCAATACAGTTTGATACAGCCATTTTAAAAGTATACAAAGTGCATTAATGAATCACACAAACACAAAATAATTAATTTATACTGAATAGAATAAATTGAACACCTTGGGAACACTTAATTAAAGGAGAGAGACAGGGAAAGAGAAATTCATGAGGGAGGCTAAGAAATAGTGGCCCAGGAGGAAGGGGAAAAACTGGATGGTGTTGTCAAGAAAGCTAAATGCACAAACTGTTTAAATTAAAAGAATTGACAAAGTGTAAACTGATGAAGCTAGAGCAAGTAATATAAGAATTGAAACTTTCCCATTAGATTTAATAACAATGAGGATTGTCTATGTTACTAGACAGTTTGTGTAAGGTGATTGGGACAGAAGCCAGACAGCAGTAGATTGAGGAGAAAAGAAGAAATATAAAAATGAGACAATGAGTAAGGACAACTTCGTCAATAAGCTCAACGTGAAAGAGAAGAAAGAGAGAAAGATTGCTAGTTAAAATGGGACATGAGGTTGAGAAAGAGCTTTCTTGAGATATAACCATTTTAACTCAAGAAGGGAAAGAGCCAGCAAAAATGGAAATCATGAATAAACAGAAGTGAAAAAAGAAAATTTATGGGACAAGATTCCTGAAGAATTTAGATATTTTGATATACAGACATTCAGCTCAGAAAAGAAAATGTAGAGGAAGATATAAGTAAGGGAGTTAAAAAGTAGATAATACTGAATTTATGACTCTCATAATTAATTTAAAAAGAGTAAGAGAGTAGAGAGGCTAAGATCAAGAATCAAGGCACTCCAACACTTACAGGTTTGATAAAGGAGGATAAATCATCAAAGGAGAGTGGAAAGAACCATCTAGTAAAGTAAGAAAATAATCAGGATACTGTGGTGTCATGGAAGTCAATGGATAGTTTTAACAGATGATTAGACACAACAGAAGAGATAATTATTGCATTGGAATACATATTAGAAAACCAAAAGAAAACCCTGAGAATGAAGCCCAGAGAGTCAAAACAAAGGAAAATACAGAAGAGAGGTAAAGAGGCATAGAGGAATAACCTGAGAAAGCCTAACATACGTATAATTAGAATCCTAGAAGGAAGGGAAAAAGAGGGGACCAGAAGCACTATATGAGTCAATAATGGCTGATAACTTTTCAAAACCCTAGGAAGATATTAAGCCTATAAACCTAGAGCAGGACAAATACAAAAGAAACCAAACAGGCATATTGTTGTAAAACCGCAAAAGTCAAAGTCAAGGTGAAAATTGTAAAACTTGCCAGAGAAAAATGATAGAGTACTCAAAAAGAGCAGATTTACATCGATATCAAGCTTCTAATTAAAAACAAAGGAAGGCAAAAAACAATGGAATATACCTCAAAATGCTGAAAAAGAATTTTGAGAACCTGCAACCTAGAATTCAGTGAAAAGATTCTGCAAAATTTGAGGTAAAATAAGATTATTTTAAGATAAAAACTGTATGTCCTTCAGGAACAATGATAACTTAAAAGGAAGGATGTGCAGAAAAGAACAAAGGGCAACAATGAAAAAAGACTAAATATGGAACTCAATCTAAATTACTTATAAGCAGTAGTAAACATGTCTTGTGAAGATTAAATGCATATAGAGAATTCAAATACAAGCCCTAAAACAGATAAATTGGATGGTACATAAATGGAATGAAACTGTTCTAAACTGTTAAACTGTTCCTTGTGTTATCAAGGAAGAGAGAAAAGTATTAGTTTCCATTACATTTGATAAGTCAAGGACGTAGGTTGTTATTTTTAGAAGAAGTGCAAAAAGGATATTAAAAGAGTATATTATTAACAATCTAAATAGAAGGGTGAGAAGAAGTAATTAAATATGCTCAATCAATTCAGAATAATGAAGGAAATGAGAGAAAAAAAAGAATAGAATAGAAGGAAGGCACAGAAAGCAAAAGCTTAGAGGCTAGATTGAAACCAAAATATCTGTAATTAAATTAAATATAAATAGATGAGATGCAAACATGTCTGCCTTGACTTTTTAAAGATCAACTATTTTACACTTGGAAACAATTAAAAAAGAAGAATACAGAAAGATCAAAAGTAAAAAAATGGAAAAAAAATATGTTACCACTAAATAACTGATCAAAATAAAGCTATTGTAGTTATATTAGAAAAGTAGATTTTAAAGCAAAAAGTATTTGGAGAAGTAAAGCAGAATGTTTCATAGTAATACAAGGATCAAATTATCAGGAAGATTTAACATTTATAAACTTATATGCAACAAATAACATATTCTCAAAGTAGATTAAACAAAAATAGACCCAAATAAATGGGCAAACAAGACAAGTTCATAGTGGGAGATTTAACACATCTCATGAATAATTACACAAAATAATTAAACAAAAATCACTAAGGATATAGAAGTTTAGAGAAGCACCATTAACAAAAAAGATCTAATTGAGAAATATAGAACGCTGCTTCCCAGAAGTCAGAATGCACGTTCTTTACAAGTATACTTGGAACATTTTCAAAAAGTAAACCTGTCTTGGGCCATTAATCAAGACTCAGAAAATTTCAAAGGATTAAAATTAGACAAAGTATGCTTTCTAATCACAGTGGAAATAAGTTAGAAACAGTAACAAAGAGATAACTGTAAAATCCCCTACTTTATTTGTAATTGAGAAATACATAGATTAAAGAAGAAATCACAATGAGTGTTAGGAAATATTTCAAACTGAATAACAACGGAAATAATATATATTAAAATGTGTTTGATTCATGAAATACAAAATTTATAGGAAAATATATAGCCTTAAATGCAAATATTAAGACAGAAGAAGAAATTTTTTAAATAACTAATAAAAATCCATTTCAATAAATTGGGAAAATAACATCAGGGACCTAAATCTGTTGGATGAGCGTTCTCTTCATTCAGAAGTCAGAGATTTTCATGCACATAACCTGGGCAGTACCTACTTGATCTTAGCTAGTGTTTCCAAAGTTCCAAAAGATATTAATTTTTGGAATTTAGAAACAAGAAATCAGAATTCCTGAGAATTCCCAAGAACTCACTCATCTTTGAGGTGGTGTTGATAGATAATTTGTCTACTACAGAAGTTATCTTACCATTTGTTTCTAAATACTGTCCCTTGAAATACTGCAAAATTGTGCATGTTTTCTAAGAAGCGGTAGGCATTGGCTCAAAGGATTATTTTCAGAGTTTTGTCCTTTGTATGTTATCATTATGTTCAAGACACCTGTGAAGTGCACTAGTCAATGACGCTTTACAATGCAGTGATTTACAATATATCTGGCAATAAGCTAATGGATTTCCTTTGTCTTTCTTAAAAATATTTCCAACATTCTTCATACTTTTTACTAATATAGATCTGAAAATTGTTTTACAAAGAAGAATTATTAATTTTAACAGTTTTTACAAAGAACTGTAGCCTACAGTGAATAACTCAAACAGTGGAAAATACCAGTGAACTTTATTGGGTACTCAAATAGCAATTAAGATCTCCTAGCACAGTTTATAGTTCTACACCGAAATACACGTCAAAATTGTGAATTTAATAAGTTATTTTGCTTTCAAAACTTTTCTATTTCTTGGAAGAACATTCATAGGGTTTATATAAAGAATACATGCCTATAAATCTTACCTATTAATATTATTATTATTTTTTTAATTTAATTAATTTATTTATTTTTTCCCCCAAAGCCCCAGTAGATAGTTATATGTCATAGCTGCAGATCCTTCTAGTTGCTGTATGTGGGATGCAGCCTCAGCATGGCCGGAGAAGCGGTGCGTCAGTGCGCACTCAGGATCCGAACCCAGGCCACCAGCAGCTGAGCCCGAGCACTTAACCACTAAGCCACGGGGCCGGCCCATACCTATTAATATTAATTTAATATTTACAAGAATGACTCATCATTACCAGCAAACACAATCACGAACACACATATATTGCACAGCAACAGCTACAAGACATAGTTACTGATTAGATCCTGATAGCTTCTCTTGGACATGCTCCTGTCCCTGTTCCCAAAAACGACAACCTTAACATTTAACTCAACGTACCAGCATTTCCTGCTCTCGTTTTCAGCCTGAAAACTTTTTTTTGCATTTTCCCAATTTCGTGATTGATTTTTCTCATGATTGGGAATTTGGAAAGGCATATACATTAACAAGAACTGCTCTTCTCTCAACTCCCATGATTTTAGGTAGCCTTGGACAGAAAGCTTTAGTCTGCTGTCTGCAGCATGGATCTCTGAACCTGACTTAAGAGACTGTAAAGTTTGATGGGTTCACAGTCTTGAGGTAATGTCAGCCTGGTGTCAGACATTGAGGGAAGCCAACCTCAAGAAAAAGTACAATAAATAGGGGTTTCCCCTCAAGACACAAATCAGAGTTGGTCTCATCTGTCCATTGCCATCCTTCTTAAGTGAGAGGCTCTCTGTCTTACTACTACAGCCCAAAGGATCAGGGATCACAATTTCCAAGTGACTAATCCAAAGAATTATGCCATCCTCATAGCAATCAGAACTTCTAAATCCTCGCTTTGCCATACTGAAATCTCCTGTCCATATCCCTATAGACTAATAAATGTCCTTGCCTATTTTTTGTGGGGCCATTTTTCCATTCCTTGACATTGCCTTGGATACATGCACTTCATGAATTATCTTGGATCCATGAGCTTTATAAATTATCTCTTGGACATTGACCCCAGAAGCCAGTTAGTAAGAGTATTTTTCAATTGAGTTTGCCCGTGATCATATTATACAGTAAAATAAATGGCATTCTATTTGGTTCTCTTTTAACATTATGCTTGATGATGTTATATATTCAAGATCACTAGCAAGGCAGCAAAACTGACACTTCTTGTCCTGTCTCCATTATAAATAGACATGCAGATAACATCCCACAAATAAGGGGGAAAAAAGAAGCATTTGCACTGTGAGTTAAAAAGAAACAGTCAAAAAAAAAGATCCCTGCATGACCTTGTCTGGTTCTCATCCTCAAATTAAATAAAACTTTTATTTTTTTCCTGTAAATTACAGGTTTCTTACCAAAGATCATTTCATCTTTGACTTTTGGAATGGCAAGATCTGAAGATACGCAAGATTTGCAGATATAATAATTCTATGAGAAATGTGCTGTTTTTCTTTTCAGAACAGCTAACTGTTAACCCAACAACATTTCATAATCTTTTAGAGTTTTTGTTTTTGTCTACAAATACCTTTTCCATTTTTTTAATCTGAGTCAGTACTTCAAAAGCCTGAAACTCTAGCAATTTTTTTTTACATAAACTACTCTTTTCAAAATGCTTGTATTTCTGAGTCTTTTTTTGTACTAGAAAAGGTGACATAACATCCAAAATATGACAGCATATCTCCAAAATATAAAACTAGAAACAGGAAATCTCCTCCTTCGATTAAAAAGAATGGACTTGACACAAATACCTATTATCACTACAGATATACTGAAGTCCACGGAGTCTGAGACTGGCTAGGATTAAATCCTAATTCTGCTAATTCCTAGCTTTGTGTCCTGCAGCAAATTACTTGAGTCAACCCCTATTATCTTCATTAGTGACATGAGGTTAATAACAGTACTTTATTTATGAGGTTTTTGAAAGCATTAAAGAAAATAATATATATAAAGCACTTAGCCTAGAACCTGGTATATTATGCAGCCAATAAATTTTAGCTATGATAATGATTAACCACAAATTCAAATTTTCATGGGAAATAAAATTAATTTTGCCACACATACTTTTTACCATTTCCCCCCTTCAGGAATATTATGAGAACACTGATGTACCAGTGGGAAAACCCATATAGAAAATAATTTAGGGATTTAAAAAGATCCTCATTTATTGAACAAAAATATATTACCTGAAAGAATAATAGCTACTTAAATGACCTAGTCAGTGGATTAACAGCTTAGTAATCAATTTATCCCATGATAAAACCTTACCAAAATAATTTTTGAAATGAATATGTGTGACGTAAAAATTATCATGAAATGTATTTCTAAAATTATACCACAAATGAGTAATCACTGTTAAACAAGAATAAATTTTAAAAATACACTATATTTCCACAAGGAAAATGGTCTAAATTTCTGATAAATCACATTGTATAAGATACAGATGGAAAAAATAAATTTACTATTTTAATACAACCAACAAAAGATACTAATTGAAGTTTAAGTTTATAGGAAACAAAGAAAAAATAAACAAATAGGACTATCCAACTAAAAAGCTTCTTCTGCACAGCAAAGGAAACTATCAACAAAATGAAAAGACAACCCACTAACTGGGAGAAAATATTTGCAAATCATGTATCCAACAAAGGGTTAATATCCAAAATATGTGAAGAATTCATACAACTCAACAACAAAAAGACTAACAACCCTATCAAAAAATGGGCAGAGGATATGAACAGACATTTTTCCAAAGAAGATATACAGATGGCCAACAGGCACATGAAAAGATGTTCAATATCACTAATTATTAGGTAAATGCAAATTAAAACTACAGTGAGATATCACCTCCCACCAGTCAGAATGGTGATGATTAAAAAGACAAGAAATAACAAGTGTTGGAGAGGATGTGGAGAAAAAGGAACCCTCATACACTGCTGGTGAGAATGCAAACTGGTGCAGCCACTATGGAAAAGAATATAGAGAATTATCAAAAAATTAAAAATAGAATACCATATGACCCAGCTATTCCACTTCTGAGTATTTATCCTAAGAACACAAAAACACTAATTCAAAAAGATATATGCACCCCTTTGTTCATTGCAGCATTCTTCACAATAGCCAAGACTTGGAAGCAACCTAAGTGCCCATCAATAGATGAATGGATAAAGAAGATGTGGTATATATATACAATGGAACAGTACTCAGTCATAAAAAAAAGATGAAATCTTGCCATTTGTGACAACATGAATGGGCCTTGATGGTATCATGCTAAGCGAAATAAGTCCGACAGAGAAAGAAAAATACCGTATGATTTTACTCATATGTGGAAGATAAAAAAACAAACAAACACATAGATGCACAGAACAGATTGGTAGTTATCAGAGGGGCAGGCAGTGGGGGGACGGCGAAAGGGATAGAGGGGCACACATGTATGGTGATGGTTGGAACTAGACTTTTGGTGGTGAACACGATGCAGGGTATACAGAAGCCAAAGTGTAACGTTGTACATCTAAAATATACATAATGTTATAAACCAATATAACCTCAATAAAATAAAAAAATTTCTTATCATGTAAAAAAAAATGAAGGTAATTAAATGTCAGAAAAGAGAAATAATATTTTAAAGCAAAATGCAACCCTATGCAATCAGAACTTTAAAAATGGAATAGAGATTTCCCCTGGGCAGATACTTAATGTTTTCTTTAAGATTTTCTATTTTTAAATGTTAAAATTATAATATATAGGGAGCTGGCCCAGTGGCTTAGTGGTTAAGTTCGTGCATTCCACTTTGGCAGCCCAGGGTTTGCAGGTTTGGATCCCAGGGGCCAACACACACACCGCACATCAAGCCATGCTGTGGCAGCATCCTACATACAAAGTGGAGGAAGATTGGCACAGATGTTAGCTCAGGGACAATCTTCCTTACCAAAAAAAAAGGAAGAAAATTATAGTATACAAAATTATTAAATATTTTTAAATATGAGGCAAAAAATTGGAATTCTGTTCTTTGCAATATTCCTATAGAGGATTTGGATTTCATAAAATGAATAAATGTCATTCTAAAACAATATTTTTTTATTCTCAGTAAAGAAAATTATGCTAATGTTGAATTTATTGGGCATTTTGAGTTGAAATCATATGAGTGCCACTAGTTGGTCATTATTGTTTCAGCCATATATACAGAATGAAGTCTCTTGTGCTTTCCTCATCAAAATAGTTGTGAGTTATGAAAATGTTAGTAATAAGGTGTGCTACCTTCCTCACAGGTAGAATTCATTTGTGGCTTGGTTGATAGTAAGAAACTATAATTTCTGTTTGAGTTCTTGTCGAATAATTCTACTACCATTACAATTGGAGTTTTACCATGATACATCCTTCCTCCATTTTTCTTCCTTTTCCTTTTTTCTATAAATGACATAAAGGCAATTTGGGATATGTTCAGAAGCTAACAATGAGCCATATGAGGGAGATAAGAATTAGAACACTGTTTCCCAAAAGAAAGTGTGGGCTATCTATATCAATATTTCCTAAATTGTTTTTAAAAATTCAGATCCCAGAGCTTCACTCCATAATAATTCAATCAGAATTGGGGATGGGTATTCCCAGGAATATTCGTTTTAAAGAAATATCTTCACAGGCCTGAAGAAGAATGATCAAACAAAAAGAGTGACTGACCATCACTCACATCCCTCATGCAACATAGGTGCCACTACAAAGAGCAATCGCAGCTACTGGATGTTTCGAGAAAGTGCTAGAGCTGCAAACACTATCTGAGTGCTTGGGGTGTGAACTACATCACCTCCCTCAGCCCCACATGCAGTTTCCTCTCTGGATGCAATTGTAGTACAGATTTCTTTTAGTCATTATGAATGTGCTCAAACATATTAACTGAGCAGCTACGACTGAAAGAAACTGAATGGTGGGATTTATAGGGAGAATAAAATATAGACACATTCTAAAAACTTAAAATCCAATAGAGAAGAAAAGAAAAACCACAGATAACAATGATGTAAGTTAAAATGAGATGGGTTCCAGAGAAAAGGCAAAACCAACATACAATAATATAGAAAATAAAAACTTCAAATTCATTGCAATTAAGAGATATCAAGAACATGTTTTATTACAAACAATAATATTAAATTTACATCTTGAGTTAGCAAGATTATGAGGGGGCAAAGTAGAAGTTTTAAGGACAGGAAAAGAATTAAATCTCCCTCAATGTGAATTCATAAAATACCCAACTTTAGGTCCTTTCTTTTCTTTCGTTACATTATATCCTTAACTAGATTTTTTCGCACATCTCTTATATTGTTACACTGTAATGTTAGTGTCCCAAAAATGCCTAGAGTGAGTTGTTGGTCTAGATATTGTAGGAATTTTCTTACTTAAGTAAAACTATCACATATCAGACTCAGAAAAAGAAAAATCTTTATAGATCTTAAGTTAAAACTTTAAAGTATTCAATTCTTTGTCTAAGGATCAAAAATCTTTTGAAGAGCTATGGGTAAAGCACCACTGAGACTCTCTATGCCTCAGGGAGCATAACTCTGTCAGTGGATGATCATTATTGTTTCACCCATATATCTAGATTCAAATCTATCATACTTTTCTTTACAAATAGCAACTGTAACTTAGATTTTATATATGAATCCTAAATACATGGATTTTTTTAAAAAACGCTGTATTCAACCTACAAGTATTTGTGAAGCATCTCTGTGTTCCTAAAACTACATTACAAGAAACATCAATTAACTAGTGTTGTTGAATTTATTTGGAAATGCAATTTACATTCTCCAATACATTTACATGAACTATATTCTAAGAAAAATGTGCAGATCTGAATAGAACTGAAGCATAGTAATTAATTTTATTGATGTTAGTGTGGAGAGATGATTTGAATATTGAAAAAAGGAAAAAATAAGTAAACACAAAACAGAATCTCAGATACACAAAGAGAACAAATTTATAACCTGGGAATTGCATTCAACAAGTAATAAAGCAGTAAATTGGTAAAGCCTTCAGTTCCTTAAATAAATTAGTTTATTATCTCCTGTAGAAGAGTTACAGAATTGCCAGTCCAGGGCTGGTGTGGTGGTTCTGCAAACACTTGAAGGAATTGAAATTCTTCTCTCTCTCTTATTACCATAGTTTCCAACTGCAAGAACACCAGATGGTTACTGGAACTCTTACCATTAGGTATACTTGTAGGAAGCACTGAGGGTGCCATTCCCAGATGAGAAAATTCCTTTTAAAGAGCTTTTCCAGGGACCTGCCAGGTGGCGTAGTGGTTAAGTGCGCGCACTCCGCTTTGGTGGCCCACGGTTCGCAGGTTCGGACCCCGGGTGCGCACATATGCACTGCTTGTCAAGCCACACTGTGGCGGCATCCCATGTAAAGTGGAGGAAGATGGGCACAGATGTTAGCCCAGGGCCAATCTTCCTCAGCAGAAAGAGGAGGATTGGCATTGGATGTTAGCTCAGGGCTAATCTTCCTCACAAAATAAATAAATTAAATAAATAGAGAGCTTTTCAGTTCTTTCAATTCAGAAATTTCAGTTTCTCACTGCCCAACCTATGTGAAAGGATGGCTTGGAGAATTTTTCTTCATTTGTTTTTGTTAAGCCCATTACATTTCACCATCCCAATAAAATCAAGAAGGGAGATCAGAAGAATATATACTAGATTCACAAGTGGTAAACTCCATCATGAGAAGGTAAAGGGGTTTAAAAATTCATTTAATCTACAAGATAGTTATTCTACTCTGTGGCCAAACTATTAGGAAAAGATGGCAAAGATCTGTCTTTCTGATAAAAACAAATAAAGAGTATAACTACTCAGAAGTTTACATTGCCAACTCAGGCCTAGCTCCAGCTGTGATATGTCCAAAAATGTGTTTTCTGGTTATGTTTTAAATTCAATTTAAAAGAACTTTGTTCTCAATATTTTATAAACATATTTTTGCTACTTTACTTGTTCCCAATACAAGTGGATCATATCTAAAAAGTAAAACTTCGCTTAAAATATTCACAGTATGTATGTGTCTATTTCTACCCAGGAAATGACTATGCAGGTTATATATTTCACTAAAAATTAAAAGAAATAAGATTACACCGAAAGGAAAATCCACAGGACTGTTTTGAGCCAAAATATTTCATGATGAAAAGACTTCTAGCTTCCATATACAATAGAGAGAATAACATAATTGCCATAAATTAATGCAAAAATTACCTAGTATAGAGCCTGGAATAAAGCAGATGGGAAAGATGGCAGTTCATTTTTCTGCAGTCACTTTGCAATAACATTCTTCCTGTGGCCATGATCACAGACTCTGTCCACATAGAAATATCATCAAGTAGACAATCTACAAATGATTAGCCTGAAATCACATATAAATGCATAAATATTAGGATGGCCCATTTACTAACAATACTTGCTTCTCTAAATGTCCTATGAGACATCACATTTAAGCAATGAATATGTATACAGGAGTTTTTCTAACACAGGCAGATCATTCCACATTGTATCACTGAGAATGAATTGAACCGTGAGATGATAGTAATAGCATAAAGGTATTATGCTACCCAGAAATCTACATTGTGATTTTAAAAAGACCATGGGTTTTATAAGATGATAAACATAGTTTAATATTCCATCTTAACTACTTAGTAGAAATATTGTGTCTGCCCATCAACCATGTTTTTAGGGAATTAGTTGTCTTCAGTTTTAGTTCATAAGATTTAAATAGTACTTAGCCTGACTTCCAGTTTAGAGATTGGGCAAGAGAGGCAAACCTGGTCAATTAGAATGTGCTAATCCTCAGGTCACAGAGTCTGATCCAGGGATGAGCATGTGACCAAAGTGAGCCAATGCAGGTAGTTTTGTGGGAACTGCTGTGGCTTCTAAAGAGAGAGGGTTTTCTCTTTGCAACTTAATGATGATAAAGAATAGTGTTATTAATTATACATAAAAGACTTTAAAGCTCCTAGCTTGGCAAATAGCAAGCAGATGATAAAACTTTGAAAATTTTATTTTATACCTAAAAAAGAGCATAGATTCCTATAACAAAAGATCAAGTAAAATAGAGTAGTGGAAAGAATACAGGATCTGGAATTAGAAATCCTACTCCACCACTTGCTACATATAGAAATTCACACAAATTACTTAACATCTATGGATTTGTATTATCATCTGAAGAATAAGTTTAATATTTTTTTTTACCTTTCTGGTTAATGTGTGTGGTCAGAACCGGCTACCTAACTTGTGGCACTCTGTGCAAAATGAAAATGTGGGGCCCATTCTTCAAAAATTATTAGAAATGCAAACATAGTGATTCATAAACCAAATGCAGTCTCTTCTGAGTGTGGAGCCCTGTGCAACCAAACAGGGCATACGCCTGTGAAGTGGGCCCTGTGTGTGATGGGTTAAATAAAGTCATGATTCCTTACCTATGGCTCGGATAAAATGTGGTGTCAGTTTCCCCTTCCCTTGACACCGTGTGGCCCTGTGACTGGCCTTGACCTATAGAGTGTGGGAGAGGGATGCTATACCACTGCGTTTTCACCATTCTTGAAGCCAGGGGTGAAGTTTGACAATTTTGAGATGACCATACTATGAGGAAACCAAAGCTAGCCACCTGGAAAGAGAAAAAGAGAGAGAGAGAAGGAGAGAGAGAGATTAGCCATGTGGACAAACATCAAGGGGACAAACATGTGAGTGAAATCGTCTTGGATCTTCCAGCCCGGGTAAGCCACTAGCTGAATGAAGCCAGCTGAATGATCGCAACCAAGCCCTGCCCAAATTTCTCACCCACAGAATAATAAGGAAGTAAAATAATTATTGTTCTAAGCCATTAAGTCATGGAGAAGTTTGTTATAGAGCAATAGATAATGAAAGAGATAGTATTTGAATATTCTTATAATTTATTATTAATGTTAATAAATTAAGGTGGCATTACTTGACTATTTTTCCTCTGGGCTGAAACAAATCTGAATTTGTTAGGAGTTACTTGTGATATACACTGGGCCTCTAAAATTAAAAGGATGTTGCGTGATGACGTTACTTTGCATAGTTACAGATACTTAGTACGTATAGTTATACAATGTGGTAGGTAAAATAATGGCTGTCACACATGCCATCTCCTAGTTCCTAGAACCTATCAATATGCTACTTTATATGATGTAGTAGTTTCCTAGGGCTGTCATACAATAAATTACCAGAAACTTGGTACTTAAAACAATAGAAACTTTCTATTCTACAGTTCTGAAAGCCAGAGATCCAAAAATCAAGGTGTTGGTGGGGCACCACTGCCCTTGAAGGCACTAAGGGAGAATCCTTCCTTGTCTCTTCCAGTTTCTGGAGGCTGCATGGGCTCCTTGACTTGGGCCTACAGAATTCCAGTCTCTGCCTCTGTCTTCCTGGGTGCTTTTCCTGTGTCTTCTCCCATTGCCTTCTCTATCCTTCTCTAAGGATACTTAAAATGGATTTAGGGCCTATTCGAATCCAGAATGATCCCATCTCAAGATCTTTAACTTAATTACATCTGCAAAGACTCTTTTTCCAAAAAAATTACATTCACCGGTTCCAGCTGGACCTATTTTGGGGGCCATCATTCGCCCCACTACATATGGCAAAAGAGAATTAAAGTTGCAGAGGAAATTAAGGTTGTTAACTGACCTTAAAATGAGAATATCCTGGATTATCTTGGTGGTCCCATGTAATCACAAGGGTCTCTGAAAGTGGAAGAAGAAGAGACAGAAGAGCAGGTCAGAGAGCTGCATTGTGTAAAGGACTCGACCTGACATTTTTGACTTTGAAGATGGAGGAAGGAGTCCACAAGGCCAGGAATGCAGACAACCTCTAGATGCTGGAAAAGACAAGGAAGTTTTTTCCCCAGAGCCTTCCAAAAAGAATGTAGCCCTTCCAACACCTTGATTTTAGCCTAGAGATGACACATTTAGAGATGTGTCAGACTTCTGACCTACAGAACTGCAAGATAATAAAGTTTGGTTATTTTATGTTACTAAGTTTGTGGTAATTTGGTACAGCAGCAC
This sequence comes from Ceratotherium simum simum, assembly GCF_057802395.1. NCBI lineage: Eukaryota > Metazoa > Chordata > Mammalia > Perissodactyla > Rhinocerotidae > Ceratotherium > Ceratotherium simum. The sequence continues at coordinate 60,594,429 of NC_141901.1, read as the reverse complement.
TAGTAAACTAATACACAAAACTACCTAATTTTTTTCAGAAGTTAACAAGGTAAAAATTATAACAATGCAATAGTATATAATCATTCTCATATTCTTTCCTTCAAAAGAATTTTTACTGTGCAAACATTAATTTATTTATATCACCAATACTTCAATAAATATTTACCAAATATATGCTACTTTATTGCTGTGATAATGGTGTGTAACTAACAACCTCTAAATCTCAGTGGCTTATGACAGCAGACATTTAATTCTCTCCTGTATTTGTGGATTGATTGGGGTGGCTCTGCTTCAGGTTGTGTATTAGATTTCACAGCTCAAGTCATGCTTTTTTCGTCTCCAATGGCAGAGTGCAATAGAAGTGAGTAGAAACACATGACACTTCAAGGCAAGTGAAATGGCTAAACCTAACATCAGCAGGAAGAGAAAGTATATTTCACTCACAAAAAACCATAGCAACAGGAAAAACAGATGTAGTGATTTCTGTGAAAGCCATAGGTATAAAACAGTCTGTCAATAAATTTATATATAAAATAAATATAAAGCATAGTGAATAAAAATGCAAAAGTTCATTATACAGTGTATAAACTGCATAGAACAGGGTATCAATGCTAACATGGAACAATTATAACACAAATTAAAATTACACACTTGAAGATTACAAAATACCTCACAATCCCAAATTCAGTGTACATTTCTCAGGATCATTTGTTCTGCAGGTTTTTATACTATTAACTATTCTCTTCTTTATGCAATATTTTCCTCTCATCACTTCTATAACAATGAATCATCTTTTCTCTTACCATTTGGTTTCTTTTTCTCATTTACCAAATCTTTGTCCTCTAACTATGAAATGATTTGGGATTTTTAAAGTTCTGTGGGGGCCGGCTCCGTGGTGTAGTGTTTAAGTGCGCAGGCTCCGCTGCTGGCGGACCGGATTCGGATCCCAGGTGCGTACCAATGCACCACTTAGGCCATGCTATGGCGGCGTCCCATATAAAAATAAGTAGAGGAAGATGGGCACAGATGTTAGCCCAGGGCCAGTCTTCCTCAGCAAAAAAAAGAGGAGGATTGGCATGGATATTAGCTTAGGACTGATCTTCCTCACAAAAATAAATAAATAAATAAATAAATTAATTTAATTAAATTCTGTTGCTACTAAGGTGAAGGGCTTTTCTTAAGGCAAACACAAAGGAACAAACTCATAATGAAAACAATATATTTAGCCACATGTATTACTAAAACTGTGTCTAGGTTGGAATGTTAGGGAAAAATGGTTTACAGTGGATTGAACATATTAGAAGCTTATTCTCCATAAAGTCCATCACTCCTCCATTCCTTAAAATCTTAATGTCTAAGGAGTCATCTGTATTTCAACAATAGGCTGGAGAGATTAATGAAGAATGGGCAATGGGCATGCAACAGTGTTTCTTAGGGAAGTCCCTGTAAACTGCGCATGATATCTAAGTTACATTCTATTGGCCAGAGGTTAGACACATATCCATCTTTAACTAGAAGAGGGGCTTGGAAATGTAGTCTTTTTCCTTTTTGTGCCTAGCTGAAAATTTTGTCAATATAGGAGAAATGGAGAATTGCTATTGGGTCCATGCAGTCTCTAACACACGACATGAAATTGAAAAAATATGTGTAAAATGTCATAAAAATATTAAAATTGGGAAATACTGCAACTTATAAACAAAGTGTAAAAACCATAATACAAATTAGTATAAATAAATAAGTACAAATTAGTAAGAATGATGGAAAATTTCAATAACAAACACAAACATAGGACAAAAATAACAACTCCAGTCACAAACACAAATAAGGAACCAAAAATTACTTCCAGAGCCAGCCTTGATGGCCTAGTGGTTAAAGTTCAGTGAGCTCTGCTTTGGAGGCTGGATTCTATTCCCTGGTGCAGAAGGAAACATACCACTCATCTGTCAGTAGCCACGCTCTGGTGGTGGCTCACATAGAAGAACTAGAAGGACTTGCAACTAGAATATACAACTATGTACCAGGGCTTTGGGGAGGAAAAAAAAAGTACTTCCATAATATTGGAGTAAAGGGCAGGAAACCCCTAAGAGAAAGGTAAATGCAGGGATATAGATTCTTATGAATACTAGGATATTACTCTCTTCCATTAATAGAAGGAAATGCTCAGCCTTAGGTTAATCTCTCAGGTGTCTGAATTAGAATTCAAAGAGTAATTGGTGCCATAAATGGTACAGGCTCTGGACTGAAACTCTTCCTAATCAGATCAGAATAAAGGGAAATTCTCCCAAAATAACAATCTGTATTTGTCTGTGAGTTCCATTCATGTAGCAAACAGCTTCAGATTATCTGGGAACGACTACAATAAATTATAGAAAACACAGTCTCCCAGGCAAAGCTGTCTCTGTGCAGGAAATTCTGGTTCCAGACTCTGTCATGGTAATGAGAAAATTAAGTAATCTCATCGCCGTTTACCATCTGTACGGGAAAGTAGGAATAGCAGGGAAAGAAAAGTGCAGTTTATGTAAAAACAATGAATTATTGCTGACAGCAGGTAACAGAAGGGCAACATTTGAACATATCATCTTCACAGATCTGAAGACAAAAAGACAATTATAATAACAGTGATTTTATGTTCAAAGAGTTAAACAAATGCCAATAGTGAAACTCTCGTAAGAAATAATAGAGACACAGTTCCAAGGGCAACTACCCACCAACAGAAGCAACACTGCCTTTCCTCCCAAGGGGAAAACTGGAATAATATGTACATAAACGTTACAGGAAATTCAGCTTCTATTGAACAAGTTAACATTTTTCACACATACAAAATTATGGAGTTGTTTCCCCCTCAAATATTTCAAACGTATTTTCTGTAATGTACATAGTATATGATGCGGTTTACTGGGTATTTTATGATATGGCTTCTGCTTACCTCACCAACTTGAACACATTCCATGTCAGACACCATTCTTCAGCCAGGTGGAGTGTTTTCCTCAATGGGGCACAAGATCTTGGGCTCTGGGCCTTTGTGAATGCTATTTCTCTCTGCCTGCATTGTTCTCAGCCCTCTTTCCCCTGTCGCTACCAGGGATACACTAAGAAGTAGCCTGGGCCAGAGTAGAGGAGAATCAAACAAAGAAACAAAAATGCCCTGTTTTCCGTCATGGTCTATTTCAAGCTACTAACTTTATATCACTGTTCCCGGAGTTGGGAGGCAGTGTGCACGATATCCTCTCGCTAGCTGGTACTAGCACCGTGGTTTCAATCCCTCCTTTTAACCGTTTTACCCCTCCTTGTCTTTCCCCTCTTAGTTTTTGTGTCATTTCCTTCAAGAAGTCTTTCTATCCTCCCCTCCCAAATTTTATTATTTGGCCCTCCCATATACTGCCATTGCACTGTGTGATGAGCCTGTCTTAACACTTTCGGCCTGTGTTGTTATTGCCTGTATTCATTACTACATCATAAGCTACTGAAGGGCAAAGATTTCTAGAAGTATGCACAGTACCTGATCCATAGTAGATGCTCAATAAATATTCATTAAATAAAGTAGCAAATGCATACGAGGACATAGTTATGAAATAATTTTGTGAATTAAGAAAAATTTGTTACATAGAATATAGTTTACAAGCAGTAAGTCAGTTCTGGAGTCATAATATTTACAAGATAAGAACATGAATCATACTTAAATTGATAGTATGAAACAGGGAAGGAGTGCATATTAAATGGTAGCATTCATACAGTTGTTCACAAATGTTCATGGAGCACTTATTTTGTGCAAGACACTCTTCTGAGGGCTTGGGACATTTGAGAAGATAATGCTTAATGCTTTCTTTTATCCAAATAACATAGCAGAATCTTTTTCATAAAATGTAAGATGTAGCACCAGACTCCCTATTTTAAGATAGCGTTTAAAATGATACATACATTATTAAATTTATCTTTACTGTATTTGTTTCTATTATCCAAGGACATTTAAAGAACATCGTTTACATTAAGCCTCAATTTCCTTTAAGAAATATGCTGTTTTAACACATAGTTGTCATTGATCTGTTGATGAATTGGTAGAGATATTTAAATCCTGTGTCTTGCTAGTAAAATCTAGAAACGACTCAGGTGGCAAATAACTAAGAACTTTAAGGCTATTAAGAGGCCCTTAAAATTGCCAGGCTGCCATTTGGCACAGCCATCAATGTCAATTGTCATACTACCACCGTGTTAGGCATAATATTATCTCTTTCACCAATCTGTGTTTGTAACACTTCTATATTGTAATTGGGCTAGAAGAGTTATTAAGTATTGCTATCCATAGGGCCCAAACTGTCCAAAATTATGACAATTATGCCATTGCTTGTGATCCACAATGGATAAGTCACACTTTTCTAAATCTGAAGAATCTAATAAAGAGAAAGTAGAAGGAGAATGCATTCATCAACATAGAAATATCAAGATACAAATCATATCTATATATAACTCTGTAGTTATATCCCTAAAGAATAGAGACCTTGGAAAAAGGGAGGTTATTAACTCTATTGGGAAGATACTGGTGAAGAAATTAGGTAATTACAGAGCAAAGAGCTGAGATGAGGAAACACAACACTGCTGCTAGAAATCCCCAGAAAATTCACTATTAAGTATTTAAAGACGCTGAGTAATAATACGTCTACTTGAGAGGATCTGATGATTAATTCCAAGAGCAAGGACCCTGACAGAGCAAGTAGTTTATAAGGAAGAAAATTACAGTGTATCCAAGAAACCAAAGACTTAAGTTTGAAACTACATTTTGGTTTCTATTTCCAATATCCAGAGCATTACCCTCAGGATCATACAGTGATATTCAGAAGAGAAAATATGATTCAGTCCAGAATAAATAACAATAACCTTCAAAGAAATAAAGCAATCAAATTAATAGAGATCCAATGTATAATCTATATTTTCTTCCAAATATATACACAATATAAATAATTATATATTTGTAAATAAATGTATATATTTTTTAGTTATTATACATCTACTCTGTTGGAACATGCAATCTGATTAAGAAAACAGAATATGCACATAGAAGGTTAGATCATACATAAGACAACCTATAATGAGGTAACAGGTTAAAATGTCATTTAAGATAGGGACTATTTCTTAAGGAATTTCTGAATCTGCTGTGGTACACATAGTGGGAGTATTATGGGCATCTGTATCATCAATGTCTTCATTATCAGTAAAGAAATGCACTGTTTTAAGCACTTCACAACTATTTACTCATTTTGTTTTCACAAAAACCTATGAGATAGATACTATAATTGTATACATTTTACTGGTTAGGAAACAGAGGCACAGAGTAGTTAAGTAACCCACCAAAGTTACCTAGCCAGTAAATCATAAAATCAATATTTAAAACCAGGCACATCTACACTGGAAACTGGAACTCTTAACCATAATATCACAGTGTCAGTGAATATATTGAGTTGAAGTCAATTAAATTAAATGTAGAAACTATTTAAGTATAAGAGAAGAGGAGATGGGATTAGTCTCACTTTAGGTTAGGATAATGCAAGACTTAGCACTCTAGTGCAATTTCAACTTTGAAGCAACAGAAAAAAGGAAAAGATTTCTTCTTATCTCTGGAACCATTTCACTTCAGAAATCGTAAACTCCAATATGTCACTTTGACTCCAAACTCTTATCCTTCTACCATTTAATTCCTTTATTACATTTTTCCTCTTATTCAACTTTATTGATTACCCTAACTCTCCCTATTTCTCAGTCTTTCAATCCATGACACATTTATGGAAAATGAGTGAATAAATATATGAATGAATAAGCGACATAATAAATGTACAGAAGCAGAAATGAGCTCTATTAAAAACGCTGATGTAACTGTTTATTTCACTCAAAGTAAAAGCTGAAGTCCTTAAAATGTTCTTCAAGGCTCAACATGAGATTCCACTTCATGTCTCCTATGTCCTCTTATGTCTCTGACCTTTTTAGTACTGCGTTCCCTTGCTCCACCCATACTGACTTAGTTCTTTTTTCTCAAACCCTACATGCAATCTCCTGCCTCAAGGCTTTACTCAACCCTCCCCTCCGCCTGAAGCATTATCTTCTTCCTTCAAGCCTCTGCTCATGTCTCACCTTCTCAGTGAGGCTGGCTCTCACTGTACAGTTTAATGCTATAATCTGTCCCCTCACTTGCCCAGAACACCCAACCATCCTTGCTTTACTGTGCTTTTTGTTTTTCTTCTAGTGTGTATCAGCTTCTAACATAGTATATTAAAGACTTATTTATTATGTTTATTGTTTATGGTTTGTGTTATAATGTAAGCTCCACAAGGTTGAGAATCTTCTATCCACTAATATACCCACTCAATAAATATGTATTGTATAAGTGAATACAAGGAATATATGCTGGAAATGTATCTCTTTGCAGAGTGACACAGGCTTTGTCATGGGCAGTGGTGGCACTAAAGGTTGGCTTGGAAGACATTACCCTCTAAGTTCCATTAAATTCTTTAGACCAATCTGAAATATGTAAAGGCAGTTTGATGTAAAAATGCCACTTTGAACTCAGTAATCCAGCTTACCTTTCCAAGCTAGTTCCCAACCCTGAGCATCTTCTATTTTGAAATTTTGGAGGGACCACTAATGCTAGGTTATAATGGAAGCCACTAATGCTGGGTTATAATGGAAGATTGCTGCAATTTTTGGATTCCCAGAACATTCCACATTCATTCAGTCAGTTATCCATCTGCACACCCATTTATCCATCCAATCAGTATTCCTTGAACATATCATAGGAGTAAAATACACTGCTAGGCATTGAGGAGATCAAGATGAAAGTATATGGTTCTTTGCTGACTCAGTCTGGGTACTGCATTAATGTTTAATGAATGCTGAATAAATGGGTATTTGGAGGGCACAAAATGTTTAAGTGAAAGTGGATGGAAAAATCACTTAGTGTCTGAGGCTTATTTCTTGGTGTTCAAAATGAGAGTACATGATAATTTTAATATATCCTTTTTATGATTCCATGATCTGATCCAATGGAGAACAGCAAACTACTGAGCAGTATTAAGCATGGAGATGTCAGAGAGTGATATTTGATCAAGATTATTTCTGACAAGGATTTTCAATGTGAATCAGAAAGAGAGAGGTAGAATCAGAGACAAGACAAGCAGAGAAAAACAGAAACAGGTGTAGATATATAATATATACACAGAAACTGAAAGCTGAGAAAAGAGGAGCTTATAGAGTTGTTAAGGCCAAGCCTCGTTAGAGACGAAAATATAAATGTAACAGTGTTTTAAAAGAGAAATCAGTGCTTGGTGTCTGATTATTGGTAAGGGAAAATTCTAAGATATATCTGCAAACATCTTCATTGTCTGCAGCTCTGCTATGGAACTGAGTTTCAGCAATTTTCTATTATTATTTATGGCTATATTTACTTGTCTTGCCTGCCATATTAGATTCCAACATTTTTAAGTTCAAGAACAAGATCTTAATACAAAAATGAGGCAAAAGAGGCACAGACGACAAAGCCTGTGGTGGAAAAAGTAAAGCAGAAGAAAAAATTCTATTTTATACATACTGTTTTATATTTTATATTACAGTGCCATTGCGTTTTAAACTTTCCATTAAACTCCAAACTCTGTGGTAGGAGGGTGAACTATTATACACACTTCTATACCTGAAAGCATTATATCATATTTGTTGAATGAATGTTTTTTTTCTGAATTTGTCCTGGATTGTTCTCTTGGTATTCAGCATGAATTTAGAGAGAAAAAAAAAGAGGTGGCAATGATCAAGAGAATAGGATCTTGATAAATGAAAATGTTTGCAATGCATAAACTGTGACTCCAATAGAAATTTTATGAACCAAGTGAACTGAATATAAGATAATTTGAAATATGGCCATTATGTAACCTGGGAAAGGATTCAAGTGACTTGCAGATTTTCCTAAGGAAAATAACACTGTTACATGACTGCTAATTTCCAGGCCCCAATGAACAATTTAAAAGTAGTTTCTAGAACCTATGACTCTCAAATATTGAGGAACACACAGTTAATTAATTACAAGCAGGCTGATTTTCTAATATTTATGGTCAGCCTCAATATTCCAGCTCAAACAGTTTAGTTTACACAAAGGTAAAAGGATTAAAATATTCTGAATGGAATGTACAGATATAAAAGAGAAAGAAACAAGATGAGTTTGTAGTCGATATGTTGAGTTGCCATAATCTCCTTTGAATGTACCTGCCTATATGTCAGAACTTGGTAAACTACATTCCTCAGACTCCCTAGCAGTTATGTTCTATATGTAAGCTAGATTCTTCCAATTTGATGTACTCACATGAGATTTGGAAGGCAGAAATAGGGAATATAAGGCTTTGGCATTTGTTGATGTAAACAAACACTGAAATATTGGATTTTCTTCAGCTATGACCCAGTCGTTAGCTTTGTGAAAGATTGAGGACGATGTGGCAGAGGTGGGATAGCTTCCACATTCGAGAACAATAGGAAGCTCTTTGAGTCAAAGTTTCCAGCAGAAGCCTCTTGAATCCCCACTTCTTGCAGTGGCAGAAGTATTAGCAATCCTACTGGGCCTTGTGGAACTCTGGAGTAATTTCTGGAAAGTCAGCCTAGAACACCTCTTGCTGTCCTGCAGCTGACTTTTGCTATTAATTTCCTATGTTTAAACCTTCTTCATTAAGATGGAAAGAATGTCTTTGATTTCCTGCAGCTGAATTTCACCAGATCTATCAATGACTTGATGGTCTACTGTGGCCCAATATTTTCTTTCTATCTTACTTTTTAGTTTTCTTGACTTGCCTTACTTCTGTTCTTTTGATAGGTTTTTCTAGAGTAGAATAGAGACAAAAGAACTGGAAAATTGATGTCTAGTCAAGAACCAACTTCACAGTAGCAGTAATATCTTTGAATTACAGTGTGCTCACATAGATTATATCATTTTTTACAGAAATAGATATATAATATTTAAACATACTAGACATCCTTTAGTTTAGATACCTTCATAAGGAGTCATTAATTAACCCATCAGACAAAGTCCTTTATTTAAAGCTAAAACAAACAAAACTTATTTTATAATCTATCAGTAATCATGCTGATAGATTTTGGAATTTGTTCAAATGAGAAAGAGTAGGCACACTTCTAGAAAATTTCCTGTCTGAAAAATTAATAGCTAAACTGCTGTTGGACTAGAAGGCAATGTAGCCCGCAAAAAATTAAACAAAACAAAATAAAATAAGTACATGTCTTCGGGAAGAGCTAAAACTGCCCAACATCATTCAATTTATAGTTAAGTAAATCAACATGTGACTATGATGACGGGAAAAAAACTCAATAATAGTGAATTAAAAATACAATTCTATAACTACAATTTGAAATAGATTTTGATACATTTGACATTCTAGTGAAGAACATTCCATCAGAATTACAAAGATAGAAAACAATATTATAGTATTCACATGCTCATTGAGGGCACTCCTTGAAAATCAGTTAACTGTGTCCATAGGACCCTTGTCTAGCTGCCCCACAGACGTGTAAACTGGTATCGATTAATCAACTTACCTTTTATGAAACTGACTAGTTACTTGACCCATTTTGCCAACAACAAAACTGATTGTCTTTTCTATACATTTTCTGAACAGTAAGGAATGAAAAAAAAATCATTAAGGATTAAAGTACAAATTAGATGTAGCCAAAATTTAAAAAATGAAATCAAGCAGAGTGAAGACCAAAGAAACATCGCATTCCTTTCTCAATGTAGTCATTGTCAGGGAAAAAAAAAGATAATTTAGAGTCTTGAAAATATCTTTAGTCTAAAATACTAGTGGATATTTGAGGAAGAGTTAGGGACAACAACTTTTCTCTAAGGAGAGTCAATCATGATTCAGTCAAGTTCAAAACTTAGAAATGCATTTCAGTATGGAGCGTCTACATTTTCCATAGTTAGGAATAATCTGTTCAGAATTTTAACTAAATAAAATTAAGTGTCACAGAGAGAAATAAGTACAACATACATCATTATGGAAACTGTACATCGGTATGCTTTCTCTCAGAAAGTATTTTAAAGGTATGGTGACCTCATTATACCCCATCAATAAGCAGCTGTCGGGCATAAGTGAGAATCTGAACAACCGCAAGCAACAAGCAGGCTTCTTACAAGATTTAGTAAAGCATCTTAAGGATTTCTGAAGCTTGTGTGTGATTTCTTTTTTTCTCAAGAATTCCATTATTCATTTAATTTCAATGTAGCTAAAGTTTATAAGAGGACATATGAAATTATAAACTGACATGGAGGTAAAGTACTTTTTCAAAGGATTTAACAATTCTTTCATACACATTCCCAAATGTGTTTATGAACACTAACATACATTTTATGGATATTCATTTTAGCTCCTTCATTAATTTGCAAGCTCCTTGAAACAGAGACCAAATCTTATTCACCTTCAGTATCTCCCCTGGTATTGAGCTCATAGTTGGATCCACTAACAAATTATTGATTACCTGATTAAAAATAACTCTTTCAGAGGATATAAAAGAAAAGTGGTTTTCAGTAAGTTTAGTCTATACTTTTGTTTTTCATTCTCAAGTGGTTGCTAAGATAATAAAAGCAACCATTCGTGGTGATCTTAGTTTAAAAATCATTCTTCAGGGAAAAAATCTCTGAGATTCAACCACGCCCTCTACCTCTGCTGCTCCCCATCCCCAAGCTCAGCAATGTCAGATCCTCCTGTCTCCCTTTATAAACTTCAACCCAGCTTACCAGTTACATTTAATTCTGTGGTTATTTCATTAATGTCTCCTTTACTAGAACATACTCTCTCACACAAAGAGGAATTTACTTTGGGTTCTGTTGCATTTTACTACAATAGAGTTTGGCAAATATTATAATTTTTATAGATATTACAGACATATGAGAGAGAGAGGGAGAGAGAAGGGAAAGAAGGCCTTCAAAGTTTATTATTTATTTAATAAGAGCAAGGGGTTTTTCTTGATTGAATCTGTCACCTAGAGCCCATTCTTCCTCTCCCCACCTCACCCCACTGCCACTTTGACCAAAGAATGCATTTACAAGATTGTTGGCCAAGGTTGGGGTGTAGTTTTGGGAGAGGTTTCACTATTTATTTATATGTCAAAAGGTCAGGTCCATAACATAAAGTAAATGATGCTGAAGACATGGTTACGGTACAGACAACGTCTCATACTGATTCTATCCAAAAGTCTCTGGACAGCAGATTTACTTCCTAGTTTATATTGTTCTATAGTAACATTGCCCAAATTGTGCTATAGAGAATACTAGTTCCTCAAGCTTTTAACAAGTACTCGTTGCACAAGGTTGCTGTGGTTATGGATGTTTGGGAGACTCTCATATTTCTTTGCGTGAGGACCTCTCAAAGCCTTTAAAATATTAATATCATTGTGATTCTCCAGGAAGGGAAATCAATATGCAGCATTTGCCAAATCTATTAGCACACTGAGGATTTTCTATTTTATTTTGTGTTATTTTTGAAGCAGCTAATCATATCCCTAGGAACTAGTATTTCACTGAATGCTAGACTCTTGGCTTGAGTCCCAAGGTTTATGTTAACACAGCCAAACATTAGAGCCTTCTCAAACTACCCTTCAATTTATGCTAATAAAGGATAAAGAAGGAAACTGAGGCAGTAGGCATAGTCTCTGATTCCACATTCTAGTTATTGTTTTCGTCATTTTATTAAAAATAACGTGAGGATAGATACGCTTCAGGCTTTGAAGACATTTTTCCCCTCCTCAAGGACTGATGTTTAACGTGAAGGACAGGAATAATGGATCTGAACAGCATGGTAAGAATTTAACTGAGAGTACCAATTTTCACTCCTTCTCCAGAAAGAACTAAATTAGAAGTAACTCTGAATTTGAATCCTCAGATTATACCAAAGTTTAGAAGAGGAAGCTTAAAAATCAATGTACTAAAGTTAAAGCTTCAGTTTATATTGAGCTCCTGAACCATATGTTTTATTCAGTTCTTTGGCCGTGGGCTCTATTTTGCAATGCTCTACTCCGTCTCCACAAGGAAGGCAGCGCATTCTGATCAACAACTCCAAAGACTGTCGTTCACCACTGGGTTTGATTTTTACGTCTTGGCCTCTATGCGGATAAGAAGCACAATCTTTTAAGGCTTTTTTGTTGTTGTTTTTTAGCACTTAACGAATTTATTTTCTCTAAAATATATACGCCTATTTTAAAAGAATTCTTAATGAGGCCTAGGGGTTTTATTTCTGTAATCTCAGATTTACTTGCGTAGGTTAGTTGGAAGTAAATTGGCAGTTTCTTTAAGTTTTAATAACTAAAATGTAAATAGGGAAAGTATATCAGGAAATACATAGGGAGAAAAAATTTATATTGATTTATTTGTGTTTACAATCTATATTAAGATGCCAGAATCATTATCTATTTATCAATCTATCTATCTACGAAAATAAATGGCAATAAATGGCACTTTATGAATGACTTTGCAATTATATCTTAATTGAAGTGAAATTATATAACTCAAATATTAAACAAACATTTCATTATTATTAGACGTAAATTTGTAATATTTTGATTGAAAATTCAATGGCAACTCTTCCTAACTGAAAACAAAACATATGGTAGGGCAGACACTGTTTTAAATCATAATAATTACTTTAAATACAATTAATATCAAATTTAGAAGCAATACACTTAGGGGGATGTCATTATTTTCTTTTTATAACTGCTAAAATAATTTTTTCACAGTTATTTTGACTAACCCCTCAGAAGCGTGAATCTTTGAAACTGCAATAAATGCTTGTAATGAGATTTATTTCTCAGCTGTGTGAACACACATTCAGCGCAGGCTTCTTTCTGTAAAGGGTGATAATTCCATAATTCTTTAAACTTTGTTTTTGTTTTGTTTTGTTTTTCCTTCTCCATGAATAATATGATTTTGCCTTTATTTGAAAAGAAAACTTCATGGATATTTTTGGAAGATAAGGATAAGTATTTTCCAATTTTATAGAATACATGTCTACACCAAGATTTACCAGCCTTGACACATTCACTAAAAATAAGGTTATGATGTTAAGACACTGTGATTGCTGGAAAAAAATAATTTTGCCACCATATGTTTTACCTTGAATGTGCTGAACCTGTTTCTTCGTAAGGTAAAAGCAACGCCGGCTTTTTTCTTTCAATCTTCATCTCATTTGAGTTCTTTTTCTTTTTGGTAAACTGGAAGGTTTCAGGTAATCACGTTAAGATGTGATCTAAAACATAAACACTTATGCAACTTGTACTATACTACTTGGTACGTGGTTTCAATAAGTATTTCTTCTTAGTTTTATTTGCTTTATGACCTGCTTATCACTCTAGACGGAATATCTGGCACAGTTTCCTAAAGTTTACATTCAAGTCTAAATTACTGATGATCTCCTCCTCAAATAAATCAAATCCACCAGAAAAAAAATTTTTTAATTCTCATTTTAGTCTATCAACTGTCAGTGAACTAGGAAAAAGAAATGTAGGTTACCCTATGCACTTTGAGATAGGAATATTCATAAAATGATCTTTCAAGAAAGGAAAGGATAAAATGACAAAAACACGACACAAGTGACATACCAGTAGGCAAATAAATATAAGAATTTACAATAAAAGTAAACAAATATGTCCTCAATAGCTGCTTTCACGCTGAAAGAAGTTTGAATTCATCACAAAAAAAAATTTGATATAGTACTAGTTTCAGCTACCAGTAGTTCTAGAAGGATTTATAAGAATTCCTTGGCATAACCTCTAAAAAATTACCTGTATTAATAGAACTTCAGTGTTGTTTCAACTTCTAGTTTTATCAGACTTTAAATCCAGCTACTAAAAATATGCTATACTGTCAAAATATTAACTTTCAGAAAAAGAGTTAATGATATCAGAAAAGAATGAAAACTATATAGTAGAACAGCAAAGGTGGAGCCACCTTCATAATACAGTTGACTGCTCTTTTTAGGCTATAAACAAATAGAATGTTAACACCTGCCAACAGATTTCCAATTGTGGCTTTATTGTAGACTTTAGGAGCAGTTATCTCTATAGCCTTTATCCCAGATTTTTAAAAAGTCATATTTACATAAAAAGAGATCTTTTTTGTTAGCTTATAAATACCTAAGAGCTGTGATGTAACTTCCAATCTAAAAGTATATAGAAAAGGCAAATCGTGCAAGCAATTCTATTTATGCATTTGTCCAGATTAAATTTATCAGGCTTTACTTTCCTTCATGCACTCTAAAAACATATTTCTTCAATTATTAAAAAAAAAAAAAAAAAACAGGGTTTATATAGCTTCACAATCATTTTAATATAGGTATTTAAAGAGAAAGGCTGGCAAAGCTTTAAATAGAAGGAGAACACACCAATTAACCAGTCAGCATTACCTTTCTTCAGAAGTCTAAATAGGTTTAATTATTCAATAATTCAGACTCATAGAGCAGCTTTAACTTTAAGCAATTAGATAAAGAATGAAAGCAATTTTCTTCTTATGCAGCCTGGATCTCAATGAAAAAGAAATAAAAAACAAAACATACCTTTATTTTCTTAGTAATCATCAACCAACACGCAAAAATACATTTTTCAGAAGGAAACTCCTGCTTGCTTAAGACTTTTTGAATCTTGCAGGATTCAATGATTCCTTTAGTAACGCAGGTCTTATTACGTCCTTTAATATGATGATTGCATTTTGTAAGGCTTGGATAAGCAAATCATACCATTTGTATTAGGCGTGCAAAAAATATAAACCAACTCAAATTTCCAATAAAACTACTATTGGTAGAGTTTGTTAGATTTTACAAATTTCTTTTATACCTTCCACAGTATTAGGTATAGTAGAAGAGAAATGCCCAATGAGTTGCTTAGAGCATGTTGCCGGCTCTTAACGCAGCTGTGACTGCGACATGGGGCTTTTTATATTCTTGGATAAAGGACAAAGGAGCATCGTGCCAGTCTCATGGCAGAGGGAAAGCGGCATTGGTGGGCCAACTGATAGCTGTGAAACTCCTGCTCAGAAGTGGCATTTTCTCTTCCACTCACATTTCCTTTGCCAAATCAAGGCCATCACAAAGCTTGGTGAAAATAAGTTGGAGAAAGATAATCCTCTTATGGGGGGAACAGCAAGTAATTGGACACAACTATATGATCTTGGTCATAAGTAATTCATTCTCTTAGTCAAACAGATATTTTTCTCAGCAAAAATACACTCACTTCTCCTCAAAGTTCTATCCAGTCATGACAGAGACTGAAAGTCCAGGATCTCACAATAATATATACTTTGGTCCATAGCAATTCAAAAACTTACTTGGGCAAATGTGGCAAGGAGCCATAAGGTGGAAAATGTTCCTCTACCGGTATTAAGGAATTTTGTCTTGGGATAGCGGATCCTTTCCTTGGGATAGCTCCTCACTTTATTCCTCTGCATGGTTCTTTGTTTATTCTTAGAGTAGTCTTTACTTTTCCGTTATCATCTTTTGCTACACATGAAAAAAGTATTGGAGAATATGCCAACCTTGGGCGCTAAGCAATTTTCTTATCCTGCTTCCTGCCCATAGAAAATTAGAGGCCCAGAAAGTGTTTTAAGTCCGAAGGAAACACCGTCTGTTTTATCCAGCTGGACAGCTCTTTTGAAATATGATGTAAAATCCATGATGGTTGCTCATTCATCTTTGAACATCTGGAACATAGTTGGTGCTCCATAAACATTTGTTGAATGAACAGGGCCACTGTGCTCTGACCAAGTTAAGACTATGGTCTTCTTATTTTAGGTAAATAGGTTTAAATTCAAATATCCCACATTCCCTATTATGTTCTTTTTTGATGCTCTCTTATTACTATTATTGATATTCTTATCTATCCAAAAGTAATAATTTTGGATAGAAATGAGAAATAAACATTTCTCATTTTCACTACTATATATCCTCTCAGAGTCATTAGTTTATTTACTTGTCTCATAAATACTTATTAAGGATCTGCTAAATAGGGCTGGCCCAGTGGCATAGCGGTTAAGTGTGTGTGCTCTGCTGTGGTGGCCAGGGTTCAGATCCCAGGCGTGCATTGACCCACTACTTGTCAAGCCATGCTGTGGCAGCATCCCATATAAAGTGGAGGAAGATGGGCACGGATGTTAGCCCAGGGCCAGTCTTCCTCAGCAAAAAGAGGAGGATTGGCGACAGATGTTAGCTCAGGGCTAACCTTCCTCACACACACACACACACAAAAAGAATTTGCTAAATAAAATACATAGGGAACATAGCCCAGCCCTCAAAGAGCTTATAGTCTAGAGGAGCACATGTTGGGAGACAAGTGCTTTGGCATTATTATGTTCTGACTGCATAGATGCCACTTTAGTGAGCACCATTTACCAGTAGTTTCATTTCTTATATTTTTGGGTCCAAGCTTCAAATTTAAACGCTGCTTATGTCCATTTTTATGCTGAGATTTTGTAAACGGAATGTTTTACAAACATTGGACAAAGAGACTCTTCACTGATAGTATCCATACTGAAGTACATAAAGCAGAATTGTGTTTTTATTTTTATATAGTTTCATACTTACCTTTAATATCTATCTTTTGAAGTGCTCTCCTTCACGTTCTGTATAAGACTTTCAAGACAAAACAAAATATAAGTGATGTATTCCCTTAGTGTGACACTGTGATTTATACATAGGAAATAGATATTTCATCTTCTTCCTGGTTCTAGAACAGAGCTTCTAAAAGCCTTGGAATTTCCCAGGTGGTGAGAAAGGTAATGATGTCTTTTGTTACGTTAATGAGATGACTCACTGCAATGCCCCTAGGCCACCTACAGATGGGGGCTGGTTGCCAGGGCAATCAACCCCGGGATTGAAGGGTTGAAATTTTCAGCATTATGGATTTTACTTTTACAGAGATTATGTTTATCCCTACTTTCTTCCGCTTTTTATTATAAAAGTCACAAGGCAAGGACACATTAAAAATAAGCACAGTGAAGGTTCTAGTAAGGATAGGTCAATTGCAAAACATCTTTGTATACAAAGAACATTTCCCTCTGCAAAAGAACCTGAGGCTTTTGTGTCACTATTATTTATAGAGCATCCTCAGAGGATCGGAACCAGACAAGGCAACCAAGGAGGATACACATCTAAATATAAAGCAGTTCTATTATAAAAATTTCCTTTCAAGAGGTGCTAAATATGAAAATGCGAATGCTTAAATTCTAGCCTTCTATTATATAATTTGCAGTACTGCCCTTAATTTTTCTTCCCAGTCTCTTCTAAAACCACTTCAGTCAGCCATCTGGAAGGGCCTTGACTTCGGCATTGTGTGAAGCTGTGATTGTGAAGACTCCAAGCTGGTTTCTGCCTTCCCAATAGAGAAAGGAAGGCAGGGCTGCATTGCTCCTATTTGTTGCCTTCCAAAGAGGGAAGAAACTCAGATGTGAAGGAGGGAGATGGAATGAGAAAATGGTTGGTTCTTTTCATGAGAATGAAAAGGTTAGGTATAATTGACAGAATCAAAGCTGTTTTTCAAGGAACTTTGTTTCCGATCCAAAGAAGTTTTTGAGCTTTCTGAACTTTATTTCCAAGATTGAAAGAGTTGTTTATACTACAAAAAATGTATATTTCTATTTTGTATGGAATTAATTTCGAAAGAGTGACATGCACATTACTCATCTTTCTCTAATACCTCTTAGGGAAAAATATTTAAATTGCTTCCAAATATTCCTTGGACTACTAGGTTGGCAAAAGGGGATATGTGAATGTTTGCATTTATTTTCATTAACAAACACTGAGAAAAATTTTTTAAAATGAAAATCCTTCTTGCTCTATAAATATAATGATGATTATTTTCCATGCAAATATATTTATCTTTTTTTGTGTTGCTGGCACTAAGGAGTTAAGCTGTGAGAACAATTAACGGTTCAGGCTAAAAGTGCTAGAACATGAAGGTGGAAAAGTGTGAACTTTGCTGTCTCCTGAGTTCCTATTATTACCAAGTTTCCTTCTCTCTCACTTCATTTTATCACCTCTAGCATTTCACTTCAGGGAATGTAGAAGATAAAAGAGAAAAATTTTAACATATGTTTACACTACACTTTTGATAATCGAAATAGTTACATACACCCTGTCTATCCATGTTGCTCAAACAGTGGGACACAGGAATAAAAATAATTATGAAAAAAATTTTAGATAATATCCCATTTGAAGTAAAAGAAATCCTACATAAAGCATCCTATTAGTTGTAATAGTTCAGTAACTATAGTCATGTATACACTTAGGCATTAATAAAGAATTTTTGGTGAGAAAACTGGAATAAAAAAATCAACCCATAAGATCCAGGTACTGTGCCACAAAAGATGCCCACAATAATGTGCTAAAAATCTATATGTCAAAATCATATTATTCAATATTTTTAAATATTGATATAAATATAATATAAATATTGATATAAAATCATTTTAGACTTAATTGTCTTCCAATAGATGGAATGAACTTCAGTTCTCTGCCTAATAGATTACAGCTTAGTTTATAAACTATGGTAGCCAGTTTTAATATTGTCATTCCTACAGGGCTAGGCAAGAGGTTATGTGCTTATCGCAAATGCTAGGAGACTGTAGAATGGTTAACCTTAAAGAGGAAGAGGAGGCAGTTAAAGAAATTGAAAGATTTGGAACTGTAGGACAAAGATAGGCCACCTTCAGTCGCCTGATGTTTTTCTTAGTAAAGTTAAAAACAAAACTATTTTTTTCTGTAATCAGGATGGAGATAATTGGGTTAAAGAAACTTGTGCATTTAACAAACACTACTGACCACGAGAATAAAGGTATACATGGTGAGTAACTGAAAGTCATGGAAAAAGCAGCCAATCCGGACTGGTGGCTCACTTGACTAGCACATGAATGTTATGGGAGATTTCTGTGGGGCTGATGGATAAGGTGATTCCGAAAGAATGAGAAGCAGTTAGCCAGCCACTATGAGAGATGAGAGGTTTGAAATGAGAGTGGGAAAAGTTGGAAATACCTGGGAATGCCATAAGGAATCTCTTACAGATGAGCAGAAGTATTGCCATGTATTAATGAAAGCACGGATGAGATTAGATAGCATTAAGTTGTAGTAAGGCCAGTCAGCACAGTTTCCTGTTTTTCTCCAACCTTGTTTAGTAGGGGTTACAAATTGTGAATTATGAAGTCCCTTAGAATTTGATCAGGTCAGTAGAGGAATTGTCTTGAAGACCTAGATGAAATTCTATCTTCTAAATCCTCCCTAGATTTCAAACCCCACCGACTGCTCTCTTTCAGAATAACCCTGCTATTCTGATCCTGTATGTGCAACCATTGATGACTTACATGGGGTCCTCTGGATGGTGAGTACCCAGAGAGCCACCACCATGTCTGTAGTGAGCCATATGACAGCGACCAGCTCAAGATCTTAAACGGAATAAGAATGATCATGAGAACATTATTCTAATGGTTAGCTTCAAGAGCCTGGCTGTGGACTGAAGAAGGTATTCATTGAAAATGTAGTTGACAAAGAAATCTAACTTTATAACGATGTCATCAGACATACTAAAGGCACTGAGAACAATGTCAGGTAGTGTATGGAGAAAGAAATTATAAATTAGATGCTCACATCCATTGAGGCAGTGGGAGAATATCCTTTTTAAGTTGATAGACAATTAGAGGTAGAATAGGAATACGCTACTATAAGGGAGGTCTGTGTACTTGACAAGAAGAAAAGTGATATAGCAGTGATTTGGAAGTAGGTAATTTAAACTAAAGTGCGTCTACATTTTCTTTGAATGTCAGTGGGAAGTGGGAAATCCAAAAACTTCAACACAAAAGATTTGCAAGTTGATGTATGTAATCAGTGTGATAGGATTGAGAAAGATAGGACTGCAATTTTAGGGGAGAATAAGGCCAAGGGTTTGTGCTCAGCAGGGCTGGCTTCATGGATATAGGACCAGTGCAGTAGTTACAGGGTCTCCTGCTCAGAAGTGTCCCACAGTTGGTATTTAATGCACCATCTTGAAATTCTTAATAATTTAATTTTTGAATTTGTGTTCTGTGAGTGAAGTCCAGTCGGACAATAGAACATATGTCAACAGCTTGGAGCCTCAACTCACATGCAGTCTCACCTCCTACCACCGCCCCACCTTTCCAGGAAAGGATCAATGCTGCCTGCTCCATCAGTCCATAGCACCTTGGGCCTTCTTGGCCTCTTCCTCCCCACTATATCCCTAGTGACGGATGCCACCTCCTGCCTCCTGGTGTCCCAGGCCCTGCCTGGCTTCCCCTCCCTGTGCCCATCCAATCATTGCTGTCATCTTCCACCCTGCTGTCATCTTCCACCTCTAGTAGGAAATTGGGCATGGGTTTGAGGAGAGCCAAGTTTGGGTGTGCACGTCCCTGGCATCTCATAGCTGGGCATGGCTGTGCCCATCCCTACCTAGGGCTTGCAACACCAAGGCTTGTTTGGTGGGTAACTTGGTGGGAGCAAGCCTCTAGCCCACCCTGGATCCAGGTTCCTAGTATGTCCTGATGCAGAGGTTATAATTCCTTGGGAACTGCCCATCTATTATGGGTTGGGGTATCCAGCCCATGGGAAAGGAAGATTGACTTCCCTGCCCCTGGCTGGAGTATAGCATATCAAAGGCTGGTGACAAGAGGAATCCAACAGCCAGTGGGCTATGAGCTAACATACAGAGTCACAGGGTGAGGCTCTCTGGCACCATTGGGGGGGTCCACATTCTGCAACATTAAGTTGAAGGTAAAAAACACACTGACAGGTTGAAAGAGTGACAGCACAAGAGAAAAAAAGGTTTTACATGTTAGTAACTTTAAGGGCACTTTTTTCTTGTTTTTTGAACAAGTTGCTTGGCATTTTCATTTTTCACACGGCCTCAGAAATTATCTAGCCAAGCTCGGTGCTCAGAGTGGTAATTTGAATATTAGAGATAAAAGAAGCTATAGAGTAATAATTATGGGAGGATATAGTAGTAATGAGACAACATAGCATATTTGGGAGGTGATTCCAAGAAACACAAGACAGGAAGTTGGAAAGAGAGGCAAAGAATTATAACCACCCCTCCCCATCAAAAATAAGATAGTATGATATTGAACAGGATAGTGCTGTGGAAAACTGTGGCTAGTCTTTTTGGGGAACTTTGGCAGACAGAGTAGAAAATCCCTTAGAGTTGCCCCAACTCCCACCTAAAGACACAAGAAAGCTGGGGATATTGGAGCTGCAACTTCCATTCATTGCTGGACTGCTTCCGGGAGTGTTAATTCCTCAGCATTTCTGGGCTAGTCTGTGTATAAGCTGAGAAAAAGTCCTCAGATCCAGAGTCCCAGGCGCCTACAAGAGACACTGGGAGCCTGTCCTGGGTGGGAATCCTAAGAGGATCTGGTTGGGGCACCAAAGGGATCTGTTATACAGAATGCTTCTTTAAACCGTTTGATTTCTAGTGAGTTGAGTCTGAGGATGATGTCACTGAACTAGGCCACATTAAATTAGTAGTACACTACATCTCTTCCCAATGTTTATTTAGGTGTGAAACTAATAATAACCAGCTCCAGAGGCCTCAAAACTCAACTTTCCATTTAAAGTAATAAGAATTCACAAAAGCACAAACATGTGCAACGCGTTCTATATAAAGTACTTGATTTCTTAATTTCCTCAATACACTTCCCAGTGTGAACAATAATCTCTCTCAGCTCAGAATGTTCAAAATACAATTCGCTTTCTGCATTTAACTGCATGCACTAGTTTTGCATGAAGCAAAGTTTTTATTTCTAATTTAACCAAAATCCAAACACCTATAATCGTAAACTATACTGTTTTGCTCTTCATGAATATATTTATAATTAAATTTCTATTAATAATGCGTAATATTTGGAAAACATAAGGGTATCACATCTGACATTTATTATATATCAGAAAGTCAACTTTGGAAAGTACTAAAGTAAGGGACTGCTAGGGGAGTACTGTACTTGGAAAACCAAGGATGGTGGCGACATCATCTGTGGGGAACAGCAAGTGCTCAGAGCACGGAATGCCTGGGCTTGAACGCTGTCTCTGTCACTAACTAGCTACATGACCTTAGGAAGTTACTTCACCTCTCTGTGCCTCAGTTTCTTTATCTGCCCTTATAAAACTTTTTCAGATTTAAAGGAAATAATATTTATAAAGTACTTAACATATGCCTGTTACATAAAATAAGTGAACCTGTTAAAAGGGACTTATTACATATTCTTGGAGTAGAGACTCAGAAACATTTTGGATTGTTACCAGTTATTTAAATCTGGGGGAAGAAATTAACTCGAAAACAGTCAGAAGAGAATAGAAGTATACAAAATCTCACCATGAAAGTGGCAAAGGGAGTTTCACAGGGAAACCGACAGGATAATCCCTCTGGTCTGCTGGTGACATGGTTAGAAGGTGAAGGCTGTTGAGTTTCTGGATTCATGCCATAGGATTCGTATATTTGTTTCATCCCTTATCTATATTACAGGCAAAATACCACCAATATTAATTAAACATATAATCTCTGTCTTCTTCAAACTTGTTCAGAGAATAAAAGTCTCCAAATCACTTTTATGTGGACAGTAAAACTTTGAAAGCAAAACTGTGCATAGATACAAGAAGAAAGGAAAACAACAGGCCAATATCACCTGTAACTATGGATGCAAAAATTACAAACAAAATATTAGAAAACCAAATGCAGAAATGTGTACGTGAATACACACAGATATGTGCATGTAAGTATATATAAATTGAAAGACTTATACACATGTCTGTATGTTTATAATTATAATCAAGCAAAATCACATTTACCAATTTAAAAAAGAAAAGTATATGACCATCCTGATAAATGGAAGAGATATCAACAGAATTTAATAACTTAGAATTTTAAAACATCCTGTTAACAAAGTAGAAATAGATGGGAATTTCTTTAACTGGGTAAAATTGGTCTACCATATCTCAGCAAATTCATTTTCAAAGAAGTATGAGAAACACTTTCTTTAAAAATCAAGAACGAGACAGGATAGCTAGCAACGCCACTTCTATTCAGTATTGTCCTGCAGGTTCTAAATGACACACTAAGGAAAAAAAAGAAAAGGAAGGAAGGAAGGAAGGAAGGAAGAAAGAAAGAAGATATGCGATGTTTAGAAAAGAAGAAAAAAAATTGCCTCTATTTGCGTATAAAATGATTGCCCATATAGACAGTCCATAGAACCACAAACTATTAGAACCAGTAAAAAAGATTAGCAAGGTTTCTTGATACAAAATCATCAATCAGTAATGAAGTTTGTTCTACAAATCAGCATCAAAGCACTAGAAATTGTAACTGTAAATAGATATCATATACCATAGCAATAGAATTTCAAAAATTCCTGATAATAAATGTAACATATATGTGTGTGTGGAAGACCAAAAGACCAAGAATATCTTGAAGAACTCTGAAGAATGAGATGTAGATTTACCTTACCAAGTATCAGGAGTTATCCTAATCCCACAGTAATTAAGACAGTCTAGTCTTGATAAATAGGCCAACAGAAGAGAAACGATAGCCACAAATCAGGCCAGTGCATATAGAGAATCCAAGTATATAAAAGAGGCAGCATTACATTTCAGTGAGGAAAGACTGTACTTTCAATATTCAGTCCATAGTGCTTGGACAATTTTTTATTTGCATGGGGAAAAAAATAAGTTTCTATGTTTTCCTGTATGCCTAGTTGCCCTACAGTTGAATTAAAGACCAAAATGTGCAGACTGAAATAAAAAATCTTAAAAGAAAATAGAATCTATTTATGACTGCTCATGAATAAAGGATTTTTTAGACTATACACTAAAAACATATTATTTAAAGGAAAAGAATGTTATATGTTCATGCATTAAAATTAAATATTTTTACAATTAAAAAAATAATGGATGAAGGGGGTCAAAAGGTAAAAAATAAATAAATCAATAAATGGTGAATTCTTAGACCTGCACACGTACAAAATGACATATGCACAAGGTTATTCATGACAGCATAGTTTCTAATAACAAAATACAAACTGAGCCTGGGAAATCTCATTTTTCATCATTAGATGGGTTGAGGAGATGAACTCTGCTCTGTGTACACCTATTAAAAAATATATACATATTGTGGCCTGTGACAACATCTTCCAACAGGATTGCATCAGTGCCAGCAATGGTCGAGACATTTTCCTTGACATTTTTATGTTATTTAACACTTGGCGCCACCACCTCCAGGGAAGATCATCTGGGTTCCCTTGATTCCACGGGGAAAAAAAATATCAAAGTGAAAAGCCATGCCAAAGACTGAAAGAAAACAGATGCAACTCATATGAATAGCAGACAATTAATACCTAAAATATATTTTAAGACAATAAGAAAAAGATAATATATATATATATACTATATATACTCCACTATACTAGTGGAGACTTTTTCATACCCATTAGAATGTCAAAACACTAACAAATCTTTAATATCAAGATTGGTAAGTATATGGAACTGCAGACACCCTTACGTCCTTTTGAGTTGGTATAAATATCTTCAATATCTTTCAAGAGCAATTTGTCAGTGTCTGGGAGAATTTAAGAGGCATATAGTCTATGGGTTAGCTGTTTATTATCAGATGCACATCTTAGAGAAACTCTTGCATTTGTATACAGGAATATATGTACAATAATGTTTATTATTTCATGGATTACAATTGCAGAATATTAGAAACAATTTAAATTATCCATATATAGAATGGGTAAATAAATGCCAGTAGAACAGAATAATCTAAAGTGGATAAAGTGAATGACCTGTAGTGATAGGTATCATTAATAGATCTCAAAACAAGATGTCAAGCAAAAGCAACAGAATAATATGTTCCATAGTATGTCATCTATACTCTCCTCTAAAAACAGAAAATAATCATATACAATTTATGCACATGCAGGTATGTAATAAATTAATAAAAATATGCCCAAGAATGATAAATGCCAAATCAGGACAGGGGAGAAAGGAATTTGCAAGGAGTGAGCATGAATTTAACTCTATCTGTAACATTTCATTTTTAAAAAGAAAGCAAATATCACAAAATGTTAAGACTGATGAATCCAGATGGTAACTATGTGGGCAAGTTTTTGCTTTATTCTTGATATATTTTTGGATGCTGAAAATATTTTATAATAAAGAATTACTGATAGCAAAAGAAAGACGTGGCCAGGGACGGGGGGAGGAGATTGACTGCAAAGGGGCATGAGGGAACATTTTAGGTTGGTGGAAATAAACTATATCTTGATAGTGGTGGTGGTCACATGATTCCATATATTGTCAAGTATCATAGAATATACACTTAACACTGATGACTTTTACTATATGTAAATTGTACCTCTATAAAACAAATTAAAAAAATCTTCTCAGGCTTTCCAACTCCCCCAAAATGGAAGGGTGTACACTCATTACTCTGTAAGTGTCTCTCACTGCCTCTCTCACTATTTTTCTCATAGATTATACTTCTCTGTATTTTAACTTCTACGTACCCCCACCCCTTTGTCTTTGTCTGTTTTTGCTGGTCACTCTCAGCGGCTGCCTGTTCTCCTTTCTATCTGACTGTCTTCCACTGTCTCTATGGCCAGACTCACATTAGCTTCTCTGATAACAATGGGCTCTGATTAAGCCCACCCATAGAAAAATTTTAATCACTTCGCAGGACTTTGACCCCTTTTCTTCCCAGTGTCCACACACATACTCTGCTGCAGACCCTAATCTGTGCAAGGTGTGAGGAGGAGCAGAACCAGCTGGTAAATTCTTTAAGAGAGATTGATGCAATGGGAGGGTGAGGATAATATGCTGGGTTATGAGATCAACTGTGATGCCTAATTTGACTAGGACATTTCACTGAGGCCATACGGTGAGGAAAATGTAGAGAGACCATATCTGCATACAAGAGCGGAAGCAGGCGCTCTCCACTGAAACATCCCATCACTGCCTAGTAGCAATGAATTCTATGCATTCACACCTTGCCCCAGTGCCACTTCCTTCCTACCATTCCAGCTTCTTGGTTTCATTAGCCCCACCTCAAGCTTTTTCACTGTGATCTACTTGCTCCTTCAATCTTTGCTCTACTTCGTCACCTCTCAACCCATGATTTGAAGTCCATAAAACACACATTAGGTCCTGGCACATTCTGGGTACTCTGATACAAGCTAGAGGGCTCAAGGGGATCGAGACATGGTTGTTGTCTTCAAAGCACTCATAGCTTAGAGGGGCAATACACTTTGACTTTGAGATATTTAGACTAGCAGCACAGTGTTTGCAATCTCTGTACTGACCTCAGTAACATCTCTTAAGAAATGCTCCTCTGTAAATTCAGCTTGGCATTCTCAGGAGATACTCCAGTTACAGAGTGAAATGTTAAAGAAAAATGACCATGACACTAACTAATTTGATTTCTTTCAGATTTCTGATGTAGCAAGATATAGGCAGAGATTAGTAAATTTGATGGGGAATTAAGGACAGGACTTAGATACAACCAGCACAAAAAAAATTATCTCTAGATCGCCTTTTTCCTCCAAAGCATATCATCACCATTTATTCCCTTATTACTCCATCCACTTCACGTAATTCCTTTGATAACTCCCTAAACATGTTAGCTGGAAAACAAAGATGAAGAATGTATGAACAATTTACTGGATTTGGGCACAGCTTTTCCACTTTACAGCAGAAAGGCAATGTACAAATATTTTTTATATCCTTTAAAAGTATTAAATTTGCCTTTTGTTACCTTTTAGAGAGTACTTTTGTGTATGAACTATAATGTTATATATGGTTTTTAATAAAAAGTAGGAATGCTAAAAATTAGCAAAATGAAAAAAAAAGTTTTACCTTTTCTTTTAACATTTGTAATGACCAAAAAAAAAAGAAAAAGTAAATTATTGTGAATGTAGTAGCTTTAATACCTTTTTAATTTTTCCAATTTCAAAACCATCATTTCTTAGGTACTTACATTCATTTTTGTTAACTTAAAATTCTTTTAAAAATCACTGACATGAATGTAAGTGCACTATGATTTTCCTTAATTAATAGCAGTTATAGCTGAAAAGGCACAGAAATTTGTGGAAAGGAAAAAGAATGGTAAATTCTGGGTAATTTTCATTTTTATCCCTGGTGGAGTCTAACATGAATTAGAGTTTGGTTAATGTTCAGTGTAAACTTAATCTCAAGAAAAACCCACAAACATTGCTCCCTATGGATAAAGTCTAGCCATTGAATGCTGCCTAACTTTAACTGTTATGTTTTTGTATTAAAATCGTAATTTTTCAGGATCCCTTAACTTATTTGGGTTTAGTTTTATATTAGTCAATATCTCAATTATTAAATATGAGAGTATTAGAACCAAAGTGCTAGAAATGTCTAAAAACAACAAGAGCTTTATGATATGACTCTTAAAAAATAAGAGCATTAATGGAACTTGGCCTTCTGATTTTATAAAAGCTAATTGGAAATGACACGTTATATCTCACTGTAATGGGAACATTCATTAGTTGCCAAGATTGGGCATGAATAGATTGTGGTATATGGTAGAATGTATGAATTTTAAAATTATGTTCAGAACATAGACGGGAGTTTATAAAAATAACAAAAATTAAAGCAAATGTATCTATAAAATTGTGTTACTTATTTAGACAA